>NC_091821.1:520091884-520694597 GCF_038994185.2 Dermacentor albipictus | reverse complement strand
CAACACCCTTATACGCAAGACATGCAAGATCGCCCTTGGCCTACCGGAGTCCACAAGCACTGCTCGTCTGCTACAGCTGGGGCTATACAACACGCCTGAGGAAATCGTTGAGGCGCAAAGAGCCTCTCAACTCAAACGCATGTCTCTGACTGCCACGGGCCGGTACATCCTGCAGAAACTCGGCTTCAACTACCACGTCCAACACGGTCAGAAACGGGTCATTCCACCTGACCTCAGCGACACGCTGATTGTCGCCCCTATCCCTCGAAACATGCACCCCGAATTTAATCGGGGCCAACGCCAGGTCCGTGCCAAGGCACTGCTGCACTCCTTGGGTGGGAAAAGGACTACGCGCTTTATAGACGCTGCAGAATACACACGAGAACACCGGTTCACAGCGGTAGTCGTAGACGTTAGCTCCCGGCTTACGCACGCGTGTAATGTCGCAACGGAATACCCCGAAACAGCGGAAGAGGTAGCGATTGCGCTTGCGCTTACCGACCCTCTCGCTGAGGTAGTTTTTAGTGACTCACAATCCGCAGTTCGCAACTACGCGCGGGGTCGCATTTCCTCCAAAACTCTCCAGATTCTAAGGAAAGCTGGTCGACAGGGGACGTATTCTGAAACGTTCGCCGCGGCGAAGTTTCGCACTGGCCATGCCTCCGCCGTTGCGGCGCGCGCTGAATGGCTGCTTTGACAAAACCGGAAATTCACTTGCGCCACCTGAATTTCCGGTTTTGTCAAAGCAGCCACTCAGAGCGCGCCGCAACGGCGGAGGCGTGGCCAGTGCGAAACTTTGCCGCGGCGAACGTTTCAGAATACGTCCCCAGCACTTCGATAACACCGCGATCATGTGGCTTCCAGCGCATGTCGCCACCCCCACCGACGACGGCCCCCCTAACTTGAACGAGGTAGCACACCGCTCTGCGCGAGAACTGACCCGCCGCGCAGAATCAAAGACCGCCTCTTCGAGTTCGGAACTCCTGGTTCAAAACACGCGAGAATGCCTTGTCAGGTACAATGGCATCACCAAGCACTACCAGCTAGGCAGGCGGTTGCTGCCCCCACCTCACCCCATGCTGAAACGTTGCCAGGCAGTCATCTGGCGACAGTTGCAAACACAAACATTCCCCAGTCCAGTGCGACTGCAGCACACTTTCCCCGCGCAATACCCGACTGCTCTTTGCAAAGTATGTCAGGAAACTAGAGCGTCGCTGTCACACATTGTGGGAGTGTCGTGTTACATCAGCTGCAATGGCAGTAGCTCCGGAGGCTCTTGCGTCGAAGTGGGCCGCCGCTCTGCGCTGCTCCAACCTCAAGACACAAGAGTGGGCTGTCCAGCAAGCCCAAGAGGTGGCGACGAGGCAAGGCCTCGAAGTCCCCTCATGGGAGACCTGAGCCCGGGTCGTCAAATTTGCCAGATTCAAAATAAAGTTGTTTCCATCCATTCATATGATTTTTTGAATGAGCACAAAAAACGATTTTAACTTACCAAAAATCAACTGGGAATCCTTGAGCATCTCATCTTCATGCCGACATTCTGATTTGCTACTCGATATTGCTTTTTCTTTTAGTTTGAAGCAGGTTGTGGTTGGACCACAGTGGGTTACTGCTACCGCCAGCTCACTTCTAAACCTTGTATTTGCGTCTGATGCTATTGAAAGGCTGGGTTTCACAGTGGATATTATGCTTGGTATATCTGACCACGATTTAGTGCTTTTCAAAACCAATATGGCACAACCAATCCCACGCCAAGCAACAAAACAATTTTACGGCTTCAATAACGCTGAAGATGAGAGTATTTTAGATCTTCTTGAACAAGAATACGACAATTTTTTTGCAAGGTACAGTGAAGCCCACACAAGTCAGAATTAATTGTGGTTGGATTTTAAAAGTACGGTACATAAATGCATTTATCGGTATGTCCCACTAAAAAAAAAAGAAAATTCATAGCCACAGTCCATGGATTACACGAGAAATAATTCACCTAAAACCCCGCATAAGCAGACTTTCCCGTAACATTTCTAGGGTTGCATGCCGTACTGTGGCGTCACTTCGTAGAGAGCTAAGAAATAAAGTAAAGCAATCAAAATTCCAGTTCATTAATGTAAAACTGCACAACTTCCTCATTAATGACCTGCGAAAATTCTGGACTCATCTAATCAATAAAAAGGACCCTGTACATCAATTGACAATAAACGTTGTGGACGTTAGTGACAGACAACAAATAGCGGCAACGTTCAACGACTATTTTTCTTCCGTGTTCCTGCGTGGTGGTGGTCCGTCCACTGACTTCAGATCAACCAGCTTCCAGGTACCTGATCTTAGCATAAGTAAAGAAGGCATTTTTTCTGCCCTTTTACACCTGAATACAAAGAAATCATCTGGACCAGATGATATTCCGAACACGCTTCTTTCCAGATACATGGAATGGTGTGCAAAATTCCTCTTTATTATTTTCCATACTAGTCTACAAGAGGGTGACGTCCCCAGTGATTGGAAACTGGCTAAGGTTATTCCTGTGCGAAAATCTGGTACCAAGTTCCATGTTGCTAATTACAGGCTAATTAGCTTGTTGTGCACTGCAGGTAAAGTGATGGAACACTTTGTTTTTAAACATCCCCTCATTCTTGGAAGACAATCATTTTTTTTCTGAAGCTCAGCATGGATTTTGTCGCGGGTTACCTACTGTGACACAGTTAATTCACACTACCAATGATTTCTGCAAAACCCTTGACAAAGCAGGACAAATACATGCCATTTTTCTGGACATTGAAAAAGCCTTCGACCGCGTATTGCATAGTAAACTTTTGCTAAAACTTAGACACATCTTACAGAATCAACAAATTTTACAGTGGCTTGATTCATACTTATCTCACTGGCAACACTGCATCCACATATCCAGTTCAAGTCCACCCATCGCTCCAGTATATTCAGGAGTGCCACAGAGCTCAGTCCTTGGGCCACTTCTTTTTGCTTATGTATTTAAATGACCTAAATCTTGACTCTCCTGTGTGGGCCCGTGTTTTTGCAGATGACTGCGTAATTTATCATACAATTCTTACCAAAGATGACCAGTTTATTCTAAATAACTACTTGTGTGCTGTTAGTAATTGGTGCCAAAACTGGTCAATGACATTAAATGTCACGAAATGCAAACAAATGACCTTAACCCGAAAGAAAGATCCGCTGAATTATTCTTACAAAATTAATAGCGCTTCTCTCGAACCAGTAGAGCAATTTAAGTATCTTGGCGTAACGATCAACTCGAACCTCAGTTGGAGACCCCACATTGAAAACATAGTTTCAGTAGCATCCAAAAGACTATGGCTAATAAGACACCGGCTAAAACATGCAACCACTAAAACAAAACTTGTAGCTTATACTTCGCTTGTGCGTCCCCTACTGGAATATGCTGACGTGATCTGGGATCCGCACACTAAAACGAATGTAAAATGTATTGCGCGGGTTCAGAGAAAGGCACTGCGATTTATGCACCACGCCTACGGAAGACAGGTATCAATATCTGATCTTAGCTGCTCGAGTCTTCCCACCTTGGAATCTCGTCGAAAAATGCACCGTCTGGATATGTTATTTGCAATCATTAATAATCATACCAAAATATAATTCCACACTTACATGCAGTACAACAGAACCAGACAGACTCGGCACAAACTTGACAAAATAATTATAATGCCTCAGTGCAGAACCAACACGTAAAAGCTGTCCTTCTTTCCAAGAACGATAGCAGACTGGAACAAGTTACCCTACGATGTGGCCACGTTATCACCCGATGCATTTGTTTCAGCATTCAGTTCTAGCCAATAAGCTTTGTGTGCTCGGTTTTTTTTTATGCTTTTTTTTCTGGATTTGATTGTAACAAGTTTGCGTCTTGTTTTGTTTGTTCCTGATGTGCTTCACAGTAGCCTTACTGTGTGCCTATGTGGTTCTCTGTTGTAGTTGTTACTGTTTTTGTTTTCTTGATGGACCATTAATATGTAAAATGTCATGTACCCACTCCTGCCTTGCCTACCAAAAGGTGGCTGGCAGTATTGAATAAATAAATAAAGAGATATACCATCACATAGTCTCTTTCAACCAGCTGCGCAGCTGATGTGGCAGATTTCCTGCTACACAACGTCATCTTGGTGCATGGAGCTCCACATCAAGTGCTGACCAAGGCTCTACCTTCTTGTCCAAAGTCGTTGATGGCATCATCTGCATCTGCTCTATCCAGCATCAGCTTACCACCTCCTACCATCCATATACCAACGGTCTGACCAAGCAATTGAACCGAACCCTTACACGTATGCTGGCAAAATATGTTTCACCTGATTAGCGCAATTGGGACTTCGCTCTACCTTTGTCTATAATTCTCACCTTGGCATTGCCGGCTGTTCCCCAATCTGCCTCTTATATGGCCATGAACCCATGCTACCGGTAGACACCTTGTTATCGATTATGACCGGGGGGGTATTCTGTAAGAGTCCACCTAGTGGACTGTCCATTTCCACTGCTGCCGATTGGATGCAGCTGTACAAGCGAGCAGGAGTTGAACGGCTCTAGCCAATCAGCAGTGGCCGAAATGGACAGTCCACTAGGTGGGACTCTTACAGAATACCCTCCGCCCTCTGGACAAATGAATATGCCTGTGATGCCATCACTCGTGCCAACCACACTCAGCTTGCACGACCTGTGTCACCATGAAGTGCACTGTTTGCCGACCGCCTTAGTGCTGCTTTTGTCACCTTCCCATCGAGTAGGCATTTGCAAGAACCTCCTCTCTTCTTACAAAGACCCATATCGTGTGGTTTGTGAAGTCACTGATATCACGTACAAAATTGTTCCAGCCAGTCTCGCAATGTCCGCCATTCCGAACACCAGTGATATTGTCCATGTCGCCAAGCTCAAGCCCTACAACTCTCTGCTTGCCACCGATATCTGACAGCACCAGGACGGCCCTTTTGCCACTGGTGGGGTTATGTTGCGGTACAATGTGCACTTAAGAGACCTGCCACAAAGGAAGACAAAGACTGGTACCTGGGCTTGGCACAAGCTAGTTTTCATATTGGTCTCTGGCTGTGCTGCTCTTGTAAATACATTGTAATTAGTTTCTTTTTTATGTGTCTCTGCACGTAACAATATCAGGCTCATCCTGCTTAGTCTCCGCCCATCGGCTCTTTACCATTAATTATTGTTTTCTCACTACCTCTCTTAATGCTGGCTTAGGTTTTGGGCCCAATGTCTTTACTAACAGAATTGGGATGCCATCAGGACCTGTTAATGTGCTACTAGGAACCCTCTTCTCTGCCCTTTCCCACTCACCTTGTTCAAGTGGAGCCACTGCACTAACTACAGGTTTTCCCGCTCAATTTAATTCAAGCGCCAGTCAATTTAATCTGAGCGCCAGTCAATTTAAAGGGACACTAAAGTTTACCAGAAACTCAAGTTAAAGCGGTAGAGCAATGTTCTAGAACATCTAAGGTGTCAATTTAATCGCGAACAGAGCTTTAGTAACCGAGAAATTGAGGTAAATGCATGACACGATTTGAGACCCCCCAGCGACATTCCGGTACTAACACGATGACGAAAGGACTCCTCATAATTTGTGTTACTAATACTCAACTACTCGTATTAAAAATATCATTTCATTCGATTATAAGACGGAAAAAAATGCTACTTGTCTACGTCTATTCGATTCTAAGAAAAAATAACATTTTGACGTTACCCTTCAGTAATATGGGTGTTCGAAAGGTTTCGTTTTCGCTCGACTCTGCGTGCTCGACTCTGCGCCGCGCATGCTTTGGAGTTTCAGTACTTTCGTTATCGCATCGTGCTGTGAGGGTTCTGCTGGCTCGCGAAACTTTCATTTGGAACAAGCAGCAAGAATGCCACGTCCATGTGATGTCGTGGGAAGCCCTCATTGCTTTCCCGCTACGGAGAGCCGGTGTCGAGGCCGCCGTCGTAGTACGCAACGACGCCGGCAGTGCGAGCCCTCAGCAGCAGGTCGCGCTCGTCGGTGCTCAAATCTCTGAAGCTGAGCCCACCATCGCGAGCCAATCTGTCGGTGTCAGGGTCCATTGCGACGACCGTCGAAGTTTGCGTCATAGAATGAAGTACCAGCTTATGGGCGTCTTGCGCTGGAGTTTGAGGTACAGTAGCGGCGCCTGGTGGCGGTGCGGCAAACGACATCTGGGTCATGCCAGCTTGGGTGGTATTGAGCCCTGGCTGTGGCGAAGCACGTTTCTAGGCCGAGTTTTGCGTCGATTCGCACTTTTTTATGCCCTGTTGCGAGTGCGAAAAGGCTCACAGACCACGTCGACCACACTGCGAGCTCACCGCAGCCTATAGTTTAACGAAAACGGACTCTCCGTGTGCCATGGGACGTAATGTGGGACGTAATTTGTTTCTCCTTCCGCTAGCCACCATACTCCCGCTTTCGCTCTGCTGTCGGCTCTGTCTTGGCTCTGTTTCTGGCCGCGCGTTTGCGTTTTGCGCAGAAAAGCCGTAGCGCCGTCTGCGGACGCCGTTCTACTCACCGATGGCGCAACGTCACTATGAGACCATGATGTCAGTACTCCTCGATCGGAGGGCGGGCGATTTGAACTGCGCTAGCGGTACGCGGACGCTTCAGAACGCATTTTCTCTTAAAATAAGTCTCTCCTTGGCACGAAACAAGCGTTTCGAGGTTTTTGTGATGGTATTTCAACAGTCCACGTTGACCTAATAGTAACCTTTAGTGTCCCTTTAATCTGAGCACCAGTCAATTTAATCTAAGCACCAGTCAATTTAATCCAAGTGCCAGTGATTTTAATCCGAGCGCCACTCAATTTAATCGAAACGCCACTCAATTTAATCCAAATGCCAGCTGAAATAATCCAAACGCCAGTGAATTTAATCCAGACACAACGGAATTCAAGAACATTTGGATTTGAAGACTTCTGAAAATTTGTGAACATATTATGAGTTAACACCTTGAAAATGAAAGAGCGAGGTGGTAGACCAGTAGCTATCCTGCCATGGGACTAACGGCAACTTTTGGAGGTTTTGAAGCAAAAAGCTTCAGCCAGTGTATGTCTGAATTGGCTCCGTAAGCATGTTCGGAGTCGAATTGCCTCCGTAATCGTGTTCGGAGGCGGCGCAGGTGGCCACTGCCGCGCGCTTGGCGTCATCGTTTGACATTCGCCACAAGCGCGTGTTTATCGCAGAGGCCGATTATACAAACGCTTGCCGGAGAATAGACGTGCACATTCAACATGGAAGGAAAAGAGAGTGATACTACTGATACAGAAAGCTGTGTTTATGGCCGTACAGAAATCGCAAGACAATGTACCCAACAATGATGAATAAAAAAGTTTAATAATCCTGTATAACTTATGGTTTATATCATTGATAAGCAATTTGCATAACTGCACAAGGCACATGTATAGCATAAACATAAGCTAACCAAAGCATATCCATAAGTGAAACCGTGAGCATAACCATAAGCTAAACTGTAAGCATATCCATAACTTAAACCATAAGCATATTCATAAGTTAAACCGTAAGCATATCCATAGGCTAAATCATAAAGCACAACAATAAGCTAAACCTTTAGCATAAAGACTAAAGCATAAAGCATAACCGTAAGCTAAATCATTAGCATCACCGAACCTTTTCCCTTTGAGATATCCAGGCTTAACCTTAGCTAAGCCCCAGCCATATTTTTTGTGTATTTTCTACTTGGTTATGAGAGCGACACAGCAGATGACAATTGTCGAAATTAATTGAGAGGAAACATCAGCATGAGTACGTCGAGTTAATGGTACACGTGCGATTTGGTCAAGGCTATCAAACGAAACAATAAAGGTTGATTCGATGGTAATCACTAGGCCCTCGCCAGGAGGCTTCGGTCGCTAGCGAACACGATTCACTATTCTACTGCCATATCCGCAGCCTCCAATCAAAGACCTAGTCATCAGTACTGTTAAAACAGTCACGAATACCATTTAATTGCATAACTGATATGGTCGACTCACTAGTGATCCCAAGTGAAATACAATGTGCAGTTCAGGGTTCTTGGTGTTTCGCACAACATACGCGTCATATACATAATGTATATGACGCGTCATATATGCGCGTCATATACATGCAATGAAATACCATGAAACGAGTTACTCACTATGCCTACTATAAACTCGTATTCTTAAGTCGCTGGTGAATATTATTCGCCTATTTTACTATCCCTGAGACAGCTTTCCCTCGTGAGTGCCATCAGTAGTATCAATGAAGCTGCAGAAGGATGAGCATTTTTCCGTTACCACTGCCAACTGATACCGCCGAGTTTTTATCATCACTAGTGATGCGCTCATTGCGATGTTCTCGAATTTTAATGCCGAATAGCGTCATAGATATCAAATGAAATGTCATTCAGATGGCTATTCACTAACTATATTTCAATAACTGTAGGAGATACTAAGATTGATTCACTCTAGTGATAAATAATCACTTTGTGTAGTTTGTTGGTCACAGCCATCATTCATGCACACCGTCAATAGTATAAATTAAAGTGTCAATAAATTATAGTTTTAATCAGTCAACATTGCTAACTGACATTGCAGAGCCATTAATGATCACTAGCGATAAGCTCTGTTCGGTGTTCTTGCACTTTTATGATGCATAGCGTCATGCATGTCAAATGAAACTTTTAAACAATAATCCAATTATGATCATTTACGATCAGTGAGCATTTGGTCTGCTACCATTGCTACCTGATAGTGAAGAGTGACTTGTGATCACTAGTGACACAATGTTGTGCCACTAGTGATCACTAGTGACTAGTGATGCTATGTTGCGCAAAACACCAAGAACCTCAAACTGCGCATTGTATTTCACTTGGGATCACTAGTGACTCGACCATATCAGTTATGCAATTAAATGGTATTCATGACTGTTTCAGCAGTACTAATTACGAGGTCTTTGATTGGAGGCTGCGGACACCGCAGTAGAATAGTGAATCGTATTCGCTAGCGACCGAAGCCTCCTGGCGAGGGCCTAGTGATTACCATCGAATCAACCTTTATTATTTCGTTTGATAGTCATGACCAAATCGCATGTGTACCATTAACTCGACGTACTCATGCTGACGTTTCCTCTCAATTAATTTCGAAAATTGTCATCTGCTGTGTCGCTCTCATAACGAAGTAGAAAATAAAAAAATTGGCTGGGGCTTAGCTAAGGTTAAGCCTAGATATCTCGAAGGGAAAAGGTTCGCTGATGCTTATGGTTTAGCTTATGGCTGTGCTTTATGATTTAGCCTATGGATATGCTTACGGTTTAACTTATGAATATGCTTATGGCTTAAGTTATGGATATGCTTATGGTTTAGCTTATGGTTATGCTTTATGATTTAGCCTATGGTTATGCTCACGGTTTCACTTATGGATATGCTTTGGTTAGGTTATGTTTATGCTATACATGTGCCTTGTGTAGTTATGCAAATTGCTTATCAATGATATATACCATAAGTTATGCAGGATTATTAAACTTCTTTATTCATCATTGTTGGCAACATTGTCTTGCGATTTCTGTGCAGCCATAAACACAGCTTTCTGTATCGGTAGTATCACTCTCTTTTCCTTACATATTGAATGCGCACATCTATTCTCCGGCTAGTGGTTATAAGTCGGCTTCTGCGATAAACACGTGCTTGCGGCGAACGTCAAACGATGACGCAAAGCGCGCGGCAGGGGCCACCTGCGCCGCCTCCGAACACGCTTACGGAGCCAATTCGACTCCGAACACGCGTACGGAGCCAATTCAGACATACGCCGGCTCGCGTGAAGCATGGTGTTGACTAGCGTAGTGAAGCTTTTCGCTTCAAAACCTCCATAAGTTGTCGTTAGTCCCGCGGCAGGATAGCTACTGGTCTACCACCTCGCTCTTTCATTTTCAAGGCGTTAACTCATAATATGTCCACAAATTTTCAGAAGTCTTGAAATCCAAAGGTTCCTGAATTCCGTTGTGTCTGGATTAAATTCACTGGCGTTTGGATTATTTCGGCTGGCGTTCGAATTAAATTGAGTGGCATTTGGATTAAATTGAGTGGCGCTCGGATTAAAATCACTGGCACTTGGATTAAATTGACTGGCACTTAGATTATATTGACTGGTGCTCGGATTAAGTTGACTGGCGCTTGGATTAAATTGAGCGGGAAAACCTGTAGTGGTGAAGTGCTAACAGATGCCTGGACGAGAAAGTGACGTCTGCGTCGTCCATAACAAGGAGAACACCTTGCTGCATGTGTGCTCGTGATGTAGAAAAAGTAATAAATCAAGAAAAGAACTACGAATGGGCAAGCATCACAAAAGGCCATGCAGCAAATCGGCAGATAACGTATGGCTCAAGTAGCTTAAGAAAGACAAAGAGACTATGTCGGCAGACAGACTGAGCTGAGAACGGGAGCAATGAAGATGCGTTGGCTTGGGTCATAAGTCAACATTTGGGAGGCCAACACCTGTCGGAGGAACCCGGTCGAGCGCCAAGGCATCAGGGGACCTCTAACCGACATGTCTTCCACTCCTATCAACCAGCCAATCAATCAGAGTTTGCAAGAGCTCGCCTGCCATCTCCACTCGTACGGTTCATCGAGCAACACACAAGTCCAGCTGCGGGGAGAGAATCAGTCGAGCACCACCACATGAGGGTGGTGTCTTAAGAATGCAGCTTCCACTCCTGTCAAATGGCCGGCCAACCAAAGTCTACGAGGGCTCGCCTGCCATCTCCGCTCATACAGTTTGTCGAGTGATGCCAAACTGTGAGTGCGCTGTGGTAGTCACTCTGAACGCTGTGTAGGGACGCTTGGTCTTGTTTGCCCCCATGGCTTGTGTCTTGTACTTGTACTTTGTATATTTGAGTATATGTTTGTGTGTCGTGATTGTTGTCATTCCTTCCTTGCTGCCCTCGGAGGCATCTGTGACTTACATAATTAAGCCTGCTCCTCAAACCGCATTGTAACACCGGTCTATCTTCGTCTGTGAAAACACGTGCAATGTTTCATTGTTCTTTAAATTTTTCTGTTATCATTGTTCTTATATGTTCTGTTGCCTCATCTCCTAGCCAAACATCTAGAGATGTAACTGTAAACATCTGCTCTAGGCTAGTCTTATTACTCAAGGAGTTGAGATGTCTACAAAATTTCTTAGCTGCTTTTCTATCGTTTTTGTTTACTTCTGACAACCATTAGGTCCTCTTCCAGACTTCTTATTAATCAGATGGGATGCTTCTATTCTGCAGTACAAGAAGTCATCCCATTTTCTGTCTACGTCAGCTTCTGGTTCACCCCTCTGCTTAGAATATCTGTGTTCCCTGGAGGTGTCCATATGTTTTTGTATGGCCTTCTTAACCTCCTCATCCAACCAGCTCTTCGGTTTGCATCTTTTCGATTTGGGCCTGTCTTGTACCTTAGGAAGCTCTAGCGCAAGTAGCCCTGTTAAATTTTCCTGTGTCCATTCTGTTTTAGTATCCTCAGAAATTACTTCGGTAGTGTAACAGCTGCACCAATTGTGCCATCCTGCGTGAAATCGGCATTTTACCAGAAAATTGCGCCCAGCCTGTGGAAAAGCAAGCGTACAAGTGAAACCCTCCTTCCATCCATGCTTCATATCTAGCGAAATTGAAATCAAAGCCAACAGCCCACTATCATCATCATCATCGTAGAAAAAAGCAGGGGCCCACCGAGTTATCCGGTTGGCCAATCCTGCATATTTCTCTGACAGGCTTACAGTGTAGTACTGCTGTACTGTCTTACTGGCACATTATTTCGGTGTTCTTCGAACTTGCATGGTACCGCGGTCATACACGTTGAAACGCGGTATGATCTCTGGGGACAGCTCCTCTCTGTTATCGCCTGCTTGGGCTGCCTCGCGTTGGCACACCTGGCTACGCAGCTGCGGCGCTGTAATTCAACTCTCAGTGAAGCAGATTTATATGATGCAAGAAAGTGCTTCTTCTTTCCTTTTTGTGCTTATCTAACAGCTATAAAAATATAACAATTACAGTTATCGAAGCATTTTGAAAGATTGTCAATAACAAAGTACGAAGCAGCGTCTGCCAGGGCGTCCGAGTTAGCCCAGTGAGAATGTGCTGTCGCGCGTCTTTGTGGATGCAAACCGCCATTCCTGTGGAGGCGTGGCAGGTGCTAGGTGCACAGACGTGAGCTTGCGCATGTCCACTAGTGTATGTGTGGTCTCACCATAATGTAGCAGCCACTTCGAATTGATTGTGTACTGTGATACCAGGTAGCACTACTGAGACTACACAACATATTTTTTTTTGTATTGTGATTTTGAGCGTCCATTTGTGCATATGCACTCTAATTTTTCTTATTTTCATTTCTCTCAACTGCGTAGACACATTATTCCATAATTCACTTAAAATGTTTTTTGTCCTGATGTGGTGGGAGGGGGTTTGGGGTGCGGGAATTCATTTGTGCTGCGTGTGCCGTGGTGCATTCTCCATTTAGCAACCTGTCTGTTCGCAAAGAGCCGTGCGTTTCCACGTGTCAGTGCGGTGTTGATTCGAGACTTGGTTTGGCGTGCTCGACTTGCCTGTCAGCCTGTAGTCACGTGTCTCCGCTTCTGTCTGCAGTGTCGGCTCGTCCGTGATGAATTCTGCTGCCAGAACATGAATAGTTATGTCTTTTCAAGACAAGCTCGCAATTTTAAATGCCATCTCTGCTGGCGAGAAAAACAAGAACGTCGCCGCCCAGTACAGCATTCCAGCTAGCATGCTCTCAATAATTTTGAGTGCGGAGAAAAGCATCAGAGATGCAGTGGAATCGGGAAGCTTGAAAAAAGAAAAGGATGAAGCTGTCCGCAAACGCTGATGTAGACAAAGTGTTCATGTGGTTTTTGGACACCTGAGCCAGAAATCTGCTGATAAGTGGTGCTATTCTGCAGCAAAAAGGGAAGGATTTTTCATGCATCTTGGGCATGGACGATTTCAAGGCTAGTAACGGATGGCTGCAAGGTTTTAAAAACCGGTACAGTGTCATCGGAAAAGTGATCAGCGGCGAATCTGCCTTGGCAGACAGCGACGCTACTGCTTCGAGGGTGACTGACAAGCTGCCTGGAACTTTCAGTCGCTTCAAGGCAGCTGACAGCTACAATGCCGCGAGACTGCTCTGTTTTACCAAATGCTGCCAGGCCGCACATTAGCTTTGAAAGGAGACAACTGCTGCGGTGGAAAACAAAGCAAGCTCTGCGTAACAATTCTGCTGTGCACCAATGTTGACGACACCGATAAGCGAGTCCCGTTAGTCGTCGGGAAAAGTGCCCATCCCAGGTGTTTTAAGGGGACAAAGCGAATGCCTGTGAAATATGTGCCAAACAGTGCTGGTGAACATTGAGCTACACCACTTTCTGGTGAATTGCGCGGCCCTGATACAGCCCCCTGACAAAGGAGTCACTAACAGTTTCAAGTGCTGTTGCCGGCGGCGACTAATTAAGAACATTCTTCTCAGCATCCGTCTTGAACGGTAGACGAAGATAGACATCTATCAAGCAGTTGAGGTGCTTGCTGCCTCCTGGCGAGAGGTCAGGGCACAGGTTATTGCGAATTTTTTTATAAAGGTTGGAGTAACCAAGAACACAGAGGCTGGTGCCAACGACGAGGAAGATGAGTCCATCCGGTGTGGCCGTAGTGTGGAATGCGCTACGCACCAGCGGCGGTGCACCTGACGATGTCGACTTGAGTGACTTCTTGTTTGCTGACAACGCCACCGTAGCAACGGAAGAAATGTCAGATGCTGAGAGTGTGCACGATCACGATGATGGCGATGACGGTCCCTGCGGGGCAGGCGCCCAGCGCGAAGGAGGTGATGAACGCAATGTGCCGTTTCATCGGCTCGCACAATGGAGCCCTAAATGAACTTGCCTCTTTGGAGCACCGTGTAGCGCCTTAAGCTCGTGTGGAAGCAGCCGGCGCAAATCATGCTGTTTTTCACTGTGAAATAAATACTTGAAAGGTGAGTTCATCTTCGCTGACTTGTGGCATTTTGGTTGTTTCTGTTTCATTCATGTGAGCCTTAACGTGAAACCTGTATCTAACGAAAAATTGTGAACTTTAGTCAACTTCATTAAATCCAAGTTCAACTGTACCACAAACTCTGTGCAAGGTGAGTTCCCAAGATGCTGTCTGACCATCGCAAAACACAGCAAATGAGTGCAGCCTTAACTTTTCTCCAGCGCTACCACGATAAAGGAGATTTTCTAGATAACATGGTCATAAGGGACATGACATGGGTCTGTTTCAAAACTGAAGAAACAAATGAGCAATCCAAACAGTGGATGCGTTCTGATTTGCTGATGGCAAAGAAGTCCAAGCGAACATTTTCCTGCAGAATGGGTGTTGTTACTGTGTTCTGGGACAGCAATAGTGTCCCAAAACCTCCTCCTAGCTTATTAATGTTGCTTGCTATGCATTCTACCATATTTTTTAATTTCTTCTTTGGCATTTTCTCCTCTCAACAGGTATACAAATACAAGGAGTGTCTGCTCCCCTGCCACTTTCTCTTTTAGCCATAAATGTTCCTTGCATTCCTGTTTGACCCTTTGCCAATTCATTTTTTTATAAACCAATGCCCCCAATTCCACCTCCCTTTCTACTGCAATATTCGCATGCATAATCAGGATTACAGGGTGGCAGCTCCATGTCCCTAAGATGTGTCTCCACAAACCCATGTACTATCAGCTCTTCCTGCTTTAGCTGCTATTCTATAGTCTATACTATATTTACAACATATACAATAAACACCACAGTGTTTATTGATGCTTCTGCCCCCCCTATGTAATACCCTGAAAGGGTCCTTTAAGGGACAATAAATGATGATGATGATTCCTCTGTATCCTGTTCTATGCTATATATGCGTAAGCCTATTCCTGCTACCTTGCATGTTAGTTACCCTATGTCTGAATTACCATGGCACATCTATTACCTTACGTCTATTTATTCGCCTACAGACTCTGCGTTTTTTAAATCTTGGGGCCTCTCCAGGTCCATCTTTGTGTACACTGGTGGCTTCAGGGCCCTGGGTCTCCCCCAAAAAATGCGCTGCTTGGCAGCATATCCTACTACCTGCCCTCCTGTCCATGGCACCACTGTAGTGAATGCCATCCTGTGCAAAAGGGTGGGAGCCAGGCTAGTACATGACCCAGTTTACCTCCATTACGCCTTCCCTAAGTTGTCAGCTCAGACCCCTAATGACATAGTTAACCTCAACCACACTCCCTTCCATCCCGCTAGAGTGTCTCTGGACCTCTGGGATTGTGCATATGGTCACATGCACCTTCGCAGAGGCCTATCTGAGTTTACACAACCCAACATCTAACTGTGTCTTGAGGTTCTGGCTCCTTCCCTTAAGCTCATCATTGCACCCAGCATGAATAATGGCGTTTTCCTCCTCCATGTTGTTCCATACCACCTCCTGAGCTTTGGCCATTGCGTCAACCATGCACTTCCCTTACTGCACCTCGACCTTCACTTGCCTGTCTTCCTCCTCTGCCTTCCTCTTGTAAAGACGCGCTCCTTAACCCTAGCTATGTCTGAGTACCCACCACCTGGACCTGTCTTTGTTCGAACCATTCACCTCCAGCCAGTGGCGTAGCCAGAAATTTCGGGGGTGGGGTGGGAGGGGGGGGGGTCGGTGCTGAAGCCCCATAAGCCGCCTAGCCCCGGCCTCCAGCCTGTGGTTGCTGTCCTCTGGTTCGTGCTAGCTGGCCCTCCACCTGCCATACGCCACTGCCACCACCTCTCACACCGCCCCACCCGCATTAATTAAGATGTATCGCAGGATCCAAGAGACACTATGGAGGCGGTTGACCGTCAAATGAACACTTCTGTGCCCGCCGCATTAGCTTTGCGGCTATGGCATTGCTAGAGGCCGTGGATTTGATCCCAATTGTGGCAGCCGCATTGCGACGGGGGCAAAATAGAAAACGCATGTGCACTTACATTTTGGGACACATTAAAGAACATCACAGTGTCAAAATTGATCCGAAGCCTGTCACTACGGCTTGCCTCATAATCCGAGTGTGATTTTGCCACGTACAGCCCCATAATACAATTCAAGTTTAATACTTCTGCCATAATGCAATGTGGCATATGAGGAAATGACAACGTTCAACCCTCTCGGAGGTTATAAAATGTGGTGCACAACAACGCCTCAAGCAAACACCTCTCTCTGTGTGTTCTGCGTACAAGTACAACGCAGATAAACAGCAGTAGTGCATTCAAGGTAACATTTAACATCAACTCACCACTCTCATGTTAGACTAAACGTTGAAGAAATTAAGCTTTCGCCATCAACATCACTGCTAATTATCGTTAATCAAAGTATCCAGCACAGAAAGCTTTGCTTACATCTGTTCCCACAGCGCGTGGGATCTGCATAATTTTTTCTAACCTGCCGCTCCATCGCCCACCTGATCACCTAACGAAAAAGCCCACCAAAATACCCAATCAAAGTCCCACAGTAAGCCCCGCAGTAAGTCCTATGGCAGTCTTGCTATCCGGCCACCTCCGCTAGCCTTGCTCCACCTACCACCATTTTAAAACTGCCACGCTGTACTGCTTACACCATGCACAACTACAAAAAAAAAGAAAATGAATTATTCCTTATCTAACTATATCTAACCAAAAGACCAAGAAACTCAAAAGCATGAAAAAATAATATACAAAATAAAGATAAGTGAAATTGCACCCTCCACTAAATATAAAATATATTACTACTCATGGCTAGGTGGCGTGTGCCGCCACCTGATTCAAAGGGTTCAGCCTTATCCATCCATTCATCCTCTTGCCTTGATTTTAGCCACCAGTCAGATAACCTCTATTTGATTATTTATACCCACTTAAAATCTATTTTTCCTTCACTGACCCTAAACGCCAATGCTTTGAAAAAGTTTGTCCCGTTGCTTTGAACTGCAGGTTGAAGCCGTGTACAGAAAAGTATCGGGTGTTCAGCCATTACCTCTTCCTCTCCACATGCACCGCATACCGTGTCTATCCCTTGGTACTTGACTCGGTACGCCTTAGTCCGCAATACTCCTGTCCTGGCTTCATACAACGAAGAGCTTCCCCTACAATCATCGGAGTTCTGTATCTTCCCATTGCTGATTTCATCTGCATCCCAGTTTTTCACAGACCCCTCTCTGTTTCTTTAACCTTTTTCCTTAACCGATGTTTCTCTGCTTGCTTCCATGCTGTTGTGCAAATATTTGCGTGGCAATTTTCTGGTTCCTTCCCACCATTTTTTGTCAACATTCTTCATGTTCAAGTAACTTAAAACATTTTTTATTTTGAGGGCGCCCTTTGATAAAGGCTGCAGGCACTAGGCGCGGTCAGCCATGGCTTACAGTGATTTACAGTGCTGCGCGACACAAAATGCTAATCTCGGGTGCCATGAACCACGCTGATACATTATGCTAGAATAGCAGCTTGGGCTTATTGGCTTTCCTACCTGATGTTAACAGTGCAAGACGTAGACGAGACACGAGATGAGAAGACGACACCACAGCGCTTGTGGTGTCGTCTTCTCATCTCGTGTCTCGTCTATGTTTTGTGCTGTTAACACCTGGCTGATGCATTGTTCTCGACGCGATCTGCACCCTGTGCACAGGTGCTCATAACCACACTGTTATGGCCCGACCTTCTTGCGATTTGTTTATAATTGGTTACTGACAAGATACTATCCACCAGGATTGTTCTGGGAATTTTTACAATTTATTTTACTGTTGAAACCTTAAAACATCGAATTAACAAAACACGATTTAACAAAGTTTTTTGCTCGAAGTACAACTTCGCTATACTATCGAGTTTCGACTGCATACCCCCCCCCCCCCTCCCAAAAAATGAAGACAATTGTCTTTTTTTCTTTTTTTTTACATAGTGTAGTTGCCGGGGGGAGGTGCTGCGATCGCCGAGGAGACATGCCGAGGAGACATGCTCGCGTCGGCTCCGTGTTCGTAAAATGATTTTGCAGCATTTTCTTGCAAATTGTGGCCTAATTTTTACACCAGTCGATCCGTGAAGATACCAGGACTCTGTAGACACCTCATTTTCAGGTGGGACACTCCATTTCCCTGTGCTACGGACATTTTCCTGTGCTGCGAACGCTTTTGTGAATCGCCCATGCCGCCACCGCGCGTGCTCGCCGGGTGCACTGGATGCGCGGTGCGCACTCGAGCGAGCTCCATATCGCCGATCAAGTTTCTCTGCCCCAGCAACGAGCATGGACCTCGAAGTGGCCGCCGAGACGGGCTGGCGAACAGCTCGCCTTCACCAACCGGGGAAGCTGAGGGACAACTCTTCACCCCAAACTGACTCCACCCAAATCTCAAGCACTCGTTCTCGTTCCAAGGCCAGGCCACCAGTCAAAGCACAAGTTCTCAAGGCTGGACACATGCCTCCGCTACTTTCCAACCAAATCAAGATTATCATTCGCATCGCCAAAATTGGTAGTCCTACCGTGACTACAGCCATTCTCCAAGCCGCACAGCTCAGCCCAGCAGATATTCAACAAGACACGGTGTGCCCCAACACCCAACAAAACATTGTCATTTGTCAGTACGCCAAGTCTGCAGAACGCCGACCGGTATGTCTGCATAAAATCCATTCAAGTCAATGGGGTCACGCACGATGTTAACGCGTATGAGACGGCCGCCGAAAACACCACGAAGGGAGTCATCCGCGGAATCCCCCTCTCCGATACCCCACAGCAAGTCAACGCCAATATCGTCAATACCCACAACCCCCTCGCACTAGCCGCAAAACGCATTGGAACGACAACCACCATTGTTATCGCCTTCAGTGGCCCCGACGTGCCATATCTGGTCCGTTACAGAGCTACCTTAATCCCATGCTCATTATTCCGCAAGCAAATAGAAATTTGCTACCAATGCGGCCGCCTCGGACACCGCATGGATGTCTGCCCTTTTCCCAATAACAAGATCTGCAGAGGTTGCGGATTCCGCAACCCACCTCCCGATCACACGTGTAACCCCAAATGCTCACTGTGCGGCGGCCCTCATCTTATAGTGGGCAAATTGTGTACGGCTCGCTACAAGACACCATACATTATTTGCAAGCGCATTGGGGAACGCCGAGCTGCAATGCAAGCCACCCTTCAAGAAAGCGACTTCCCGCCCTTGAACTCCAAGCCCCGCTCCAGATCCCAGACTCCATCACGCTCGAGGCAACATTGTTCCCGGACCCCTTCACGTTCGAGACAGCGCCGTTCCCGATCCAGATCTACCTCTACCCCACCCGCCAAGTCTCTTACCAACAAGGTGAGCTTCTCAGAAACCCTTAAGGGCGCCTCGTGAGAGGGTCGCAACACACCTTCTCCACAGTCCACGAACACCAATGATAACGCAGAAATAGCTCACCTCAAAAAAGAAAATGCCATTATGCGCGACCTAATTCACAAGCTCTCGCAAGAGGTTCGCGATCTTAAACAATCCAAGACACCCGCTCCTACACCACCCGCCGAAGCGTCCCACTCCTCTAGCCACGACACTCCACTGACACCAGCCCCCAAAAAGCGGACCCTCCAAGAGGGAGCCACGGGCCAAGTGCGCTCAGAGGTTAAGGACATGCTAGTCTCACTTCAAAGCACGATGACCACGCTCCAGAACGCAGTCGAATCCATGCAACACGCCGTTCTTGCACTGGCACAGCGCGTCACAAACATTGAAACCCACCTACAAACTCTCCCCATGCCCGCTCCTCCTACCCTCCAAACCCCAGCACTGCCCCTGATGGCACCCCCAATCCCCATCATGACCCACACTAACAGAGGTACACTTATCTGGCAGTGGAACTGCCAAGGCTATCTCCGCAAACAGCCAGTCATCCGTCAACATCTTCGTACCCTCACATGGCAACCGGATGTCATCATGATTCAGGAAACCCAAATCAATTCGGTCACCCTCCCAGGTTACCAACCTTTCATCCCGCCACATGCTTCTTACCGCCTCTGCACTTTCGTCCACAAGAGAGTCACCGCCATCGAACACAATCTCCACGACCAAAACATCGAACACCTTCTCGTTGAACTTATCCCCACCAGGAGACATAAGGAAAGTATTTTTCTCCTTAACATGTACAGCCATCCCTCTGCCAAAGTTCGAAGCCGTTTTCTCACCCTCTTCAAGAAGGCCCTTAACGTAGTTGGCACCAACCCCCTCGTTATCCGTGGAGACTTCAATCCTCCCCCACACGGTATGGGGATATGGCTACTCGGCAACGGCGGCTCAAAACCTCTGGAAAGACTCCCAAGACCTCGGCGTCACTTTCATTACAGACCCCACGTTCCCCACACGCCTCGGTAGCCCCACTTCCCAGGACACGACCCCCGACCTGACATTTACCAAGAACGTCACCAACGCCCAATGGAGCAACACACAACATGCTCTCGGTAGTGACCATTCCATCATTGCCATACTTATCCCTCGGATAGCTGCAGTTACTGCCAAACCCCATGAGTTCACTTGGGTTGACTGGGATGCATTTCGCAGGCATCGATCCGCTGATCAGCACACGGAACGCATAGCTGACATTGATGCATGGACCCGAAATCTCCACTCCAATACCAATGCAGCCACGCACACCGTTACCACCGATGGCCCCGTTGAGCCCATGGACAGTAGACTGGCCCATCTCCTCGCAGCTAAAACATCCATCCTATCCCGCTGGAAGGGGCAACGTCTCAACAGGCGCCTCCACACTAAAATAGCCCCCCTCAATAAGGAAATCGAAACCCATTGCCTCATCCTGAGCCGTCAGCAGTGGACTGAACTGTGCAATACTGCTGACAGACAGATCCATTGCCCCTCTTCTTGGAAGCTTCTCAAACACCTCCTCGATAGTCAAGCCACCCGCTCTTCCCAACAAGATCGCCTCACTAAACTTCTCTATACAGAAAGGAAGAAACAGGGCCGCGCCCAAGTCTTAGACTACTTCACCAACAAGTATCTCCCCGTGGGCCCATTGCAATCTCACGGCTCCTACACCGGGGCTCCCAACCCCCCACTGGACGAAGACTTTAGTGTCGCTGAGATCCAAGCCGCCCTGCATAAATTAAACAGCCGTTCTGCCCCTGGGGCCTATGGGGTCACTAACAAAGCCCTCCGTAATCTGGATGATGCCTCCGTCAACCACCTGACAGATTATATCAATGATTGCTGGCGTAATGGTGCCATTCCGCCGGCCTGGAAAACAGTAAAGGTCATCCTTATTCCCAAACCTGGCAAACCTTCTAGCCTCGATCATCTTCGCCCCATCTCACTAACCTCATGTGTGGGAAAGGTTATGGAGCATGCCTTCCTCACGTGAATTAACACCCATCTGGAAGACACTGCAGCGTATCCTCACTCTGTCATTGGCTTCCGGGCCCACCTGTTGACCCAAGACGTCATGCTACAACTTAAGCACCGTATACTAGAAGATAGAACACATACTAATAAAGCTATACTCGGCCTCGACCTCGAAAAAGCATTTGACAGCATAGCCCATTCCACCATTCTTGACCACATCTCACGCCTTAATATTGGTGCGCGCGCTTATAATTACGTCAGAGACTTTCTCTCTAATCGCACGGCCTTCCTTTCGGTGGGGGATCTCCGCTCTGACGCCCAGACTTTGGGCAGCGCGGGAACCCCCCAGGGCTCCGTTATCTCCCCAATGCTTTTTAATCTTGTCATGATCGATCATGCCAAGGAGTTGCAGCAAGTGGACGGTGTCACCCACACCATATACGCTGACGATATAACCATCTGGACCTACAAAGGCAGTGACAGCGAAATAGAAACGGCACTACAATCTGCCATTGAAACAGTCGAGACCTATATCCAAGGCACAGGGCTTCGCTGCTCCCCTGCGAAGTCTGAACTCCTTCTCTACAGGCCTACTCTCCGTGGCTGCTGTCAAAAATACTCCACCGCTAAACGCCATTACGAAGACATTGCGCTTCATCTCACGGATGGCAGCCTCATACCCCCTCGTCACCAATATCCATGTGCTCGGCTTGCTCATAGAGGCGAACTGAGCGAATGGCATGGCCCTCGCCAAAATCAAGATGAATACAGTCAACACCATGAGACTTTTGAAGCGGGTCGCCAACCGCCGTGGAGGTATGAAAGAGGAGAATCTGCTCCGATTAATCCAGTCATTCGCAATTTACCGCATCACCTACGTTGCTGCGTATCTAAACTGGTACAAGGCTGAACAAACCAAGTTCAACATCTTCCTACGCGGTGTCTATAAACAAGCCCTCGGCCTCCCCGGTTGCCACTATGACAACCTTTTTATCTGCTTGCTGAACTCCCATCAGTTGCAGATATTCTAGTTTTAACGTTGTATGAGGCACTATAACACATGTTAACATACACCTTGCAGTTTTTTTTAAGGTACAACAGTGCATTAAAATCGTGTGCTGAGAAAAAGTAGTGTCAAGCTGCTAGATTTACCAAAACATGCCAGAATCAGTCTTTTTCATGGTCAACATTCTGTAACTTTTCTCTGTTTCTGCAGTCTTTTCATTGCTGTTTTGCTTCAGCTTTCAATTTGAAATCACTTTTTTTTTTTACCGGCCGCAGTTTCAATGATAGCGTGCACATGGAGTGCTTGCGCCATAGCGGCTGCCATACAGCTTGCGTTTTTCGGTCAGTCTGTGCATTCTCTCTATCAGCAATACTTAAAAAGGCACGAAATATGTCCATGACAGTTGCGAAGTGTTCTCCAAAGAGCGCATGCCGCCATAAACAAAGAAAAGAGGTGCGCACGAGAGCCTCACAAAGCTTGCTAATGAATATAGGATGCTCTACATAGAAAATGAAAGTCGCAAAATCAAAACCAAGACTTGTGTTGAACAAAAGTTGGTTTGTGTAATGAAAGCTTCATACGAAGTTGGGACTTGATGGGGCATGCCCACTTTCGAGTCAAAATGGCAAGTAACATGATTTAACTAAGCATTTTGAAGTCATGCATACCCGAGTGCTATTTATTTTTTGAGAGGTGTGGACATGCGCTACCAAGAGAATGCGATATCAGAAAATAGGCACGGACCTAGCAAAGTTTTACCCCACCTTGATTGACACTGGAGGTGTTCACCTGGCTGTATTTATTTATTTATTCCTCAGATGCCCCTGGAGAGGGGTTCTACATGAGGGGTAGGCAGCTTCAAAGAAGAAGCAGGGTGTGAGACTGGGCTAGTTGGTATACCATGCTGAAGTGACTAGCGCAAGAGTAGACACGGTGCACAAAAGGGCAACAAGGACAAGCGTGAACTTCAGAAGCGCAATTATCAAAGAAGAAGGTGTTCTATGACAGTCTTGAACTCGGTCACACTGGAGTGGTGCACTGCTTCTTCAGGCAGATCATTCCAGTCTCTCGCTGTACACGGGAAAAACGAAGGCAGATGGGATGATGTGCACGCATGCTGCAATAATACTGACTTTGAATGATTAGTCCAGGATGAATGGTGGTCAACGGGTGATATGATGCTGTTACCAATCGGGGCATGATAAAACTAGTGATAAGGAATGAGCCTGAAAACTTGACGTTTTGTTTCTAGATTGGAAAGATTCTCATTAGATTTTAGCACTGTGACACTAGTATATGAAGAATAGTCATGGAAGATAAATCGGGCTGCACGGTTTTGGACAGATTCAAGCATGTTAGAAAAATTATGGTAAAGGTCCCAAAATGAGCATGCATATTCAAGTCTGGGCCTTGCCAAGATTTGTAGACAAGGGTTTTTTTATGAAAGGAGGGGAAAATTTCAGATTTTGTCGGAGAAAGCCTAAGGTACAGTTAGTCTAATTAGTTAGCGATGTGAGAGGACTCTGAGAGATTGTGCGTTAAAATTAGCCCTAGGTATCTTTAAGATGTCACAGATGATATTACTGAGTTGCCTAAGAGAGGTGCTACATAAGAATGCTGACGATGGAAAGAGATTAATTAGGTTTTATATACATTTAAATACATTAACCATGTTTTACACACGCTGTAGAACAAGGATATCTGAGCTATTGTTAATAGGTTGGTAAATAACACAGTTGTCCGCAAATAGGCATATGTTAGAGGATGTATCATTAGGAAGATCATTAATGTAGATCAAGAAGAGGAGGGGGCCAAGAACAGAACCTTGAGAAAGCACAGGAGACAGAGGAGATGAAAAGTTATTTGCAAAAAACGAACTGTTGCCGACCGGTCAGAAAATTGCACAACCAATTATAGATTAGGGGATTGAAATTCAGGATGTAAAGTTTCAATAAAAGTCTATTGTGGAGAACTTTATCAAAAGCATTCTCAAAGTCTAAAGAACAGTGAGTCTACAGGTATATTAAGATCAAATTGGGAACTGATGCCATTTATACAGAGTGCAAGTTCAGTATCGCAAGATAAACTCTTCAGAAATCCATGCTGACTACGACAAAAAAAGTTATTGGAAGTTAGAAATCTCATGATGTGCGAAAAGATGACATGCTCCATCAGTTTAGAACAAACACTGGTAATGGAAAATGGCTAGTAGTCAAGACATGACGTTGAAAAAAGCTATTTTGGGGACTGGAATGATCTTATCTGTCTTCCAGTCCTGCATAATCACTCCAGATGAGAGTGACTGTTGAAAAATGTATGATAAAATGACACTAGCAACATCTTTTGTATTTTAAAGCAGTTTCGCTTTGATTTCGTCAATGCCAGCTGATCAAGTAAGCTTCAAAGATTCGACTACAAATGCTGTCAGGTTCAAACATGATGTCTGGAATGGGAAGGTATTGAGGGTTAGGAAAATAGGAGAGATCACTTGAGATTCCTTGATTACTTGATTACTTGAGTCACGCTTATACGTTCTATCATTGTTAATTTAGTTAGTAAGCGAATGTTTACAAGTTTATACGGCTGATAAAACTACTATCCTTACTTCGTACAGCTATGTACTAATTTGCTATTGCTATCGGTGTTTCACCTTTCAGGCGGAACTGCAAATTTTTTATTGCTGAGGCGTTTCAATGTCTTACTAAACCAAGGGGATGAGGGCTGCTCAGTTACAGTGATGGTAGGAATATGGGCTTTTGTTAGTTCCTGCATTTTGGATTTAAAAATTAGCCAGTTTTCTTCAACAGACCAACAAGAAAACGTTTCAAGAAAGGAGTAACTGAACTGAGTTAACTTTTCATTGAATATGACATAATTACCTCTGTCATAAAGCATTATAGTCTTTCTTATTTTGGGGAGATATGCTATCTGAAATTGATAAATAGCATGAATTACAGCATGATCACTAAGCCCAGCCAAAAATGTTAGCTCACAAAAGTTGTCAAAATGCGTGGTAAACAAGAGGTCGATTGAGCTGGACAATTGATTGACATGTCTTGTTGGGTTGGAGATGAGCTGAGATAAGCCAAGCGCAAGATACATGTAAAGAAATTCACTTGCTTCATTAAGCTTCGATTTTAGTGCTATGTCAGACGATACTATTGTTGGAAAGTAGAAATCACTGAACATAATGATTGGCGTGTTAGGAAAGGAATGTGCCAGAGTGTAAAGTGCCTCATGTAAGCATGCAACAAAGCTTGAATTGGCATCAGGAGGAACGTAAGAAGATCCTAATATTGAGGGTGGGTGAGAATTTCTAGTGCACACAAACAGTATTTCCAGTGGAGGGAAGATATCAATTTTGAAACACTGAAGGTTGTGGTTAGTGGCTATTAACACCCCTCTTCCTCGCCTCACATCACGATCGCAACAGAAGATATCAAAGTCGGTTAAGGCAATCTGAATTTCGGTGTTGTCAAGGGTTGTGTTTCACCAAGCTTCCATTAAAATGAGAATGTTGCTATCTGCGGTGGAAATAAAGTTAGAAACTGAATCGAGCTTTGGCAAAGTGCTTCTAATGTTGGTATATAAAATATAAAGAGGACATTTTGTTTGTTGCTCTCCAGGAGCAGCTTTTAGCTATGATGGTCGTTGGATTACTTTGTCCGTAGAGTGATCATATACATAGGTGGTGCTATCCATGCTAAACTGTTATGAGGAAGCTTACGTTTGCCTTGCGGTTTTGCAAATGCAACAAGTTTATTGCGGGTGAGCGGAGTATTTGGTGAATAGACTCGTGATGCACTGAGATCTGTAACTTTAAGTTTACCCGAGTTTTCCAGAATGCACTCTTTTTAACTTTGAAGTGCGTGAACTTGACAGTTATAGGTCTTGTTCTGTTTACATCAGAAGAGCCAACACTGTGTGTGCGTTCTATGTCAACTGGCTGCAAATTAACACTAAGCTTGGTTTTGCACAGTTCAATCACCAATCTCTTGGCTTCGTTCCAAGTTTTTTCCGAGTTGTTGGTTATGCCATAAAATCGAATGTTTGATCTGCGAGCATTATCTTTGTACACATCCTATCTTTATGAAAGTTTAGAAAACTTATCTGCGTTTTCGTTTGTGACAGCTTTAACATCATCTAACCTTTCTTTCAGTGCGGGAACGGACGAACAATAGACCAAGCAAGGTTTTATCCCACCTTAACCCTTTGAGGGTCGAATTATTTTGAAAAAAATCTTTCCCAGGTGGTCAAATTACTTTATTGCGGATCTTGAATGTATAAAATGTACAAAGTCGGGAATAAATAGTGAAAAAAAATTAGGAACAGTATTTTGGTGTCGGCATCACTCAGAACTGCAAAATGTTCAATGCTGTTTCGGACTGTGGCACTCCTTGAAACACGGGTCTACGCACAGCGCCTTATCGCAGTCTGCACACCTAAAATGCGTGTCTGTTCTCCTCTTGGAGCGACGAGTTGTGTTGGCACACACATGACATCTTCTCTGCCTTGGGCAGAGGTCTGAGGCACCCTCTCGCGTAATCACGTCGCAGAGAGCGAGAATACCTCGCGTGCGGCGATGATAAACAAGCTAAGAGCAGCGCCAATCAAGATAGAAATCAACTTCCACAACCCCTGCAAGAGAGTGCCGACAAAGAGAAAAATCACTTTTTGTGGGCCTCCGTTGCGATCACGCGGCGAAACCGAAACCGCAAAAGGGGTGTTGTCGCAGTCTGCGCGACGTGCTGAATTTAGAAATCAGTTCTGTTTATCTCCGCAAGTAGGTAGTGCAAATTTCAAACGCTTCTTGTAAGCCCTAAGAGGTGGCAGCACCTTCCAGTGAGCACACGTCATCATTATGGCACGAAATTTCAAACGGAGGATCGAAACTGTACCCATACGGCAAAGACCTTGCGGGACAGAAAACCGCTGCCGTACATATACGTCAAAAACCTTCAAAGGGTTAATAGATACTGGAGGTGTTTACCTGGCTGCATGCATAATTTACCACTACAAGTTACAAGGGTGATATATGAAGTCATCCATTCGTACATAGCGCGCACACACACAGCATGCACGAACATGCTCAGTAACAACTAACAAAAGTGTCTTGTACGAGACCAGTGCTGCTTCAAGCTCGAATGAAGCAAGCTCCAATCTCAATATCACTTAACTTAAAGCAGATATTGGAGTAGCTCTTGAGGCTGCAAAGTTTAACACATTGCACTGGGGCAAATAATTTGTCAATTGAAGCTTGAACAAATAGTACAATTAACGTCCGATTTTTCGCACTCACTAGGGGCCGCGAAAATGTCTGAAAAAATTAATGCATGACTTTATGGTCCCCAAGGGCGCAAATGCCACGGGCACGTCGAAAATAGCTGAGAAGGCCTGCCAGCACATGTATTAGGTGTATTGGGGCTCGTACTGTGACAGGAGATGGCGGCTGCATGCGTGTATAATTTAGGAGTACATATTTCGTCCTAGGAAAATTGCCCCTTCTTACTCTTGATATGCTTCACCGTGTAAAACTTCTGTTTTGATGAGGAAAAGCTGACTTTCGTGAACTGGCGTTATGCAACGCGTCGTGCTTTCCGAGCTTTGAAGCCGTCTCCGAGTATTACAAAGGCGGAGTCAGCGCTATTGCTGACAGCGGCAAACCGTTTCCATAAAAAGCACAGCACCGAACAGCAAGAAGCTTGGTAGCGAACGTCGAAGCGGCTTAGCGTTTCTGCAGTGGTGGCTACGGCTGCCAGCAGATTTGCATGCGAGAGTGCCTGTTTGACGCGGTGAAATAAAGATCGGTGGCTTCGATAACGCCGTTTCGCACATGCGGTCATGACAAAATGTTCGGAGAATCAGATGATGAAGGGTTTTTGCATCCGAAATTTGAGATGTTCTTATACATTGACACAGTGGGGTACGTGGCAGTGCTGTGAAGGTGTATGAATTACCGGGCACGCCCAAAAAATCGGGCGTCTGGAAAATTGGTCATTGACTGTTAGGCAATGTTTAGCTGAATGCAATGCAAACACAGGATCATACCTTGTAAGACCACTTTGCACGTGAAAGTCACTTTTAGCATCAGTGCTACGAATGAGTCCATAATGTCACTTCGCATCACACCAGAGGGCATGCTGACAGTGGCATGCAATGGCACTCACTAGAGTTGCCCTGTCCATTCTATAGAATGGTGTAGACTCAGGCTATGTTAAATCCTGAACTTAAACTTACAGCTCAAACACCTAAGACAGACCACAAAAGGAAGATACGACACATACTGACGCTGACTAACAACTTCTTTATTTCTTCGTCGTCTATGCATATATAAACCCTAGGCCACTCAACTGCACCCAGGCGCACAGATTGCATTACTGAGATCTGCCAAATTATGACATTCGCAAACGTAGGAATTCAAATTCAAATGGATACAGGGATGTTAAATCACTTGGTACCAATCCAGCAGCAGTCTATCTCTACTACAATGCACACTGTGCTGCAGTGGGTGAGCAACTGCTGAAGCACAATGTTGTCGTGTCTTGGCAATTCCACAAATGACTCATAATCTAGTAGTTTACTGTGGCCAGCCAACAGAAACTACTGGATGGAGGAATATGCTGGCAAAGGGTGTCATCCACCTAGTTGACAAGTAGTGTCGCATAAAAATTTTGAATTTCTTAGGAAAGAAATGCCATTAGCACATTCGGGAAGAACAATAGGAAGCAAACTTAGAACTGAGGTTAAACAGCGCAAAAAAGACGAGGACACAAGGAAACAAATACCACAGACAAGCGCTGTTTGTTTCCTTGTGTCCTCGTCTTTTTTGCGCTGTTTAACCTCAGTTCTAAGTATGAACCAACTAGCCCTCATCAAGAGCTTACTAATAGGAAGCAAGGGTAGAACATAGCAAGCATGACAGTTGGTGCCAGTAGGAGTTAAACCTTTCACTACCGCAAGCACCCTCTGGGCAGTGTTGGCATGCTAATGATGCTTTCGATACCTTCCACGCTGCTCACTTACAAACACATTGCTCCATATGATATATTGTAGGAAAATTTAACTTTTTTTTCTTATGGAGTTCATTTTTCCCTGCCTGGTAGCGACTTTTCAACTGGCTCTGAACATGTGTGCACTTGTCGGAGTTGAAAGCAAAATGAGCATGCGCCATAACATAGCAGCTCTCACGACTGCACTGTGTCACTCACTGATTTTATTGACGGCTCGAGCAGTAGCCAGTCATAGCATGCTGCCTTTTCATGCGACTTTGATTGTGAGAATGACAATGATGGAAATCAAACTGTAACGTGAGTATGCACCACTAGTTCGTGCTCCTCTACCAACTGAAGCCAGTCAACACTAGCCAGCTAATATGTAGATGTACAGAAACAGCAAGAAATGTTACGACAGCAAAACACAGTAGAAAAAAAGTGTTTACTGTAATACTTGCAATGAGGGGGGGGGGGGGGGGGGTTCCCTTATGTTTCACCTACAGGAACTGCTTTGCTGCATGGCCCGCCCGAACTGTAGGGCTTTCAGTTAAATTTTTGTAGCTCACATGGATAATGAGTAAAAATTTTGATTTCTTTGCAGATTGCGGCTTTTAGATAGTGGTACCTTTTTTTATACTTCAAACATATTTAGCTATATTTTCTGTTTAGGTACAAGCGAATCATTTCAAATTTTGTTAAATTTTTTTCTACAATCTTGTTTTGGCTATTCAAATTTTTTAATGTATTTGTATTATTTTTTCCTTATACATAATTTATTTTTATAAACTCATGTTGTTGCTACAATACTATATATGTATTATATGTACATTATAAATACTGTACTATACAACAAGGTTTCTTGTCATTCACAACGTTGTGGAACGCTAGGTATATAAAGGCACTGCAAGGGCTGTCTGTAACACGGGGCTTGCTCGCGATCACGGTATGGTCCTTCGTCTTCTTCTTCAGTTGGCACATGCATAAGGGTGCGTCTGCTTCATTACGATGCCCCAGGAGCGAAGCGTAGCTATCCTGGCGACTCAGGACGCTGAAAAGATGAGCGAGAGTCGTAATATAGTTTCAGGCAGTTGACATGTACTGTCCCTCACCCACGACGATGCAGGTCTGGTGACACTATGAGCGGCTCGACGATGTAGTTGACCGGTGAAGTGGTCTCGATGATACAGTACGGACCGTGATAACGCGCCAGGAGTTTAGAAGAAAGGCCAGGAACATGGGCTGGTATGCAAAGCCACACAAGCGAACCAGGAGCAAAGTTTTGCAATGGTTGATGAGTACGGTCATGTCTTGTCTTTTGACGTTCTTGAATTCTTGAACGTCAGCTTGCCAGCTGATGGCAATCTTCAGCATATTTGGCGACTTCGAAAAGCGGAGTATACTATGTAGCATCAGGTTGGTACAGCAGTATGGTGTCCAAAGAGCATGAAGGCTCACGCCATACACAAGGAAAAAGGGGAAAAGCCGGTGGTCGCTTGCATCGCTTACTTGCGAACGTAACAAAGGGGAATATGGTGTCCCAGTTGGAGTGGTCAGATGAAATGTACATCCGCAACAGGTCACCATGTGTGCGATTGAACCGCTTGGTCAGACCGTTGGTTTGAGGAGGGTACGCAGTCGATTTCTGGTGAATTATCCTGCACTCAGCAAGGAGGGCTCGGATGCCCTCCGACCGGAAGACACGGCCCCTATCACTCAGTAGTTCTCAGGAAGCACCGTGGCGAAGAACAAAATTGTGAAGGATGATAAAACCAATGTCACGGGTGGTCGCTGCTGGCAGAGTTACAGTCTCAGCATAGCGAGTAAGATGATCTACGCCGACAATAATCCACTGATTTCCACGCCCGCTGCATGGAAGTGGGATGCAATGGTCCTGTGGAACGCTGGGTAGGTGTCTTGTCTTGTCGGCATGTAGCACAAGACTGAATGTATTTTTGCACAAAATTATACATGCCTTGCCTATAATTGCGCTGACGCAACCTTGCGTAAGTTTTCAGGACACCGACATGAGCGCTTAGGGGATCGGCGTGAACAGCTGTGCAGATGTCAGAGTGCATATGACGACGTATAGCAAGAAGTCATTTCTGACCATCAGGCATGTAGGTGCGGCGATATAGAATGTTGTCCCACACGGAAAAGTGGGTTGCTTGGTGACGCAGTGCTCGTGTTGAAGGGACATCAGATGGAGCGGCATGGTAGTCAAGTAACATTACAAGTGTTGGGTTCTTGCGCTGCTCTGTGAGCATGTCAGTGATGGTCAACGGTGAGAGGGTGGATGAGGAAGCTGACAGACGCCAAATCAGGCGTCAGTGGGGAGCGGGAAAGCGCATCAGCGTCGGAGTGCTTACAAACGGAGTGGTACACGACGCGTATGTCGTGCTCTTGCAGGCGAAGCGCCCAATGTCCCAAGCATCCCGACGGGTCTTTCAAGGAAGAAAGCCAACAAAGGGCATGGTGGTCAGTAACTGCGGCGAAAGAACAGCCGTAAAGTTATGGGCGAAACTTGCTTAGTGCCCAGATGATCGCTAGGCCCTCCTTTTCTGTGACGGAGTAATTTAATTCTGCGTTCTTTTGAGTATGGTTCACATCAGCAACGACCTATTCATCATAGCCAGCTTTACGTTGCGCTAAGACTGCACCAAGGCTAACTCCGGTGGCCTCAGTATGAACTTCCGTGAGAGCATCAGGGTCGCAGTGGCAAAGAATCGGTGGTGAGGTCAACAAGTGGTGCAACTGCTGAAATGCTGCATAACATTCAGGTGACCATACTGCTATGCCATTACTGGCGGAAAGTAAACTTGTCAAGGCCGCTATGATGGATGTGAAAATGTGTACTAAGTGACGAAAATAGGAACATCGGCCAATAAAACTTCTGAGGGTTTCGATAGACATGGGCGTTGAGAAGTCTGCACCGCCATGGAGCTTGTCTGGGTCCAGAAGGACACCGTCTTTTGAGATAACGTGACCCAAAATGGTTAGCTTGCTTGCTGCGAAACGGCACTTTTTGAGGTTAAGCTGTAGGACAGCAGATGCGAGAAAGGTCAGAATGTCATGCAGGTGAGCAAGGTGTGTTGGAAAATCGGTTGAGAAGACGACGATGTCATCAAGGTAACATAAACAGGTTTTCCATTAGTGTCCCCTGAAAGATGGTGTAGATCGTACACTCAAAAGTAGTAGGCGAGTTGCACAAACCGAAGGGCATTATGTTAAACTTGTAGAGGCCATCGGTGTAACGAACGCGGTTTTTGGATGGTCAAGTTCGGCCATTGGAACTTGCCAGTACCCGAAGCGCAGATCCAAGGAACTGAAATATTTTGCACCTTGTAAACAGTCGAGAGCGTCATCGATCTGAGGCAGTGGATGAACGTCTTTTCTTGTTATCTTGTTTAGGCGTCTGTAGTCAACACAAAACCGAATAGAGCCACCTTTCTTGCTTACCAATATGACAGGTGAAGACCAAGGACTTTGAGAGGGACGGATGACTCTATGTTTGAGCATGTTGTCCACTTGCTCCGTGATGATTCGGCGCTCTTCGGCGCAGACACGATATGGGCGCTGTCACTAGGGACAGTGGAAACCAGTGTCGATGGTGTGAGAAACACCAGTGACACGGCCCAGTGACGTCTGATGACAGCCGAAAGAAGAGAGAAACTTGTGAAGGAGAGCGAGAAGTTGGTGGCAATGAGATGGGGAAAAAGCGTGGTCGATGGCGTCAAAATCCACTGAAGGTGGTGAGCCTAAGACCAAAGCCATGGCGTCAACGTAACGGAGGGAGTCGGTAGGAACATCGAGGTTGTCAACCTAGTCGACCACCTGGAAGTATCCTATGGTCTTTCCACGCAGTAGGCTGATCGGGTACTGGTAGTATTTGGTGAACCAGCATCACAGTTGACCCAGATGTTATAGTGAGCACGGCAAACCGATGAACAATGCCCTTGCGCTGAGCAAACACATCAGATGACGTAAACACCGCAGTGGCGTCATATGCAGCATCATACGACAGGACAACAGCCATCGACGACTCGGGGGGGGGGGTATGGTTGTGTCGGCATTGACAGTGAGTTTGTCGGCAAAGTGAGGAGAGCTGGTCGACAGTGGTTCACATAGTGGTAAAAGCAACACTTCTGCACGCGAACAGTCAGTGACAGCATGATGACGTGACAGGAAATCCCAACCAAAGATGGGGTCATGAGAGCACGATGGTAGCACGAAACACTCGATTATGTACAGAACATCGTTGATGGTGACACGGGCTGTGCATACAGCTGAAGGGTGAATTTGCTGCGCCTTGGCAGTGGCGAGCACCAGGTCAGAGAGAGCTGTAGTCACTTTTTGTAGTTTGTGACAAAGGTTCTCCTGAATGATGAAAACGGCTGCTCCGGTATTGACTAGTGCCACTGCAGGTACTCCCTCTGCAAAAATGGTAATAACATTTTGCGGCGAAGATTGAGGTGTTGAGAACATCTATGTATTTGTAGTTCTTGCCTCAGGAACTGCACCAGTCAGTTTCCCTTTTCAGTGGGAGCTTGACGAGAGGCAAAATCGTACGCCGATGAGGGGAAGGGGAACGCTGAGTTTCCGACCAGCGATCAGTCTCAAGACGTCGCGGTCAAAATGGAGGCATGGAGGCGTATTGTGGTGCGTATCTGGGTGCGTCAAAGGTGGTACGCATAGTTGGGGCATGCCACATGGCCAGCTATGCTGCAGGCAAGCAGATAGGCCGGTTGTCTTGGCCGGTGGGACGAAAAAACTGTGGTGAGATTTGGGCATCTGGAAATGAAGCCGGATGCATGGGCGATGAAAAGGAAGCTGTCGGTGCTGGTGGCCGTGCAACCATGGCTGCATAACTGAGCAGCAGTGACTTAGGGTGAGTGGCAAAGTCGGTATGGGACAGTGGCACACTCATAGGACTGGGTGGGGGTTTGTAGGAGCTGCAGGAAGCGCTTCAGATATCTCGAGTCCGGATCGCTTACTGCAGCGTTGGATACGGTACGTCCTTCGTCTTCCTCTTCAGTCGGAACATACACTGGGGCGTGTATGCTTCATTACAGCTGTAATATTGTAACCAACAGTTACAACAGCCGTTTTTACGAAAGCTGATTTATGCTGGGCGAACCTGTGCCCGTCAACAAAAACCGACTGAGCACTCAACAACAACAACAAAAACGTCCCTCGAGCTTCGCTCCTTCGAACATCGTTCTCTTCTTTGTCGCCTCCTGTCGCGTGCCAATCGTCCGATTCTCGCGCACGAGCAGCCGGCCTGTCAGCACCGGTCGAGCGTTGCCTTGCGGTGCTTTGCTTGACGCTCGCGGTGTGGCGGCTACACAGTTGGGATATGTCGGTCGTCTTTGTCTTCTCGCATTGCTGGCGGCAATATTGTGGTAATAATATTTGTATATATATATATTTGGCAATTTATATTTAGACACTAATCTCATTAATCAGAGTTGTAAGCATGTTCATTCTGCTTTGCTTTCCTGTATTGCACTAAATTTTGAGTGCAATAGTTTCTTCAGAAAAGAAAAATCTGGTGTAACATACAAAAGACTGCCATTTCCGCCATAATAGGGAAAGACTTAACCTAGGTTGTGGCTTTGGCTCTCACTGGTGACAGCTACCTTTATTCTCCACAAAAAAAGCAAGAAGATGCCTATAAAGAAAAGGGTCAGGTAGGGAGACACAATCCAATGCTATTCACTGCATTCTTGGAAGAAGTATCAAGCTATTAAACTGGGAAGGCTTAGGAGTGACGATCGACAGCGAATCTTTTAGCAACCTTTGCTTTGCAGATGACATTGTCTTGTTCAATAACACTGGGGACAAATTGTAACAAATTATTGAGAACCTTAACAGAGAAAGTGTAAGAGTGGGGTTGAAGATTAATATGCAGAAGACAAAGATAATGCTCAATAGCCTCTGCAGCAGAATTGATAGTTTGACGAGCTGTTAAGTACTCGTGGTGACATTTTCAGCACGCACAACAGACAAAGATGTAGGGAAGGTGAACACATAAGTGCTGGCAATAGCCTGGCAAGAGAGCAAAAGTTAGATTGCCACTCAGTTTCTAGAGGTCTGTGAAGGAGTACGCTTCATCATCATCATCATCAGCCTGGTTACGCCCACTGCAGGGCAAAGACCTCTCCCATACTTCTCCAACTACCCCGGTCATGTACTAATAGTGGCCATGTTGTCTCTGCAAACTTCTTAATCTCATCCGCACACCTAACTTTCTGCCCTTCCCTTGCGATCCAGCCCGTAACCTTTAGTGACCATCGGTTATCGTCTCTCCTCATTACATGTCCTGCCCATGCCAATTTCTTTTTCTTGATTTCAACTAAGATGTCATTAACTCGCATTTGTTCCCTCACCCAATCTGCTCTTATCCCTTATCGTACCACCCATCATTCTTCTTTCCATAGATCATTGCGTCGTCATCAATTTCAGTACTAGAAGCCTTTTCGTAAGCTTTCAGGTTTCTGCCCCGTATGGAGTACTGGTAAGACACAGCTGTTATGTACTTTTCTCGAAGAATAATGGCAACCTACTGTTCATGATCTGAGAATGCCTGCCAAACGCACCCCAGCCCATTCTTATTCATCTGATCATTTCCGTCTCATGATCCGGATCCGCGGTCACTACCCGTCCTAAGTAGATGTATTCCCTTACCACTTCTAGTGCCTCACTACTTATCGTAAACTGCTGTTCTCTTCCGAGACTGTTAAACATTACTTTAGTTTTCTGCAGATTAATTTTTAGACCCACTCTTCTGCTTTGCCTCTCCAGGTCAGTGAGCATGCATTGCAATTGGTCCCCTGAGTTACTAAGCAAGGCAATATCATCAGCGAATCACAAGTTACTAAGGCATTCTCCATTAACTCTTATTCCCAATTCTTCCCAATCCAAGTCTCTGAATACTTCCTGTAAACACGCTGTGAATAGCATTGGAGACATCGTATCTCCCAGCCCGACGCCTTTCTTTATTGGGATTTTGTTGCTTTTGTTGCTTTGTTGTTGATTTTGTGCCCACTTTTTAGCACTGTATATGCTTCTTTTGGCCTCCTAACTTCACTGAGCCCTATTATATCCTATTTACTGCCCTCTTAATTCCTCCAATAGCACTGCTAGACTCGCCTCACTAGATAACGTTCTAGCGTTAAACGTTGCCAGGTTCATATTCCAATGGCGGCCTGTCTGGAGCCAGGGATTCTTAGCACCCTCTGCTGCGTCACAGGTCTGACTGCCGCCGTGGTCAGTTGCTTCGCAGCTGCTGGGGACTGAGGGCCAGGGCTTGATTATTGTGTTCATATAGGAGGTTATGGCCAAGTACTGCACCAGGGTGGCCAATCCTGCTCTGGTGAGGGAGTGCATTACCAGTTCTGGTCACCGGAATCAGGCCACACTCCAGGCCTGTTTATGCAATTTTATCAACACACGGATTCTTTTTTTTATCCGGTGGAAAACTACGAGGCACCGGGATTCAAACCACGGACGTCTTGCACGTGAGGTAGGTGTTCTAACTCTATGCCACCGCTGCACACTATTCGGACACACACAATGCACTTCCACAAACAAACAATCACCGCTCACCTCTTACCGATGTGACTTCAGGCGTCCCTCAGGGCGCCTGTCTGGCCTTCTTATTTTTTCTAATCTATGTGAACGACTTGCCTACTAGCATACATTGTAAACTATGACTTTTCGCAGACGATTGCGTAGTTTACAACACTGTTAACTCCTCTGATGATGTTCTTTGCCTGCGATGTGACATCGATATTATCTCATCGTGGTGTAAAAAGTGGCGGATGCCTCTCAACTTATCGAAATGTAAATCGATGTCTATTACCCGAAAGCACTATCCCTTTCAGTCCACTTATTGCATTAGCTCTGTCAACATCAGCACGACATCATCTTACAAGTACCTGGGTCTTATTTTGACATCATGACTCTCTTGGATAAAACATATCGGAACAATACGTCACAAAGCTGTGCAGTCACTCGGGTAACTACAAAGAAATTTTAAAAAGGCACCCCTATGTAAAGAAGTTGGCGTACGGGTCATTTGTCAGTCCACAACTCCAATTTGCTTCTGCTGTCTGGCATCCATCTCATCTCATCTTCCATCTAGCTGCATCATTGGAATCCGTTCGAAACCGAGCCACCTGCTTCATCACTTAACATTATTAACGGTACACTAGTGTCACTTCCTTAAAGCAAACAATAGGTCTGGCAACACTGAAGTCTCGCTGCATCATATCACGTGTTTGTTTGCTGCACTCCTTTTTTTACAAAACACGCTCAAGGCACCACCTTCTTAAACCATCATTGCGAACTTCCTCTTGCATAATTCACAGCTCTGCCATAGCACGTTTAACCGGCTGCTCATGTGCCATGACTACTTCCTTTTTCCTGATGCAATCGTTTATTGTAATGCGCTCCCTGACAACTTCATTACCTGAACTGACCGCAAAAAATTTCGTGAATACCTAACAAATCGCTTATAACAACTTTCGGTTCCCAGTGCACATCGTTCGTTTTCTCCAAAAGCTGAAGCCTGCGCAGTCCCGCTACAGCGTGTTCGGCCATGAATTACTCGCTGTTTACCTGGCTATCAAGCATTTTCGCCATTTCCTAGAAGGTTGTGCATTCACTGTCTTGACTGACCAGAAGCCCCTTGTGCATGCAACGATTCATACGGCGTCCTGTTACTCGCCACACGAGATTCGACACCTTTCCTATGTCTCCGAGTTTACAACAACGTTCCGCCACATCAAGGGCACCGACAACGTTCCAGCTAACGTTCTGAGTTGTGTCGATGTCGTTTCCACGTTGACATTGGAACCTTTCATCATCGAGGTCGGCTTACTCGCCAGTCAACAGCGTGACGACACTGAACTTCGTACACTCCGGAATTCGTCAACGTCCCTGAAATTGGAAGACGTCGTTGTGACCCCAGATGGTACGTCCGTCGTCTGCGACACTTCTACCGACACACCTAGACCATACATTCCGGCATCCCTTTGCAGACGTCTATTCGAAACCGTGCACAACCTGTCGCACCCTGGCATACGTGTGACACGGAAGCTCCTTTCCAGTCGTTTCGTTTTGCCTCAGCTAAACGCGCAAGTTCGTGATTGGGTTCGCTGCTGTTTGTCGTGTCAACATTCAAAGATCCAGCGTCACCCCATTCTGCCTGCCAAGTCTTTTCTTCCACCGGATGCTCGTTTTAACACCGTAAACCTGGACCTCGTCGGCCCTCTCCCACCTTCAAAAGGTTATTACTACATACTGACATGCATCGACCATTATACACGGTGGCCAGAAGCTACACCTATATCTGACATCTCAGTGCCCACTGCTGCAGCAGCTTTCGCGTCTACGTGGATTGCAATGTTCGGCTGCCCATCCACAATAATCACAGATCACGGTCGACAGTTTGACTCAGCACTCTTCAACGAGCCACTGAAACTACTTGGAACGACACGTTTTCACACAACTGCTTACCACCCGCAGTCCAATGGACTAGTTGAACGTTTTCACCGGCATCTCAAGGCCTCCTTATGGCACATGAATCGCTGGAGAAGTGGGTCCTACATTTGCCCCTCGTTTTACTTTGCATCAGAGCCGCACTCAAGAGCGACCTAGGTTGCTCCTGTGCTGAGCTAGTTTACGGCACTCACCTACGCCTTCCGTGCGATTTATTTGTTGCCATCCCCAAAACGCCTATGCCATCACCTCCCAAATACGTTGCCAAACTGCAAGCCTTCTTCAGCCAGATACGCCCCGCGCCTACACATTCACAAGAAGCAAGGTCCCCGTACATTTCTCCCGCACTCACCTCTGCTACCCACGTTTTCGTGCGTAACTGTGCCGTGCGGAAGCCTTTGCAACCACACTACTCCGGGCCATATTGTGTTCTAGAGCGTCGTCCGACAACGTTTGTTGTTTAGGTCATCGGCCGATCAGACTCAATTGCCCTGGAACGTCTCAAACCCGCCTACGTCGAAGCACCCGCGCGATCAGCTCCACCAATATGCGACGCGACCCTGCTGCATCCTTCGCCGCCGCCTGCGCACGTGACACCCAAGACCAACGCCAAGACACGCCGTGTCACGTGAACTTTCAATCATTCGTCGAACGTTCCTCCTCTCTAGGGGGGAGCCCTCTATAGCGGCAGCAGCATCGGCGTCGCACGAGGGCTGACGTAAACACTCGAGTCCACACGAGGCATGAGCGGCTGGCACGCTCCGGCACGGGCTAGCGTTCTGAAGGAGATTATTAAAAAGAATGCTACGCTAAGAGATGGAGTGTCGGTTCTTCCTCTCCTGCGAGAGCCCGAGACTTTACCGGTCTACGTGGTTGCTCGTAGCCACAAACCCATCATAAACGACTCGGAATAGTCTACCCTTGTCAACCCTTCCACCAATTTCTTTTTCTGCAAATGTATTGCCGTGTTGCTACATGAAGTCGTAATTTTTCTTTGATTGTTAATAGTCATACAAAATCAGCAATGTTTCTTTTTTTTGTACGTAACCACTCTTACACGTGTTTGTATTGCCCCCCTTGTGTAATGCCTTCGGGCCTTCAAGGTGATAATAAATGAAATGAAATATGATCTGACCTTCACAACTTTGTTACATCCATGAAAGGCACTTATTGATAACGAAGGCAAAGTTGTGACGGCCTTGATCAGCTGAGTGCATGTCAAGATTCAGCTAGCCTTCCGCACGTTGTCTTTCTTCTTTCACCCATCCTGGATGCCCCACATCTTGTTGAGGCATAAAACTAGAATGCACGTCAGGCTGTCACATGACTCTCCGCACAGACAAAGCCCGTCGAGCAAGTCAAGCAGGCTGTTGAGAGATGAAGAGGTTGCAACTGGTGACATGTAAGTTAAGTCTTTGCTGACCGTGGGCCCTTTGATGTGAGGAGTTCCATGCGGTAGGTCAATTCGCTTATGTGATCCGTAATAACATAGGCTCTAACATAGTGGGCTAGCAGATTTCTTCAGAACCCACGTTTTGTTGCTGGTTTCCACAGCCGCACTAAGTCACTAGCGTCTATAGTGAAATATTTAGTGCGCACAATTAACAAGGACACAGTAAAAGGGGACACACAGTGTCCCCTTTTACTGTGTCCTGCTCCCTGGTGCCACCAGGAAATATTGTGGGGCTGTAGTAGAATAGTTCATTTTTTACAGTGCCCCATCACAAATGCTGAAACGAGTGGATGATGATGATTTACTCCTTCAGTGTGTCTTTGTGAATTGTACGCGCTAAATATATCACTGTGAATTCGTACCAGCTCGCCCAACTATCAGTTCTGCTCCACCAGGGTCATTGCAACAGAACTGCTTGTTGGCCTAGTTGGTGCTTGCTAAAAAAACATGTCTTTTACCAGGGTCGTATATCACATGTTGATGTCGGTGGTGGGAGCGCGCCTTTGAGTGGTCTTGTGCGCAAAGAAGCTCCTTGTCAGGCCTCTTCAGCAAGAGAGACAGTCTCGGGTATATAAAGGTTATTGTGGCTTGAAAACAGGAAGATAGTGTCCAGTGCATAACGAAGCGGAAGAGCATCAAGAAAAAAAAAAGAGGACTGTAGCCTGTAGTTTCGTGCTGTGAGGTATTAAATGCATGCGTAATGAAAGGCAGCATGCTGTCTCAGTTCTTATGATCTGACGCAACATAAATGGACAACTTGTTATTAAGAGTTCTGTTGGTGCATTCTGTAATCCCATTTGTTTGTGGATGATGTGGGATGGAATGTCGAAAACTTGAAGCACATAGATGAAGCATCGCTTTGACCACATCTGCAGTGAACTGCTGCCCATGGTCACTGATGATGACTATGACATGTCCATGTCGGCGAATGATGAAACACAGCACATAAATACACACTTTGATTGCAGTAGCAAATGGTATAGCAGCTGTCTCACAGTAGCGTGTCAAGTGATTGGCACTCACGACAATCCAATGACCGCGGCAAAGGACCGAGAAGGTTGATGCCGACTTGCTTGAAAGGAGTGCCTGGGAAGGGCACTGGATGTAGTCGACCAGGATGCTTGTGGCTTGAGGCTTGTTGGATACTTGCGACATTGACACTCGTTGCAGCTGGACACATATGCTGGTCAATCGTATGACGCATTTTAGGCCAGTAGGATCTTTTTTGAATGCAGTTGAGTGCTTGGGCAGATTCGAGATGACCAGATATTGGATCGTCATGCATAGTGCGCAAGATGGGAACATGGAGACTCCCTGGTGCCACCAGGAAATATTGTGGGCCTGTAGTAGAATAGTTCATTTTTTACAGTGCCCCATCACAAATGCTGAAACGAGTGGATGATGATGATTTCCTTGTAGTAGTAAGCAGTGTCTCTAAAGTTCTGTCTTTTTGTTGTTCAATCTTGAAGGTATTAATATCAGGAAATCCTGGCGTCAATGATGCGATATAGTGATCGAAGTTGTCCGCGTCACAGTCCGTCATCGGAAGTGGCATGCACGAGAGGCGGTCAGTGTAGGCATGTTTTCGGCCACTCCTTATAAGAAATAGTAAAATCATACTCCTGTGAACCAAGTGTCCAATGCCCTAACTGGACACAGAGATTGGATCACAGAGATTAACCAGCCAGCAGAGAGAATGATGGCCTGTCACCACATTGAAGAGGCACCCATACAAGTTTGACCAGAAGCGCTGTACTGTGAAAATCACTGCAAGACATTCTTGTTCTGTGACGGTGTACTTGTGTTCGGACTTGCTCAGGAAGCTACTGGCATAGGCAACGTGTTCTTTGATGTCGATGCGTCGAAGAAGGACAGCGCCAACTCTAATACTGCTAGCATCCGTACGAATTTCTGTGGGAGCCACAGGGTCTAAGTGTTGGAGAATGGTATGGGATGTTAAAAGAAAAGCTCACAAAAACTGACCTCTCGCATTCAGGGGTTCATTCAAAGGGAACGCCCTTATGGAGAAAGCATGTCAGCAGATACGCAATGTTGGCAAATCCACGAATAAACCGGCAGATGTATGAGCAAAGGCCCAGGAAACTACGTAGCTCATTTACTGAGTTAGGCTGCTTGAAGGCTTTGACTGCAGCATTCTTTGCCAGATCAGGTTGTATGCCATCCTTATCCACTAGATGGCCAAGAGCTAGTGTTTGGCGCTCTCCAAAATGACATTTCTTCGAGTTGAGTACGTACCAAGCCTGCTTTTCTCGAGCACTTTAGCACAAGATTGAGATGGGCATTGTGCTCACTAAACATGTGCCTGAAAATCACTCCATTGTCTAGATAGCACATGCACACTTCCCACCTGAAACCATGCAGGATACTGTCCATGAAGCTCTTGAAAGTTTCAGGTGGGTTCCACAGCCTGAATGGTGCCACAGTAAATTCAAAAAGTCCGTCTGGTGTTACAAATGTCGTCCTCTCCTTGTCTGCCTTGTGCATAGGAATCTGCCAGTACCCCGACCTCAAGACGACAGACGAAAAGTAAGATGCTGATGGAAGACGGTCAACAGCATCATCAATATGTGGAAGAGGATACACATCCTTTTTAGTGATGGTGTTTCAGACGCCAGTAGTCAACACAGAATTGCCATGTACCATCTTTCCTTTTAACCAGAATCACTGGCGCTGCCCACATACTACATGATCCTTGGATTGCATTCTTATTTAGTATTTCACGAACTTGATCCTTGATCACCTTATGTTCTAATGGTGAGACTCTGTACGGCTTCTGTCGCAAAGGTTGTGCAGATCCCTTATCTATGTGATGGCAGATGCAAGAAGGAGAAAATGATGGCTGCCCCTCTTGCTGTGAAAAGTCAAACAGTCCGGCATGTTTTAGCAGAATATTTGCCACTTCATGACAGTGCTTAGGGCTGAGCGACTTGTTCACCATAGTTAGAATGGAGGAGTCCACAGCAGGGCATGCATTAATGCAATGGCGTTTATCCAGAGAATTGGGGGCCTATGTAAGAATGGCGAGTGATAGCACTTGATCTTCATGGTAGGTGGCAAGTTTCAGACCCTGTGGCAGTATTGCAGGTTCACTGGAACAGTTTATGGTCCATAAGCTACTATGTCCATGAACAACTGAGAGTGTGTAATATGGTATCGGTACATTCCTCTTGATGCAGCTGAGATGGATGGCCACGATGGTAGCATCAAACATTCTGTCGGTGCTAGGGAAACAGGCAACCAAAATATAAGTTGTAGATAATGGAGGTGCAACTGTATTCTTGAATACACAAAGCACACTTTCGTGATATGACAGGCTTTCCATAAACACAGCTGAAAAGCTCGTACCTACACTAATTTATGCCGTTCTGCAGTCAACAGTGGCACCACACAGTTTAAGAAAATCAAAGCCCAGGATTACGTCATACATAGAGTGAGGTAGAATAGTGAACTCAGCATTAAATATTTGAATTTTGAAATCGGTTTGTGTCATGGACACCAACCACAGAGGTACTCCATGGCCATGTCAGGGTGCATTTACGCCTGGTCAACGACATGGAGAGCACCGTCGCTTTAGCAAGTTCATGTGCAGGCTGACCATTCCTCCTATGCAGCAGACTGAGCTACTTTACACTGCTACATGAGCCCCCACAGATGAGCACATTGGGGAAGCAGTTCATCGATCATCGTTCACTTGTTTGCTATAGCTGCAGCGATTTGGGTCACATTGCCAGGTACTGCAATCGCCGCCAACCACCAAGCTTCGAGCGATTGACAATGTCTAGGTAGTACCGAACCACACTTGTTGTACTTGCCCTCACACACATATCCAGGAAGCGTTCCTCACACAGAGACGCTGCAGAACTGTTCTCCAGCATCCAATTTCAGCTGGGCACCAGCACCCACTCCTTGCGTAAGCCAGTTACCTCTACGGTGTTGCTAGCCGTCGCCACATTCGGAAAACTAGTCAGCACGGCCGTTGAAGATGAGGTTGCTGCACAATCTCCAATGTCGACCGAGATACCTTCACCACTTTGTTACACCCACTAAAGGTGTTAATTGAGAACAAAGGCAAAGTTAGTTGCAACGTCCTTGATCATCTGAGTGCCTGTCGAGATTCAGCTAGCTTCCCACACATCGTCTTTCTTCTCTTCACCTATCTTGGATGCCCCACATCTTATTGAGGTGTAAACCTAGAATGCACGTAGGACTGTCACAATATATTGACATGTGTACTTGTTTATCTTTCTCCGCTGACCGCTTTTCGCTGGGTAACAAATGTTAAACGTTATCACTCGGTACAGGACGTGCCTGCATGTATTGGAAGTTTCTCGAATGTTATCAATGGTTCTGTCTGTTGTCATTGAACCTCGTGTAATTTGATTGTATGCACGATGCAAATTTCATACTACTCTTGGGTGAGCACATGGGCACGAGCAATTACACTGGAACCTTCGATGAGTCACGTATAAAAGCCGACAAGCTTGACCTGCTGATCACACTTTCAATGGTCGATGAGTGTACTTGCTGCTATCATTGTGCTGAGTGTTACTTGTTTGGGCACAGGCTCACTCAATAAAGAATTAAATTGATAACTCTGTTTAAGCATTGCATCTTTCTTCACGGTCACTACAATGTGAAAATATGACTATCAGTTATAACCCACGTCATTGACACAAACAAGAATATTGTGCTACTCACCACTCAAAAGGAGCATGAAACTGTGACAGTGTGCACACCAGCCAGTCCTGTCTTAAATATGACTTGGCAATGTCATCATGTGCTTCTGTGGTCTACCATTATGTAAACCTCATAGCCTCTTGAAATTGGGTGCTTGGGCACTGCACATAGTAACATTCTCAGAGTCCATTCTATTTTCAGTTGCACTGCAGATGCCTGCTGTTTCATTGTTCATTTGAATGCACGCCTTTCTGCAATAAAATTTTCTGTTCAAACTGTGTGTCTTCCCAGGTGCGTCGGGTTCGTCTTCACTAAGGCTGGCAAGATTGCTGCTACTGCCATTGGAGGCAGCCTGCTGCTTTTTCAGGTGTGCCTTCTGCATGCAGTCACATTGGCAGTTCTCATCACAGGGTGTGTTTGAAGACAGCTACTTTGCCATTTTTACTGGACAGCTGGCATCTTAAGTAGCATTCCAATTATGACATACATGTCACAGAAGACAGCTTTCATGAGGCAGCATCAAAGCTGGCAATAGAAATAATTTTAACTAAACATGGTGTTGAATGCCAATGGCCTAGGTTTCAAACCTTAAAGGTGCCCTGAAAAACGTAACCATAAAATGGCCTCACTTTTAAGGGATGCTGCCCCATGAATCTCATGCAACAAGCATTTTTTTTCAAGTATAAGCGTAGTTAGAGGTAGTTGTCATACCTATACATTTGGGCTGGTTGGTTCATGATTACGAGCAGAAAACAGCACTAAATGACAGGACGAAGAGAGGGACACAGACCAAAATGGTTTGAAATATATTTACCTTTCCGCTCCCCCCGGGATCCCTGTTCAGAATGAAACAAGCTGTAAAGCTGGTGCATTTTTATGTGCGACTCAAAACATGACTGAGGCACTAGGCATACATGGATGGCAGAGTGCCTTCGTTGCAATTAAGCGTGTGCGCCGTGGTTCGAATGATTAGGGATTTGAGATAAAGACGCGAAAAATGATTTCGTTCCTTGGCAATCACGTGAGATTTTCCCCAGTTTATTGTATGTGATGTTGTTGCACAGTTTTTGGCCAGGGCATTCGATGCAACGTGTCGTTCTGGACGTCATTTTTTTGCTGTTTGTCTTGTTTTGAATTTGCCGTTTTTATCAATGTAGATATACCCACAGTCCGCACACGGAATGACGTATGCCACGCCTGGGAACTTCTCCTTTTCCCAAGGGTCTTTCACATGAAAGAGCTTGTGTCTTGTGTCTTGAGCTTGTGACCCTCAATGAGGGTTGACACTATAAATAAATGAATGAATGAATGAAGTTTCCGGGAGGGCACGTGCACAGCAAGCACGTCATGACCGCAAAATGCATGCAAGGTCTTGCTTATGCCGGGGACGTACGGTATCGAAGCCCGTGTTTTGGGGCGTCCAGGATGGGTGGGAACTGCGCAAGCCAATTGGTGCCCTACTGAGTCAATGAAGTATTCAGGGTACCCACAATCCATCAATTCCCGCCGCACAAGTGGATTGTCCGTCATGCGGTCTTCCGCTGTTGTGCACATGTTTTTCGCCTAAAGAAGAAGAGAGGAGACAACAGACCTCTTTTGTGAAGCAGGGTGCACTGATGTGTAGTTAAGGTAGTGACCAGTGTGATTTTGCTTCCTAAATGCCTTGGATAACAGTTTTGGCCCTTCACGTTGCACAAGGGTGTCCAAGAACAGCAGTTGGCTTTCAGATTCCACTTCTACGGTGAACTTGATTGCTGCTTGCATACTATTTAGGTGGGCCATGATGAGGCCAAAGTTTTGTCGTTGCAAAACACTGAAACAGTCGTCACCATATCTGAAGAAGACTTTAGGTGTTAGTGTAAATGAGGACAATGCTTGAGCTTCGATAGCCTCCATTAAATTAGCTACTGTGACCAAAATCGATGCACTCATTGCCGCTCCGTGGACTTGCTGACAAAATTTCTTCTGGAACGTGAAATACATATTTCATAGGCAAAACTTTAGTAGCCTACCTAGATCATGCACCTCAATGGGGTATCTGTCAGGCAATGTCAGGTCCTTGTCGAGGGCGGCGATGCAAACATCTACGGCCAGTTCTGTTGGCACGCTCGTAAACATGATACCACGTCGAAAGAAACGAAGACTTCGTTGGGGTTGACACTTGTCTTTTTAACCTTTTTAATGAAGTCGTAGGTGTTGCGTATATGCATAGCACTTTTGCCAACTAATGGTGATATGATTTGCCAACCAGTGGTGCTGTCAAATTTTCTTCCTCATATGACCAACCAGTGGTGATATCAGGAAGAAAATTTGATAGCTTGTGGAGCAGTGAACGTGTGAAGTCCACTATTTGGCACAGGGGAACATCGGGCTTGTGTACTTTCGGTAGGCCATATATAGCGGGAACACATCCACTGTGGCAAAGCAATCTGTAGTACAACTGCTTGTGTTGAGGCAGCACCATGCGGAAGACGTTGGCCAGCAGTTTCTGCAGATCCCTCTGAAGTTTGGTTGTCAGGTCTCTTCGACGTCGGTGTACGTGTAAACATCACTCAATACCAAGCAGATTTTTTCGATATGCTTGCTCCTGTCTAGAAGGACAGTTGCATTCCCCTTCTCGGCAGGAGGTACGACAATATCCTGGTTCTCCTGCAGCCTCTTGATGGCATCATGTTCCTGCTTGGATGTTGACCTGCATGTTCCTGTGGGTTGGGCGCGCAACTTGGACAACACGTTTAAAGCATGTGTGCGAGCCTCGTCATGGAAGGATTGGTTGACCAAGTTCACAGCATGCACAGCAGTGCATATTATTCTCTTCGTGTCTGTTGCAGGTCCCTTGTTGAAGTTGAGACTGGGACCTGCAACAGACACGAAGAGAACAATATGTGCCGCTGAGCGTGCTGTGAACTTGGTCGAGCAATCCCTCTGTGACGAGGTTCGCACATGTGTTGTAAACGTGTTGTCAAAGTTGCGCACCCAACCCATCTTGAACACCTTGTCCAAGCAGGAACATAATGCCACCAAGAGGCTGCAGGGAAACCAGGCTATTGTCGTACCTCCTGCCGACAAGGGGAACGCAACCGTCCTTCTAGACAGGAGCAAGTATGTTAAAAAATGCGCTTGCTATTGAGTGATGTTCACATGCACGGCCACATCGCAAGAGACCTGACACCCAAGCTTCAGAGGAGCCTGGAGAAACTGCTGGCCGATGTCTTCGGCATGGTGCCACCTCAACACATGCAATTGTACTACAGATTGCTTTGCCACAATGAATATGCTCCAGCTATACAGTCAAATCTTGACATAACGAATCATGCAGGACCGCCGAAGATCGTTTGTTATTTTGAAATATTGTAAATAAAAACTTGCGGTTATAAACCAGTGGACAAACCTAGGAATGAAAATTATGTATCTTGGCAGTAGACGCATGTGCAGACAAGCCTACTGAAATAAAGATGTTTCACTCACTTCAAAGCTGCTTTATTTAAAGAAATCAGTGATTTCCTTCTGGTGCGTGAGCACGCATGACCGATTAGAAATGTGTCTGCATCTTTCACTTTGTGCAGCGAAACATCGTTAACCGTAGTTGGTCGGAGCTTGGAAAAAGCATGTATTAAACGGTAGTACTGCTTAACCGAAATGGCATGAGATTGCCCACTTACCTCTCAAAAATGGAACTCAGAGAGAGTGTGATGAAAGGGAGAAAAACATGCAGTATTTATTCACTTCGCATGACAAAAGCGTTATTTTCGTTTGATGTCGCGGTGGCATAGCAGCGACGACAGTGGCCTCAACCTTGCTGAAGCTGCGAGCCAGCTTTTCAGCCAGCCCACTCTTCTTGGCAAACACTCGCATGGCAGATTCCTCGTTGGTGTTGCATGTTCTCCATGCACGCAGGCGGTAGCGCTGCAGATGTCGCGACGTGCCTTTTTCATTGCAGGGTGCTGCTCTCGTCGCGACGATTGCATTCAAGAGGCTGGCGTAACATGCAGCTTCTGCCACTGTCGGGCCTGAAACGCCCATGCAGCACTGCCGAGCACCTTCTTGGCATTCCAAATGCCACGCACTGTAGTCAACAGTAGATTCCTGTCGCATGCCAGCACTGACTTCTTCGTGTCACGTTTGATAGCACGAACAATATCTAATTTTTATTCTATGCTGAGCACCCAATGTCTTTTTTATCCAAGCTTTGGCATGATGCGAGTCCATGTTTGCATGATGCCAAAATGATGTTGATGTGGCTTCACGTGCCAATGCATAGGGCACTTGGAGGCCATTGTTCTGATCTCTGAGGCTTGTTGTTCTGTTGGCCCGCTCGATGGAGACGACGCACCGCCGTGTTTGCGCGACAAAAAGTGGAAACACCATGTGTTAACCAATACGTGTGCCATAAGCTGGTACAGGTTATGCGGATACAAAACGCCTTATGTTCAATTGCCGCTGAGTAGGGGATCTGACTTTACTATGTTTGAAATGAAACTGCTGTTTAGGCAGGTGCGGTTTAACAAGATTTTACGGTACCTAGTCCGGTACATCATTGCACCAAGCGATGAAAGTGCGGACTTTGTTCATGTGCAATAAAAGATCAATGTTTGACACGATCTAATCTGTGTTCGGTGACCCAGTTGTCTTCTTTCGGGTCGTCATTGTCACTGGAGACATCGCGAACGCAGTTAACAATCTCTTCGGTTGTCAGGTCTGCCGCTGTTAGTGCTGTGCTGTCGTTCTCCACGTAGTCACTTCCAGGTCATCTTCAAGCTGCACAGGCGCTTTGGCAAACCCTGCTTTTCACCAGCAGTTGCTAATTGTGGACGCCTTCAAGTTCCACCAAGCTTCTGTGAGCTTTTCCTCTGCCTGACGTATATTGATTGCAGTCGGCTGCTTTAGCTGGAGGTTGATAATCAACCGCTGCACAAGGCACTTGTGAAATTCTGCTTTCACACTCTTTATAATGCCCTGGTCTAGGGGTTGCAGCAAGGACGTGTTGTTTGGCGGCAGAAACTCCAGGCGAACGGGTGTCAAGCAAACATTCACAATGTGAGCGTAGCAGTTGTCGACAACCAGTACAATTCTTTGGTCATTCCTCCGCATTTGGTCATCGAGTTTGATGAGCAACTCAGAAAAGAGTTCTCTGGTCATCCAGGCTCGTTTGTTGGCATGGTAGTTGTACGGTAATGACCTGACGTTTTTCATGCAGCGAGGCCTCACGTACTTGCCGATGAAGAGCGGTTTAATTTTCTTTGTGCCTGCTGCATTTCAGCAGAGCAGGACTGTCATACGACGATGCGACTTCTTCCCTCCTTTGCACTGCTGCTCTTTGAGGTGCATCGTCCGGTCTGACAGGAGCTGATAAAAACATGCAGTCTCATCCGCATTGAAAATATTGTCTTCAGAGTACGATTCAGTCACCTTTAGAAAATGATCATTGCACCAGGAATCCAAACCTTTTCTGTCCGCAGCCTTTTCTTCGCCTGAGACTACCTGCCAAGTTATTCCGTTCCTTTAGCGGAAACGAAAAAGCCAACCCGCACTGGCGTCGAACCCAGTTATTTCAAGTGCATCAGCATATTTGTGGGCTTTGTCTTGGAGCATTGGGCCAGACACAGGAACGTTTTGCAGTCTGGCATCTTTGAACCATGTGAAAACATTTTATCCAGTCCCAGCCGTTTCCTCATAGGAGTGAGTTGCGATTCCTGGTGAGGCTTGACAATTTTGTCTCGGTCTTTCGAAATGGTCGCGACAGTCGATCAGGCAATGCCACACTGTCTGCACATGTCAATTTTTTTTTTTCTGCGTCGATTTCCTGCAATATGTTCAGTTTGTCCTGCAGTGAAAACTGCTTTCGCTTATTCTTGGTGTTGTTGCTAGCTGCATTCATCATTGGATCTCACGTGATCATCGCCAAACCTTTGTTGTGAAGTTCTTGGTGAAGATTGTGGTGATTCAGTTGGCACTCAACATGGTGACGATGGTAGCTACTGCGACATGGGGATGACGATAGCTACTGCACTCGCAGTTCCTGTTTCACGCAAGAGTTCCGGTGCTGTTATTTTTAGCCGAATTCGTAGTACTGATGTTCCTCGATTATAAAGGGGAAAATACACTACTTGTCTTATTCTGAAATATGCGCTGTATTGAAGTTCGTAGTTCTGAAATATTTTTAAGTTGAAAATATAGGCAATCTGGTGGGGATTTTAAAAATATTCCTAAATTTGAGAAATTCGTTAATGTGGGGTTCCTAGCAGCCAGATTTGACTATATATGGCCTACCAAAAGTACAGAAGCCCGATGTTCCCCTACGCCCAATAGTGGCCTTCACATGTTTGCTGCTCCGCAGGCTGTCAAATTTTCTTCATAGAATCATATTGCCACTGGTTGGCAAAAGTGCCATGCATATACGCAACACGTACGACTTCATTGAAAAGGTTAAAGGGACAAGCGTCGGACCCGACGAATTCTTAGTTTATTTGACGTGATATCACCTTTTACGTGCATACTAATAGACATTGTGGTGGACATTTGCGTTGCTGCCCTTGACAAGGGCCCGACATTGCCTGACAGATCACCCGTCAAGGTGCATGATCCAGGTAGGGTAATAAATTTTTTCCTATCAAATACGTATTTCACGTTCCTGAAAAAATTTTATCAGCAAGTCCAGGGAGCGGCAATGGGTGTGTCAATTTCAGTCACAGCAGCTAAATTAACAATGGAGGCTATCGAAGCTCAAGCATCATCCTCCTTTACACCGATACATAGTCTTCTTCAGATATGTCAACGACTGCTTCAGTGTTTTGCAATTACATAATCTTGACCTCTTCACAGCTCAGCTAAATAGCATGCAAGCAACAATAAAGATCACCGCAGAAGTGGAATCTGAAGGCCAATTGCCATTCTTGGACACCCTTGTGCAATGCGAAGGGCCAAAACTGTTATTCAAGGTGTTTAGGAAGCAAACTCACACTGGTCGGTACCTGAAATACACATCAGTGCACCCTGCTTCACAAAAGAGGTCTGTTGTCGGCTTTCTTCTTCGTTGGGCAAAGAACGTGTGCAGAACAGTGGAAGACTGCATGGCAGACAATGCACTTGTGCAGTGGGTATTGACGGCATATGGGTACCCTGAATACTTCATTGACTCAGTAGGGCTCCAACTGCCTCGTGCAGTACCCACCAACCCTGGACCGCCCAAAAAACGGGCTTTGATACCATACGTCCCCGCCATAAGTGAGAGCCTTGCATGCATTCTATGGTCATGTGAAGTGCAGGCTGCGCACATGCCCTCCCAGAAACTTAGACACGAACTCATGCATGTGAAAGACCCTTTGGTAAAGGACAAGTTCATAGGTGTGGTATATGTCATTCCATCTGTGGAATCTCGGTATGTCTACGTCACATACGATGTAGCGCCGCAAAACGGCCCTTCCATGCGCAATGCCAAAAGCGCATGCGTGAGGAACCATGTGACTTTTCTTTGTGAGCTTCAGAGTGAATAAAAGTTCAATTGTTGTTTGGGACGTGGTTGCTTATACTCGCTTAGCTCATCCTAGCAGCGCATTCCAACATTGGTAACTTGGACGTGATCAGCAGCCACCGGGGTTAAGCTTCAACGTTGCTATGACTTCAACGGCAATGACGGACTCCACGACTATGACTTCGACATCCACGACAGAGGCTACATCGACAGTCTGTTCAGTCGACAGTAAGCTGCCCCCCTTTTGGACCGCAGACCCCACACTCTGGTTTATTTAAGTAGAAGCGCAGTTCGCAGCACGACACATCACAGCAGACCTTACCAAATACCACTACGTCGTAAGCAGTCTCCCGCCGCCCATAGCCAGTGAAATACAGAATTTGTTACTCGACCCGCCTGCTGAAAAAGCATGTGCAATGCTAAAAGAAACCCTCATCTGCTGTGTCACACCCCCGAGTCACAGCGACTACAGCAATTGCTTCGCGATACGGACTTCGGCAACTGTACTCCCAGTCAGCTGTTTTTGGAAAGATTGGATGCGCTTTGTAGACGATCACAAGGAAGAAGACAGGACAAGTGCAAACTAACATGAGGTTTAGTCGAGGGAAACACTTAAATGTCAAATCATGCCAGCACAGGCGCATCAGGGTATCAGTAGCAAAAAAGAAAAGAAAAAACACAAAATCAGAAAAGCTAATGGCATGGCTCAGCTAATCATATTATCTAGGAAATGTGCCTCGCTATTGTAAAGCATGACCGATGTGTCACTGATGCATGCTTGTCCCTTCTTTCTTATATAATATGCCTCTAGAAGTTCTCGTGCTTTTTCGGTACTGCACTTGCGCAGGATCTTAACCTGGTTGAGCAGAGGCCTGCATTTATGATCTAGGCAATGCATGGGTAAATAACGCTGCTCCCGGTTTTTAATTGAGCTTTCGTGTTCTCGGATTCGCACGTTCAAAGAACGGCCCGTCTGGCTTATGTAGGTTTTGCCGCATGTCAGGGGAATCTGATAATAACACCAACTTGGCAATCTACATGGGGGTTCTTGTGTTTCAGGCCGCAGCCACCTTGCTTCTTTCTGGCGTGAAGTCTCCCAATGCGAGCGCAAAGGTGACTCAGCTTGCAGGGAGCCAAGAAAATGAGTGGCACACCGTGCTTGGTTGCTATCTTCTTCAGAGTGTGTGCAGTTCTATGAACACATGGAATTACGACTGGCTTTGAAGCCTTGTTGGCAACATCAGAGTTTACTTTTTGAGGCGCTTTTAGCCTCTTTTCGAGCATTTCAACCACTGCCAGAAAAAAGCAGGGTGGCTGCGGTGTGAAACACAAGAACCCCCAAGTAGATTGCCAAGTTGGCATTATTTATCAGATTCCCCTGACCTGCGGCAAAACCTACATAGACCAGACAAGCCGTTGTTTGAACGTGCAAATTTGAGAACACGAAAGGTCAATTAAAAACCGGGAGCAACATCATTTACCCATGCATTGCCTAGATCATAAATGCAGAAGGGCAGCGGATTGGGCGAGTTGGTGTTCCATGGGAACAATAAAATTCAAACAGTGCTAGACGACAGGACCAGAAAGAGGAGGAGATGCAGACAGGGCTGCAGGCCTCTGCTCAACCAGGTTAAGATCCTGCGCAAATGCAGTAATGAAAAAGCACGAGAACTTCTAGAGGCATATTAGATAATAAAGAAGGGACAAGCATGCATCAGTGACACATAGGTCATGCTTTACAATAAGGAGGCACGTTTCCTAGATAATATTGCTACGGCATGAGCCGGGCGAGGAGAAGAGGAAGAAGAAGTGAGCTGGTGCAGCCTCAGGACGCCATCTTGACTTTACCATCCATCTTGTCCCTTGAATAAAGCCGGTTTAACATTAACCGTAACAGTTTTGTGGTGGAGGTGCGGGGTACTTCGACCAAGACGACGGAGCTGCTGCAGCAAGTGCCACGCCGGAGCCGACGCCTCGCTCGACTGCCCTCAACACCACTTGAGATCCCGATGTCCCACAGCAGCGACGAACAGCCTTCTCTGGCTGCTCCAGTGCGCACAACCGGCGCCTGGATGCATCAGATGGAGCCCCGCCCTTTCTCTGGAAAATTCGGCGAGGACGTGGAGGAATGGCTCACCCACTACAAGCATGCGAGCAAGTACAACGGCTGGAACTCCACGAATCACCTCGACAATGTGGTTCTGTTCCTCACAGACACGGCGCTAGTGTGGTTCGAGAACCATGAAGATACGTTCACAACGTGGGACAGCTTCGTTACTCACCTCACAGAGTGCTTTGGCGATTCCACCACGAAACGGAAGCGGGCGGAGCAGACATTGCTTCAGCGCGCTCAAGTCCCAGGTGAGACCTGTACTACGTACATAGAGGCGATCCTGAAGCTTTGCAAGACTGTCAATCCTCAAATGTCCAAAGAGGACAAGGTTGGACACCTTCTCAAAGGCATAGCCAAGGATGTTTACAATTATTTAATCGGAAAGGAGAGTCTCGCCTCGGTCGCCGACCTCATCAAGCATTGCCGCACATTTGAGACATTTGAGGCCTTGAAGCTGCGCCGTATCACGCCAAAGTTTGGCAGGCTAGCGAATGTCACAACGGTGGCAAGCGTTGACGAAAACGACAACTACAGCTTTCAATTTGACCTTGCGGCAACTATAAGGGAAATTGTCTGTGAAGAACTTGAACGACACACCAAAGGGGCGGATGTCGAACAGCTTGGTTGCGCTTCCAACCAACCTCAAGAACATGCATCTGCTGTGTCAGCATTGTCTGCCATGCCAGGCGTTGCAGACTGTCGAGTTGATCAGCTGCGACAGCACCGACGTACCTTTCCCGAGGACATGACGCACGATCAACGAACTCGTCGAGCTACCACCACGAATCGCAATTCGGAAGATCGCGTTTATTATTCGCAGCGTCCCAGGGTTGACTCTGAGGCATACAACGTCAGTCGCGCATCTCTTGTATGTTACAGCTGTGGTGCCTCAGGACACATTGCTCATTTTTGTCGCCGGCGCCGACAGACAACAACATATGGCCCACCACCAACTTGACCTAATTTTGGATGTGATAGTTATGACGACCATTGGCCGATAGACCCTGCAAACACCACAGGCGCGCCACCTCGGAATACCTTCCGTCAGTATAGTAGAAGGAGTGGCTTGCCAGCTTCTGACCGCAGCCTGATGCCCCAACCAGTCGCCAATGCCGTTCACCGTCACCACGGCGACGTGCTACGTCTCCACCGCCGTCGGGAAACTAGCCGGCGCGGCCGATGGAGGCAAGGTCGCCGGACAGTCTGTGTATCTGCGAAATACTCCTCTGCCTATTATGATGGTGAAGAACAAAGTGCGTGTGTTAATTGATAGTATACCTGCAACAGCATTAGTGGACACTGGTGCTACCCTTTCCGTCATGAGTGTGACTTTCAAAGAGAGGCTGGGTAGGAAAGTTATGTTCCCGTGGAATGATGGTGTGACGTTTCGTGGTGTCAGCGGAGAGTGCCTAGTTCCCCTTGGTATTTGTGTTGCAAGTGTTTTGTTTGGAGGAGAAGATCTTAAAACAGAATTTCTCGTACTACCGCGATCGCTAATGACCGTAACAATATGATTAGCTGAGCCACGCCATTGGTTTTTTTCTGATTTTTTTTCTCTTCTTTTTTTGCTGTTGATACCCTGATGCCGCTGCGCTGGCATGATTTGATATTTAAGTGTTTCCCTCAAATAAACTTCAGTTGTTAGTTTGCGCCTCTTCTGTCTTCTTCCTTGTGATCGTCTACAATGCGCATCTAATATTTCCAAATACAATGAACCAACTTGCCCAACAACGAAGTCAGCTGTTGCGGCACATGCAACTATTGCATGGTGAAACAACAAACACTGTGGATGGAGCATTATTCTGACAACACCTTTTGCAAAAGCTGCTGTCAAGTGTCCGCTTGGTTGTCGCTGCGTCAGAGCAGAAAGACCTACCTGCGGTCGCCGAGCTTGCCGATCGGCTCATTGTGATCACCACGCCCACATCACTGGCTGCCTTGCGAGCACCACAGGCTCAGTATGAACTTCAGCAAATGCATGAAGATATTTCTCGACTCACCGAGACGTTATCAGCTTTGCGCACAAGCAGGAAAGCACAAAATTTAAGTGAGCCAAACCCGTCGCTATCACAACCACAACGGGAGAATATATGCTGGTATTATCAGCGGTTCGGAAATGTCCCCAAATCAACAGGCAGCGATTGGCGTCCTTGTGGGGATTATAGGGCACTAAATCATGTGACTGTACCGGACCATTACTCAGTGCCGCACGTCCACAACCTCACCTCTTGCCTGCATGGTGCTAGCATATCAAAAATAGTTCTGGTGAGAGCATATCATCAGATACCTGTAGCACCAGAGGATGTTCCCAAGACTACAATAACAACACCATTTGGAATGTTTGAATTTCTACGGATGCCTTTCGGCTTAAGGAGTGCGGGCCAAACTTTTCAACAGTTCTTGGATGGCGTTGTTCGGGGCCTCGACTTCTGCAAGGTTTACCTGGATGACCTGCTGATTGCTAGTTGCACGCCCGAAGAGCACGAGAGTCATCTACGCTGCATGCTACAGCAACTGGCAGAGCATGGCACCATTATCAGTACGGCCAAGTGCGTGTTCGGGGTACCGTCGCTACCATTCTTGGGCCAGAATGGTAGCAACGCGTTTCAAGCACGGGAGTGCAACCACATGAGGACAAAGTAGAAGCAGTACGATGGTTTCCACAGCCAAAAACAATCCGCCAGCTCAGAGAGTTCCTGGGTCTCGTAAACTTTTACTGTAGGTTCGTTCCAAAGTGCGCCTACATCCTTCACCCGCTACACAGCCTACTAGCAGCATAAGGAACTAAAGCAAGCGCCATTCAGTGGAACGACCAAGCCGTAGAAGCATTCCTGCATATTAAAGAGGCTCTCGCAAATGCTGCTCTGCTCGCATACCCGCAGCCCGGTGTTCCGCAATGGGTAAAGGTAGACGCCTCCGACGCAGCTATTGGAGCCGTATTGCAGCAGTAGTCACGCGGAAGGTGGCGACCGATTTCCTTCTTCTCCAGAAAATTGAGTCCGTCCGAATGACAGTACAGCACCTTTGATAGGGAGCTCCTGGCCATATACGCTGCTATACGACATTTCCGCCACTATGTAGAATTGTGAGAATTTTGTACTCGTAGATCACAGGCTGCTAACCTACGCATTGCGCGCTATCAACTCAAATACGGCTGCACACGTGGCATGAGAGCTCTGCCAAATGTCGTACATAGCAGAATTCACAACGGATATACGCCATGTCAGCGGAAAGGACAATGCAGCGGCAGATGCTCTTTTGCGCAGCCCAGTGAACGCCATTAGCCTACCAAGCGGCATCGACTTCACCGCACTAACGACGGCTCAACGCAGCAACAGGGAGTTGAAACACCTACTGAAGTCCACAACCAGCGCCTTGCATCTGCAATGGGTGGATGGACCGACAGGATCTGTATGGTGTGACATGTCCACAGGTAGGGCCAGGCCGTTCGTGCCCCCCGATCTTTGCTGCAACATTTATGAATTGATGCACAGCCTCTCACACCCGGGGATTCGAGCCACTCAATGGCTTTGCACAGCTAGGTTCGTGTGGCCCGGAATAAATCGGGACATCCGACGTTGGACACGGGAGTGCCTATCATGTCAGCACTCCAAAGAGCAGTGCCATACTGTGACCCCTAGGATCCTTCCCTGAGCCAGACACTCGATTTTCCCATGTGCATTTAGACCTTGTGGAACCATTGCCTTATTGCCAAGGGCAAGACTACTTACTAACTTGCGTCGACTGCTTCATGCGGTGGCCGAAGGCTGTCCCCATCCCAGATATGACTGCCGATACTGTGGCCCGCGCTTTCATCTACTATTGGGTAGTGCAATTCGGAGTTCCATCAGCAGTGATAACGGATCGTGGAACACAATTCGAGTCTGCCCTATTCGGGAACATCACACAACTCCTAGGAATCATGTGCATCAGAACAACGGCCTACGATCCCATCAGAAATGGTATGGTGGAAAGGTTCCATCGCCAGCTGAAGACTAGCCTGATGACAACATCAAGTCACAGTTGGGTAGAGGCGCTACCCCTGGTTTTATTGGGAATTAGGACGGTTCTGAAATTGGACATTGGCTGCTGCTCAGCTGAACTTGTATACGGCACAACACTTCGCCTTCCAGGGGAGTTTGTCGCTGACAGTAAAAGTGCAAATGCCCAGGCCAACAGCGATTACACCCTGTGACTGCGGGACATTTATGAGCAAGCTGCACGCTGTCCCTCCACGTCTGCCGGCACCATGGCTTGTCTACACCCACAGTGATCTCTCCTCCTGCTCTCACGTGTTTGTAAGGCACGACGCCATACAGCGTCCACTCCAGCCCCCGTATGATGGGCCGTTCAAGGTGGTGAAATGAGGAGAAAAGCACATCACAATCGACTGAGATGGCCGTCACGACGTGGTTTTGCTTGACCACGTAAAACCAGTGCACGTGGACAGCAACAGTGAAGTGCATGCATCATCTTGAGTTCCACAGCCACGGGGACTACCAGCAGACCAGACTGAACTGGCCCAACCAGTCGTCGAAAGGTTCACACGGAGTGGACGGTGCACAAGACCTCCGTTGTGAATGAACTTATGAACTGCAACTCATTGTTGACCCATTCACTAAGGGGGTAGTATTGTAGCACTGCAAAATGGCGCTTCCGTGCGCAATGCTAAGAGTGCATGTGCGAGGAACCACGTGACTTCATGAGCTTCGGAGTGAATAAAAGTTCAGTTGTTGTTTGGAACGTGTGGTTACTTATACTCGCTTAGCTCAGCCTAGCAGCGCGTTCCAACAACGATTAACTGGGGAAAATATTGTGCGATTGCCAAGGAACGAAATCATTCTTTGCGTCTTTATCTTGAGTCCCTAATCATCCAAACCACAGTGCACACACTTAATCGCATTGCAGGCAATCTGCTGTCCATGTATCCCAAGTGCCTTAGTCGTACTTTGAGTTGCACATAAAAAGGCTCTGCCGTTGGTTTCATTTTGAGCAAGGCTCCCGTGGGGGAGCTGAAACGGTATTTTAAACCATTTTCGTCGGTGTCCAGACCTCTTCCTTTGAAGTATGCAGCATCCTGACCAGACGGGTTTCCGTCATACTCTCGACTTCAGTCAGCATATATTATACTCTACCATTATCGCAATGGACAAAAGACGCAACAAAAATTCAGCATGCGCAGGGGCAAGAAATTGTAATCAATGAGACAGGAAGGTTATCTCTTTCGGAAGGAGTGAAATGGAGGGAAGGCTTACACATGCATCACTGCTATTATGGATGTGAAAGGCTTCAGAAATAAGATGGGCGCAGTCATTGTGGTAGTTTGACAAGCAGGTTACATCTTTAAATATGGCTTGCAGCAGCATTCAATGCAATGCCGTGGCAATTGACTATCTCTAGCTTGTTTTTGAACCTCGTTTTAGTGTTCGCGCATGTGGTCATTGATACACCACCCCTTTTGACCGATATAGAAACACTTGCATGAAAGAGGAATCTTATAAACTACACAGTCACAACAGTCAACAACAAACCTCTGCCTGTGCTGCTTCTCACAACTTTTTTTTGTTCTCAGTTACTCAATTGACTTGTTGGCACAGGCTACCTAGCTTATTTTGGGCAGTGAACAACACCCTAACGCCTGCCCTGCTGACAACCTTTTTGAGATTATGCGCAACCTGGTGCAAGTATGGGATAACCACAACCATTTGTTGTGAGTGATGCTCAGATTGAGCGGCTGTAGATTGTTTGCTTTTAAGGCCTGCTGCGAGGCTTTATGCAATGCTAGTCAAAAACGGTAATGGGAAACCTGCAAGCTTCAGCCTAGCTACTTCCAATTTGAAGTTTTAATCTACTTGGTGGTCACAAGACCTGATGTGGGCCGCTGTCATGCAAGATCTTGCAATACTGCGCTTAACTATCTTTGAGCGCATGGACGAAAAGGGGAGAGGGCTCTTATGAGACCGAGGAGCATTTTTCCAACATGCATGATTGTTTAAAAACGAGAGCTCCAAGAGTGCAGATTGTTGGGCGAGTTGGTTTGTGGCATCAATTGCACTCAGTCATAGCATTGGATTGACATGGACAAAAAAGATGACAGGATGTGTGCTACGTCCTGTTGCATATCCTGTCGCCTTTCTTGTCCATGTCAATCCAGCACTATGACTTCAATTGAGAGCTCTAAATCTTAGAAGCACAGCTTATTGTCTGACAGATGTTCCATGGTCAATTCAAAGGTGCCTAATACTGTGTGGAACACGTCATACAGTTGAACCTGGATGTAACGAACCTCTATGTAACGAATTCCTGGATTTAATGAACTTTTTCAATTCCCCATTGCCACTTCCATTGGAGCTCAAGTGTTTGCGACCTTTATGTAACGAAGACGTTGCGGTGGTTGACCTTGATGTAAAGAACTTGGTGAATTTCTCAACCCCTGCAAGGACAGTCCACATGTCCTCAATCCTTGGAAATGGATATTTGTCCACGGTATTTGTCGCTACTGGGTTGATGGCGACACTACAGTCTCCACAGATTCTAATGCGGCCATCCTTTTTTACCACAGGAACAATAGGTGCAGCCCACCTGGATGTTTTCACTGGAACAAGGATGCCATCTCTTCTTAATCGTTGTATTTCTTGTGTGACTCCATCTGTTAAGGCATATGGCAGAATGCGTGGCTTGAAGAACCAAGGTGGGGCATCTGAAGGAACATGTAATGATGCTTCAGCACCTTTGTACGTACCAAGACCTTCTTTGAACACCTCGGCGAAGTCTTGGACTAGGTGTTTGGTGTCAGAAAGTGCATGTATGTTTACTTCAACATTGGAGAGGCCGATGCCCAGCTCGTGCATCCAGTTGCGTCCTTGCAGAGTAGGTGAATTGTCCCCGGTCGGAAAAATAGGTAGATCCACCTCCTTGCCATGAAACTTCACAAGGATGTCTGCCTTGCCTTCGACGTTTTTCATTTCCCCGAAATAGCTTCGCAGAAACACTTTTGCGACGGCTGCACATTAACCGGAGGCAGAAGCTGTAGGAGCCGCGACTTGGCAGTGACGGAGACGCTTGCCCCCGTGTCCACTTCCATGCAGAGCGGCTTGCCGCAAACGTCAACGGTGACGATGAAAGGCGGAGGTGGTTCGGCGTAGTTAATATGCCACATGTCGCGGACTTCTGAAGGCGAAACTGCAGTGGCATCTTCATGTTTTACAGTGTGCATGCTAATGCGCTTGCTTGACGCCTGCGAACTTCGTGCAGTGGGCGAACGTTGCTCGTGAGGACTGCTGCTTCGGGCTTGACCGTCCTTTCGTTTCGTATTGCAGGCTTTCGCCAGATGACCCCGTTTGTGGCAGTAATTGCAGATGGTCTTCACATGCTTGATTTCGGATGCAAGATGTCCACCCCCGCAGCGATAGCAGGTGACGGCCTCGTAGCCTGACGAGACGCAGTGGGTCAAAAAGGTGCCGTTAGGGTTAGCTTGCGTAATCTCCCTGGCGTCCCTTCTCGCTGCTTCCATTGCTAGGGCTGTCTGCACGGCATCCTGGAAAGTGAGGTCCCCCTTTTCCAGCAATCTTGTTTGAATGTCTGCGTTGTTCACACCACATACAATACGGCGGTCGCGTATCATGTCTTCTAGTTCGGCACCGAAGTTGCAATGCTCAGAGAGGCTTTTCAGTGCTGCAATGAACTCGCTGATAGATTTGCCTTCCGCGCCAACTCGGGAGTTGAAACGGAAACGCTGCACGACTGCGGACGGCTTCGGGCAATAGTAGTTTTCAAGAACCAAAAGAATCTGTTGGAGCGTTTTGTCACTCAGCTTGTCGGGTTTCACCAAATTGCGAAGCAATGCATACGTCTTCTGTCCGCAACAACTGATAAATACGGATGTTTGTTTGTCTTCGACAATATCATTCACCGCAAAAAATGCTTCAAGTCGGTCCACATAGTAGGGCCAGTCATTTCATCCGCCCTTGAATGATTCGAGACTGCCAAAATTTGGCATGTTGAACGGGTGGTAGAACCGTGCGGGAACGTAGACTCACTTGAAACGCAGCAGGCGCGGCATATCTGGTGTTTCGTGGACGCGTCGCAGCAGAAGTGTTCGAAGTAGGGTTAGCGTCCGGGTAGCATCTCAGCCGTTCTAATTCCGAGGAATAGGTCGCAGGATGTAGCAACGCTTTCCGTAGTAGTGCCTGAAGTCCGTAGTGTAAGTCGTTGCTGTAGTATACAAGAAGGGGTTCTTCAAAAGTAGCATGGGCAGCAACTTGGACTCGACGCAGTAGCAGCAGTAGCAGTCAAACAAGGATGCGTCTCAGCAGCGGCGAAGTCTCTGGCATCCATCACAGAAGTAGAATCCGAGGTAGCAGTATCGTAGCAGCAGTAAGGCTCGGACGTAGTGCGCGCAGCAGTAGAAGTCCTTTTCACCTCGTCGCCAGTTGATACAATTGAGTATGGCCCGCGAAGCGCAGCCACCGAAAAAACAGGCCAGCACGCCTAGTAGTGACGAACTCACATCTTTATTGCCAAAACGCGACTACTGTGGCCCCTTATATATTGTCTGCTAGGCTTGGCACAGCAGCAACACAAAAAGCAGGGCTGCCAGGGGGCGCTGCATTTAAGCAACTTTTAACATTGTGTCAATAGGGGAAATTACTTGTGCTTAAAGGGACCCTGAAACGATTTTGACGATTTTCTACAAACGTACGGAGTCGTTAGAGTAGGTCCTTCTGATCATTAATTGACACATCTAAGTGATCCGCGTAAAGCATGTAATTTATTATAAGGTTTTAAAAATGCACATCGCTGCCGATCGCAGCACATTGCTCGGCAGAATTTTAAGCTGCCCCTACCCATATGACGGAAATCACCCATATCACGTCAGTGGGGTGAGCTATCCGATTGGCTGACCAGGGCGCGTGATCGATAATTTTTCCAACTTTATGGTAAACAAATGATCTTCGTAATAGTTGGAATGTTAGTTCATTTGTTTTTATAAAAAGAAAGTAACATTAAGAGAATGCACAAGAACAATTTTTCAGTACACTTAAGCACTTCTGGCACACTGCAAGTGTCATCTGCTTGTGTTACAACGTACTCCATTTTGACGAGAGCTCCGCAGTCAGAGTCGCTCTCAGTCTTTTTGCGAGCATTATGATTCGACTTTGTTGCCTTGTGGAGTGCAAACGTAGCGACTGGCAATATGTCAGGCTGTGACGTCATGTCCCTTTGAAAGGCAGCATATGAGTGGCTGCTGTGCATCGGACTGCCGCTATCCGATCGGCACCAGGATTTGCGCATTTGTGGCCGTCACTTTACAGCAGAAGATTACTAACGCAATTGCGTTTCGCGAGTCCGGTATTAGGGCAAACACAAGCGCAAGGGGACAGGGTCTGGCCACTTGACTGTGTGGGTTGAGCCATGAGATGAGCAGAAAGGCAAATGTGAATGGTCTGCACGGTGCAGCCACCTGGTAGCACAGAGCTCAACCATACACAGTAGCAGCAACGAAGTGCATTCTTCTTTGCTGCTGGTGTGTATTTTTCGCAGGAGTGTAATCATCAACACGTTGTTCTTATAAATGTTTAAAATGTCTTACACTTGGTTAGAGCAATATTAGCGCTTTGTTTGACTGGTTAAGCGCTGCGCCAACAAGTGTCTGGACCGTGCAGACCGATCAGGCGGCTCACGTACGTCTACGCTGAAGTTCCTTCATCAGCTTGAGTTTATGCCTCTAGTCATTTGCCGAAATGGCCAGCTTGCCTGTGGTTACCGGAATACCAAACACCTTCCGCGCTACGACAGAATGCTCGCAACGCACGCTGCTTCGATAGCTCTCGGTCGACGGCCAAGCGGCTAGCGGAGAGGTCTCGCGCGGGAGGAGGCGTGCTCCAAAACAACCGGAAGTGGACGATGTGACGTCGCATCGTGACGCAGGACCAGTGAAGGCGGAGCTTAGCGCCGCTTGCTCAGCGAGCGAGTTGAGGAGGAAAGGCACGGCTAGGGAGGAGGGTAACTTCTAATCGCTTGTAACTCCATTAATACGTAACGCTTCACTTAAATTGTGGTGCGAATGTTCTACTTAAGCTGTACCCTATGCGCCTACAAAATTTGTCCGAACCGTTTCAGGGGCCCTTTAATAAATGAAATACAGAAACGATGAATTAGTGGAAATGAAAGTGGATGAAGAAACGACTTGCCGCAGGAGGGGAACGATCCCACAACCTTTGCATTTCGCGAAGGTTGTGGGATTTGTATCTGCGTTTCTCTATTTCATTTATTAAGCACAAGTAATTTCCCCTATGGTGTCAGTGTTTGTTGGCTTCTTGTGATATCAACGAGTTGCGTCACTTTTACAGTGCTCGTCTGGCTGAGCTTAGCTTTAAGATTGCAGTCATAGCTGGCTAATAAATGTCACTTAAAACAGGAGCAATACACGAGCCGATGCACGCACCTTTCTTTTGTATAAAAAGATTATCCTCCGTGCTGATGTAAGTAGAAAGCATATAAAGCTTTAAGAGCTCTGAAAACCTATTGACATTGATGCTACATGTATTGTGAAACTTATAAGAACACCATATTTGTCACTGCAATGGCCAACTTCGATCCATATATGTTGAGGCAACGAGTAATATGTCTTTGATGTTCGTGGAAAAATCTCAGACAGCTTTTCAACAATCTTCACAGAGGAAGGTGGAGACAGTACCTGGCTTCTTTATAAGGATGGGGTCATCTATGTGAGGAGGCACAAAAACTTTTGCACTTGTCGTTGCCAGGTTCCATGCTCAAAAACAGGGGCCCAAAAAGGGCACAGTTTCTTGTGAGTCTTGGCATTGAGAAACACTGAAAGACTGGTTCCCTTACAGGCCTTTATGGAGGAGGCCAGTTTTGAGAGTCCGGCCTTTTCGCAAACCTGAGCAGCCCTTGTTTTCACCTTTGCTGGAACTACTCCTTGCACTTGAAGTTGCCTAGAATGGCCGAATCTGCTTTACTCATGTACAGACCACTAGACATCATGACAAATCGACCTTCTTTGTCAGGTAGGAGCAGCTTAAGCCCGGCTTCTCGAAGGATAGTTACTGCTGTGCGGAGCCGAAAAACCTAGAATAAAAAAAAGAATAAAAATAAGGCCCTGTGTAGCGAGAGAGAAGCTTCTGGGAGAGGCCAACCTAATGACATGGTGGCCAAAGGAGCACCCAAGCACCTGGTGCGAATTTAACATTGCGATGGCAACGGTCGTAATGCTCGTTTTGTATATGCTGCGAGGGTAATAAACGAGATCGGGCGACTTGACGTGCCACGTGAGCGTGATCGATGACTTCACGAGCGTACTCAGTTGCGACGGGCGGCACAGAAGGGAGGATGGTGTCAAACGGCAATGTGGAGTCGCGACCATAGAAGAGGCAAAAGAGTGAAATCCTGCGGTGTCATGTCATGACGAGTAATACGCGAACGTCACATAAGCTAGTGTGGCATCCCAGTTGCGGTGATCATTGGAGACATACATCGACAGCATCTCTGTGATTGTTTGGTTGAGATGTTCCGTAAGACCACTCGTTTGTGGGTGGTAGGCGGTAGACAGCTTGTGCTCAGTGGCACAAGAGTGGAGGAGGGCGTCAACAACTCGAGATAAGAACGAGCAGCCGGTGGTTTGTAAGTAACTGTCGAGGTACACTGTGCTGAAAAATGATGTCGTGGTGGAGAAAATCAGTGACATCTGTTGCGCAGCTAGTTGGCAACACCTTTGTTATCGCGTAGCGTGTCGCATAATCCGTAGTGACGGTGATCCATGTATTTCCTCTAGTTGTCATCAGAAAAGGGCCAAGCAGGTAAAGGCCTACACGAAAGAATGGTTCAGAGGGAACTTCAATAAGATGGAGTTGTCCGACAGGTGCCAGGGTAGGTTTCTTCCGGCACTGATACAATTCGCAAGTTGCGACATAACAATGCACAGAGCGGTAGAGACCTGGCCAGAAGAACTGGCAGTCATATGTACGCAAAACTCCAAGATGTCCCGTCATCTGTGCATCGTGAAGTTGTTCGAGAACGACGGATCGCAGATGACGACGAAGGACAAGAAGCAACTCAGGGCTGCCAGGGTTGATATTGCGGCGGTAGAGAATGCCATCATGCAGCATGAACATGCGGCACATGGCGTCGGTGTAGCCAGATTGCACTCCAGTGATGATGGACTGTAAGGATGCGTCGCATTGTTGTTCAGCACACATGTTGGTCATTTAAATCAAAGCCATCACACACGTCACCAGATCATGTGCAACAGTATCAGGAGGATCCACGGGGTGACGTGAGAGGCAGTCAGCGTCCTTGTAGAGGTGTCCAGTCTTGTAATTGACACTAAATGAAAATTCCTGGAGCTGCAAAGCCCAGCGGCCAAGCCCTCCAGTCGGGTCCCGCAGGGAAGACAGCCAGCAGAGTGCGTGATGGTCTGTGACGACCGAAAACATGCGACTGTACAAATATGGCCGGAACTTGGCCACAGCCCAAACTAAAGCCAAGCACTCCCATTCGGTGATAGAGTAATTTCTCTCGGCAGGTGACAGCAGGCGGCTGGCGTAAGCTATCATGCACTCAGTACCATTCTGTTGTTGGGCAAGAACAGTGTCGATGCCATGGCCGCTTGCGTCAATGTGGACTTCGGTCGGTGCAGATGGATCAAAGTGGGCAAGTATGTGAGGGGTGGTCAGAAATCCGATGAGAGCGGCGAATGCGTGAGCCTGCTCCGGGCCCCATGAGAATGGCGTGTTCTTCTTTAGAAGATCTCTCAAAGGCCGAGCAACGTCGGCAAGAACACAGGCCGACAAAGCAGCGCACTTCAGAAGCAGAACGTAGTGTCAACGAGGTGTCCCAACACAGTAATCTGACAACGCCTGAATTGACACTTCGTGAAGTTCAGTTGAAGGCCAGCTTTTCAGAAGACCGCAAGAATTGCAGCGGGTCGGGTAAGGTGACTGCCGAACGTGGGAGAGAAAACAATAACGTCGTCAAGGTAACAAAGACAGGTGGTCCATTTGTAGCCTTGCAGAAGAGTGTCCATCATACTTTCAAATGTTGCAGGAGCATTGTATAGGCCAAAGGGCATGACTTTGAACTGATATAGCGATCCGGTGTAATGAAGGCTATTTTCTCACGGTCCATTTCATCAACTGAAATCTGCCAGTAGCTGGATCGGAGATCGATGGACGAGAAGTATTTAGCTCTGTGCAAGCATCCAAGGCGTCATCTATGTGTGGTAGTGGGTAGACGTCTTTTTGCGTGATCTTGTTTAAGTGGCGATAATCAACACAAAAATGCCAAGTACCATCGTTCTTTTTCACGAGGACGACAGGCGAAGCCCAAGGGCTGGCTGATGGCTCGATGACTCGTTTGTGGAGCATTTTGTCCACTTCTGATTGGATGGCTCGATGTTCAGCATGTGATACCCTATAGGGATGGCCACGAATAGGATTCGTGTCTCCAGTGTTTATAGGGTGGTGAACAACAGATGTTTGGCCTAAAGGCCTGTCACCGAAATCAAAGATGTCACTGTACGATACAAGCAGGAGACGTATGTCCGTGGCCTGTGCAGAGGTGAGGTCACGTGCAATCATTTGCACGAAGTCATCCATTAAGGAACCAGAACTGTGAGCTGCAATTGGCGCTGATAAGCCATTCTCGGCATTCAGACTCTCAATGTGAAATTCGGACCCACTAGAAACGCTGGCCAAGAACACGCCGGCCGGAATCACTTGATTGCACAGGCTTAAATTCAGAAGTTGTAGAAAGAAGTCATTATTAGTAACCGTGACCAATGTATGCAGAACAGCAACGTTCAGGTTCGAAAAGCACGTCGTCGATGGGGCAAAGCATGTATTCACCATCAGGAACCTGTGGCTGGGCGATCAAAGTGACGTGAGTAACTGCCTCGGGTGACAGACCTACATCGTGAAGCGAACACAAGTGCGGTGGGGCGGTGCTCAGAGCATCGGCGAATTGAGGCAGTTCTAACTGAAGAACGCTGGTCGCACATTCGATGAGAGCAGAATAAATAGATAAAAAGTCCAATCCAAGGATAACATTGTGAGGGCAATTATCGATCACAGCAAAGAGAACGGAAGTAGGGCGGCTGGCTATACTTAACCATGCAATACACATTCCAAGAACAACCAGTACGCTGCCGTTGGCCACACAAAGCACTCGGGCAGCTGCTGTGGTGAGGACGTTTTTTAAATGTGTAAGTAGGCTAGCACTCGTCACATATATATGGGCTCCAGTGTCGAGTGCTTGGACAGGTGTGCCGTCTATTTTAACGTCAATTACACTTCTCCTTGTAGGTACAGACAAAGGATTTGCTGCAGTAGTCAGCAATATACAGCACCACCTCCGAGGGCTGCATTTCCTAGTTTTCCAAAAGGGTGTGTTCAAAAGCTACAGGGGACGAAAAGGGACGTGGCTGCGGCGAACGGGAAGATGGGCGACGTGTTTGCGGTGAACGAAACTGATGTCCCCGCGGTGATGGTGAGCGGCTGTACCACGTGTTCCTAGCAGAGTTGTTGGCGCTGTTAGACCCGGGGGTGGGTGAAACATTGCGGGCATTTCCCCCATTACGGCTCAAGCTGTCAGTGTGATGTGTTGATGGCCACGAGTTGCGGCAGTATCGGGCGACATGACCAATGCAGCTACAGGTGAAACATATCGGCTGGTAATCCGCAGTTATCCACTCAGTCAGGTTGCGATAACGTGGAGAGAAGCGTCAGGGTGGAGCAAAAATAGTAGAAGGGTGTTCGTTAGCTCTGGGATTGGCAACATTACAGACCGAACATAAACCAATGTTTTCAAGTTCCTGGCGAATGATGGCTTGTACGAGAGGAACTGAAAATGTGGTAGCATCAGGGCCACGCAAACAGAAAGCTGCGGGCGCCATAGCATCCAGTTCATGTCCAACGATTCGCACCACGTCCTCTGATGGCAACGCATGCTGATGTGCCAGTTGATCTTCACATGTCGATGTAGCGGCGATATTGGGAAGTCAGGCAACTGGTTGCAAGACATGTTGGCTTTTGACCTGTTTGAATTGTCAGCACTCTTTAATGATTTCATCAACTGTAGAGCAGCTTGTACGCATGTGCAGATTAAACGCATCGTCAGCAATGCCCTTAAGTACATGCCCGACCTTCTCAGCTTCTGTCATGTTGTGATCGGCTTTACGACAAAGTGCCAGCACGTCCTGGATGTACGAGACATAGAACTCCATAGGGGATTGGGCATGGGAGGCCAGTTCCTGAGTTCCTGCTTTGTGGGAATGTTACGGCCGGCTGGTTTGCCAAACAACTCTGTCAATTTCTCTTTGCATTTGTCCCAGCTGGTTAGCTCCTCTTCGTGGTTTTCGTACTGCATCATTGCAGTGCCTCTGAGGTAGAACAAATTAGCTAGCATATGTGTAGGGTCCCATCTGTTGATTCCACTCATGGGTTCGTGCATGGCCACCCACTCTTGAATGTCAGCACCATCGGTCCCGCAGAAAGTTCCAGGATCCTTAGGTTGCACAACGACAACCGAAGGTGACAGCAACGTACCATGCGACAGTGACTTAGGAGGCGGCAACGATGTTGATCCCGAGTGCTCACTGTCATTTATGGTGTGGACGGTGATGTGACATCCACTGCGGAGCTCCGTTGCCAGCCGTGGTGCCCTGGACCTCTTGCCAATATGTTACGGGGATGTTGGGAGTATAGAAGATTGGATTTATAATATGTTAGATAAAATGGCTGACCACCAACCACACACAGCAGCCAGCATCTCCAATCTTCTTCCTCTCTCTTTTTTTATCCTTCCCTAACAACATCAATGACCCACAGCGAATAAATTTCTGTGCACGGGCCTAACTTGGAGTCGGTCAGTTTCGAATTATTCTGTATAATAGTGTTTGTTGCTGAATAGCCAGTACGGTGTTGTACACAAAATGTAAATTTCAGATTGTCGCGTAAATATTGTCACATGGGGATGGTAAAGAATACAGTAGTAAAAACTGTGAATCACGAAACTAACTTTTTGTTGGGTGAACCTGTGTCCTCAAATACAAGTGATACCCAGACACAACAATAGTGGTGAGCACAGTCAGCGATCAGTAAAATCTGACTGATCTGTGGATCGGACACATGGGCTATTTATAGACAAGTCATCGAAACTTCCAGTATAGGCGCTGGTGCTAGCATAAGTTCTAGAATGTATACACACCTGCAGTCTGGCAACACAAGGCTCAGAGAAAACATAGACGAACAGATAAAGCCAGCAATAACATTCCGACACAGAAAGGTGCGTTTTGTGCTGAGCGATAATTTTCAGCATTTGTTGGCCAGTGAAATGTGCTCATCAAATAAAGATAAATGAGTATGTGTGTCAATACAGTGAAACCCAAAATTGTGAGAAATAACGCACTAACCAAGAAAACGTAAAATCCGAAGTAACTAAAAAAATTTGACAGACAATACGAAGCGTCGCGCGGGTCATTGCGACACGACATGTTGACGCTTGTCGAGCTGGTGGTGCTCCAGTGGCCCGAGACATATTTTGTTGTTTTCCTATTGCGTGGTGTTTTAAGAGGCCGATGGGAAACCGAAACGAAATTGAAGTGGCGGGCGGCGCTGGATCTTGCGGAAGCAAAATGTGATGCCCACATTGCGCTGCCTGCAGAAGGGAACAACGGCGCATTCAGGTTATCGCCTGTTAAAAGTGTGCAGTATGCCACCAATGGTTTTACAGCACGTAGTGCGTGCTCTTTTCGAGGATGCCTCGTTTTCGAGGACATCATCTGTGACGCACCCTCAGGGTCACCTTGGGATCAAGTGACGTATCATGCCTGACTGCAAAAGAACAGCTGGCGTTCTGCGAGTTCAGTGGGCATGGCAGACCGAGTTTCGGCATGATGTCTAAGCCTTTCTTCTGTATCTCCCAGGCTTTTTTGCTGAGCTTAGCTGCAGCTTCAACGCTGCTTCATAAATTTTCTGGCCATTTCAAGATACCACCGGATGAATCTTGCTCCTGAACAGCGGGAACAGTGATGCAGTGCCTCGTTTTCGAGGACATCTGCGACGCACCCTCAGTGCCACCTTGGGACCAAGAGACGTCATCGTGCCTGACTGTAAAAGAACAGCTGGCGCTCTGCGAGTTCAGTGGGCATGGCTGACCGAGCTTCGGCATGATGTCTAAGCCTTTCTTCTGTATCTTGCAGGCTTTTTCGCTGAGCTTAGCCGCAGCGTCAACGCTGCTTCATAAATTTTCTGGCCATTTCAAGATACCACCGGATGAATCTTGCTCGTGGACAGCGGGAACAGTGATGCAGTGCCTCGTTTTTGAGGACATCTGCGACGCACCCTCAGTGCCACCTTGGGACCAAGAGATGTCATCGTGCCTGACTGTAAAAGAAGAGCTGGCGCTCTGCGAGTTCAGTGAGCATGGCAGACCGAGCTTCGGCATGATGTCTAAGCCTTTCTTCTGTATCTCCCAGGCTTTTTTGCTGAGCTTAGTCGGAGCGTCAACACCGCTTCATAAATTTTCTCGCCATTTCAAGATACCACCGGATTAATCTTGTTCGTGGACAGCGGGAACAGTGATGCAGTGCCTCGTTTTTGAGGACATCATCTGTGATGCACCCTCAGTGCCACCTTGGGACCAAGAGACGTCATCGTGCCTGACTACAAAAGAACAGCTGCCGCTCTGCGAGTTCAGTGGGCATGGCAGACCGAGCTTCGGCATGATGTCTAAGCCTTCCTTTTGTATCGCGCAGGTTAGTTCATACTTTACTACGCTTAGAAGTGATTGCCGCAGTGTATTGTGTGTGCCAGTTTCTTCTTTGCAGGGACTTAGAATTGAACCCTGGCCACAGACAGCAGAACTTCTGAAACAAAAGGGCAACACAAGCTTACTGCTGAAGTGGCGGCACTTAGGACTCAGCAAAGCGCAATGGAAAAGTTAATGTCAGATATTGGCCTCGAGCTCCACCACTGGAAAAGCTGGCGTCACCATCGGCGTGACGGGCTTTTAGGGATCACGTGGACATAGCGGCCGCGTCGGCTGCTTCGGGAGCGCGGAAGCGGGCTGAAAACGAGAGTTTAAATTGCCTCACACGCTGTGGACCTCATTTAGTGGCGAGATTTTCCCGCTTCGACTGTCTCCTTTACAACGCTTGAAAGCACTACAATAGGTAGTGGCTGTTTTTGAAGGCGCTCAACATGGCAGGCTACTGCTTGGTGCCGCAGTGCCGGACGTACGCAACGGAGCCCGGTGTCAGCCTTATTCACACACAGCCCCAGGATAAGAAGCTGCGTGAAGCTTGGCTCGCGAAACATAAAACAGGCAAACAGTCATCGGCTACTACTCGGGTATGCAGCAAGCACAGACGCGAGGAAGATTTCGGCTGCGGCGCCGGGTCTGCGATGTTCGGAAAACGCGCACTGAGACGCTCGCCCGAGTCCGCTGCGCAACTAATGTCATGACGGTTTGGTCTATGAACTTGTCGATGCTATAGATACTGGCAAGTTCAGTGGAGTGGAAAGGGGGCGGTAAGAAGCACATTAAAGAGAAAGTAGGGCATATGGTCATGTTTGTGTTATGAATTAATTGCACTGGATAACAAAAAAGAAGCCGCAGGAAATCGCACGCTGAGAACACCGATAAAGATACCCTTCGACGCAACTCGAGAAATAATATTGAAACGTCCAAGAATTTAGAAGGGAAAAAAAAAGATTGAATCGTTGCGATGGCACACCACAGTCCCCGTAGGCATTGAAGTCTCTACAGTGAAATTATTTTTGAACAGCTCTGATGGCGTCCACGCAACAATGGTTGCTTGTATACTGTCAAATGCTCATTCTGCGGCTCATGGCACGGTGCGAGAACGTGCACGTGGCGAAAGCAAAACAGTACGTAGACAAGCATGCAGACGCGCAGTCGATCGCTGCGAATCTGTGCGATCGCTGCATTGAGGCTTCATTCTATTACACTCCATTTAGTTATACAAACACTATAAGAATATATTTCACATAGTTTGCTACCAGCGTTGACCTATTTTTCATGCAAGAAGCCGGTTCGGGAGACTCCATCGCGGCGACCGCGCGTAGTGGCGTTTACTGTATGTATTCGGTAAAGAGAGCATTTGTAAACGATTCTGTGCTTTGAGTTTGCCCAAGATTATTATTTAGACAGTAAAAAACTTCTCTCGTTTCGAAAGTACTTACAGAAATAGCCGGGAGAGCTCGCACGTGGTGTTTTCAGTGAGCACTGACAGCAAAACCTACGAGGACCACGCCGCGTGATCCCTCATACTACGCCAGCGAAGCGCGTCCGATAGATGGCGACTCCGTAACTCCTCGCCGCCAATAGCGTTACATTTCGACGAAATCAATTAATAAGGTACTTGCGTTGCGTTCCTTGAACAAGTGGTGAATCTTCTGCATAAAAAATATAATTGACCTAGAGGACCGGAGCAGGCGGTCGAATTTGATTGCTTTCGGGGTACAAGAAGGCAGTGCCAAAACTGTTAATGATTTGAAGCAAAAAGTCTTCAGGGACATCTCTTTACAGATACTTAATGTTACCTGCAACTCGGTAGGGAGAATTCATCAGTTGGACAAACCTGGCAAATATAAGCCAGTTATAATATACTTTCAAGATTATAACGAGAAACAGCAACTATTGAAAAATGCCCACAAGATCGAAAATGTCAGTTCAAAGCGATTTTTCTGCGGACACACGCAGAAAGAGGAAACTTTTGTGGGTGAGTGTGAAAAGCGAAAAAGAACTGGGCAAGAAAGTAAACCTTATCAATGATAAGCTACGAGCGGATGGACAGTTGTTTATATGGGATGAAAACACTAACTCCAGAATAGAGTTAAATAATCGTCAAAACTTATCCACACCTCAATGAATTAGTTCGACTACTAAGAATCGATGGCTTTTAAACCTTTGAGGGTCAATTTTTTTCGCCTTATACGACCGCCCAGGGTCGATTTTTTTATTGCAGATTACGATTCTTCTTAGGGACTTATTTCGAAAAGACATTACCGTTATTTTTCTAGGGGGACCATAAAGTGAGAAAAAAATATTTTGCGTTGGTATATTTGCACTCTTTCTTCATTCATGAATAAAAAAAAATTAAAAAGAAATAAAATTATCACAATTGAAAATTTGATGCATTTTTATGCACATAGTTCAAGGCTTTGAAAATCCGCACACAAGAATATCTTGCAATCCTCAAATGTTCCTGCTCTTACACTAATACGTATGTCCATAGCATAATCGAACTGCGTAGGTGCGCGCACTCAAGAAAACTGTTTTGTTGTGTCTCTATGAAAAAAAGCAACACGTGTGACATACTTCCGCTAATCTTCATCTTATTGCCAACCAGCTAGGGCATTTAGCTTTCGTGTCCTTCCTATGCGCACCCCTGTGAGCACTAAACGAGCGAGAAACAAGCGGTCGCCCTTTGAGCGATTAGGAACGAGATAGCCATCAGTTTCACAAGCGCAAAAAACCAAAACCGCCCGCGAAACAAAATCCAAATGGCCGCACGCCCGCGCGCATTCCAGTGTGCGAACGGTAGTATATAGACACGCAGGAGCAAACTAGCGCTAAAAGAAACCATGCAGCGAAAACCGAGAGGGAGGAGCGCGAAAAAAATTCACTGTGTCCCCACATAGTGGCAGCACATGACAGAAAAGAAAAAGTTAGAAAATTGGCGCGCTTTTTAAATGCACAGACGGTGCCGTAAATATACGGCATCGACCATTTTCAAACTTGTTCGCGGTGCCGTATATTTACGTCATTGACCGTCCAAGGGTTAAACATAAACGTGCACAGTGTAGTCAACAAAAGTGCTCAGCTTGAGGCTACCCTTTTAAGTTATGATCCACATGTTGTTGTGATTACTGAGACTTGGCTGCGCGATGACATTGATAGCACAAGCGTTTTTCCACCTTCTTATCAATTATTTCGATGTGACAGGCCTTCCAGAGGAGGTGGTGTAGCTGTACTAGTCAAACTTAACATATCTGTTTTTCTACTTCGGTAGATTGAAACTCACGAAAGTATCGGCCTATAAACCTTCACTGTTGGGGGCAATCCTTTTTATTATTCGCTGTTTATCGTGAACCTGGATCACCTACACAGTTCCTAAATTACCTTTATGAGTATATGCTGGCTTTTTCTCAGGATAAAATACTTCTCTTTGGTGACTTGAATCTGCCTGGTGTTAACTGAGATTATGCTGCTTACAGTTACGATCAGAATGTCGATTACTTGATTGTTATTATGCTAACTAATAACTTACAACAAATTGTGACACAGCCGACATGCTTACAAGGAGATAGTGAAACTATGCTTGATCTTATTTTTATTAGTCACTCTATTGAAAATTTTGTCACCTCTGTAGAAAAAGGTATTTTGGATCATGAAATTGTCTACTTTTCATGTCCCATGAAACGTTGTGATACTGCCTTGGATAAAACAGTGATTGTGAAGGACTTTTCCCGTGCCAGAGATAAAAGTGTTTTGGACTACTTAGATCACAGGCTGGGCAAATTTTATGGGAGTGACGTTGTGGTGCTCTGGAATAAGGTCAAGGAAATGTGCAATTTCTGTCTCGATAATTTCATTCTAAACAAAGTTAAAAAGAAGTACAAACGTAATCCGTGGATTACACAAAAAGTACTGCAGCTTAAGTGAAAACTAAAAACGCTAAAACGACGGTATGCCCTTTGCACTGAAATCCAGAACATTCAAGAGGCCTTGAATCAGGCTGTATTCAAGACTAAGCAATGGTATTTTCAATGTACCCTGCCTAGCTTTATGCGCGGTGCACAAGAAAAATTCTGAACCCATCTAGCTAGCACAAAGAGACCAATTGATTGCATTGTGCACAACGGCATAACTGTTACTGAGAAGCGATGTATAGCGGAACATTTCAATCAATTTTTTCACAGCATATTTTCAAGTGTCTCGAACCATGTAGTACTCTTCAGCCGTACCTCTTGTTATATTGACCCTGCTGTTATATTGACGACTGGTGTGGTTTCTATGCTGCTAAATTTAAAAACGAAATCATCACCAGAACTGGACGACATCCCAAATGCTTTTTGTGCCGCTATGCAAAAATGAGTGCACGTTTTCTAGTGCGCATTTTAGTGTATCCTTATCTTTTGCCGCCCTTCACAAAGATTGGCGATCGGCTCGTGTTGTACCGGTGCTTAAGAAAGGCAAAGCGACATTAATAACGAACTATCAACCAATTTCCCTTACTTCATCTTGCTGCAAACTATTGGAACATATTATAGCTAACCAGATAAAATAATTCTTAACTGACAACAGCATCCTCACACTGGTACATCATGGCTTTAGGAAGGGGTTTTCCACCGTCACTCAGTTGGCTTCAGTCATCCACAGCTTTGCTAGCATTCTTGATAAACCTGGTGAAAGCGATGCTATATTCCCGGATTACAGAAAAGCATTTGATCTTGTTTGTTACCATAAACTGATTGAGAAGCTCGAAAACATAAAAGTGCCGTCATACTTAATTAGCTGGATCCCTGCATACTTAACTGAGCGCACACAATTCGTCAGCATAAGCGATTGCCTTTCAGATGAAGTGCCAGTTACTTCTGGTGTTCCTCAAGGCAGCATGCTTGGCCCCATGTTATTTTTAATATGTATTAATGATATTGTAGAAGTAATCGCTCACCCCGTTCAAATAAGATTGTTTGCTGATGATTGTGTTTTATTTAACGAAATTAAATGTCATGGAGATTAAGTCCTCTTAAATTCTACCCTTCAGAGCATTCATTCCTGGTGCCAGCAGTAGAAGATAGAGCTCAACACTAATAAAACAGTTTCTATGAGAATTACTAAAAAAAAAAGCACCCTTTACCGTTTACTTATGATCTTGCATCCAAAGTCGAGGAATATAGGTACCTGGGAGTCATCATAATGCATCATATTTCCTGGAACAAGCTAACATGTGCTTCAGCTTTAAGAAAACTTGGTCTGCTCAGGCATAAATTAAATATAGCACCTCCGGAAACCAAGCTGTTGGCTTACAACTGTATTATATGGCCTACACTAGAATATGCGGCAATTGTTTAGGACCCATACACGATACGCAACATCGATGCATTAGAAAAAATTCAGTGAAAAGCTGTACGCTTTACATTTTCTAAATACCATCCAGCTGACTCTCCCTCAAACTTAATGAAAATGAATAATATACAAACAAACACTAAAATTGTGAAGGAAAATTTAAAGGATCAAGTTCCTCTATCTGCTTCAGAATAATCAGCTATCTCCTAATCCGCAGCAATACATGCAACTGCTGACAGGGCGATTAACAAGGCACCGGCATGCCAAATCATCAACTCCATATTTTGCCAGGACCAACACCTTTAAATATTCCTTGTTTCCTCGCACAATAACGGAATGGAATAACTTGCCCATAGCGCTTCTTATTAACACTGGAAGCATTTACTGCATCGAGAGCTGAACATGGGACAGTTGAAAAATGTTTGCTTCTTTTTTATCTTGTTTTCGTGCAGTGTTTTTGAAATTATGTTTTATTTTCTTGCAATAATTCCAGTGTAATTAGTTTTTGTTATTTTTGTTTTGCTACTCACATACTCTTGCATTTCCTTGTTGTTGCTTTTTTCTGTACTTCTGCCCCTCCTGGAAGGGCCACTACAAGGCCTGCAGTATTTTCTAAATAAAATAAAAATAAACAAAGGTGTGCACTCTGCTTGTGATGGCACCACACACTATGAAGCAGGTAGGCCAAGATGCTTATCGTAAGGTGATTGGCGGTGATTTCGCTAGAATAGCAGCTTGGGCTTGTTGGTTTTCCATCCTGCTAGTAACAGCGTAAAATGTAGACAAGAGACGAGACAAGAAGACACCACAAGCGCTGCGAGAGTGAAACATTGAAAAGGGCCTGAGGTACTAGAAATGTATTTCGCTAGAATAGCAGCTTGGCTTGTTGGTTTTCTAGCGAAATACATTTCTAGTACCTCGGGCCTTTTTCAATGTTTCACTCAGCGCTTGTGGTGTCTTCTTTTCTCGTCTCTTGTCTACATGTCCTGTCTCTTGTCTTGTCTTTTGCGCTGTTACTAGCAGGATGGCGGTGATAGCTGTGAATGCCGCGTGCGACGACCCAGGTGAAGATTTGCTGGTACCGAAATGAGAAACTGAATGCGCACCGGCGTTTTCATGAGAGGGCGGGCAAGTATTGCAGTGAGGCTGCCACGGCGGGCAGCTATATACTGTTCTCAATCGCGCATGCTTTGCGCATTTCTTGTTTAGATGGCATCTAGCTAGCGCCGGAAAATTTATCATACGATCGCAGTATGGCGAAGCACTGAACTTTGGTGCCGTAAAATTGTGTTTTCTGGGAACGTATGAACAGGTAAAAAATTATTGTAACTCTATTGGGCCATTTTTTTGTTCTCGATTGTGAACGTTCGCGCTGGAAGAATGTATGTAACAGGAATGTATCAACGAGGTTCTACTGTATTTGTCTCAGCACTCGTCCTGTGTAGGTCTTTGTCCTCATCATCTGCACTGCCCGTTACCATGACTCAACACCAACTCGCCCAATTTTTCATTCTTTTGTCAATATTTCATAGAATTTTATCATCTACTCAGAATTGCCCAAAAGCTGCTCGGTGCCAGTGGTAAGATGCTAAAGCTCCAACTACGCTGAAGAACTGAACAGGAAGCCACACTAGAAATAGAGTTCTTGTTATGCTACTGTTCGACCGAAATGTCGAATAAACCATGGGATGTTTTTTGACAAAACATTTGTCACCTAATAATTATAGTTTCCTAGGTAGTATATAGTGTTAGTGCAATATGTGACTGATTTCTTTCTTGCTCATCTGTGCATATCATCACCACATATACATCTTTCTCATCTGTACAGATCATGATCAGCACCCATTGCATATTCGCTGTTAGCATAGCTTAAGCTTGGCTAGAATAAAGCAGTTCCTCAAAAGTGGTGGAGGTTGCTTCTTGTTCCACCAAGTCCTCTTGCTGCAGTTTCTTTCTGGAGCTCCACTTGGGTCACGGCATAACACCACTTGCCATGTTCCCTCAAGACAATTTTTGGCACATCCATGCATGGCCTTTGCCTTCCGTAGTGACCATCAGCAGTAATCAGCGTGATCCTCGAGTGCCCGCTGGTCTATGTGAATCTAGTGTGCGTGCATACACATACACACAGAAGCGTGTGCGTGTTGTAGAAGAAATATCTTCGCTCGCCCCAATGTTATGATTGAAAAGATTATGTACCTTTTAAAAACAACCGTTTCTTATGCTGATATTCTGACTGGAGCCCGGCCGAAGCCCAGGCTCTGGCAGGGCTTTGGCTCAACTGTCAACACAATCAACAGTATTTTCATAAGGTGTCGTTAATTTCTCACAACCTCGTTAATTTGACCCTTATTAATTCAATAAGTCGAATAATTCAGGCTCGTCCTCTGGTCTCGGCAAGCATATGCGTTATTTAATTGCATCAAACTCTTGCTAATTTGTACGTTTTGGCCTCACACCAGTAAATTCAGACAACTCATGGAATGCGGGACGCAGTAAATGGATGACACAAATGAACAAAAGCAGCACTAGTGTTCAATAGAAACAAAGTGGCAGAGTCCACAGGGCCATCTTCATTAGTGGAAGCCATATGAGAACGACAGGAACACCGGAATGGCTTTCTGCCTATTTGTGCCTTTATAGCCTTTATTGTTGCATTTACCACTGCGCATAATACTATGTTGTTCGTGTTCCTTTAGATCTATCCTGATCGCATCTATATCAGCCACGGTTTTGTCTGCAGTGGTTATGGCAAACAATAATTTCATTTTGACTTCATAAACACATGCCTTTAAAAAATTCGTGGTTGCCATTCATAATCTCATCGATGGCGACCACGGTTTTGTCTTCAGTGGTTGCAGCAAACAGTATCATTTTGACTCAGTGTGCACGATGTCGCAGACATAGCCAAAGCTGTTGAAGATGAGCACTAATATATGGCCCTTATGCTGTTATCGAAACTGCTGGCTACATCACCATGGGTGGATGCTCTGTTATCAACCAGATCACTGGCGAATATATTGGGATTTACGTGCGGTATTGAAAAGCATCTCTTGGATGAAGACGTGGGTCTTGCATTGCAGGCCCACTGTGAAGGAAGCATGAGGCCTTCGCTGCTGCGAGCGCTAATATGTCACAAGATGACAAAAATTGTAGCTTCTACATTGCTGTGTGCTAATTGGAAGCAAGATTTGTTGATTCATTCAGTAAGTAAGTTTGTGCTGATTGAGTAAGCTTTTGTTTATTGTTTTTTGATACCCTCGATAATTCGGACATTTCTTTTTTGGTCCTGTGAAATCTGAATTAATGAGATGTTACTGTGTGTGTGCGTGTGTGTGTGTATGTATGTGTAATACTGCCTTCGTCAAGCTGCCGAAAAGCAGCTTTTTCTCTCGCTTCCCATGTTCTGTATTGCACATTCAATAAGCTTCTGCTTCTGCATGTCTATATAGTATGTGCGGGGAAGTTTATGGGGATTTTTATAGAATCATGCAGGAAAAAGAGCCAGAAATAGAAAATTTTCATGCTTAGGTAGGGGAATTCTGCAAAGTATGGAACGTCAGTGTAGCGTGATTGTAGCACTCTCGCAACTGTTGTGCAATCTAAGTGAGAATCTAAGTGCAAAAATGAAATACCTTTTTGGTCCTTTTGAGATCGCAGACATACACTTTTTCACTTTATCTCACTCAAGATGAGCAATAATAGTATTGCTTAGAATGTTTTTGCAACATGCAATCTGCCAATACCTGTTGGTTGGTAGCTTGCGGCTTAGCTGCTGACGGCATTGTGAAAGATAGAGCAAGCAATTTTTGATACGAGATTGTAAATTACCTGCTGCACGCATTGGAATAGCATGTGGCTCACACGTTCACAAGAGCCTTGTGTACAGATTGACATTTTTTTTTTATGTTCAAGAAGTGTTCCAGGGCCCTATAAGCATGTGTGATTTTTGGTGAGGGCCTTCAGTTTAAGGGAAAGGCAGATGTTGGAAAGCAATCCGTGTGAGTGGTCAAAATGCATGAGTCTGTATGACCAAGCAGAATCTCATTCTGAGCTAGTTGGTCATTCATGTCAAAGGAGAACAAGCAGTGCAAAATGACGAGGTACACAGAGTAACAGGACGTATGCCAACTGCCAAATGAAGTTTATTCACAGAAAGCATTTGCCAAACTATTCTGCAGCTTTCAAAATGTGCTGCTACATTGAGCAAAAAGGTAAGCAGTGACAAGCGCATGGTATTGCTGGTTGCTTTATCCATACCCTGTCCTACAATGTCAAGAAGATGCAGCCATCATGGTATCAACATAGCCATGTCGGCACTTTGCAAGCTATCAAAGATATGCTCCAAGTTGAGCTATCAACCTAAAGAAGTATGTGCAACAAACCAGTGACAAGGTTCTCTGAAAGTGTGTCAGGAATAGTTTGTTTAATTCTATTCAGTTGCAACAAAGACTGTACTAGCCAGACAAGGCACTGCCAACATAGGCTAAACATTAACAATGGTTTAGGTAGCCACCTGGCCTCACATTACAAAGGTTGTGGGTGCTCTCCTTTGTTTCGCCAAACCCAGTTCAGTAGAAAATCTAATGACAAGATAGAGCATGAGGACATTGAAGCGTATCACACTAGTCCAAGCAAAAAGTTCATCAGTATGCCTTCGTTGTCTTTTCTTGAAAAGGAATTGCTTTTAGATGACTTGCCTTGATTCACTTTCCTTGCATCATTCATAGTGCCACGTGACAATGATCAGCTAAACTGTTCTTTTTATTTTATACATTTTATTTTTTTTCTTATTTAATCTTTTCATAGTGTGGTGGTAGGCTGTGCTTTAAAGTTAATGTTTGCTGTCAATAAACTCCAATTGGTAGTCCGTGTACGCTGTGTACTGTGTTCTTGCCCGTGTCATGTTATGTTGCTTGTTCCCCTTTGACTGGCTGACTAGTTGTCTGCCGTAAGCATAAAATGTGATGGAAATGAGTGATTTTTTATTTCCATTTGTTTTTAGAAAATTACAATACTATTTTGTTTTATTGCAGTGTTAAAAATAAGGCGCATAGCAGTGAACAATGTCGGGAAGTTTTGCCATGCCAGTCAAGCCGAGGCAGTGGTAAAAAAACTATATAAGTGGGCACCAGGCTGAACAACAGATTATTGTATGCATCCCTCAGAACAAGCTCAGACCAGTAATGATACTCTCCGCTTTGTAGGCAGGCAGGTTAAGGCGCCCATTGGTGATTTCCAGATTGCACAACACCAGGGCTATGTGAAGGTGAACTGGTCCAGGCTGAACAAGGACCTGCAGCAGGCACAAAATGAGCTGGCACGGCGCACAGACGGGAAGCTGCCCAGACTGCTCGAGGAGGTGAGCGACTTCGGTTTTCAAAGTGCAGGGGACATGGGTTGGATGCTGAAGACAGTGCATACACACGAGCAAGAAGAAAAGTGTAGTAAATGGAGGAAACTGCTGCCATGAACTAACTGGGTGGACTTTCCAGTGGCAGAGATTTGTATAGTCAAACCAGCTATAACAATCTGTCAGTTTTGACAGTGGCATTTACAATTTTCCAACTCGGCCTATTGAAGCTGCATTTAGGTCATGGTTTTAAAGTGTTCATGTAAAAGAACAAATGCCAAGTTCCAACACATGAAAGCACGGCCAAACTGTGCGCATTACAGCAAGCTCCCTGCTACAGTTCAGCTACAAAAAAGATAGTTGTATCTCAATGTAATGGAGTCAGTAAAATTGGCAATTTGCTTCGTTGTATCGAAATTTTGTTATACAGAAATTTGATTTTTTATGCAAATGAGTACAGTTGCTAATGGATTGTCCTTACACAGAAGAGGGTGCAAAATTTTCCGAGTTACTGGGCAATCTGTGAAAGCAAATTTCAATGAGAAAAAAAAACATTTTGTTGAACTTGAGAGTCTGTGTTGAAAGATACGGTTTCATACCATGTCGATGATATCTTCAAATTGGCAATACAAAGCGGAGCCAGCCACGCTTTCGCATTTACTCCACCCCAATGGCTGATAGTGTCACTTGCAATGGGATGACCCTATCATGAAAAGCCCTGGCAGCAGGGAGTGAATGCTTCATCTGCCTCTCTCTTCAACGAGTCTCCGAAACTTGAGAATATGCATTCTTCAATAATCAATGCACGATGGCTCACGATGCCATGCCATCTCAACTGGTCGTCTTTGCACGCACGGCAGAGTGCCTCTAAAACAGGGCACACAGGTGGCGCATGTGCTCAGCCGTGCTGATAGCTATGCGCAGCCACGACCGTACTAAAAAATGGGATGAACTTACCAACCTAATTGTAATTCATGCGGAAGTTTCCATTTATTGTCTCAGTACTCCTGTGTAGCTGCAGTGAAATTTCATTATATTAAAATCGTTGTAATGATGTTTAATTGAAGGCAAGGAACAGCAGGTAGACAGCAGCCTAGCAGCAGCGACCAGCCCGAGCTCTCGTGCAAATCACAGCACGGGTCGTCGTCGTCTTCGTCGTCTCTGGGCTGCTACCTGAAACACGAGTTGCGTCTGCTTGATTACATTGGCCCCGGGTGTGAAACGGAGCAATCCTGGCGACTCGGGGAGCAGAGAAGATGAGGGGATCGAAATAAGGCTTCTGCCGGCTAACATGCACTGTCTTGCGACCTCGACAACGAAGGTTCGGCGATGGTGTGATGGGCTCAACGCTATAGTTCACAGGAGAGGAGGCATAGACGATCCGGTACGGATCGTGGTACCGTGCAAGTAGCTTAGAAGAAAGGCCAGGCGTGTGAGGCGGTATCCATAGCCAAACAAGGGAACCAGCAGGGAACGTGGGTGTGGCCCGATGACTGTCGCGTCATGTCTTCTGACCCCCCTGATCCTCGCTGGTCAAGCAACTAGCCATCCGGCGGCAATCTTCAGTGTATCGGGCGACTTCTGAAATAGTTGTGCACTCGAAGCATCAGGTCGGTAGGGCAGGATAGTATCCAGAGGACACGAAGGCTCACGCCCATACAAGAGAAAAAAAAATAAGGTGAAAAACCAGTGGTTGCTTGTGTCGTGGTATTATAAGCGAAAGTAACGAACAGGAGTACGGTGCCCCCATTAGTGTGGTTGGACGAAACGTACATCCTCAACATGTCACCCAGTGTTCGGTTGAAGTGCTTCATGAGATCGTTTGTTTGGGGGTGATACACGGTCGACTTCCAGTGAATGATCCGGCATTCACGAAGGAGGGTTTGTATCGCTTCTGACAAGAAGACACAACCCCTATCACTGAGTAGTTCTCGAGGAGCATCATGGCGAAGGATGAAGTTACGAGGAATGAACATTGCAACTTCGTCTGCAGTCGCGGTGGGAAGAGCTGCGGTCTTGGTGTAGCGCATCAGGTGATCGACGCCAACAATAATTCAGCGGTTGCCACATCTGCTGGATGAGAGTAGGCCATAGAGGTCGATGCCTATGTGCTCGAACGGTCGAGCAGGGCATGGTTGCAGCTGTAGTGGGCCAGTAGAGCGCAGTGGGGGAGTTTTGCTTTGTTTTGGCAGGCGGTGCATGATCGAATGTACTGCTGCACAAACCGACACATTCCGCGCCAGTAATGTCGTTGAAGCAGCCTTGTGAAGGTTTTTAGGACGCCGGCGTGGGCGCTTTGAGGGTCAGTATGGAAGTACACGCACAAATCAGAGGGCATGTGACGAGGGACAGCCAGAAGCCATTTCCAACCGTCAGGCATATAGTTGCGGTGGTAGAGGGTGTTGTCTCACACGGCAAAGTGGGCTGCTTGACGGCATAACATCCGCCGCATTGAAAGAACGACCTATGGAGCGGCAGGGTAGTCGAGAAGCAGGGCGAGCGATGGGTCCTTGCGTTGCTCGGAGGGCATGTCAATAGCGGTCAGTAGTGACAGGTCTGAGGTCAGAGAAGGAATGGAAAGAGAAGCCACATCAGGTGTCATTGGCGAGTAGGAGAGCGCGTCAGCGTCGGAATGCTTTCGACCAGAGTGGTATACTACACAAATGTATTATTCCTGTAGGCGAAGTGCCCAACGTCCGTAAACATAAGGACAAAATATGGCCAATGCCCAAATGATGGCTAAGCATTCCTTCTCTGTAACGGAGTAATTCATCGCGGCTTTTTAAGGGTACAGCTGGCATAAGCCATGACATATTCTTCATTCATGGCCTTCCGTTAGGCCAAGACTGCACCAAGGCCGACACCACTGGCGTTGGTGTGAACCTCTGCCAGCACGGTTAGGTCGTAATGGCGAAAAATTGGCTGGGAAGTCAGCAATTCACGTAACTTGTCAAAGGCTTCATTGCATGCTGATAACCACGCAGAAATGCGTTTGCTTGCGGTAAGCACCTTCGTCAAGGCTGTAATTATAAAGGCAAAGTTTCGCATGAAGCGTCGAAAATAAGGGCACAGGCCTATGAAACTTTGCAGGGCCTTGATAGATGTGGGCTTCGGAAACTCTGCGACTGCACGAAGCTTGTCGGAATCGGGAAGGATACCGTCTTTCGAAACAATGTGACCCAAACAGTTAATTTTCAGGCTGCGAAACGGCACTTCTTGAGGTCGAGCTGTAGGCCAGCTGAAGGGAGACAGGTCAGGATGTCATGCAGACGGGCGAGATGTGTCGGAAAATCCTGTGAGAAAACAACTATGTCATTCAGATAACACAAACAAGTCTTCCACTTGTGTCCGTGAAGGATGGTATCAATCATGTGCTCGAAGGTAGCGGGAGCATTGCAGAGCCTGAAAGGCATAATGTTAAACTCGTACAGGCCATCAGGAGTGATGAAAGCTGTCTTTGGGCAGTCAGCCTCAGCCATGGGAACCTGCCAATAGCCAGAGCAGAGATCTAAAGATGAGAAGTATTTGGCACCTTGCAGACAGTCAAGAGCATTGTCGATCCGAGGCAGTGGGTAGATACCTTTTCTTGTGATCCTGTTTAGGCGGCGATAATTGATACAAAACCGAATGGTGCCATCTTTTTTCTGCGCTAGAACGACAGGTGACGACCAAGGGCTTTGAGAAGGCTAAATGACGTCGCACTGCATCATGTCGTCCACTTGTTCCGTGATAACTAGGTGCTCTTCTGCGGAAACGCAATATGCATGCTGTCGCAAGGGGGCATGGGAACCGGTGTTGATAGTATGAGAGACACTTGTCGTGCGACCCAAGCATGGTTTGTTGCAGTCGAACGAAGTCGTTCAGTAGAGCAAGAAGTTTAGTGCGATGAGGCGGCGAAAGGTTTGCGGTGATGGCGTTGTCGAAAACTGCTAAGGGCGGTGTTGAGGAGGCGCAAGTTATGGCATCCAGTTGTAAACGGGTGGCACCATCGTGAACGTCAAGGTCTGCAACATGCATGAGAGCTTGCGCAAATCCTAAGGGCTCGTCACGCAGTATGGTCACTGGATAACGGTGTGGATTACAGATGGGTATCAAAGCTGATTCAAACCTAACCGTGAGGACGGCGAATGGGAGAAATAAGTCCTTGCGGTAAGCAAGCATGTCAAATGGCGTAAACGCCACAGTTGCGTCTGGCACGGCAGTACGCGACAAGGTCACAAGCACTGACGTCTCCAGAAGTATATCAGTATCATCATGAACGAAGACCTTGTGAACACTGAGGTCAGCGTAGACCAATGGGGAGTCACATAGCGGAGAGAGGGCCACTTCCGCGTGAGAACAATGGATTATGGCACTATGACGTGACAGGAAGTCCCACCCAAGGATGAGATCATGAGAACAGTAGGGCAACACAAAAAACTTGATGATGTACAAAATGTCTTGGATGACTACACAGAGAGAGACAGAGATAGCAAAGAGATGAAAGGCAGGGAGGTCAACCAGATGAGCGTCCGGTTTGCCACCCTACACTGGGGGAAGGGAAAGGGGGAACAAAAAGAGGAAAGTGGGATAGAGGGAACACTGTCTGTGCATGCAGCAAAGCACCTGGAAATCAGTCAAGTCAAAGTAAGTGCTACACACAGGCTGTGCATACAGCTGTAGGATGAATGCGTTGCACGCTAGCAGTGCAGAGTGCCATGCCAGATGGAGAGGTTGTGAATTTTTCAGCTTGCGATGAAGATTTTCGTGGATGATGGAAACGGTGGCCCCGGTATCGATAAGTGCTTGGGCGGATGCTCCCTTGACATGGACGTAAATGACATTCTGTGGTGAAAATTGAGGCCTTAGAAAGTTCTATGAGCTTGCAGTTCTTGCCTTCGGAAGTGCACTAGTCAGTTTCCCTCGGCAGTAGGTGGCCGACGACGCATAGGTGACAGCGACCATCGATGTGGAGAAGGAGAACGGCGACTGTCTGAACGACGGTTGCGATCAAAGGGTCTCAGCGGCGTCTTGGCAGCGTATGTCGGCGGGATGTTGTGGCGTGGAGGGAAACTGGTCAAAGGCGTCACAGTGCGAGGACATGTTACGACAAAAGCATGCAACGTGACCAGTGATGCCACAGGCGAAGCAAATAGGCCTGTTGTCTGGTGTGCGCCACATGTTGGCTCGACGAAGAGGCTAGGGTGGCTGTCATGGAATGGGAGCAGGGGGAACCCGGTGCGTTGGAGGTGGGAAGGAATATCATGGTGTGGGTGGCCGTGCAACAGCGGCAGCATAGTTGAGCGGCGGAGGAGTGACCTGTGACGGGTAGTTGGCATAAAAGTGCGGTGCTACCGGAGACGCAAATAACGGTGGGTAGCCAACATAGGAGAGCGGCGCCGTCACAGGAGCTGACGGGTGAACAGGGGTAAGTGCATCAAATATTTGGGCACATATGGCTTGTTGCACGGCTGGAGTCAGTGTTAGGGCAGGCTCCTGACTGTGAGGGAGTAGCGACAGCTGGTGGGCCACTTCCGCGTGTATGAATCCTTGAGCTGAAGGACGAGAGCAGAAGGATTGGTGTGGCTCGTGGCAGCTGCAATGGCCGAGACCGAGTCAGCCTGTGAGACATTTTGGCGAGCGATGTTACGTTGGCGGCACAATTAGTTGAAACTCTGACACAGGTTGAAGAGTACGGCGACGCTGGTTGGACTCTTGGTCAGCAGCATTTGAAATGCGTCGTCCTCAGTACCCTTCAGAATATGGTTGATCTTCTCATCCTCTGTCATCGTTGAATTAACACGGCTGCAGAGACCCAAGACATCCTCAATTTAGCTGGGAAAGCTCTCGCCCGGCTGCTGTGCTCGGTGGCATAGCTGCTGTTCAGCGTGTAGCTTGCGGACAGCGGGGCGGCCGAACACTTTGGCGAAATGTGTCTTGAGTGCAGACCAACTCAAAATGTCAGATTCGTGGTTCTTAAACTGGAGATTTGTGACATCAGCAAGGTAAAATATGACGATCAGTTTAGACTGGTCGTCCCACTTATTGCGAGTGCTTACATGTTTATAGGACAGCCAGTCTTCGACATCATGCCCTCCGATCCTGCAAAAGATGGCCGGGCCACGCTGACAGAGAATGTTGGCGCAAGTGATAGGGGCAGCCATGGGTACAGTCGGTGCGTAGGTCACATCAGTCATGGTGTCGGTGGGCAACGTAAGAGTGCGGAGCTCCAGGGTGACTTGAGGGATTCCAACAATCTCCACCAAATGTAATGATGTTTAATTGAAGGTGAGAAACAGCAGATAGACAGCAGCCTAGCAGCAGCGAACAGCCCAAGCTCTATCGCAAATCACAGCACGGGTCGTTGTCGTCGTCTCTGAGCTGCTACCCGAAACACGAGGCGCATCTACTTCATTACATTGTGCATAAACACACTCTGTTATATTGAGGTCTAAAGTACCTGGTGTTTTGCGGACAAGGAGTTACAGAAAGTTAGATACTTCGTTATGTCGAGAATTCTGGTTACATTGACACGTGAACTCGTTTATCTTTTACGGGTGAGCGCTTTTGCTGTCCACGAAATATTATCGCTCAGCACAGGATGCGTCTACATGTATCGGAAGTTTCTAGATTGTTATCGATGCTTCTATCCGGTGTCTGTTGTCGCCGAACCTTGTATATCTGATTGCATGTATGCGCAACGCAAATGGCGTAGAACTTTGTGGAAGGCATGCGGGTCCCAGTGATTATTCTAGAACATTTGACGACTGATCTATAAAAGCCGACGCGCTTGACCCGCTGATCAGATTTTCGACGATCGCCGAGTGTATTTGACGCTATCATTCTTTGAGTGTAGCCTGCTTTTGAGGGCACAAGTTCGCCCAATAAAACGCTAGTTTTGATAATCAAAGTTTTGCTGCCTTCTTCACCGTCACTACCACATGACAGTATTGAGGTTCGTAATATCGAGGTTTAACTGTACAATCCCTGAGATTAGTGAGCAAGCGTCACCCACTGATTTCGGAAGACCCGAGGAAGGTCACTCACTTCTCCAGCGGCAGTACAGTGCGAAGAGCGTGGCCTGCCATAATGGCATAGCAGCTATGGTGTTGGGCTGCTAAGCATGAAATCGTGATATCAAATGTAAAAATCAGCGTGCCTCATAATCAGATAATAGTTTTGGCACGTAAAACCCCATACTTTCTTTTTTTATTTGAAGAGTGGTTATTATGCTGTTGTTAGGAGGTCACGGTTCATCGACACTTTATGACGTTGTTCATAACACCTTGTGCCAAACCTTTCAAACCGCACACTTTTGTGGCTGAAGTGGCAAGAACTACAACTTTACGGTTCTCGGTGCACTCAGCCTTGTGCCAGCAGCAAAACCTTTGCAAAATGGCTGCATGCCACAGTAGTTTTCACTTCCAACCGATAATTGTTGCTTTTATTTTTTTAACAAATATTTGTAACTAGGTGTGAAGAGATGCAGGAAAGAAAACTGAAGATATCGAAAATCTGATTTTTCCAATAACATGCTAATTTGGGCTGTTTGGTACATGTCTGGAGAAAACGAGTAACAGCGCTGGACAACAAGACATGACCAAGACCACAGTGGTCCACAGTAGTCCTGAACCAAACTGCTGCCAACAGCTTCGGTGTTAATTTTAGCACCTATTCAAGAACGAGTCACATATAAAGAACTAGAGAAAAGACGGGGAATGCAGGAGATGGAAATTCAAGACGATGAGCAAAACGTGAACAAGGTGAATGCTGGAGCCAACGTTTCGACAAGTGGACTTGTCTTCTTCAAGGCGACCTATGCTTTCCTCGCCACAGTAGATATAGGTGGGGTTCTTCTGAAGGGGAGAGGGTGTGAGGCGGGAGGATGCAGAAACGAGAAAAAATGTGTTAGCGTGTCGAATTGAGAGTAAAGGAACACTGTGTACAAGGTCAAAGCCAAGGCCCCCCCACCCACCCCTGTCTGTCAACGCATGCGCGTTAGCCGGCGTGTCAAGGGCGTCTGACAAAAAAAAAAAAGGAAAAAAAAAGTGGGGGAGGGGGGGACACGCCAAGAAATCAAACTAAATGTTGTTGCCTATAGCTTGAAGTTTAGCATAGCGAATAGATTCTAAAGCTCCCTTTGAAACGTTTATGCCTATTGGTTGCAATGTCTTGAACTTATGGATAAGGTATGATTCTCTGTACTTTCTTTCTCGTTCAGTGGAAATTTGACTGTAAGATGTAGAGTTTAAGTTCATTAAAGTTATGACCTGGTTGATTGAAATGCTCGGCAACGGCTTTGGGAAGCTTTTTAGTAGTGTCCCCGCGATGTCCGTTTAATCTGACATTCATTGATTTTCCTGTTTCACTGATATATTGTTTCTTACAGAAGGAACATTCAAGCATATAAATCACATCAGAACTTGTACAAGTGAAGCTAGATTGGACTTCATGTTGTGGGGATGCGCGACCCTCGCGCCTCCCCTGATGTTTTTCCCGCATAGCGCGGCTCCTGTAGTGCGGCTTCGTCGCACACGCGGCGGTCCGAGTGGTACAGGCGCAGTCCGAGAGATGGGGCTGGTGTTGCGCGGCTGCGGGGTTACCCTCGGCGGGAGAGACAAGGCGCGCGCTCTTGGGTTGGAGACAGCGAGCATCACGGACGTGCAGCGCCCCTCTTTCCCGGCGGGTCGGCGCGCCGCGGGGACGTCTCCCGCGAGCGCGCGGCGACCCAGGCTTCTGCGAGACCGCCTCGCGTGGCTGCCTTCGAACGCGCCACGATTCGCGTGACTATACACGCGAACGACCAGGCGTTGGGATCCAGCATGGAGCGAACATATTTGCTCGCGAGGACGCGGTGAGTCGGACTTCTAGATTTGTCGCGCGCCCATCGGCATGTTTTGTGGATAGCAACTCGGCTAGCAGGCGTTGATGTATGAAAGGTGCAATAAATGCCCTTGTGATTGTTTGCACTACTGTGTTGTCGTTCCTTTGTCCCAAGAGTACAGTGTGAGAATCCCACATCAGACTCCACAATGTGTATAACTATTTGCGGTGCTTTTAATTCTAACGTCACTTTGAAGGTGACTGCAGGTTTTGCACCTAGAGCGACAACATGCTTTTATTACGGGGGAATGTTGTTGGCTGACTTTTGCGTGCACTAACATGTCTTTAAAGTTCTTGTTTCGGTGATAGGTAACCCTGGGTACATCCAGGAACGCTTTTCGCAGACGCTCGTTACTTGATAATATTCGGTGGTATTTTCTTAGGATGTTGTTTATGTTTGGGAGTGCATTAGAATATTTTGTTATAAAGGCCGGCGGTCTGTCAGATTCTACTGTGGGCTGTCTCTTCGCCAATTCCGACTGTCTCTCCAATCTTGACTCGGCATCATAAGCTCTATCGAGAGCAACTTGGGGATAGTTCCTTTCTGCTAGCGTTGATTTAAGGTCATTTAGGTGGTGGATATAATCGTGGTCTTCGCTGCAGATTCTTCTTATACGCTTCGCTTGTCCGACAAAAGTTCCTTGCTTGCAATGTCGCGGGTGATGACTGTTGTAGTCTAAATATTGCTGGCTATCTGTAGGCTTTCGGTAAAGTGTCGTTCTCAGTTTTCTGTTTTCTATGTAGACCGTCGTGTCCAGGAAGTTGATCTGACTAGGAGAGTGGTGAGTAGTAAATTTAACACTTGGGTGAAAGCGATTGAAATCGCTAATTAAGTCGGTTAAGGCGCTTGTGCCATCTTCCCGTGTTATAAATACGTCGTCAATGTAACAAAGATAGGTGTGGGGTTTGAAAGGGTAGGATTTCAGCAGGTCTGCTTCAAGCTGTCCCATGAAAATGTTCGCGGTTCGGTCCCATATTCGGTCCCATGAAAATGTACGTGGGAGGGAATGGTGTACCCATGCTAGTGCCAAAAATTTGCAGGTAGTGTATAGAATCAAATTCGACATAGTTGAGCGTGAGAACTAACCTAAGGAGCGATAAGTAAACTTCAGGAGCGTGCGCCTGGGGAATGATTGCGAGGGATCTAGAAACGGCTTCAATTCCTTCACTCATGGGAATGTTGGTGTAAAGGGCAGAAACATCCAAAGTGACTAGAATAGCGCGGTCGGAAAGGATTTGGTTGGCGTTGATGCGTCGATAATTCGAAGGAAGCGCGGCGTGTCTTGAACGAAAGATGGGAGGGTGGTGGATATGTTTAACAGGTGGTGATTTAAGAATTTAGGTAGTGACTCAGTAGGTGTGCTGTTATTAGACACAATAGGCTGACCTGGAATTTCTGCTGAAAATATTTCTTGACCGGAACTTTATGTATTTTAAGAAGAAGATAAAAGCGGCCTGCTGTTTTGTTCTTGGGCATCATGAAGTGATATTCAGATTGCGTGATTAGTTCCCTGGAGAGGAGCTCCGCTATTGTGCTTAACACAATATTGCTGTACAGTAAAAGCTCGTTAATTCGAACCGCAAGGGGAAGCCACTTCAGTTCGAATTAACGAAAGTTCGAACTAACGAAAGTGAAGCAGAGCAACAGTACACTGCGATTTGGAAGCAGTAGGGCATGTCAGAAACTTGGCGTGTCAGAAAGTGATGGCGTGTGCCGCGGGCACACGCCACCTTGAAGTCGAAACTGTTCGTCTGTGCCACACCACCGATGTCCACCGAAACGAACGTTAGCCGCGGCCTAACACCATCACAATGAATCACGACGGCCGATACCTCCTAAGCTGAAAACAGAGGTGCACAACCGATGAAGACTGCCGAGGCAAAGACGCTGAACATGTGAAGGTGGCAAAGGCCCTGATTCGTTGGTTCTTGATTGCAAGCGCAGCTGCGACGTACTTGATCAGCTGTGTTTTGGTGCTTGCCGTGCCATCTCCGCACAACATTAGCACCTGTACGAGATTTGCAAAGCCTCCGAGATTCGAAACGGGCAAGAAGTCTCGGAGGTTACGTAGAACGGAGAGGCGGCAGCCGCCGCTGCCTTCTGGCTGACCCCGCATCGGTTAGATTTTTTCCAATTTTGCCTTCTCTCGCCATTCTCTCCGTTTCGGAGGCAATACAGCCTTGTGTGTAGGCAGTAAGCGCGTTTCTCTGGCCGTGTGCCAGGCGAGCGTAGTTCGAATTATCCGTGAGGGAACCTGCTCGCATTCGAATTAACGTACTTCTTTATACATAGACTTCTGTGGAGCTTGGCCGGACCAAATCGTACAGTTCGAATTATCCATAAATTCGAATTATTGAAGTTCGAATTAACGAGCTTTCACTGTAATCTGAAGTTGGGTTAGAATCAAGTTTTCTAATGGGTGTGGTTGCTCAGTTGTTTAGAGGCCTCATTCTTGTACTTTTCTATAGGCCAGATTACGATGCTGCCGCCTTTGTCTGCTGGTTTTATTACAATATCATTCCTTTTTGCAAGTTCTTTAAAGATTTGGTGTTGAGCAGGGGTCAAATTTTACGTTTCTGGCAATGCCGCGTTGACTCTAGAATTTCCTTTGATATTAGTTTTAAGTATAAATTGAGGTCTGGGCACTGTTCAGTTTCCGTTGTCCGCGTGCTAGGTGGTCTAAGAGAGTCTCTATCTTTTTTTCCTACATCTGGTCTACCAAAAAAGAACTTCTTGATGCGCATGCGTCGTGAAAACTCTGTTATATCTTTGTGGAGTTCATATTCGTTTACTGCGCTGTTCGTCGGACAAAACATTAGGCCACGTTTCAGGAGTTCAACTTCTTTGGGGCTTAGACTCTGGGATATGTCTACTACATTGCTGCAGTGCTCTGGGTGCTCGCCTGTAGGACCGTCGGTGGAGCTACCTGCTGCAGGGGTTACATTAGTTTCTTTGGATGGATCTGCAGCTCTAATATGTTTGCGCTGGTATTTATCTAGCAATTTTTCCTCCTTAGTTTGGACGAATTGTTTAAGTTCTCCTCTTTCCGGTTCAGTTAACGTTATGCTGGCGAGTTGATCAGAGATTATCATTATGAAGCATAGTTCCAGCGCACATTTGGACACGGACGAGGAGAGAAAGACAACACGAACGCCGGACTTCAACTGACTTTTATTCATGGAAAATAGGGCTTTATGTACACAGGGGGAGGGAGTGGGGGACTGCAAGTGCGCAGGACAACTCAAAAATATTTCCTTAGTCTAGGCAAAGGTCATCAGAGGTGTCAAAACAAAAATAAAAAAGAAAAACTTTTCCCTCTCTTTGTTACATCACTCAGTACAATGTTGTTCATCTCCCGCCCTACCTTGCTGATTCGACACACCCGTTTGCCCTGAGATAATCAATTTCTTTTGTCCCGAGTGCAACAGAAGGAGCACTGACACAGTAATCGTTTTTATTGTAGATACAAAACGCTTCAAATATTTCCCGGTGTTTCTGATTGCTATATTTGCGCAACACGCGTTTTCATTCGAAAAACGCCTTGCATGCTGGCTTGTGCGAGCAACGGGGAATGTGGTCGGCTAAATGACCAGTGCCACTTAGTGATGTAGCATTCCTGCGATGCTCTAGCAAGCGTTCATTCAGACAGCGCCCAGTTTGGCCAATATAGCATTTCCCACAGGCGAGGGGAATACTGTACGCAACGCCAACGTCACATTCAACGAGGGCTTTGGTATGCTTTATTTTGCAAGCTGGCTTATTCTGGGATTCGTTTACTAGGCGACACGTTCGTCCCAGCTTTTCCGGTGCTGAGAACACAACAAGCACCCCGCCCCTGTCGCCAACCTTCTTCAGGCAGTGAGAAACCTGGTGCCAATAGGGCACTACAACAGGGCGCTTTTGCGGGCGTGCGTCTTTTTTCAGCTTGCGCCTCCCACCAGCCTTTGCCTCGCGAATCTGGCTCTCTACCACCGAGGCCACGATTTCTCCGTGGAACCCAGCCTTCTCCAGACGCCTTAGCTCGGCGTCGACGCTGTCACGAACTTGATGTTCACATGACTTGTCTAGAGCAGAGCGGATGCAGTTTTTTGCTATAGCTCTTTTTACGAGCTTGGAGTGGGCTGATTAATAATTCAGAATTTGTTTTTTCGACCGTGGCTTGTACTGTCAGCACACGCGCACTCCATGAAAAATAAGACACAAGTCGAGGTACTGGATGCGACCATCTTGCGGCAGTTCTTGCGTGAACTTCATTCCAAAGGCGTTCCTAGCAAAAATATCGAGAATGTTGCTTATACTATTGCCTTTATCCTGAGCATCAGCCGTATTCATTACCACGAGGTAATCGTCGACATATCTAAAAACTTTCTGCTCGCCCGCGTTGTAAAGGGACGCTTGAATGCGCTTGTCAATACTTGCTAAGAAAATATCGCTTAAAAGTGGTGCTAGGCAAGAGCCGATGCACACTCCTTCTTTTTGGATAAAACAGCTGTCATTAAAAGTGATAATGGTGGATGAGAGATAAAAGGAAATCAGCTCTAAAAAATTGTGTGTTGTCTTTCTCTCCTCGTCCCTGTCCAAATGTGCACTAGAACTATGTTTCATAATGCTAATCATAACCAACTAGCCCAGCTGTCCATACTTAGCAGAGATTATCATACGTTGTTATTTGCAGTGTTCTTCGAGAATGTCAATAAGGGAGAGCGATGCATTTTCTAGGACAGCATTTCACTTTACCCTGGAGGGTAAAGAACCGAGGGTGCATCTAACCTTAATTCTGATACCTTTTGGGATTTTTCTCTCTTTAATGCAGCTAGTGTGAGTTTTTAGGTGAAATCTGTAATTTGTTTGTTTGGCGACGAGTTTGCGGGATTGGAGGAAAGGGCGAGATTAGTTGTTGTGTGTGCTATTCCTAGTGCGCGGTAGTCATTTCTGTTTGGTTCGGGCAGACCTCCGGGGCGCAAAATCTTCAGGTGGTGTCCTCGTACGCTTAATTTTCTTGTTGAGGCCTGCACCGATGTCTGTCTGCGTATCGGTTTGCTTGTTAGTGTATGTAGCTGTTTGCGTGAAGGCTTTGCAGGTGGTTGTGGGTTTCCGTATGTGCGGATGTTGTAAAAGTGGTGTTGGTTCCGCGTCCACCGTCTGTTGTAGATGCTTCTTGGGTTCCAGCTTCGGTGGAGCATGCGTGCGAGCTGGTGTTGAAAATTTCAGGCGTGTGTTCCTGTGTTGAAGCTAACTGGGATGCAGGATTTATTGGTGTTGTAGGTTGCGTCGATTTAAAAGAGTTCCTGAGCCTGCACTTTATGTTGTTAGCCATTACCTTGACGCCAAAAAAAAATTGGGGTGATGTCCGTCCTGGGCGAGCAGAATGTTGGGGTGTTGGTGTATTTCAGCGTGGTGGATGACATCGACGTTTTCGTGTTGGTTTCCAATGTAAAGAAGAAAATCATTGAGCTTACGTGTCCCTAGTGCATGAGCTAGGAGTGTCGCTGATTGTTGAATAAGTGGCCTGTGTTTGTTTGCGATCCTGGGAAGTACTGTTGTCAAGGTGATTTCTGCGTTTGGTCTGTTGGTGTGCAAATCGTTTATGAGCATTTTCATGGCCTCAACTGTGTTGTCATTGGTGTTGTGGTTAAGGTCATTAGTCCCGCAGTGAATGAAGAAATGTGTGATGTGCTGTGGTGCTGCAGCAATGAGGTCTCGGATGGTGTGTATTGTGGCGCCGCTCTTAAAGCTAATGTGTGGTGAGTGTTGGCCTGGTGGGAAGTGTTCGTGCATGTACTTGTAGTCATCATCATCAGCCTGGTTACGCCCACTGCAGGGCAAAGGCCTCTCCCATATTTCTCCAACAACCCCGGTCATGTACTAATTGTGGCCATGCCGTCCCTGCAAACTTCTTAATGTCATCCGCCCACCTAACTTTCTGTCGTCCCCTGCTACGCTTCCCTTCCCTTGGAATCCAGTCCGTAACCCTTAATGACCATCGGTTATCTTCCCTCCTCATTACATGTCCTGCCCATGCCCATTTCTTTTCCTTGATTTCAACTAAGATGTCATTAACTCGCGTTTGTTCCCTGACCCAATCTGCTCTTTTCTTATCCCTTAACGTTACACCTATCATTCTTCTTTCCATAGCTCGTTGCGTCGTCCTCAATTTGAGTAGAACCCTTTTCGTAAGCCTCCAGGTTTCTGCCCCGTAGGTGAGTACTGGTAAGACACAGCTATTATACACTTTTCTCTTGAGGGATAATGGCAACCTGCTGTTCATGATCTGAGAATGCCTGCCAAACGCACCCCAGCCCATTCTTATTCTTCTGATTATTTCTGTCTCATGATCCGGATCCGCCGTCACTACCTGCCCTAAGTAGATGTATTCCCTTACGACTTCCAGTGCCTCGCTGCCTATTGTAAACTGCTGTTCTCTTCCGAGACTGTTAAACATTACTTTAGTTTTCTGCAGATTAATTTTTAGACCCACTCTTCTGCTTTGCCTATCCAGGTCAGTGAGCATGCATTGCAATTGGTCTCCTGAGTTACTGAGCAGGGCAATATTATCAGTGAATCGCAAGTTGCTAAGGTATTCTCCATCAACTTTTATCCCCATTTCTTCCCAATACAGGTCTCTGAATACCTCCTGTAAACACGCTGTGAATAGCATTGGAGAGATCGTATCTCCCTGCCTGACGCCTTTCTTTATTGGGATTTTGTTGCTTTCTTTATGGAGGACTATGGTGGCTGTGGAGCCGCTATAGATATTTTTCAGTATTTTTACATATGGCTCGTCTACACCCTGATTCCGTAATGCCTCCATGACTGCTGAGGTTTCGACAGAGTCAAATGCTTTCTCGTAATCAATGAAAGCTATATATAATGGTTGGTTATATTCCGCACATTTCTCTATCACCTGATTGATAGTGTGAATATGGTCTATTGTTGAGCAGCCTTTACGGAATCCTGCATGATCCTTTCCTTACAGAAGTCTAAGGTGTTCCCGATTCTATTTGCGATTACCTTAGTAAATAGTTTGTAGGCAACTGACAGTAAGCTGATCAGTCTATAATTTTTCAAGTTTTTGGTGTCCCCCTTCTTATGGATTAGGATTATGTTAGCGTTCTTCCAAGATTCCGGTACACTCGAGGTCATGAGGCATTGCGTATACAGGGTGGCCAGTTTCTCTAGAACAATCTGTCCACCATCCTTCAACAAATCTGCTGTTACCTGATCCTCCCCAGCTGCCTTCCCCCTTTGCATATCTCCCAAGGCTTTCTTTACTTCTTCCGGCGTTACCTGTGGGATTTCGAGTTCCTCTAGACTATTTTCTCTTCCATTATCGTCGTACTTGTAGTGACTGTCTCCAATTAGTGCTACATGTGAAAAGGAAAGCAGAGGAGAAAATACAGAGAATCATACCTTATCCATAAGTTCAAGACATTGCAACCAATAGGCATAAACGTTTCAAAGGGAGCTTTAGAATCTATTTGCTATGCTAAACTTCAAGCTATAGGCAACAACACTTAGTTTGATTTCTTGGCGTATCGCCCCACCCGCTTTTTTTTTTCTTTCCTTTCCCTTTCTTTTTTTCTTTTTTTGTCAGCCGGCGTGTCAGACGCCCTTGACACACTGGCTAGTGCGTGCGTTGACACACTTGACAGACCGAGGTGGGTGGGGCGGCCTTGGCTTTGACCTTGTACACAGCGTACCTTTAATCTCAACTCGACACGCTAACACATTTTTTCTCGTTTCCGCATCCTCCCGCCTCACACCCTTCCCCTTTAGAAGAACCCCACCTATATATACTGTGGCGAGGAAAGCAAACGTCGCCTTGAAGAAGACAAGTCCACTTGTCGAAACGTTGGCTCCAGCATTCACCTTGTTCACGTTTTGCTCGTGGTACAACAACCATCTTTCACAGAACTAAATTGTTCATTGGGGATACATTTTTTATTTTATTTATTTATTTACAATACTGCTACTCTCATTTGAGAGCGTGGCAGTTGGGCAATACAGTATACATGTATGTCATTATGCATCTAGGCAGAACAGTTAGTTGAAAAAAAAGGGGGAGGAAATGAAACAGTTGCCCAAGGATGGCAATATAAGAGAGAAGCTGAGTTTAGGAACAAAAGTGCATGTTTTCACATGACAGTTAATTAAGATGATGCTAGCAGGGAAGAACATGTAAGTAACCAGTTATACATGAAATAGGAGCGAACCTAAAGATAACACTTAACACATAACGAATTGGAAAAAAAAAAAAATCTAGGCTAGCAGTTAGCAGGAAAATGGCAGTTACAACAACCATCTTAGGGCTAGAAGTAATACAGTAATGAAAATTTATTTTGGGAACGGAGCGTACCATATGGTCTACATAACGACAACCAACAAAAAAGAAAAGGAAAAGAAAAAATGGGACGTTAAAAGCAACACAATGCAAAATTTGTGACAATGATACGTGCGATGATAAATAATTTTATTTACGCACTGCAGCTTCTACTTGTGAGGTGAATTCAGACAATGATTCGATGGCGGTTATAGCAGGATCAAGTCTATTCTGTTCAGCTACTGTAAGGGGGAAGAATGAATACTTAAACATGTCGTTGTTGCATGTGTATTCTGTTAACGTGCACGCATGTTTGTTAAGTGTTTTTCGTGCCTCAGAAAATGAAATGTACCTGGACACATCTATCTTATAGTTATTTTTTAGAAGTTGAAACAAGAACTTCAGGCGAGCGTGTTTTGCTCTGCTAGATAGCATTTGCAATCCAGACTGCGTTAGAAGATTAGTCGGTGAGTCAGCGCATTTATATTTGTTGTGAATGAACCTTATAGCCTTTCTTTGTACTGGCTCTAATTTTATGTTAGTTCTTGTATGAAGAAACCAGACTGTGTCTGCATATTCGAGAACCGGCCCAATGAACGTTGTGTAGGCCAGTAGCTTCGTTGATGTCATAGAGTGTGCAAGGCTTCTTTTGAGGAAGAATAGTTTGTGTAATGCTCCTGCGGTGATATTCGAAATATGTTTATCCCACCTGAAGTGTGAGGTTAATGTAACTCCCAGGTATTTATGTTGTTCAACTTTAGTTAGTGGTATGCCATTAATCTCATATGTAAAGTTAGATGGTCTTGTTTTTCTTGTTACGATCATGGCCATAGACTTTTTTTACGTTAATTAACATCTGCCAATTAAAGCACCAAATAGCTAGAATGTTGAGGGATGTATTAAGTGCTATGTGGTCGCTATAATTAGTGATTTCGCTATAAATAATGCAGTTGTCGGCGAACAGTTTTATATTACAACCAATGTTAGCTGTGATGTCATTAATATAGATTATGAAGAGTAATAGCCCAAGAGCTGAGCCTTGGGGCAACTCCAGAAGTAATGGCGATAGTGTTAGCTAGCATTTTTTCATTGATTACAAATTGTGCACGATTGGCTAGAAATTCTTTTATTCAGGCTAAAAGGTGCCCTTTCCCAACAACACTTTCAACTTTAGCGATTAATTTGTTATGGCATGCACAATCAAATGCTTTAGATAGATCAAGTAAATTCATGTCAGTCTGGCCTCGGCGATTGACAGTACAGTCACCGACCGTTTATTCGGACCTCACGGGCACTGCAGTAATGTTCGAATAAACAGGTGTCCCAAAAAGCAGATTAAGAAAAAGAAAGAAATCCATTATTTCCACGCACTTATTCGGGCTCAGCAGTAAGCTTGAAGAAATTGTGAATGCGCCCTTGCATGCTGTTCCGTTAATGCGCAATCGGGTAAGCCTGAATCTCGGAGAGGGTCGTACGGTCACTTTCGGCAGCTGAAAGCACAGTCACTGCTTGTACATGCTCCGCGTGCGGCAGCAGCGTAGCACATGGTGCATCATCTTCCGACTCGGAGTCATCGTCCGGCGGTGCAACAGAAACCTGACGAATGATCTTGCCGTCGTCGAGTTCTGCGCATGTCAGTACAGCAGTGTCAGCACCTGTGAAAGTGTCAAATGAGACGGTGCCCGGAATTGCCATGCAACCACTGCGCAGGTCTCGGCAGAACATTTTCGGCATCAGTAGGGAGCAGATCGGAAGGCAACAAATCTTAGGCCTCCCGGCATCCGCTTGCCGGCATTCCCTAGCGCAGTCTGCGCGGGCACTGTCAGCGTCATTAGACACTTGACGTGATGTTTCCGTATGCCGCATTGGATCACCGCAACCTTGACACAGCATACAAACCAAACACCGCCAGGCAGTCGCGCTGACAGCAGTCGCAGAAACCAAAAAAATGGCTGTGGCTTAGCTAAGGTTAAGCCCAGGATGCGAAGCATACTAGCCTTTATTTTTAGTTGTTGAACCACTGTTTAGCCTGGTGAACTGCTGTTGCTTGGTAATATTTGGTTCGGCTAGACGAAGAAACAACTCATGCGTTACTCTGCTTCGCCTTCAAGAGTGGAATGCGACAGCGTTCCCGTCGACCCACCAAAGGGTGTAAGACAATGGGCTACGGCGCAGCGACTACGCGCCCCGCATTTGACGCGGTGAGCGTCGAGCAACGCAGCGTTCGGCGCGGCAACGAAATGTGCGCCTGAGCAAGCGACGCAGCTCGTTTCTAGGGCAACACCTCATTCACTAGAGGCGCTTTTGAACCGCTTTGAAGCATCGTACTCGTGGCTCAGTGGTAGCGCCTCCGTCTCACACTCCGGAGACCCCGGTTCGATTCCCACCCAGCCCATCTTGCAAGAGTTGAGCCAAAGCCACCTAGAAACAAGCGCAGCTGCTTATATGCCGCCGCGACGCTGCGAGCGACGGCGTGAGTTGGAACCCCATTTCTCCTCTGTCGTGACGTCACGTGGTATGGCATGGGGTCAAAGGTCATTGAAGGCGACACCGCCGCGCCTGAGGAGCTGGGTTGAGCTCTCGTAATATGCTTCGCATAAAAATGTGGCCTGCTCGCGGCATCGTGTGCGAAAAAGAAACAAATCAGTTGCTGGATTGTCTTGACATGGCTTACTAAGCTGAGACCGGAACTGCTGTAGCCACTGTATCGAACCAGGCAGAAACGATGATGATGAGCGGGGATTTGCAGTAGCGCCACTTCGTGGGGCAGTATGGAGGCTCCGTTCAAAACAAAAAAGGCATTCAGCAAGTCGAACCAATGCCTCCTTTACTAGATGCCAGCCGCGTTGCTTGCTTTCCCATTGCGGCGGCGGTTCCCTTAGTTGAAGTTAGTTCAGCATAAATTCCATGAGGCGGCGCTCGTTGCCTTTTCAACTTCCGGCGGATGTGGGCGGGGCGGCTGAATGCTCCACTGGCGCTTTATATGCGCGGGCGTCTGTTAGCGAGCGTTATCGCGGGCCTCGGAGATGGCAACAGACGCCGTGATAATCTCAGAGGCCGCAGCACGTGATCTAGGTTGCAGACGTCCGCCACAAGTGGCGCTCGTTGCCTTTTCGCGGAGAAGAGAAAAGGGAGAGGGCCAGGAACTGCATTTACGGACAACGCGGCTGGCATCTAGTAAAGGAGGTATTGGTCGAGCCATGCATTGGTCAGAGCAACGTTCTTAGACATACTTAAGTTTTGCAGCTCCCTATGGGAGCCCATTGGCCGACGTGGCCGAAACAGGTGTCACTGAAACTACCGGCGCTGCAGTCGCGTCTTTCGTCATGCGCCGCGCGTCGTCTGCTCCTGCTGCGACGCGTCGTTTGCACCAACAGGCCTGTAGGTGCCTATCCGTCGGTAAATGTAGTTTAGATACGCAGTCTGAGTTTTGTGACAAACCTGCCGGGCGTAAGTAACGGGGACTTCACGGTGTCTGTGCACTATCGGCGCTGCAGTGACATATCGCTCACGCAGCGCGCATCGTCTACTGCTGCGATGTCATCTCTGCGGTGGGTCGTTTTCCCCAACTGACCTGTGCCGTTCGCTCTTTGACTGTGTTTTGGCTGCCCGAACAATATTTTATGCCAAGGACCTTTGAATGAAATGTCCAGCTAGTCTTTAGAAGCTGCAACTACACCGCAAATGAGAGGTCGTGCACTGCGATACCGCTTTTCAAGCAACGTTTTCCCTACAAAAGCGCCACGGTGCTCCTTTCAGCGGGGGCTTTGTTTTTTGCTGCTTATTCTTAAGATGTGTATTCATTAAAGACGGCGAGCGCCTGTGCAGACGTAGGGACATTAACGCATCACGCCCAGCAGTCGCTTGAGACGACGCCGTGGTGAATTGATCCACCCCCGTCAACGCTTCTTCGCCTAATAAATTTAATTGACATATGCATTTTTTTATAGTTGTCCGCGGATATTATGGGACGTACAAATGAGTTGGAAGTGATCTGTGAGCAGTGACAAGGACGAAGGTAAATACTATGAACATATTTATGTCAAAGCTTAATTTATTTTCTTTTCGACGAACAAAACAAACAATAAACACAGTGGCACTTTTTATTTACTTTGTGCACAAAAAAGTAATATTGAGCTACTTTTGCTCGAAGCAATTTAGCCCTCTTTCTGGCTGCTTGCACCTGCTCTGTCAGCGAGTTATCGATGCCAATCAGCACAGGTTATATATGAAATAAACTACGCTAGCTCACCTGTCCACATTTGTGCTTGAGCAAATGGTTGCGTACACACTTCAGGGCATGTGGCACATCACACAGGAAATAAAGGTACGTGCGCTCAGGCAGGCATGTATGTGGAATCTTGTGAGAAGGTGAGGTTACGCTGCCGCTGATTCCCATCTGCTGCCACATCGAGCGATTGTTCCCAGCTCCGTCACTGGCGGCGATCACGATAGCACCATGTTTATGCAATTGCATTACATCTTGCAACACCAGCTCTGCTAAAATTCTGCCAGGCGCAGCACCTTTCGTTGCAAAGCTAGGTAGCAATCGGTTGCACCCAGCTCTCCAGAAGGGGTACGAACATCAGCACGAGTGCATGATCTGCAAGTTGGTCAGTTCCTTCATTTGAAATACCACCGTAGTCCACAAAGCCATCAAGTTTGAAGGTTGACTTGTTGAAATTGTATGCCTGGCGTAACTTAATTTCATCCAAAATCAGTGTACCGAATTTCTTCCCATCTGCTCTGTTGCCCAGCTGTTTTCCAATAGCTTCCATGCAGAGAGGATTGAAACCATAATTGCATCGTATTCCTTTCAGAATTTGTGTGAGACGGCTCAGGGAGAGCAAGGGCAGCATATTCATGTCAGAAGCTTAAATGCTCGAGGGCTCAGAAGCCAGTCCGCGCGCCACACGGAGACTTTGCTTTCAACTGTTTAAACGATGTCATAAATGCAAGGAAGTTCGGCCAATGCTTCCTCGATTCTGTTATTGGGCATTTCAGAAAGCCTTCTTCAGAGGCAAAATTTCATTGTTTTGCTTTTGATGCGCAGCAGCCGCCCTAAGCAGCCTCTTCTTCACATTGCGTAGTTTCTGATATCGCTTGAGCGTTGCGCTCGGAGCCTTAATGCTCAGTCGAAGTTCCCTCTGTAGACGGAGACAACGCGCGCAGACTAGTTGCTTTGTAAGTACATTGCACTGCTTGTGGTGCATATTATCTGATGTCACCGTGTCACGCTGGCCTGCTTTCACGCACACATGTTCAAGCTCTCTGCTTCTCTCAGGATTCTTTCCACACTTGCAATGCTAGTCGCAGCTCGAAATAGCCTCTTGTGAATTTTGCTGTAGCCGTTTATGCAGCAAGTACCATCTTCTTCAAGTACAACAGTTTTCATTACTCGCAGATGCCTGGCTACCGGTTGCCTCATAATAATATTCCGCATTGCTTCTGTGTTGCGTCGTCCTCAACAATTTCGAACTTCCAGAGCACAGAAGGCAGTGTCATGTTCGTGAGGTCGTTGAGCACCAAGTGTGTAGCGCATATTTCTCAAGTTCCGTCTTCCAAGCCCAACAGCAGGTTTGGATTAAGTTGAAGCGCTATCACTACAAGCTTCGCCCGATGTACTTGCCGGCACTTGCGCTCGTTCTTTTGGTGGACGTCGCTTTCGCTTCACATTTTTTGGCCTTGAGATGTGCTCAGGCAGCCCAGGAAAGAGCCGAAGAAGTGGGCCGGGAACAAGCATCCATTTCCCGCGAGGAATTAATATTTCTTTGTTACCCATAACATGCTCGTAGTGTTTCAAAATGCCGTCGTCCTCAAGGTGGAGTTCACACACTTTTGACTTGTTTGTGAGGCGTTTGTCTTTTCGGTGTAGCATGTGTTCTCAACTTTTAAACTCTTCAGCGTCTTGCAGCGGTGCGAAAACATGGTGACCAGCGGCATCGTGTCTTAGGCGGCTGGTGCAGCCGGGGGCAAAACAGCACGGCATAGGGAACTTCTTGCTGTCATGAGATGCGGAAACGCTTCTTCAAGAGAGCAAATCACGACGCATCACACAACACCTACAAAACGGAGAATGATAACGGCAGACGATGCAGCGCAACCAACATGAAACCAGAAGTGAAAGCAGAAGTCATGTTTCAAGTTCATTACCAGAAACGCATTTACAATACCTAGCTCAGATATTACAAATTTTCACAAAGAGGTTCAAAATTAAGGACTGTGAAATAACTACTTCTCAAAATTGAAACCGGAAATCTGCCAGAAATGGAGCAACTTCTATCACAAACAAAACAAAAAGTGACGAAAGACGTGATCGCAGCGCCGCTAGTTCGCGTGACCACCACTTCGGCCATCTCCCAAGCGGCGCTGCGAAACTGAAGTATGTCTAAGAACGTTGGGTCAGAGTTGGTGCATGGTGTTCTCGATTGAGTTGGCTCAAGGAGCGTCCAAAAAATCCGACGAGAGGTTGCAAGGTGTCCGAACTTTCAGCAGTTGTTATACATCATGGTCTATGGGGTGAATGGCGGTCCCGCAAAGCAGACCGAATAATCGAGCATGTCCGAATTTTTAGAGTCCGAAGAATTAGTCGGCGACTGTAAATGCAAGATTGTAGACTAGTTCTGTTAGTTAGGTTACTGTTGATAAACCACGGTGAAAGCCATGTTGGTAGGGCGACAAGAAGCCGACAAGAAATGTGTTATCATGTTTGAAGGATGACATGTGTTCAGACAAATTGCGCAAAAACTGGAGAGGAGAATCTGGAGCTCGATAAACTGCGAATAGAAGGATGGAACAGCCCCTAAAAAATAGCTTAAGAGATGCCTTCATGGTTATCGATCTGAGGAATTAAAGTAGCTTAGATATTGTTTTTAACCAGAACCGTCACTCCACCACCTCTTGATAATCTGTCGCGTTGATAGACTTGATAATACTGAGGAAAGACGTCTTTATTATCTATTTCACCCCAAAGCCATGTCTTGATTATGACGACGACATGTGGATTCTAGCCAAGAAGAATAGCCTCTAGCTGCTCGTTTTTATTGATCATGCTCCTCGCATTTATGTTTATTAGTCTGAATTCCTTCATAACCTGCTCATTACTTGAGTCATCCTTTTGTGTGCGCTGTGATTGCAGTTTCACCCTTGTGCAAGTGGTATCATCCCATGAAAACATTTGGCCAGCAATGAGCACTAACTTATCATTCACTATCTTCACCTTCATTTTGCTGTCTCTTCTCGTTTTAGCACTGTCCCATGAAATTTTTCATTTCCTGAGGGTTTCTTTCGAGTAGTCATGTCGAATCTATATATTGACACGTATACTTCTCTTTATTGGGCAACCACGTTTCGCAGCCTAACAAATGTAATCAAACGGCGTGGGACGTGCCTGTATGTATCCGAAGTTTCTGGAACGTTATCGATGCTTCTATCCGCTGTCTGTTGTCGCCGAATGTTATGTTATCTGATTTCATCACCTGACGCGAATGGTGTAGAACTTTGTGGAAGGCACGCGGGTCCGAACGATTAGTCTGGAACATTCGATGACTGCTCTATAAAAGCCGACGCGCTTGACCCGCTGATCAGATTTTCGACAATCGCTGAGCGTGTTCGCCGCTATCATTGTGCTATAAGTGTAGGCTGTTTTGTGGGCTTAGGTTCGCCCAATAAAAGCTAGTTTTGCTTTTCACAGTACTGCTACTGTGTTCTTTGACGTCACGACCACGTGACATCTGGTGGAGGTGCTTGTGCGTTCATGTACCGAACGCCCCCACGAAGCCGCGATCCAAGCCCGAAGTCCGAGGACAAAACCAACATCGCCCAAGGCCAGCGTGCTAACCGCAGACTGCAAAGACTGCCCCCAGAGCACGGACTTCTGCCTGAAACGACAAAGAAGATAGTGGTCAAGACAACCCAAATGGCTGCCCCAGTGTCCCCCATTATTCTACAGCAACCTCGGGACCCACCAACCTTCCATAGAGCAGCAACTGAAGACCCGGAATCCTGGCTGGAGACGTACGAGCGAATCGCAACTTTCAACAACTGGGACTCCGACGACAAGTTGCGGCATGTATACTTCGCCCTAGAAGACGGCGCCAGAACGTGGTTCGAGAACAGGGAGTCGACATTGACAACGTGGGACCTGTTCCGTAGCGGCTTCATGCGCACCTTTACAAGCGTCGTGCGCAAGGAAAGGACCGAAGCTATGCTGGACGCCCGAGTACAGCTACCTAACGAGAACGTTGCCATCTTTACGGAAGAAATGAGCCGTCTCTTCCGCCATGCCGAACCGAATATGCCCGAGGAGAAGAAAGTCCGGCTACTTATGTGTGGTGTGAAGGAAGAACTTTTCGGCGCAATGATACGAAACCCACCGACGACCGTAGAAGAATTCCTTCGCGAGGCCACCAGCATCGAGAAGACACTCGAAATGCGGAACCGGCAATTCAACCGCCGCACGAGCTCTACAAACTACGCAGGAATTCAGTCACTGGCCACCGACGACCTGCGCGAGACTATCCGAGCGGTCGTGCGGGAGGAGCTACAGAAGCTGTTCCCGTCATCACAGCCTCAAGTGACTTTGATTGCCGATGCCGTGCGTGAGGAGCTCCAACAACAACTTGGAGTAGCCCCTGAATCCCGCAACCTCAGCCGCAAGCGATGACATACACCGCTGTAACCCGCCGTCACGTTCCCCCTCCGCGCCCATGGCTGAGCCCAGTGACGACACAGTTCCGTCGTCCACCACCACCCCCGCCGCCAGCATGCCAACCCGTCAAGCCACGCGGCATTCCAAGGAAGACTGACGTTTGGCGCGCCCCCGACCACTGACCGCTCTGCTACCACTGCGGAGAAGCCGGCCATGTGTACCGCCGATGCCCATACCGAGAGATGGGACTGCGAGGTTTCGCCGTTAACGCGCCGTGGACACAGATTGGCGAACGACCTCGCGATATCGCCGACTACTTCGCCGCCACTCAATGGAGCCCTCGACGACCTTCCCGTTCGCCGTCGCCAGGCCGCTACCTGTCGCCGCAGTGCCGACCATGCACTGGCCCAGCCCGGTGCCGGTCCGTCAGCCCATATCCGGAAAACTAAAAGCAGCAACCGATGGAGGTGCGGTTGCTGTTCGTCGAACTGACGAAGATCCTCCGCCGCCGCCGAAGACGCCGAATAGACTACTTCGACAATGACATGCTGCCGTTCCAACGAAATGTGGAAGCAAAGAGTATGACGACGAAAGGAAACTTGACGACGCAACGTTCTAGCTTCAGTTCAACACAACGCAGCCGTGATCCGACGCCAAGACCTAATTGCAATGCCAGACAAAGAACCACCGACCTCGATTTCTTCTCGATGGCCACGCAGTCACCGCTTTAGTGGACACAGGAGCCGATTACTCCGTCATGAGTGGACCCATCGCCGCTCAGTTGAAGAAAGTTAAGACTACGTGGGAAGGCCCTCAAATTCGGACCGCTGGAGGGCACCTCATAACGCCGACTGGAATGTGCACGGCAAGAATTACCATTCATGACCGGACTTACCCGGTCACCTTTGTTATCCTCCAACAGTGTTCACGAGACGTCATTCTCGGCATGGACTTCCTGAACCAACACGGCGCAGTCATCGACCTGAAGTCGAAGTCAATAACGCTGTCGGAAGACCATGCGATACCGTCGGAGAGCCCTCGTAGTCACCACGCCTTGACTGTGCTCGAAGATCAAGTGAGCATCCCGTCTCGCTCCAGCATTGTTATTTCGGTCGGCACCGAAACACCCGCTGACGTAGAAGGCGTCATCGAAGGCGACCAACGTCTACTGCTAGACCGTGAAATTTGCATTGCAAGAGGGATCGCTCGACTGCACGGAGGAAACACGAAAGTGTTGCTAACAAACTTCAGCCAGGAGTTCAAGCACATCAACAAGGGCACAACGATCGCATACATCGAGGAAATTCTGGAAAACAGCAATGCGTTTGTCCTCTCGGATTCCGCCGCATCTACCCGGACGACCATGGTTCCCGAACCAGACAACGACATTAATCCAAGTCTCCCCGTGATTAAGCAACGGCAGCTCAGAAGTCTGCTTCAAAGATACAAAGGCTGCTTTTCGACGTCATCGAGGATTCCACAAACACCAGTCGCCAAGCATCGCATAATCACCGAGGAGTACGCTCGACCACTCCGCCAGAGCCCTTACCGAGTTTCGTCGCGAGAACGCGAAGCTATAAGAAAACAGGTTGACGAAATGCTGCGCGACGACATCATCCAGCCGTTGAAAAGCCCGTGGGCATCCCCTGTTGTCCTGGTGAAGAAAAAGGACGGAACCCTACGTTTCTGCGTCGATTATCGTCGTCTGAACAAGATCACGAAGAAGGATGTATACCCCCTCCCACGGATAGACGACGCATTGGATCGGCTCTGCAACGCTAAATACTTCTCGTCAATGGACCTCAAGTCTGGCTATTGGCAAATAGAATTCAACGAAAGAGATCGCGAAAAGATGGCCTTCATCACCCCAGACAGGCTCTACGAGTTCAAGGTTATGCCATTCGGACTGTGCTCAGCGCCTGCAACGTTCCAGCGCGTGATGGACACGGTTTTAGCAGGATTGAAGTGGCAGACCTGTCTCATTTACTTGGATGACGTCGTCGTCTTTGCCGGAAATTTCGACGATCACCCGAGGTGGCTTGCGACAGTACTAGAGGCCATCAAGTCATCGGGGCTCACTCTGAAGCCGGAAAAGTGCCGCTTTGCTTATGATGAGCTTCTGTTCCTAGAGCACGTTATCAGCAAATCTGGTGTCCGCCCAGACCCGCAAAAGACAGCTGCCATCGCACAGTTCCTGCAACCCATCGACAAGAAGGCAGTGCGTAGATTCCTTGGCATGTGTGCCTACTACAGGCGCTTTGTCAAGGACTTCTCACGCATCGCTGAGCCCTTGACACGACTAACTAAATGTGATGTTGAGTTCAAGTGGGAAACGCCGCAGTCCGACGCATTTGAAGAACTCAAACGACGCATGCCGTCGCCGCCGGTACTTGCGCACTTCGACGAGTACGCCGATACAGAAATCCATACTGACGCCAGTAGCCTAGGCCTCGGTGCCGTTCTCGTCCAGAGGAAAAACGGAGTCGAACAGGTGATAGCTTGTGCTAGCCGCTCGCTGTCAAAAGCGGAAGGCAACTATTCTACGACCGAAAAGGAATGCCTCGCCATCGTTTGGGCTACAGCTAAATTTCGCCCTTATCTATATGGCAGGCCATTCAAAGTCGTCAGCGACCATCACGCGTTGTGTTGGCTAGCGATTATAAAGGATCCTTCAGGACGACTGGCGCGGTGGAGCCTCAGACTACAAGAATACAAATCACTGTAATCTACAAGTCCGGACGAAAACGCTCCGATGCCGATTGCCTATCACGCGCCCCCATTGACCCGCAGCCGCACGATGACGAGAATGACGATGCATTCCTTGGAATGATAAGCGCGGAAGACTTCGCTGAACAGCAACGGGCAGACTTGGAGCTAAAAGGCCTCGTCGAATATTTGGGAGGGCACACCGACGTTGTCCCCAGGGCATTTAAGCGCGGATTATCTTCCTTCACGCTTGAAAACAATCTACTCGTGAAGAAGTACTTCTCACCAGGCCGCGCCAACTACCTTCTTGTCGTTCCGTCGGCGCTGCGTCCAGAAGTACTGCGTGCCCTACATGACGATCCGACTGCTGGACACCTTGGATTTTCCCGGACACTATCGAGGATACAAGAAAAGTATTATTGACCACGCCTGACCGCCGACGTCGCCCATTATGTCAGAACATGCCGAGACTGTCAGCGACGCAAGACACCGCCGACAAGGCCAGTCAGATTACTACATCCAATCGAGCCTCCTTGCCGACCATTCCAGCAGATCGGGATGGACTTGCTGGGACCCTTTCCGACATCAACAACCGGAAATAAGTGGATCGTCGTAGCGACGGACTACCTCACCCGCTTCGCTGAAACTAAAGCACTGCCGAAAGGTTGCGCAGCCGAAGTGGCGAAATTTTTCGTCGAGAACATCCTGCTGCGACATGGTGCTCCAGAAGTCCTCATCACCGACAGAGGAACGGCTTTTACAGCAGAGCTCATGCAAGCCATTCTGCAATACAGCCAGACAAGTCACAGGAGGACAACTGCCTACCATCCGCAGACGAATGGTCTCACGGAGCGCCTGAATAAAACCCTCGCTGACATGCTAGCTATGTACGTCGACGTCGAGCACAAGACCTGAGATGCGGTCCTGCCGTACGTAACATTCGCTTACAACACGGCAGTGCAAGAAACAACACAGATCACGCCATTCAAGCTAGTGTACGGCAGGAACCCGACGACGACGCTTGACGCCATGCTGCCGCATGTCTCTGACGAGGAGAATCTTGACGTCGCTGCCTATCTCCAGCGCTCCGAAGAAGTTCGACAGCTCGCCCGCCTGCGGATCAAAAACCAGCAGAGGACCGACAGCCGACACTACAACCTCTGACGACGCTTCGTCGAGTACTAGCCTGGTGACCGTGTTTGGGTATGGACCCCTATACGCTGACGAGGACTGAGCGAGAAGCTTTTGCGTCGCTATTTCGGACCGTACAAGACCATCCGACGTATTGGCGCACTCGACTATGAGGTCGTGCCAGACAGCATTTCGCTATCACAGCGGCGCCGCTCACGACCTGAAATAGTCCACGTTGTGCGACTCAAGCCCTCAAGCCCAGAAAGCATTCTTTCCTCATCTGCAAATCCTATCTATGTGCAACATTGTACCCCACACTAACGAGCAGTAATTTACTTGAGTTGAAAAAAAAAAAATGAGTTGTACACCGAAAGCTTCAGTCTCTCAGGTAATACATACTGGCAGTTGCCCTTATCACTTATTTAAACTTGGTATCTTTCCTTAAATCAAATATTTTTTTTTTCTCCTTGTCAACACGGCTTCAGGAAGCACTTCTCTTGTGAAATGCAGTTACTCTCTTTTACTAATGATTTTTTTGCAGCGTTTGACAAAAATTTGATAACCGATTGTATCTTTTTAGATTACACTGACGCCTTCAACACTGTATCACACAAACTCCTCTTCTTAACAATGAGCAAGCTCAATAAAGATCCTGATATCCTAGACTGGATTCAATGCTTTCTAACCGCTTACAGTATGTTCATGTTAATGACTCCCCTACTGTTCTTGTTTCTTCAGGTGTACCACAAGGATCGGTTTCGGCCCATTACTATTTCTTATTTATATTAATGACTTACCTGTCGGTATTAACTCTAGCATTAAACTCCCTGCTGATGATTGTGTGCTTTATAGTGTAATTAATAACCAACAGGACGTTTCTACATTGCAATTCCACATTGACACTATTTCTAACTTGTGTGACAAATGGCTTATGAAGCTAAATACTTTTAAATCTAAGGTCATGAGAGTAATGCATCACAATAAAGTTAATGACAATTTTACTTATACCTTTAATAACTTCGCGTTAACCCTCGTCACTAGTTACCGCTACCTTGGCGTGCATATAACTCACAATCTCATGGAATATACACGTTGAACATGTAATTAATAATGCTAATCGCATGGTTGGATTTCTATGCAGAAATTTTTCATCTGTTCCCTCCGATTTAAAGATTAAATTGTACGCAACTCTTGTTAAGTCAAAATTAGAATATGCTTGCTCCATTTGGGACCCACCTAGCTCTGCATTAATCACCGCCCTTGAATCTGTTCAGAACCGCACTGCCTGATACGTGCTCTCTAATTACTCTCGCTACGCCAGCGTTTCTTTATCATCATCATCATCAGCCTGGTTACGCCCACTGCAGGGCAAAAGCCTCTCCCATACTTCTCCAACTACCCCGGTCATGTACTAATTCTGGCCATGTTGTCCCTGCAAACTTCTTAATCTCATCCGCCCACCTAACTTTCTGCCGTCCCCTCCTATGCTTCCCTTCCCTTGGAATCCAGTTTGTAACCCTTAATGACCATCGGTTATCTTCCCTCCTCATTACATGTCCTGCCCATGCCCATTCTTTTTTTCTTGATTTCAACTAAGATGTCATTAACTCGCGTTTGTTCCCTCACTCAATCTGCTCTTTTCTTATCCCTTAACGTTACACCTATCATTCTTCTTTCCATAGCTCATTGCATCATCCTTAATTTAAGTAGAACCCTTTTCATAAGCCTCCAGGTTTCTGCTCCGTACGTGAGTACTGGTAAGACACAGCTGTTATACACTTTTCTCTTGATGGATAATGGCAACCTGCTGTTCGTGATCTGAGAATGCCTGCCAAACACACCCCAGCCCATTATTCTTCTTCTGATTATTTCAGTCTCATGATCCGCATCCGCAGTCACTACCTGTCCTAAGTAGATGTATACCCTTACCACTTCCAGTGCCTCACTACCTATCGTAAACTGCTGTTCTCTTCCGAGACTGTTAAACATTACTTTAGTTTTCTGCAGATTAATTTTTAGACCCACCCTTTGGCTTTGCCTTTCCAGGTCAATGAGCATGCATTGCAATTGGTCCCCTGAGTTACTAAGCAAGGCAATGTCATCAGCGAATCGCAAATTACTAAGGTATTCTCCATTAACTCTTATCCCGAATTCTTCCCAATCCAGGTCTCTGAATACCTCCTGTAAACACACTGTGAATAGCATTGGAGAGATCGTATCTCCCTGCCTGACACCTTTCTTTATTGGGATTTTGTTGCTTACTTTACGGAGGACTACGGTTGCTGTGGAGTCGCTATAGATATCGTTCAGTATTTTTACATACGGCTCATCTATACCCTGATTCCGCAATGCCTCCATGACTGCTGAGGTTTCGACTGGATCAAATGCTTTCTCGTAATCAATGAAAGCTATATATAAGGGTTGGTTATATTCTGCACATTTCGCTATCACCTGATTGATAGTGTGACTATGGTCTATTGTTGAGTTGCCTTTACGGAATCCTGCCTGGTCCTTTGGTTGACTGAAGTCTAAGGTGTTACTGATTCTATTTGCAATTACCTTAGTAAATACTTTGTAGGCAACGGACAGTAAGCTGATCGGTCTATAATTTTACAAGTCTTTGGCGTCCCCTTTCTTATGCATTAGGATTATGTTAGCGTATTTCCAAGATTCCGGTATGCTCGAAGTCATGAGGCATTGCATATACAGGGTGGCCAGTTTCTCTAGAACCATCTGCCCACCATCCTTCAACAAATCTGCTGTTACCTGATCCTCCTCAGCTGCCTTCCCGCTTTGCATAGATCCCAAGGCTTTCTTTACTTCTTCCGGCGTTACTTTTGGGATTTAAAATTCCTCTAGATTATTCTCTCTTCCATTACCGTCGTGGGTGCCACTGGTGCTGTAGAAATCTCTATAGAACTCCTCAGCCACTTGAACGATCCCATCCATATTAGTAATGATATTGCCGGCTTTGTTTCTTAACACATACATCTGATTCTTGCCTATTCCTAGTTTCTTCTTCGCTGCTTTTAGGCTTCCTCCATTCCTGAGAGCATGTTCAATTCTATCCATACTATACTTCCTTATGTCAGCTGTCTTACGCTTGTTGATTAACTTTGAAAGTTCTGCCAGTTCTATTGTAGCTGTAGGGTTAGAGGCTTTTATACATTGGCGTTTCTTGATCAGATCTTTCGTCTCTAGAGATAGCTTACTGGTATCCTGTCTAACGGAGTTACCACCGACTTCTATTGCACACTCCTTAATGATGCCCACAAGATTGTTGTTCATTGCTTTAACACTAAGGTCCTCTTTCTGAGTTAAAGCCGAATACCTGTTCTGTAGCTCGATCTGGAATTCCTCTATTTTCCCTCTTACCCCTAACTCATTTATCGGCTTCTTATGTACCAGTTTCTTCCTTTCCCTCCTCAGGTCTAGGCTAATTCGAGTTCTTACCATGCTATGGTCACTGCAGCGCACCTTTCTGAGCATGTGCACATCTTGTATGATGCCAGGGTTAGCGCAGAGTATGAAGTCTATTTTATTTCTAGTTTCGCCATTCGGGCTCCTCCACGTCCACTTTCGGCTATCCCGCTTGCAGAAGAAGGTATTCATTATCCGCATATTATTCTGTTCCGCAAACTCTACTAATACCTCGCCCCTGCTATTCCTAATGTCTATGCCATATTCCCCTACTGCCTTGTCTCCAGCCTGCTTCTTGCCTACCTTGGCATTGAAGTCGCCCATCAGTATAGTGTATTTTGTTTTCAGTCTACCCATCGTTGACTCCACATCTTCATAGAAGCTTTCGACCTCCTGCGCATCATGACTGGATGTAGGGGCGTAGACCTGTACAACCTTCATTTTGTACCTCTTATTAAGTTTCACAACAAGACCTGCCACCCTCTCGTTAATGCTATAGAATTCCTGTATGTTACCAGCTATATTCTTATTAATCAGGAATCCGACTCCTAGTTCTAATCTCTCCGCTAAGCCCCGGTAGCTCAGGACGTGCCCGTTCTTTAGCACTTTAGATGCTTCTTTTGGCCTCCTAACTTCACTGAGCCCTATTATATCCCATTTACTGCCCTTTAATTCCTCCAATAGCACTGCTAGACTCGTCTCACTAGATAACGTTCTAGCGTTAAAACGTTGCCAGGTTCATATTCCAATGGCGGCCTGTCCGGAGCCAGGGATTCTTAGCACCCTCTGCTGCATCGCAGGTCTGACCGCCGCCGTGGTCGGTTGCTTCGCAGCTGCTGGGGACTGGGGTCTATCCATGTTATACTTCCTTATGTCAGCTGTCCTACGAAAGTTGATTAACTTGGAAAGTTCTGCCGGTTCTATCCTAGCTGTAGGATTAAAGGCTTCATTGAAAGCTAATTTAGGTCTACTGACACTTCGGTCACGGCGCAAGTGCTTTCGCTTAAGCCTATATTACAAAATGTTTTACACTAACCCCACACTTAAACACGATCTTTCCCTGCCTCCAGATTACATGTGCTCACAAATCAATCATAAACTTAAGCTTAAAGTTCTTTTATGCTGCACTAACACTTGTCATGTCTCTTTCTTGCCGCAAACAAACTGTGACTGTAACCACCTCCCCGCCTCCGTCACTGCAATCGAAGACCCTGCCACCTTTAAAGTTGCAATTAAAAATTTATTGTTAGAACACTCCTCTCTGTAATAACCCTCGGATCCTAAGAGTATGAAAATAAATGAATAAGTAAATTCCAGCTGTTCTAGTAAAATTACGAAGAATATGCTTATTTTAAGAATTCTACAGTAAGTGCTCATTGAATATTACACCAAGGACTTTGGTTTTTCACACTATTTTAATTTTGTTTAGACCAATCTTGAAAGGCCCTTGAAACAGTTGGTCAAATTTTGTAGACGCATAGGTCACAGCTACAGTAAAATATTAGTGCCGCAATTGAAGTGAAGCGTCATATATTAAAGGACCTGTAGACGATCACAAGTTACCCTCTTCCTTTGCCATGCTTTTTCTCCTCAACTTGTTCACCGCATGAACAGGGCTAAGCTCTGCCTTAAGTGGTTCCGTGTTATGATGTTGAAAAGGGAAGAAGCATGGGCATGGATCGGAAGGCCTTACCAAAAACCCGAAAAACCGCAATGAGGCTTCATGTTTTCTTTTTGAGTCTGGCCAACCAATTGAATAATAATAATAATATTTGGGGTTTTACGTGCCAAAACCACTTTCTGATTATGAGGCACGCCGTAGTGAAGGACTCCGGAAATTTTGACCACCTGGGGTTCTTTAACGTGCACCTAAATCTAAGCACACGGGTGTTTTTCGCATTTCGCCCCCTTCGAAATGCGGCCGCCGTGGCCAGGATTCGATCCCGCGACCTCGTGCTCAGCAGCCCAACACCATAGCCACTGAGCAACCACGGCGGGTAACCAATTGAAGAAGATAGGCGGCAAGAACAGTGCACACATGCTGTAAACACTGAACACCACAATCCTGAAAAGATTGGTTGAGGTGTGCAAAGCACCGTTGGGCCAAAACTACGAACAGAAGGAATGCTGACAGCAAAAGGGCGTCTAGAAGGACAACCCATAACTATTTTTAGCTATACTATTTGCAACACTGTCGTAGTAAAGCACTCTTTTGTGCCAGCCAACAAGTTTCCTGGGAAAACGTGCACTGTCTATTTACTAGATAGTTCGCACAATACCGTCCCAAAGCTGAAGTTCAAGTTGACTGTCTGTTCTTTTAAGGCATTGTCCGTGCCATATGCATGGAGTGTCCATTGTATGATGTTGTTCTGGGCAATGTTAACTGTGCTTGCCCCTATCTCGAGTTACCTGGAGGCACAGATGTGAAGATGGAGCCTACCGCACTATATCGCCAAGAAAGTACTGAGGCTGGGCCTATGACAAGGAGAAAACCTACCCAGTTCTGTATATTACTATAGTTGCTGCATCACATTCCCTTGCAACAAGGCTGACAGTAGCCTTTGTAAACCCTCTAGATGTTACTCCCAATGCATTGGCAAAGTTGCAGAAGGATGATCAAAGTCTCAGTGGTTGCTTCGCGGACTTGGGCAATACCAAAACCATGCGATCTGGCAATGTCACATTTGTACTACTGAATGATACTAATGATAGTCTCTTCTGCCGTTATAAGTATGCGACAAAAAGGGAAATCGAGCAGCTTGTTGTTCCGAGAGATCTTTGGTGTTCCGTCCTGAAGATAGCGCATGAAAGTATCCTGGGACAAAGCGAATTGCCTACAGGGTCTCGGAAGAAGTTTACTGGCCTGGCGTTCAAGCTGATGTCACCCAGTTCATGAAATCATGCAACATTTGTAAGGGGACCGTCCCAAAACACCTGGTAGGACGCATACCTCTTGGAAACATGTCGATAATCAATACTCCATTCCAGCAAGTCGCTATTGATATTATCGGACCACTTTCCCCTACTACCGCTAATAGTAACAGATTTGTTCTTACCATGGTGGACTTCGCGACATGTTACCCAGACGCAGTTGCTTTACCAAGCATTGACACAAAAAGGATTGCCGACGCATTTCTGGTGATATTTACCCACGTTGGAATCCCATGGGAAATGTTACCGACCGAGGTACACAATTCACCTCACAACTCATGAAAAACAGCTAAGCCGGCTGCTTTCCTTTAAACAATTACCCACTATGCCATACCATTCTTTGGCACATGGCTTAGTGGAACGTTTTAACGTAACGTTAAAACAAATGATTTGACGAATGGGTCAAGAAAGCCCCAAAAACTGGGGTCGATACTTAGCACACTGCTTTTCATGTACAGAGCAGTCCCACAGACCAGCTTGGGCTTCTCACCTTTTGATCTCCTCTATGGCCGTTACGGACGAGGACCAATGACCATCCTGAAGGAGCTTTGGCCAAGGAAACAATTGGATGAAGGGGCCAAAAGGACGTACGGCTACATAGTACAGCTGCAAGCACGGCTGCAGCAGACATGTCAACTAGCCCACGAGGAGCTTCAAAAAGCAAAAATTACACAAAAACAATATTATTATCGCAAGGCAAAAGCATGACACATTGCTATGGGAAACAAAGTATTATTGTTGCTACCATCCGAGAACAATAAATTGATCGTAACATGGAAGGGTCCATTCACCGTCATTGAGAAGAGAAGCGATCTTGATTACGACATTGACTTGGGCATGCGAAGAAGTACTATTCATATAAACTTACTCAAAAAGTATGAGGAAAGATGTTCCTAACCATCGGCTGAACACCAAGCTGCTGTAGCGGTCAACACCTTAGAAGATGCAGGGAATGACCCGCCATTTATTGCACTGAACAAGAAAGAAACGTACCAAGGTACAAAAATTTCCACTGAATTACTTGATGAGAAAGCCGGAGAAGCAAAGGAAACATTGTCTACGTTCCAAGACATATTCTCGGATGTACCTGGAAAAACCCACCTCATAGAATGCCAGCTAAAAGCGACTACGGACATGTTGGTGCACATCCGGCAATATCCAGTACCTTTTGCAATTGAAAAAGCTGTAGATGATGAAGTCCAGGAAATGCTAAAGCAATGAATTATGAAACCGCCGAACTCGGCATACCAGTCCGCAGTTGTGGTAGCGAAGAAAAAAGACAGCAGTGTGCACTTGTGCATTGATTTTAGACAACTAAATTGTGTGGTCTTCGTGGATAACAAACCTATGCCACGACTAAACATGATGTTTGCCAAGCTGGGCAGGAGAGTCAGTACTTTTCCATGTTCCGACTTTACGAAAGTGTATTAGCAAGTGCCCATGCATCCCGAGTGCAAGCACATGACAGCCTTCCAATCTTCGTCAGGTCTCTATCAGTTCTGCTTTATGGCTTTTGGTATTAAGACAGCTTCAGCTGTTTTCACAAGGCTTATGAGAAAAGTAGTAAACGGTATCCCCAATGTCTATCACTACTTCAACGACGTCTTAATTGCCATCAAAACATGGGAACAGCATGTGCACACCCTTCGGCGTTTCTTCCAGCAATTAAAAAACGATGGTCTAACTATCAAGCCCTCCAAAAGTGAAGTTGGTTTCACCTCCATGAAATTTTTAGGGCATATTGTAGGCCACGGTGACCTACGCTCACTGATTGAGACCCTTGAGAAAATTGAAACCGCTAAGAAGCCAACTACTAAAAAGGAAGTCTAGTCATTTTCTGGCCTTACCGGATAATATTGAGACTTTGTGCCAAATTATTCCCAAGTATCGGCGCCCCTCACAGTACTGATTCGCAAGTGTGTGCCCAATAAACTGGTCTAGGAGTGGTGTCACCAGGAAGCCTTCGATGAACTATGACGATTACTTTCTGAGCAGCCCATTCTGCGATCTCCAGATTTAGAACAGCCGTTTGTCTTATGTACAGACGAATCATCGACAAGCCTTGGAGCTGTCCTCCTGCAGCGTCACGGTGGTGTTCTGCACCCGGTTGCATACGCAAGTAGGAAATGCTCCCCAGAGAAACACACTGCTCCACCATAGAATGGGAAGGCCTCACTCTTGTCTGGGCCATCCAAAAGTTTCAGGTTTATTTTTATGGAAAGCACTTACTGCTACAAAATGACCATGAACCACTTTCTTACATTAACTCCGCCAAGCATGTGAAAAACAGAGTATTGCGCTGGAGTTTACTGATTATGGGATATGACTTCACTGTCGAATGCATCAAAGGCAGTGACAATATTGGAGCCAACTACCTAAGCAGAGTGTCTTAGTTATCCAAGTTTATATGTGTGTACATAGCTTCTGTTACTGTTCATTTACAAGTGCGTGTTTTTCTTTTTTAGTACTGTGGCAACTGTGTACGACCTTCGAACTATCTATGTGCTATGTGTCTGTGCAACAAGACCTCCTGCTTCAAACCCCCTTCTGCATGGCAAAGTTGTTTAACGCGTAACAACTTTCTTGTGTGAGGGGTAGTGTGCTGAAAGACGATGGCAACTACACATGCGGCACAACGTGGGAAATAAGAGAGCACGAGGTTTGGTGGCAGAAGAAAAAAAAAAAAGAGGAAAACACAAGCGAACGGGCAGCTGCGGCAGGCCGATCGAACGAGGACCAAGCAAGCTTCGTGGAAGCAGTCCCGAGAGGGCTGCCCAGGCGTAGCGCTTGGCTGTCTCGGACGGGTCGCGAATCGCCGAACCGAGGTCCTGCCCCTGTCCTGAGATCTTGCAGTTCCTGTGCGCTCGGGAGTCTGGTGCTCCCGTAGTTCCGGCGTCAGAATCTTGAGCCACCAACCAAGTGGATGTCGCCGCACCCCCGTCACCGCCTACTCAAGCTGCCTCTGACACATTCTGTGTGTCAACAAAAGTTCTACCACACGTGAGCAACCACTGGGGGGGGGGGGGGGGGGCGTATTCTGCCACACCCAGACTTTGCACTTTATTGGTCGTTTCTCACCGCACGTCAACATACGTGACGGTCCACGTGATTACTTTAGAATGTCGCTATGTCAAATATGTCTCGTCATTTGTACAATAGGAAGCAAGCTTTACTAAGTTTCTTGCAGACTTCGTTGATGTGAGGTTTCCAGTTAAAAGTTATCAAGTATAATGCCTAGGTGTTTTATAAAATTCACTTAATCTAATGCTGAATTATTCATTGTGAGCGTACGAGTTTTCATCCAGAATTTTGCGCGGGGAATTAAAAACAATGCACTTTGTTTTCTATGTATTTAAGATTAGTTTGTTTGAAGAAAACCACTTGTGGATAACATCAAGCTCTGAATTTGCACAAATAAAGGTATGGTCCAGAGAGTCTTGGGCACATATGAAAGCAGTATCGTCTGCGTACATAAATATTGAAAAAAAGTTTATAACACAAGGAAGGTCGTTAATGTATATTGAGAAAAATATTGGTCCAAGAACTCAGCCTTGGGGTACACTTGTAGTTGTTTCAGGAAACTCGGACTGGGTATCAGCTATCTGCACTGTCTGCTTACGGTTTCGTAGATAATTTTTAAAGAATTCTAGGCACATTTCACGAAAACCATAACGTTCTAGTTTGTTTAATAATATCCTGTGGTTGACAGTATCAAGGGCTTTGTTTATGTCAAGGAATATACCCACAACGGTTCTATTGTCATTTAAGTGGTAGTTAAGTTCAGATAAGGACAAGACGGCTGTGTCAGCTGACCTACCCTTTCTAAATCCATGCTGACAAGGTGTATGAATATTGTGGTGTTCTAGGAAAGACATAATTCGTTTGACTATTAGTTTTTCTAATACAATATATATAGTACTTAGGATAGAGATAGGACGGTAGTTTTCTGGGATATTTTTATCACCAGCCTTGTGAATCAGGATTATCTTTGACAATTTAAGAAGGGGCGGATAGGTAGATGTGTAAAATGAAAAGGTAAATATTTCTTCTAAAGGTACATAAAGGATATCAATGCATTCCTTGAGTGCCAAAAAAGGTATGTTATCACAACTAATTGAAAAGTTGGCTGGCATAGCGCTAAGTAGAGTTGCAATTTCACTAGCTGTTATATCGATAAATTTTATATGTGAGGATTGTGAGGAGGGTATCTAGTGTATTGTTTGTTGACAGCCGTAGCCATTATCCGAGAACCTACTCTGCAAAAATAGGTAGGTATTACACATCAAAACGAGGGTGTTTAATGATACTCTGAGAGCCTCGATGTCTGGTATGGTGTAAGAGTTTGTAGGAGGTTTAAGAACAGAGTTTATAATACGCCCTGTTATACGTGAGTTACCTGAATTTTTATTAATTAAGTTTGTGTAGTATTCTTTTTCTTACTCGAATGAGCCCTGTTACTTTATTACAAGCCGATCTGAATTGCTGTTGGTAATTGTCATTGTTTTTCTGCTTCTTTACTTTTGAATGCCAAAAGTCTTATAATTTGTTCTAATATGTGCTTGTTCATCCATGGGCGAATTGGGGTTCGGTAATATCTCTTATCATGAACTGCTGTAGACAGCATTATTGCTTCACTTAAGGTTTTGTTTAGTTTAGAATAAAGGACATTCACATCTGGGACAGATAATTTATCGGAATGTAATTGGAGTAAGTACCTTGGAATATATCTACAGAGGTTCCACAGCTACCTTAATTCTACTCAAGAAAAGCAGGAAGATACCTATAAAGAAAGGGGTCAGACAGGGAGACACAATCTCTCCAATGCTATTCAGTGCATGCTTGGAAGAAGTATTCAAGCTGTTAAACTGGGAAGGCTTAGGAGTAAGGATCAACAACGAATATCTCAGCAACCTTCGGTTTGCTGATGACATTGTTCTATTCAGCAACAATGCAGACCAGTTACAACAAATGATTCGAGGACCTTAACAGAGAGAGTGTAAGAGTGGCGTTGAAGATTAATATGCAGAAGACAAAGATAATGATGAATAGCAGGGCAAGGGAACAAGAGTTCAAGATTGCCAGTCAGCTTCTAGAGTCTGTGACGAGTATCTTTACCTAGGTAAATTAATCACAGGGAACCCTGATCATATGAAGAAAATTCATAGAATAAAAATGGGTTGGGTCGCATACAGCATTGTCAGCTCCTGACTGGAAGCTTACCATTATCATTGAAAAGGAAGGTGTACAATCAGTGCATTTTACCGGTGCTGACATATGGGGCAGAGACTTGGAGACTGACAATGAAGCTTGAGAACAAGTTAAGGACCCTGCAAAGAGCAATGGAATGAAGAATGCTAGGATTAACATTAAGAGACAGAAAGAGAGCGGTTTGGATCAAAGAGCGAATGGGTATAGCCAATATTCTAAATGACATAAGAGAAAAAATGGAGCTGGGCAGGCCATGTAATGTGTACCAGTGGGCTATTAGAGTTACAGAATGGGTACCAAGAGAAGGGAAGTGCAGCCGAGGATGGCAGAAGACTAGGTGGGGTGATAAAATTAGGAAATTTGGGGGCGCTAGTTGGAATTGGTTGGCGCAGGACAGGGGTAATTGGAGATTGCAGCGAGAGGCCTTCATCCAGCAGTGGACATAAAATAGGCTGATGATAATGCCGACTGTTATGTCTCACTAGGGGTTCCCCTAGCCTAATGCAGAACTTAATGTTGTGGTCTTCCACCATGCTCACGCTCTGATATGACGCCCGCTGGACGACCACCGTGGGTTCGAGCACTCTGAGCCGCCATGCAAACGGGGTCCTGCGTTTACACCTGGTCGAGCCCACTCCGTGCGCCGACGTGCCACTGCGTGCGTACGCACGCTGCTGGCCCCAGCTAAGGGAAGGCAAGACCAACCGCGTAGCAATGGAGACCCTAAGTGAAGCACTTCAGAAAGAAGAAATAACACTTATTAGGCTGGGATTTGATACAAATGCAAGTTTGAAGAACACGTCCGAACCTAAATCTCATTGCAACACAATACATGGCCAAATGGTTGCTGATGGCCACACCACGCCAGAGAAAACGGAGAAAGAAGAAAGAACCCAGCAGTAAGAGGCTGCCTATCCTTCGGTTAGCGCCTGCAATCGCGCCCCCCACACCAGAGAAAATGGAAACCGAAAGAAACAACAGAGGAACAGACAGGGGCACGATCGGAAGACGCAGCCTCACGACATCGAGACGACGGAAGAGTGCATACACCCGCTGAGGCCAGGGCCTCGCCTCGCCGAAGTGACCATCGGTCGGTGGCGGACAAAGGGGGCCGCCGCCGGCAGAGAGGAACATGTACGCCCCTTCCAACGCCCTGGTGTGTCTTCTCGGGCCCTGTCTTGGGCGCGCGTACCTGGAGGATCCCGCCAAAATGTCGGCAAAAGGGGAAGCCCATTGACTTTCCCCATGGGTGGGACGACAGCCGAGTGACAATGTTTTACGACCCATTGCCACCCTGTCCAGGCAGGGAAGAGAGGGACATGGAGCCCCCGGAAATGCAGTGCAGCAGCTCCCCAACCACCACGAGAGCCTGCAACCCCACAATGTACACTCTTTTGTCAGAATTTATGTCCATCATGCCACTCATGCAACGTCCAACTACAGTAAAACCCTTTTATTTCAAACTTGTAATAATCTAAATAACTTTTAAGATAAGTGAAATCGCGAAACTAGAAGACCACTGGCCATGTATAAACCACATAAAGCCTTCCCAAAATAGTGCTAGTAACATTCTCGATTGACATTTGCTGGTGAATCACCACCAGATACATCAATGTCTACAGGTAACAGCATTTCTGGAAGTGGTTGAGATGATTGATCCTAAAGCAAGGCCTGAAACCTGTCATCGGAGCAGTTCATAATTAGTGTAAGATATGCAAAAAAGTGGATGTTACAAATTTCACAGTGCAATGAATTATGGACAAAATCACTTTGGAAACTGAAACTGAACTATGGAAGATCACAACTGTCACACCTATACCAGACGGCCACAAGTGACCTGAATAGTTACGCCTCACTGTCGTGCAAGCATGAAGTGAGTGTTCTTATCAAGCCTTATTCTGGCTGAAAATAAACGCTGTGGACCTCATTCGGGTGCAGTGCATAGACTGAAAGTGGCTGCTCAAAAGTGCCAATTGTCATGTTCAAGGTCACGATTAATATGCTGTAGCCACATTGATGCGTCACCAACAGCACCCTTAATGAGAGGGAGAAAATAAAAGGTTTGGCTCACTACTCTAACAAGGCCACAACTAAGTGACAACAAGCAGTTTAGCAAGTGTGCACAAGCATTCATAGGCAGAAAAAAGGGCAAAAGTGTGCCATTTGGCTTGGTGCTCGCATGATCTCTCATTGCAGCCAGTTGAGAAGCAGGATATTGACATGAAAAGAGGCCCTAATGATACCAGATGCACTCTGAAGGTTGGCAGAAGTCACTTGTCATCTCGTCCCTTTGCTAATTGGGCAAAATAGCAATGGTTGCTAATGGCACTGATTGCTGTTTGTGGGGATCGAGCTGCGCCTCGGCACCTTAATGCAGGCGTTCACCTATTCTGTCATACATACGCCTCTCCCCTTTCACCTGCGATGGTTGTCGGGGATGGCTTTTTCCGTGGACCAGTTTGCAGCCATGGTGCTTGCGCAGCCATTTTCACACGGCAACATGCTAGTAGCGTTCTTTTCTGTATTTTCGTTCTTGGCATGGGATCCTCTTCCTGCACACCACTCCGAGACCAGATGTTCTGCTGCGTTGAGTGTCGCTAGAGACAAATACACCTATTTTCGTTAACTTAGGGCAATAGAGTGTTTTATTGCTTGCACAGCGCTTAGCGCCCCTTTTGCAGGACGAGCATGTGCACAGTGGTGTCCTAGGTTACACAAGGCGACGACTGACATGGCCCTAAGGCTCGCTAAGCCCAAACCTATGCTGGTCGCTGCCAGAATCCCACATCTCTCTGACATGACATTAGTTGGCGTGATGCAAAGTGCCAAGGTGCACTTGGCTGCGAGTGACAAAGGGCAGGTGGAGAGGAGGAATCCCAATAAGGGTGCAGCCTAGGAAACGTTTTTGTGGCGTCACGAATGCTCTTGCAAGACACTGTGCACATGCCAGTATTCGTTATCATTGGACGTTGTGATCAGAGAATACTGTTTTCACTTTTTGGCGATATCGCAGCTGTGCATAAAGCATGGAAGCCTTTGGTAGAAATATTTTCCCGGTATTCTTGCAGCTCATATTTCTAGATGTCTCAAGTCTAGCGCAAGAACATTTTGAGACAAGGGGTGAAAAACACACAAAGCTGACACTGTGCTGGTAAAAAATTTGACTTAGATATTTCGAGATATCAGAGTTTGAGTTAAAGGGGGCTTACTGTAAATGCATCAGCAAGCTGAATACTAGTGGGTTGCTAAACTTGGCTTTGTCGCCCAGTGAGTTTACATGGAAATCTTTCCAAGGCTCTGTCTACTCTGAGCACATACAAAGCAACTCAACAGCATCCATATTCTAGAAAAATAAGAGAAATTGAGTCTCGGAATCTTTTCTAATAAAAGGTGTATAACAACATACCCACATTTATTGATTCTGGAACCTTCTCTGTGCCATGTTGGAGAGTTCGCAAACCCAGCCGTTGCTGTTGTACACTAACTTTCACGACTATTCTTGCAGGCCCAGAAGTTTGTCAAGGACAATGTCTTCCTGGCTACGGGCTTTGCTGGTGGCTTCCTTCTGGGTGTGGCATCCTCCTGAAAGCAAGCTTGCTGTGCAGGCAGCTACACGGCTGTGGAACAGCTGCCACACATGTAGTTCTGTTTCTTCCTTTGCCGTGCATTAGAAGGGTACACACAAACAGCTACTCTATTGCTTGGCTTTGCATTTTGTCTGTCTGCTTAAAAAAATGTGGTCTTTTGTGGCCATCACGAGCAAGGCTCTCTATGAAATCCTGCTCAGGGGCTGTTCTTGTACACAGGGATCACAGATAAGCAGGGTTCTAGTATTGGCACAGCATGTGAAAAAAGTGCTCTCTGCCACTTGCTGCTCAAAATAATATCTTGTTGGATAATTGGAGGATTTCAGCGCAAAGTCACCTACTGTTGCCTTTGTTGGTGGCCTGTTGTGTAGGCTTACATGGCGTAAAAATTTCGACAAGCATATCCTGGAAGTGGTTAAACAAGGCCTCGATGTTGTGCAGAGGCTGTGATCATCATTAGTTAAAGTATGTGCTCTGTCAATATAGATGATGCCATAGGCTGTAATGTTGACATGCTGTAGAGCCAGCGCACACTTGCCCTATATGTGCATTCTCTACTTAGACAAGAGGTTTAAGGTGAAAATGTGCCCAAGTCACCCAACCATGTGTCTGCATGCCTTTTATGGTATGAAACTGAGAACTGCCACCGACAAATAAAAAAGCCTGCTTTGAGCATATTGGCTACTATAACTACTATGTGTATGTGCGAAGTGCGGAGTGCTGTGTAGGTGCTTAATCTGTTATATTGCTCTTGAGTCTGCCTCTTTGTTAAAATTTGTGAGGTATCCTGTGTTTCAGAGACAAAGATCAAGTGATGTTTAAATAAAGTCAAAGCATAGACTCTTAAGTGGACAATTCTGTACATGTAGCATTCACCCTCACTTGATATTAAGCAGACTGAAGCATCTTTTTTTGCCACATCAAGGTGAATAAAGTGGGCATGAAGCACGTCAAGTTGCATAATGAGGCATGCACTGTACAGTTTAGATGCCGTTGCTACAAAATGAGCTGTGTAACATAAAGAAGACAATGTGGCCTGGTCAGTCTTCTACAGGATGTTTCTGCAAACTTTAGCCAAAGTTTAAAAATATTCCAAGGCATTCTAGTAGGATGTGACCAAATCCATCCTGTGACCAAATATGTGGAAGTGGCATTTAAGCACAGAAGGCTAAATGCACTGAAATCTCGGTGCACAAGCGAATACGTTACGTGCTTCAATATGTTCTGCAGGCTTTCTATTATTACAAATAAATTATTACTACATACCAAATAGAAAGTTGAAACCTGCTGAATCAGATGTTCCCTACTGCACTCTACAACTTTCTCATTGGAAGTTTTGTCCTAAACTTAATATTTGTGTAGTTCAATAATTAATCTTGCCTAATTGTGCAGTTATGCAGAATACAAAAAATAGTGGCTTACTCCATACGATTGCACACAACAAAAATCTGGTTTCATGTTTCTAGAGTGCTTCGGCATATTGATATGTTATGAAAGAAACGGAGTTTATTTAAAAAGATTCCAGGCAAACCTTAGACTGGGCAAATCGTCCTTCTCTCAGTCGTGCCTTCCGCTCATACTTCTTCCACTTATGCGGCTACATTTGCTGTAATATTTCTCCCCTCCTAGACGAAGCCCGCCGGGCGAGTCAGTTAAGTTCTCAGAGTGAAGGGCTTCAGACGAGCAATGTGTACAGTCTCAGTCTTGGCAGAGCATTGTCGAGTTGTGGTGAGACGTGCCAGTTGATAGTTTACTCCACTGAGCTTTTCAACAATGTACAGGCCGGTATAGTTGGCGAGAAGTTTCTGACACACGCCATGTCTACGCACAGGACAGCATAGCAAGACTAGATCCCCTGGAGAATAGGTGACATCCCGACGGTGCCTGTTGTACCGTGCTTTTGACCAGTCTTGCGAAGCCAGAGTACGCATGCAGGCCAAGCGTCGAGCTCCTTCAGCAAGACACAGTCTCGGTGATGGAAAAATCATCGTAGGTGGAGAAAGAATGTCCAGTGCGTGACACGGCGGATGAGCGTAGAGGAAGAAAACTGGACTGTAGCCAGTAGTTTCGTGCTTTGCAGGGTTAAAGGCATGTGTAATAAAGGGCAAAATGTCATCCGAGTCTTTATGGTCCGATGCAACGTACATAGACAACATGTTCACCAGTGTGCGGTTGGTACGCTCGGTCAGCCTATTTGTTTGCAGGGGATACGGTGTCAAGTGGCAAAAGCTGGAAGCGCACAGTCAAAGAAGCTCTTCTACGACATCTGCAGTAAACTGGCAGCCGTGGCTGCTGATGATGATTCCAGGAGGGCTGTGATGGTGAATGATCGAGTGCAGTAGAAGAAGGGAAACTTGGCTGGCAGTGGCGCATGGATGGGAAGACAGCCGTCTCGCAGTACCGGGTCAGATGGTCGGCAGCTACAATGATGCAACGGTTTCCTTTCGATGAGTGGGGAAAGGGATCCATGAGATCAATTCCAACTTGCTTTAAAGAAGAGCTAGGAGGCATCAGTAGTTGTAGAAGTCTGGCTGGCATGGTAGATGCTTATGGGCCTGACACTAAACGCAACCAGCCACATACATTTCAGTCGACCAACGCATTCGGGGCCAGTAGCACCGTTCCTTGGGCCAGATGAAATGTATGCGTTGCCCCTAGATGTCTGGAGATAGGATCGTTGTGGTTGTAAGCTGAGGTCTTCTGTCTGCTCCTTCTCAAAGGTCTCTTTATCAGGAAATGCTGGTGCCAAAGAAGCAATCAGGTGGTCAAAGTTATCCGCATCACAAAGTGTCGTGTTTATTTGGAAAGGCAGTCGGCATCAACGTGTCAGCAACCACTCTTGTATGAAACTGTAAAGTTGGACTCCTGGAGACGTGGAGCCCAGCGCACGAGATGACCAGAGGGATCCCAAAAGCTGACAAGCCAGCGCAATGAATGATGATCCGTGATGATTGTGAATGGACGCCCATACACATACAAGCAGAAACGTTGCACAGCAAAAGTGACCACTAGGCATTTTTGCTCTGCAATGCCGTAATTGCATTCTGGCTTACTTAACATGCGACTTGCATAATCAATAATGTGCTCTTTCCAGTTGCATCGTTGACCGAGGACTCCCTCGATACCCACATCACTCATCGGTGTGGATCTCTGTCGGTGCGGCTGTTTCGAAATACCGAAGTATGTGACCCGTCATGAGTAGAAACTTCAGTTGATGAAAAGAACCATCCCACTCATGAGTCCAATCAAAAGCGTGTCCTTACGCAGAAGACAAGTCAGGGGATAGATGACATCAGCAAAAGTGGGTATAAATCGGCGGAAGAAAGAGTAGAGCCCTAGGAAGCAACGAAGCTCTAACAGACCAAGGAGTCACGCTCCAACAGCTGACGTCTTTTGTGGGTGAGGCCGGATAATGTACTTGTCTACAAGATGGTCAAGCACCAATGTCTGCCGCTCGCCAAAGTGACATTTCTTAGAACTGAACACTAGGCCGGCGTGTTCGATGCAGTCTAAGACAACTTCCAGGCGCCAGTTGTGCTCTTTAAAAGTGATTTCAAAGATGATAACGTCGTCCAGGTAGCGCATGCGAAAATTCCATTTTAGGCTTTCAAGAATGGTGTCCATAAATCTTTCGAAAGTCACAGGTGCATTGCAGCGACCAAACGGCATGACATTGAACTCAAAAAGGCTGTCCGGGGTAATAGGTGCCGTTTTTTATTTGTCCGCCAGGTGCATTCAGATTTCCTAGTACCCTGATCGCAAACTGAACGAAGTAGGACACTGAAAGAAGGCAGTACAATGCATCATCTATCCTTGGAAAAGGGTAGTCTTTCTAGGTAATGGAATTGAGATGGCAGTAGTCCACACAAAATCTCAAAGTACCATCTTTTTTTTTTCACTAGTATAACTGGAGCATTTTACATACCATTAATAAAATAACTTTGGCCAGCGGACTGGATAATTCCTGGATTAGTCCTTTCTGTAGCATTTCGTTAACGTGTTCATTGATAATCTTGAGCTCTGATGATGATACTCAATAGCGTGTTTGTCGAACAGGCTGCGCCAACCCCATGTTAATTCTCTGCTTGGTTCGAGATACAGGAATGGACGGCATGTTATCCTCCTGGGCAAAGTTGAATATACTTAAGTGCTTAGGTAGAATGTTCACTACTTGTTAGATATGGCGCCGTTTCCTGAGGCTACTTCGAGTTCCCCAAACCACTTCGAATCGCAGCACAGCTAATTGAGGAATGGAGAAGCAGGGGTGCCACATTCCTCAGGCAGGACACTTGCAAACAAATTCGTACGCCGCCGGGATTAGAAGGGATCCTGAGACAATGGAGCCCAATCGTCCCCCTTCGCCTTTGAAGAAGACATTTGCTACCGCTGCGGGGCCATAGCACCGGGGGCAGGTGGGCCTTCGGACAATGGAGCATGAGCGCCCCCACTTCTCCTCCTTTGAAGAAGCACATTACAAGTCTGCGAGGCAAGACCGCAGAGGGCCGCCGGGTGTGACAACGTGATACGGGCGCCAACCATTGGCTGAAAATGGCGTCATCTGAGCGGACTCTCCCATTGGTCGAACATGACGCGACTTCCAGTCCTCGAAGCGTTTAAAAGAAGCGTTCCAGAGAGACCAGAGCATTCCCTGATTCCCTGATTCACCTCTGTCGAACTTCTTGCCGCGGGCCGCAGCGTCTGAGTTGCTGCCGGCCCGTAATGACTGTACGACTGTTACTTGTCTCTCACCTCCCTGTATATAATGTAAAATAAATACTCCCAAGTTTGGTTTTCATCCCGAAGTCCGTCCTCCAACCCCTACATACTGTACTGCGCTCGTTCCATGTTGATTGACTTGCTGATCGTGGGAAGAGTGTGAGTCTTTTGAACATGTGCCAACTCGTTCCCGACGTGCCAGCACGGCAAGTCGGGCTCCTTGAAGAAACCAAGGTTTGTGCCACTGCATTTTTGCCTGAAGGGTTGATAATCCATAATTCAAAGCACTGCTGAGCCACAGACACAAGACAATGTGGTCGAAAAATGCTCTTTTCATGCCTGTTAACTGTGCAGGCTTTACTTTGGCGTCAAAGGCCTGATGATTGGTACTAGCACAGCTCACCAAAGCACACACAGCTGACAAAGCAGGCACAAAAGTGTCCTCACAGGCATAGAGTAACCTAAAAAAAAGTAAAATAAAGAGTAAAATAAAATAACCTCACAGCCATGGAGTGCACCGTCCTTGCTTGGAGCATCCTGCCTGAGCTCGTAAGAAATGTTGCTACTTACAAATATCTCCCCTGTTCGGCCATCAACTGTGGCACCGCACACCTGTAGAAAATCAGTACCTAATATAGCGTCATGTGAGGATCAGTGGAGAATTGTAAATTCAGCCATGAAAACTTGACCACCCAGTGACACTTGCACAGTGCAAGCATAAAGAGGCCGCATCGAGTCCCCGCTCATGCCACAAAATGTTGCCACTTCCCATTGGACCATAAACGTTCAGCAGATACCCGAAATAAATGTCCAGCAGATACCCGAAACAGGGCATTCGAATATCTCTAGGACATATCTAAGAAGCTTGTGGATCATTGTTGGATGTCCATGGGATTGTCTCTTGCACGCAAATTGGCGTGCATAGGAATGTCCCACGAACGTCATAATAGGATATTCGGACGCCCAAGAGATGTTTAAATAAAAATAATTTTTATTGCATAACCCCAGGTACGTTACAAGGACATTTTTGTCAGGATCTAAGACGCTTCTGAGACATTGTGTTACCAATCGTCCAAAGGATGTTATTTGTTTGTGGATTTAGGATATCCACAGGATGTCCTTATTGATTATAAGTTGGCATAATAGGGATGTTCCTCATATTGTGCCCTAGCAGTGCAGCAGGCCTGCTGCATTTTACATACCATTAATAAAATAAGTTTGGCCTGGTATAGTGTTGGCTTGTGGGGCAATGATAAAAAAGAATTGCATGGCTCTTGAAGATCCATCCCAGCGGTCCAATAAGGCGACCAAAGATTTTCGTCATGCAAAAGCTGGAGCTCCAGGAGACAGGCCAGGAATACAGCCCACTGCAGTGCAACTAAGCATTGTGCACACAATTCCTTGCTATGGTAAGCTAATACATTACATACAACTTGATAAGAATGCATTAATTGAAAACAGACATGCAAGCTATACTTTTGTGTGCTAACAGGAACGAAGCCACAGAACTAAGTTCTGCAGGCTGCTGAATCATTTGACAATCTCTTCAAAAATACAGCATTTATTTCAATAAAACAGTTCCAGGAAGACCAGCAGTTCAACTCTCAAATGCACTTGGCAATTTTCAGTAAAGTGCATCAATGCAAACCATTTAAACTCAATAATTTCATCATACAAGCTCAGCCATTAGAAGTTATGTCGCACCATGGTTATTAAAAGTGGGCATTAATTAAACTGTTTACAAATGCGCTTTGGGTAGCAAGAAAATTTTATAATTCGCAGGGGCCACTACGGAAGTTGTCATGAGGTTTGATGCAGGCTCACTTCCATGGTCACAAGCACATCAATGCAAAGTTGACTGAACATGGCCACTTTTTACCAGAGCCTTTTCCTAGACCATATTCAGTAGTTACACACACTAACATGAGTTATGCTGAAGATGGCACAACTACATTAGGCATTAACAAACTTGCTTGAGACTAGTTCAGTGGTCATATAAAAACAAAAAACTGCTGTATGATCCTCCATTTATAAAGCAAATGTGCTATATACATATTTATAACAAGTTCTGATAAAGGTCACCAGAACAAACACTGACACTTTTGTGTAGTGACGAGACCATTTCGGTTGAGCTAATAATTTGCAGATGCACCTCGGGCAGTAAAAGAACTTTAAAAGCCCTCTGCAAGGGTGGGGGGTACAAAGGAAGTTAGTAGGAGGGCTACTGCGGGCTGGCTCACTTCAACAGTCCCAAGCACATAAATGCAATATTTGCGGGAAAGTTCACAGGTGTTTTAGTCGTGAAGGAAGCTACCCCAGGCTTTCTGCGGGTCTGCTTCAGTGGTCGCACACAGTAAAAGTACTAAAGATTTTATAGATACACTGGTCATTAATAAAATTACTAAAGGATCACTTAAGCAGTTGCAAACACGAACATTACTGGAGAGTTCACAGATACAAAAGCAGTTACAAGACACTTGCTTCTGCACAAAACCAAACTGATTTCACAGGTACTAGAAGTGACAAGATACTTGCTGTACTTGAGTGGTCACAAACACAAATTCACCGTAAGTGTTTGCATGCTCAAAAGCCTCTAAGCAAGTAAACAGAAGCTGAATGCGAGCTTTCCATGGCTGTAGCCAAATATTGCTGAAGCCGTCGCAGGTACCTTGGAGACTACACAATTAACTGAAGGCTTGCAGCATGCTTGCTCCAGCAGCCATAGACAGAAAAATGCATTACAAGAGTTTGCCCGATCCAAAAGCTAACGGGATTTGTGTGCGTTTGTTTCGGCAGCCATACGTAAACAAGTTCATCCTAAAGATTCACGGGTATCTGGCAGCTTCGATGGAAGTTAACAGAGGCAGAGCATGGCTGTTCTTCCACGGCAGCAGATACAAATACTTCTTAAAATATCACAGGTATCTTGGCGACTAATCATTTTACTAAGGCTCACTGCATGCTGGCTCGGCGGTCGCAAACAACCACGTTGCATTTCACATGTACAGTCTTGGTAAAAAAACTAGAACCCGCTGTGAACGGCCGGGAGCGGCTGCGCTCCGCTATTGCGGCGCTATAACAGGGCTCGCGAAAAACTAGTGCAGTGGTAGTTCTGCCATCTGCGAGGTCGTCTTGCGGCCGCCGTGGTACGGCGTTTCGTGCGAGTAAATGCGCTTGCCTAGGAAAAACTGCCCGGCTTCCATGCAGCGCGTTATACTATAAAAACTGTCCTAATCATCGAAATTACCTATTACAATTTTATACTGCACATTCAAAGGCCTTAGCCATGTGCTATTAGATAAACATTTTGAATTTGTTTCTGAGTGCGATGAAAACAAAAGATAAAACATAAATTGACATCTCAGTGCTGTCTAGCGTTGTTCCAGGTTTTATTGTAATATGCGGGCGATTCAAACACCGTTCGTTCAGAAAAGACCAGAAGCAGTAATTTGAACTACAAAGACACTCTTCGTAAAGGGCCTGTAATCACCGTTACAATACTTCAACTACGTTGACCGCACTTCTCCTCTAAGGAACGACCACACGAGGGCGTTTGGCATTGAAGTTCTTTAATTAAACCCACAGTGAGATATGAAAAATTTGCGGGACTACAAGACGTTTGCCCTGCCTGAGTAGCCGATTGAATTAGACCCTTTCCCTCGGCATTTCGGAAAGGGCCCACTACCTCTCCTTTTTTTATATCTTCGTGCATACTGCCTCATTGTCGTTAGGCCTCACTCTCATGCACACGTGAGGCCAATGTAAGTTCATCCTGTTTGCACTGGGCATCACGCGCTTGAATCGCATAAAGTAGACCCGGGCCACGTGATTATAGGATTCTCGTATAGTGAAGGCGTCACACCGGCGGTGCTGTCGCTGTCACGGGCTCACTGGAAAGAGTATTTTGGATATAGTTTACTGAGGTATCGTTCGTCTCTAAGAGAAAGGGCTTCACATGCAGTTTTAAGAAAATGGGTTTCGCGTTGCATCCTTTCAACTAGAACTCTCGGCTACTTTACAGTCTAACACATGGACAAGCTGCAATTATTCAGGGCAACCACAGACCAAGCCGCACTCAATGCCTTCAGGGCGTGTTCCCCCCTGTGATTTCGTCGGGAGATGCAGGTGCCACCGCCACCCTAAAGCTTATGCTTTCCTGATTAATTTGCTACTTGTGAAATTCATGATTACAAATACGACATGTCATTGTGACACATATGTTAGATCTTAGCTACGATCCTCGCAAAGTACCCGTGTTCGAACATGCGCAGTACTATTCATAGCGTTGTTCCTTTAGTTTGGCCTCAGGAAACGTTAACTGATGATTCCGATACTCGGAATTGCAAAATTTGTGCGTATCGCGTTTGACAGCGGTCGCCAGAGACCCCCGCCCGCTCATCCAGCATACGCTGCAAACGACATGCTAGCCAGTCGGTGGCTTCCACTTCGCCACCGCCGCGTGGAAGCCGCGCTGGCCGCACTACAGGTTTTCCCGCTCAGTTTAATCCGAACGCCATTGAAAATAATCCAGGTGCCAGCAAATTTAATCTGAGTGCCAGCATTTTTAATCCCAGTGCCAATAATTTAATCCAGGCGCCATCACCTTTAATCCCAGCACCATCCGAATTAATCCGCGTGCCAACTCATTTAATCCCTGCGCCATCCATTTTAATCCAAGTGCCACACATTTTAATCCCAGTGCCAGTCAATTTAATCCTGTTGGAAATTGATTGAGAAACGAATAATACTTGCAGAAGAGCTCGTAACAGGCGTCATGAATGCCGTGTATTCATTGATGTGATCACTATATTGGCATCTGCACTACAGGAGCACAGTTTCCACGCTACCGGTCTTGTCATGGTTGCTTCAGAAACACTTCCGTGTGTTATACCGCTCGCTCATTTCCTCCTTCTTGAGTCGCATTCCCGAGTGACAAGAGACTCGCATAAGCGAATGGAATGGAATGGAATGGAAAACTTTATTGACTCTTTTAAGGTTTTAGCGGGTCGAGGCCGAAGTCTTAATTCTTGAAGCTTGGGTCCTCTTCAGCCATGGATGGGCCCCGAATCCAGGGCTTCACTGAGCCGGGCCGCCTCGCACGCGTGCGCTATTAGAGCTCTTTGAGCCTCTAAGCTCGCGGCTGGTGAGCCAGCTCTCCCATTGCTCCGCACTTGGTGTTTTGTGTTTGTGGAATGCCTGGTTTCTTGTACACTCCCATGTAATGTGGTATAATGTTGGTTTAGCTCCACACCACGGACAGGTTGCGCTATACTGCATGGGGAACATCCTACTTAGTATGTGTAAGTTTGGAAAGAAGCCCATTTGCAGTCTCCGCCAACCTGCGGCCTCCTCCTTTGTTAATGCTTTATGTGGTGGGCGATATTGATATCTTAGCCCCTTATAGAGGTAAGTGCGGCAGAATTGTGACGGATATTAGGCGACTTGGGTCGTGATCATGACATGCGATTTCCTTCCTTATCGCCTTGCATATCGATCGACATTGTTCGCAAGGATCAAAACTTGCTCACCATTACTCAGGCACTTGGCATAATCACTAAGCGATTCAATATAGCTCACTAATCTTGTATTTTCTATGCACTCTTATGCTTCCGTCATGCATACCAAATGAAATGGTTCTGAGAATGTAACAGCTTATCCTTGAGCGACATGATTAGCTCACTTGTGACTCGCTCGACGCCACCGCCGTCGCACCTCTCCTAACCTGCCTACTAACATATCAAAGGAAATCGCTTTCAAAGCTCAAAAACATGCCCCCTATCACTGACTCAAGTGACGTGATCACTAGTGACTGGCGTGACGTCACCACGCTTCTCACGCATGCACTATCCTAAACTGCCAGCATGCATATCAAACGAAGGGGCTTATAAAGGATAATAACCGGCTCACTATCACCCAGCCAATGACGTGATCACTAGTGACTCCCATGACGTCATCATGGTTCTCACCCGACCATGCACTCTCCTAACCTGCCCACATGCATATCAGACGAAATGGATTTTGAAGAGCAACAACCTGATCATTATCACAAAGTCAAATGAGCTGATCACTAGTGACTAACGTGACGTCATTACGGCTGTCACCCAACCATGCACTCTCCTAACCTGGCGACATGCATACCAAACGAAATGACTTTTAAAGAGCAACAACCTGCTCATTATCACAAAGTAGAATGAGGTGATCACTAGTGACTCACCTGACGTCACTACGGCTCTCACCCAACCATGCACTCTCCTAACCTGGCGACATGCATACCAAACGAAATGACTTTTAACGAGCAACAACCTGCTCATTATCACAAAGTAGAATGAGGTGATCACTGGTGACTCACCTGACGTCACTACGGCTCTCACCCAACCTGCACTCTCCTAACCTGCCGACATGCATATCAAACGAAATGACTTTTAAAGAGCAACAACCTGCTCATTATCACAAAGTAGAATGAGGTGATCACTAGTGACTCACCTGACGTCACTACGGCTCTCACCCAACCATGCACTCTCCTAACCTGGCGACATGCATATCAAACGAAATGACTTTTAACGAGCAACAACCTGATCATTATCACAAAGTAGAATGAGGTGATCACTAGTGACTCACCTGACGTCACTACATTCGCACGCGAGCGTCAACTCCCCTTACCTGCCAGCACGTATATCAAAAGAAATGGTTTTCAAAAGGCAGGTAACTGCTTACTATCGCTCATTAACATGACGTGATCACTAGTGACTTACAATGCGCTGTTCCGAGTAACTCGCTCAAGATATCGTGTTAGAGAAGAGACGCATTCACACGCGCAAACCGTGTTATGATGGTGACTCACATGACGTCCCCATGAAGGCTATTTAGCACGCACTCTTCATTAAGGGACGCAATAATATAAGAAATATTTTTAAAAGGCCAAAATATGCGAATTGAGTCACACCTTTTTCTTACAAATTGGTCATTATGGAACGGTGGTTCTCATTTTGCCAGAAACGTTGTCATGCTACCGACCTCGAAAGGAAATATCCTTGTATAGGCTTACACTTTGATGGTTGCCTCGCGTTAATCAAATATAAGTGGACAATTGACGAATATCTGAATCTCGGATGCGTGGGATTGAGTGCGCCTTCTTTTCTCCTAAAGCTCGAGTATGGACTGCAAGAAGTACAACCGAAAAAATAGCGTCGTGATGTATTTTATGAGACATCTCACTCGACACGATACGTACAAAGATACGGTGAGATCTTTTGAACGAAAATATGTAATTTATTCGATGCGGTATTTAATTTCACAAGATACCAGGGCACTTCCTGAATGGGAGTATAGAAAGAAACCGAGAACAACTACATGTCTTCCTCTCTAAGCGCAGCCTGAACGAAAGAAAAGTTGTGCCTATCAAATGCAGCGCAATCCACGTGTTGCACAAGTGCCATTGCGTGTTGTGCAGCATTTACAAGCAACGAGCGCCTGTGCTCCTTTTGTGTGACTCCTTGTGGAGTCACCCGCACTGCGTCGCGCCGCTCACTGAGGTACTGTTTAACTTGACATTTAAACTTCGAGAAAACTTCCTCTATGGGATTAAAAAAAGGGCTGTATGGCGGCAGGCGCTTGATGGAATGGTTCGAGCTGACCATGCAGATTTGCCTGTTCAGCGTGATTGTGAGCGGGAGCGTTGTCGAAAATGAAAACAGCCTCTGCACCCGGCTCCTCAGAGTCAACATGGGCGGAAACATCGGCGAGAAAGTCATTGAATACGATCCAATGGACTCTTTCGACAATTCGCCAGTGCAGCACACCGTTTGCCGACATGCAGGCGATGATGTTGATGTTCGCGCCTTTCGTCGAAGTCGTCGTCTGGAGCGCTGCCGTGCCCTTTTTTGCGCGGCCGAATTTTCTTGAGCACCATATATATATAGTAATTCGTTTCGTCGACGTAAAAGCGGCAAACCCGGGGCCCATTGGTTTGTAACCATTGCGCATACTCTTTTCGCTTCTTCTTCACGTCGCAGCGGTTGCGGTCCACCGGCCTCGGGGTCGCTAATTTGATGGAGTAGGTGTGAGCGTCGAGGAGGCGGTCAACAGAACTGGTGCTGATTGTGAGGCCAGGTATTTCTTGTTCAACGGTTCGCTTTATGTTTCAGCGTGAACGCTGGGTTCTCGTCGACAGTTCTTGTTACGACGGCGACAACATCGGCACCAAACTTTCTGATGGAGCCCCCCGTTTTCAGAGACACTTCACGGTCTGTCGCTGCAATCGACCTTACAGTTTTTAGATTTATGCCGAGCGTCTCGGCGAGTTGTCTCAAATCTCCGCCGCGCCTTGAGGCATCGAGGATGCTAGATCGGTCGACGTCAGACACCTTGTTTTTCCTTCGTGGCTTATTTTGATCCCTGAATGGAGGACCCCGCTTTCGCACGACGCTCGCCTGTTCGTCTTCAGGAGTGCCACCTTCCATGGCGGTCAGCTCAGGTAAAAATCAAGCACAGCTGTAGCACCGGGAGCACATAACAAAAGGTCAGACCGCCACTATTACAGAAGCGCCGTGAAGGCCGTGAAGGCCGTCTGCTGAGTGCTCTGTTTTTGTTTCACCACCATCGCAGGAGAACGGCGTATGCAGTTTCGCCTGCGGTGACGCAGACGATAACTTGTCTGCTTTAGCTTTTTTGTTCTACTGCTCTATGTCATTCAGAAATACTTCCGGTTGTGTAATTCTAAAGAGCACAAGCTCTTCTTAGTACTTCCACGATTTCCCTGTCGTCTGCATGCGCGTTCGACTTTCCGCTTGAAAAGCGGACGATATCGTGTCGTAACCTAGCGGACTCAGCAGACGGCGTTCACGGCGCTTAGTTCCGGTCTGACCTTTTGTTATGTGCTCCCGGTGCTACAGCTGTGCTTGATTTTTACCTGAGCTGACCGCCATGGAAGGTGGGACTCCTGAAGACGAACAGGCGAGCGTCGTGCGAAAGCGGGGTCCTCCGTTCAGGGATCAAAACAAGCCACGAAGAAAAAACAACAAGGAGTCTGACGTCGACCGATCAAGAATCGTCGATGCCTCAAGGCGCGGCGGAGATTTGAGACAACTCGCCGAGACGCTCGGCATAAATCTAAAAACTGTAAGGTCGATTGCAGCGACAGACCGTGAAGTGTCTCTGAAAACGGGGGGCTCCATCAGAAAGTTTGGTGCCGATGTTGTCGCCGTCGTAACAAGAACTGTCGACGAGAACCCAGCGTTCACGCTGAAACATAAAGCGAACCGTTGAACAAGAAATACCTGGCCTCACAATCAGCACCAGTTCTGTTGACCGCCTCCTCGACGCTCACACCTACTCCATCAAATTAGCGACCCCGAGGCCGGTGGACCGCAACCGCTGCGACGTGAAGAAGAAGCGAAAAGAGTATGCGCAATGGTTACAAACCAATGGGCCCCGGGTTTGCCGCTTTTACGTCGACGAAACGAATTACTATATATATATGGTGCTCAAGAAAATTCGGCCGCGCAAAAAAGGGCACGGCAGCGCTCCAGACGACGACTTCGACGAAAGGCGCGAACATCAACATCATCGCCTGCATGTCGGCAAACGGTGTGCTGCACTGGCGAATTGTCGAAAGAGTCCATTGGATCGTATTCAATGACTTTCTCGCCGATGTTTCCGCCCATGTTGACTCTGAGGAGCCGGGTGCAGAGGCTGTTTTCATTTTCGACAACGCTCCCGCTCACAATCACGCTGAACAGGCAAATCTGCATGGTCAGCTCGAACCATTCCATCAAGCGCCTGCCGCCATACAGCCCTTTTTTTAATCCCATAGAGGAAGTTTTCTCGAAGTTTAAATGTCAAGTTAAACAGTACCTCAGTGAGCGGCGCGACGCAGTGCGGGTGACTCCACAAGGAGTCACACAAAAGGAGCACAGGCGCTCGTTGCTTGTAAATGCTGCACCATAGCTGCACAACACGCAATGGCACTTGTGCAACACGTGGATTGCGCTGCATTTGATAGGCACAACATTTCTTTTGTTCAGGCTGCGCTTAGAGAGGAAGACATGTTGTTCTCGGTTTGTTTCTATACTCCCATTCAGGAAGTGCCCTGGTATCTTGTGAAATTACATACCGCATCGAATAAATTACATATTTTCGTTCAAAAGATCTCACCGTATCTTTGTACGTATCGTGTCGAGTGAGATGTCTCATAAAATACATCACGACGCTATTTTTTCGGTTGTACTTCTTGCAGTCCATACTCGAGCTTTAGGAGAAAAGAAGGCGCACTCAATCCCACGCATCCGAGATTCAGATATTCGTCAATTGTCCACTTATATTTGATTAACGCGAGGCAACCATCAAAGTGTAAGCCTATACAAGGATATTTCCTTTCGAGGTCGGTAGCATGACAACGTTTCTGGCAAAATGAGAACCACCGTTCCATAATGACCAATGCATTTGTAAGAAAAAGGTATGACTCAATTCGCATATTTTGGCCTTTTAAAAATATTTCTTATATTATTGCATCCCTTAATGAAGAGTGCGTGCGAAATAGCCTTCATGGGGACGTCATGTGAGTCACCTTCATAACACGGTTTGCGCGTGTCAATGCGTCTCTTCTCTAACACGATATCTTGAGCGAGTTACTCGGAACAGCGCATTGTAAGTCACTAGTGATCATGTCATGTTAATGAGCGATAGTAAGCAGTTACCTGCCCTTTGAAAACCATTTCTTTTGATATACGTGCTGGCAGGTAAGGGGAGTTGACGCTCGCGTGCGAATGTAGTGACGTCAGGTGAGTCACTAGTGATCACCTCATTCTACTTTGTGATAATGATCAGGTTGTTGCTCGTTAAAAGTCATTTCGTTTGATATGCATGTCGGCAGGTTAGGAGAGTGCATGGTTGGGTGAGAGCCTAGTGACGTCAGGTGAGTCACCAGTGATCACCTCATTCTACTTTGTGATAATGAGCAGGTTGTTGCTCGTTAAAAGCCATTTCGTTTGGTATGCATGTCGCCAGGTTAGGAGAGTGCATGGTTGGGTGAGAGCCGTAGTGACGTCAGGTGAGTCACTAGTGATCACCTCATTCTACTTTGTGATAATGAGCAGGTTGTTGCTCTTTAAAAGTCATTTCGTTTGGTATGCATGTCGCCAGGTTAGGAGAGTGCACGGTTGGGTGACAGCCGTAATGACGTCACGTTAGTCACTAGTGATCAGCTCATTTGACTTTGTGATAATGATCAGGTTGTTGCTCTTCAAAATCCATTTCGTCTGATATGCATGTGGGCAGGTTAGGAGAGTGCATGGTCGGGTGAGAACCATGATGACGTCATGGGAGTCACTAGTGATCACGTCATTGGCTGGGTGATAGTGAGCCGGTTATTATCCTTTATAAGCCCCTTCGTTTGATATGCATGCTGGCAGTTTAGGATAGTGCATGCGTGAGAAGCGTGGTGACGTCACGCCAGTCACTAGTGATCACGTCACTTGAGTCAGTGATAGGGGGCATGTTTTTGAGCTTTGAAAGCGATTTCCTTTGATATGTTAGTAGGCAGGTTAGGAGAGGTGCGACGGCGGTGGCGTCGAGCGAGTCACAAGTGAGCTAATCATGTCGCTCAAGGATAAGCTGTTACATTCTCAGAACCATTTCATTTGGTATGAATGACGGAAGCATAAGAGTGCATAGAAAATACAAGATTAGTGAGCTATATTGAATCGCTTAGTGATTATGCCAAGTGCCTGAGTAATGGTGAGCAAGTTTTGAGCCTTGCGAACAATGTCGATCGATATGCAAGGCGATAAGGAAGGAAATCGCATGTCATGATCACGACCCAAGTCGCCTAATATCCGTCACAATTCTGCCGCACTTACCTCTATAAGGGGCTAAGATATCAATATCCCCCACCACATAAAGCATTAACAAAGGAGGAGGCCGCAGGTTGGCGGAGACTGCAAACGGGCTTCTTTCCAAACTTACACATACTAAGTAGGATGTTCCCCATGCAGTATAGCGCAACCTGTCCGTGGTGTGGAGCTAAACCAACATTATACCACATTACACGGGAGTCAGTGGCGTAGCCAGAAATTTCGTTCGGGGGGGCTCACTTTGCAGCTCGGCCTCCCCTTAAAATTTAAGCAAGGGGTAATATATATATATATATATATATATATATATATATATATATATATATATATATATATATATATATATATATATATATATATATATATATATATATATATACACACATCTGTCATTCAACAACCTTGTTTACATTTCCGTACATATGCAACGACCAGGGGAAAATCTCAATGACGCTGTCCTTTGTTAGAATGTATTGAGCAGGAGCCGCTGTCACCGGTTGTGTATTGCGAGTAATTGCTCGGAAATTATAGTCGCAACAGAGCGCACATATAAAAAGCAGGAGTTCTGCAAAATATACGAGGGCGAGTCAAATGAAAGTGAGCCAATGCAAATATATGACAAACGGGGTACTTTATTTAAAAGTAGTCACCATGAGTATTTAGACACTTGTCCTACTAACGAGTCGCATGATTCCCGTCTCATAAAACTCCTTGAGTTGCTGCCTCAAAAATTTGTAAATGACTACACGTCATCTTCCGACACGAATGTGGTTCCCTTGAGCAGTTTTTTTCAAATTTTACCAAATGTGGAAGACGTAAGGCAACAGGACTGGGCTGCATGAGGGATGTGGCAGCGTTTCCCACTTGAACTTTGCCAGTTTTGTATTAACCACATCAGCGACGTGGGAACGGGCAATGTCGTCAAGCAAGATGTTCCCAATGCTCAATTTTCCCCGTCCTTTGTTCTTGATTGCGAAACGCAGCCGATACGACGTTTCACAATATCTGAAATGACTTAGAGTTTCTCCAGGTTTAGAAAATTCGATCAATATCACCCCTAACGATCTAAAAAGAAGTCAACATGACGGCCTTTGTTTTCCTTGGGAATGGTGAATTCAAATGTTTCCACTGTAAGCTTTGCCGTAGTGTTTCAGGCTAGTAGTAGCGGCACCACGAGTCATCCCCGGTCACAATTGCAGACAAAAAGTCGTCACCCTCATCTGGGGTTCTTTGACGTGCACCTAAATCTAAGCACACCGGTGTTTTCGCATTTCGCCTCCATCGACATGCAGCCGCCGTGACCGGGATTCGATCCCGCGAACTCGTGCTCAGCAGCCCAGCACCATGGCCACTGAGCAACCACGGCATTTTCATTTGTGTTGGGGGTGATTGCACGGTGGCTTTGGCCCGGCCATGGATCTTCCTTGTAACCTTCATGTCCTTCTGTGCACAGTTAGCTACAACGCTTCGCAGTGGCCAATGAAACGAAGTGTTCAACGTATACGGCAGCCATACGGCGAATAATTTCTTTTTGGGAAACATCTTCATTTGTCAAAAACCTAATGACATTAAGCTGTTCAACTTTTGGAGTGTCCATTAACTGAAGCGTCCAGTGGCCCATTACTTTCCGCAAAAGAAGTAACAAAATCGAACTTTCCCCATGCGACAATTCGCTGCGCCGCAACAATGTCTTCCTTTTTTTCTTTTGTGGGGCGGGGGGCGGCGAAATAGAATAACGCAAAGGAACGCATGTTGGCTACAATTGAATGCCTACTTTCGGCACCTAGTGTGGCTACCGAAGGGATATCGAAGAAAACGTGTGATGCCTGGTCCACAGAAAACCATACGCATAATGCTCGGTATCCTACACATGCGAGACAAAATTTTCCGAAGAGGTTGCACTCAAGCGAACTCGTTGCAATCCGTCGAGTCCCCGCAGTTTCTTTTTCTCGTCTGCTAGCCAGGAAGCGTCCAAAACTCTGCCAGGCGAAAATGCAGTCGGCCAGAGAAAGGGAACGCGCATCCAAGTGCGTAGCGCGGTTGTCGATGCAGCACGAGAAAAGCGCATGCGCTCTGACTGGATTGGCAGCCCGTGGGTTACGAGAGCAAAAGAAAAAAAAAGAAGAGAAAGGGGCTCAATGTATCCTCGCGAATAAAAGTCTAGGTAGAAAAATAAATAAGAACTTAGTTACAATGGTGGATTTAGTGTCTTGACATGGATGCTTTGGCGCAGGTGAAAAAAAAAATGTTCATATTCTTTTCTCTGACCTGACGGCACAAATGAACCACCACAACGCTTTGTCTCATCGGACCTCACTGCGCGCTTTGTCAACTTGTCTGATAGTATGTTGATTTCGCTTGTCTCGTTGTATGGCCCGATGTACGACTTTTGAAAAATCGATGCACCTTTGGCGTCAAATGTTTACAACAGCAGTAAACCCACAACGTTCCGTAATTGAAAATCTAAAGCACGACTTCGGATATGTTAATGCCCCTTTCGCATCAAAATGTTATGAGAACTTTATACCGACAAAGTCCTGAACTGAAATCCAAGCGCTCCGTAGATTCCGCGGCCTCCGCGAGATGCCGAGACGAGCCCGCTCGCCATCAAAACCCCCTTGAAATTTTGTGCTCGGTGGGGCTCCTTGCGTTACGATATGTGACTCCCGATGCATGGGCGTTGCTGCGAAATCCAGCCCGATTTCGCAATGTTCGCGCTTAAATGTCTTTTCGAGCGTGAATTAAGGACATTCTAGACAAAATTGAGCATGATTTCCGGCGCCGGGAGTTGTTTTGGTCGGCGGTGCATGACAACACGAAAAAATTTCGGGGGGGGGGGGGCTGAAGCCCCATAAGCCCCCCCCCCCCCTGGCTACGCCCCTGATGGGAGTGTACAAGAAACCAGGCATTCCACAAACACAAAACACCAAGTGCGGAGCAATGGGAGAGCTGGCTCACCAGCCGCGAGCTTAGAGGCTCAAAGAGCTCTAATAGCGCACGCGTGCGAGGCGGCCCGGCTCAGTGAAGCCCTGGATTCGGGGCCCATCCATGGCTGAAGAGGACCCAAGCTTCAAGAATTAAGACTTCGGCCTCGACCCGCTAAAACCTTAAAAGAGTCAATAAAGTTTTCCATTCCATTCCATTCCATTCGCTTATGCGAGTCTTGTCACTCGGGTATGCGACTCAAGAAGGAGGAAATGAGCGAGCGGTATAACACACGGAAGTGTTTCTGAAGCAACCATGACAAGACCGGTAGCGTGGAAACTGTGCTCCTGTAGTGCAGATGCCAATATAGTGATCACATCAACGAATACACGGCATTCATGACGCCTGTTACGAGCTCTTCTGCAAGTATTATTCGTTTCTCAATCAATTTCCAACAGGATTAAATTGACTGGCACTGGGATTAAAATGTGTGGCACTTGGATTAAAATGGATGGCGCAGGGATTAAATGAGTTGGCACGCGGATTAATTCGGATGGCGCCGGGATTAAAGGTGATGGCGCCTGGATTAAATTATTGGCACTGGGATTAAAAATGCTGGCACTCAGATTAAATTTGCTGGCACCTGGATTATTTTCAATGGCGTTCGGATTAAACTGAGCGGGAGAACCTGTAGTTTTTCACGAGCGTTAATTGTTATCAAACGAGGCTTGAGAGCAAGAGTCCCTTGCCCTGTTATCCTCGGTGCAAGCGAGCAGCAGCGCGCGCCGGCGGTGGCAGCGCCGCGATAGCGGAGCGCAGCTGCTCCCCGGCCGTTCACAGCGGGTTCAAATTTTTTTGACCAAGACTGTACATACAGTCGGGGACAGAAAACAATTTACAACAGTGAAGACGGCCGGAGCAGCTGCGGGGCTGGCGCTGCTGTCGCGTGCTCACGACGAGAGTACCCCGAGTCATAGAGTTTCCTACAAAATTACTAGAGGGAACTCTGGCGCTAGCGTCTACGTGAGCTACAATGGGAGCGGTTGTCCCAGCATGGGAATTATGGGAAGTACATGTATTTGCCTAAACTTCGTCCTTTTGGCTTCAAACAGCTTTGTGACTTTGTAAACTCGTCATTTTCAACAATTTATTGCGTAATAAATAATTAAATAAACATCATTAAAATTGTCCGACGGCAGGATTCGAACACAGGGACTCTAGTACAGAAGCCTGATATTGAAACCATTAAGCCACGGATGCATGTATCGACAAGCGAATGAAACGCACTTATGAACTTATCGCGGACGTGCCAGTGCTTTGAGACGCTAGAGACGCTTGGCGCGTTTCGATTTGGGCACATAGACAAGCTCAATCGTTGCAATTAATAGCAATTGTACGCGTTCCTCGCGTCTTCTGCACTTCGAAGAATATAGATTGCACTGAAATATACGACAATACGATTTATATAGCGTAATATACAAAGCCACAGGAACGTCTGAATCCACAAGCACGAAGATCAGACAAATCCATGTACTTCCCATCATTCCCATGGTAGGACAACGACTGCAGCGCCAGAGTTCCCTCTAGTAATTTTGTAGGAAACCCTACGCCCCGAGTGACGTCAAACTTCTCCTCCGCACCTTCGCGCTGGTGCTTGCCATGCTTGATAAATTTCTAGTGCATCATTTGGCTGCTCTGCTGCTGACGGTCGGGACGAAGGGGCGCATGAATCGCCAGTAACTCAGCAGTTTGAGCTGTCGCGCAGTAGCGGAAGGTTGCAGGCCATCAAACCACCGTGCTGTGAAGGAACCAGAACGCGACTTTTTTTTTTTTTCGAGATTTGCAGTAGCGGACACAATAAAATGAAGCATGGCTTCGGTTAAAAAACGCGGACCAGTGCCGACTAGTGAAAAAGGCGCCTGGTGTCGAGACGTCTGCCCTCGCATGCGCGTCCCTTTTAGCTCGCAGCCTCTCCAAACCTTTGGCATCGGCTTAGCGCTATTTAATCGTAGGGAGCAGCGCGAGATGACAGCTCAGACGCGCGCGCTCCGCAGCAATACTAGATAGATAGAAACTTTATTGAAATGGAAAAGATTTGATGGAGGGTGTTATATTCAGTTTCGTTATTCATTTCAGTTCTTTATTCTCCAGGGGGCGCTTCTGTTCTTCATTATATATATATATATTGGTTGTATATGCTTTTTTACTTCGGGACGGCTGGAGTCTGGCTTCCACCTTCGGTCAATGGACAAGAATGGCACCGAGAGCGGCGCTGTTGCGCCCAACGTTACTGGATTGTTTTCAGTTGTCAAACTCCGCCGCGGCACCTGGCCCCTTTCTGTCGCGCCCGCGGGGCGGCGCGCGCGACACTGTCGGCCCGAAGGCGGGCGGTGCGAGCAACGTTTGTGCGGGCGGACAGAGACGCCGATGCGTGCAGCAGCGTGGCACGTTTAGCTCGTGTTTCTTACTTATGTGCCAGGAAAATGCTGCTTGTCTTGTGAGCAAACATGCCTGCAATGAAACAATGAAACGGCAGTGAAACCAGGAAAACCACGAGAAATAAAGTGATAGCTAGGGAGGGTGCAGCGCCCTTCTTAACTATCACTTTGTTTTTACTCCTGCTTTTTTGTTTGTGTTAATAAAACCTTGCAAGCATTCTGCGACGAAATAGTGTACCAGACCACCACCTTTCAACTTCGTGTGCATATCCTGAGGGCTATAAGCTTGTTAAACTAATCATTTCAGGTCATCAAAGATTTTTTGGAACTGCTAAACTTGACAAAACAGAACGCAGTTCAAAAGAACCTGAAACTTTTTGCATCATAAGAAACGACAGAGCCGCTGCGAGTAACTCTGATGTCGAGTTTAAACATTGTCGATAATCTGCTGCGTCAAGGTGCGCTCTCTGTTTTGACAGCCAAGTTAAATCAAGATCCATTGGAGGTACACTAGCTGTTCACATTTGTTGTGACTGCATTCACATTACACTGTTCGCTAGGAAATTCACCCACTCATGTTTTTTCAGCGACACTTTGGACTAGTGCATTCCTTCGGTGGAGGTGAGTCCCATCCAACTATAAACAACTTCATGCAAATATTCCGCCTTCTAAGCCTGTATACACCTATTAAAAGCTTGTATACACTTGGCGCTACGTGGGAGTGTGGAAGGTGTGCCAGGCTCTGTGCTCGTCGGCGTCAACGGCGCATTCAAACAGACCAGAGAAGCCTGCAACTCACAACATAGTCTTCGCAATGCCATTGAGACGACGTTGATAAGTTGCGTGGAGCCAAGCAGCTCACCAGAACGTACTCGCAATGAGCACACTTATGCTCGAGGAAACATAGAGGACAATGCTGGTTATTATCTGTGTGGAATGTCATTCATAAAGCCAGAAAGGGCACACCATGTGATCTATGCATAGCGGACATAAGCTCTGAAATCCCAGCAGTTGGCTGCTACAGTTACTTAATTGAGTACATAAGTCTCAAGCAAGGTTCCTTAAAGCACTCGATTCCGAAGATGCTGGGCTTTATGAAGACAGCTAACAGAAGTGTGTCAGCTTCCCTGGATAAGGCAGGCCTTTACGGAGAGATATTTTGGAAGGTTTTAGATGATCTAGAGGGGTGCTGCCTCCCTCTTGGTTGTGCAGAGCATATGCATACATGTCCGCGTTCACGTGCGAAGTACTGAATTTCTTCATTGTTATGCGGATCGATTTTTACTCCAGGGATACAAACTGTCAACTAGAAAGCAGTAGCTGTAGCAACCAAGAAAGCGCATCTTTTGTGAATATCGATGAAGCATGCTTAGATTCATCAATCCGGAGTTGTACCGGTCCTATTCTTTTTTTCATGCGTGCATAAAACAACGTGCCACAAACGAAAGGCTTCACTCTCCTTTTCATTCACCTATTAGCTGCTTTTTACAGAGTGCACAATGTAAAAAGGCATTTCTTTGAATATTTAGCGCCACGAAAAGCAGCAAAAGAAAAAAAAAACTGGCATTGAGTCGGCGGCGCGCTGCTGCCTTGGGAAGCTTCCGCAGCCAACCGGGCTGGATGGATGGATGGATGGATGGATGGATGGATGGATGGATGGATGGATGGATGGATGGATGGATGTTGTGAGCGTCCCCTTTGGAACGGGGCGGTGGCTTGCGCCACCAAGCTCTTGCTACTATGCTGGCTAATATCCTACCTAGGTTAACCAATGAAAAAGGAAAAGAAAAAAAAAAACACTATGAACTACCACGTCCAAATTTGCTGATCCCCTATTGCGAACTGTGTTTTTGTACGTCTCCGTCTTTTGTCGTTTCCCTACTTTTCTTCCACCAATCCTCCAATCGCCTCTTACTAATGTCTATTGCGGACCTGTTTGCTTTACCACTGCTCCCGCTGAACCCAAGGGCTTCAAGGAGGCCAGTGGTGCCTAAATCGACCGCTGGGTAGACGTCTTCACATTCTAATAAAATATGCTCCGTCGTTTCCCTAGCTTTACCGCAGCAAGCACATGCTTCTTCTTCCTTCTTATATCTCGCTTTATAGGTGCGTGTTCTAAGGCATCCCGATCTCGCTTCGAAAAGTAATGAGCTTCCCTTTGAGTTATCATAAATGGTTTCTTTCCTGATTTCGTTTTTTCCTCTTAAGTAGTTACTCATGGCAGGTTTCTTTTCCATTGCCGCCACCCATGAGATTAATTCAGCCTCTCTGACTTTCCGCTTGACCTTCTTTGTTGCTGTGTTGCCCACCCCACAGGCCGCATACTTGCTGGTAAGCTTCCTAGTTCTTTTCCTCCACTGTGAATCAATGTTTTGCCTGTACAGGTACCTGAACACTCTCCCAGCCCATTTACTTTCTTCCATATTTCTCAGCCGTTCTTCATACTCAATTTTGCTGCGAGCTTCCCTCACTTCAAAACTAGTCCAGCCCATATCCCCCTACACAGCTTCATTTGTGGTCTTCCCGTGAGCGCCCAATGCGAGGCGACCCACTGACCTTTGGTTTCCGTCGAGCCCTGATTGTACCCCTGATTTAAAGCAAACAACCGCATTTCCAAAAGTAAGTCCTGGAACCATTACCCCTTTCCACATACCTCGGAGGACCTCGTACCTATTGTATCCCCATAGCGCTCTGTGCTTCATTATGGCTGCATTTCTCTTCCCCTTGACTGTTATGGTTTTTTCCTGTGTTTCCATATATCCATTGCCTTCGTTTATCCATATACCAAGGTATTTATATTCTATTACCCGAGGTATTTCTTGGCCCTGTATCTCCACTGTCTGTTCACTGTTTTCATTGAATACCATAACACCTGATTTTCTAACACTAAATTTCAAACCTAAATTGTTGCCTTCCTGTCCACAGATATTAGCCAGACGTTGCAAATCACTTTGCTTGTTAGCGAGCAATACAATGTCGTCCGCATAAAATAAACCTGGGAGTTGCTGCTCTATTACTGTACCTGCCTGTTTGTATGAGAGATTAAACCCGATATTACTTCCTTGTAGCGCCCTCTTCATCCTCACCATGTACATCATAAACAGCAGCGGGGATAAAGGGCACCCCTGCCTCAGTCCCTTGTTGATTTGAACTTTCTCCGCGCTTCTCATCCCTTGCCATTCAACGCAAACGGTATTTTCTAGGTAAATCTCTCTCAAAAGCTGTAGAAAATTGTTACCTAAGCCTTCCCCTTCCAGAATATCCCACAAAATGTTGCGGTCTACGTAGTCGTATGCTCCTGTAATGTCCAAAAAGGCCACATACAACGGTCTGCTTTCTGCTTTTGATATTTCGATACACTGAGTAAGAACAAACAAGTTATCATCCAAACGCCTACCTATTCTAAAGCCATTCTGAAGCTCTCCCAAAATGTCATTATTCTCTGCCCATGCTTGAAGCTTTAATTTGATAGCCTGCATTGCTAGCCTGTATATTACCGATGTAATGGTCAACGGTCTATACGAGTGAATTCTGTCCTTCTCCCCCTTACCTTTATAAATTAAATTCATTCTACTTTGTCGCCAACTGTCTGGTATTCGTCTATCTCTTAAAGTTTTTTCCACTGCTTTCACCAGAGCTGCCTTACTTTTTGGTCCCAGTTCATTTATCAGTCTAACGGGAACCTCGTCTAGCCCTGTGGCTGTGCGCTTAGGAATTTTCTCTTCCGCTTTCTTCCAGTTTAAATTTGGCAGCACCAGCTCCTTTTCCACTTGGGTCTGTTTCGTGCTCTTTTTTTCATCCTCAACTCAACTCAACTCAACAACCTCGTCATTGCCTTGGAAGGATTCGGCTGTTGCGTTTCGGATGTAATTTATTGCCGCTTCTCCTTCCAGTCTGTTTTCATCTTCGTCTAGGATATGTTGTTTTATTGTTGCTGACTTCCTGCCTAATAATTTTATGTGATTCCAAAATATTCTGGGTGCGGCCTTCTTTTTCTCACGTATTTCTGACAACCAACGTTCACTTTCCCCTTTTAATTTTGCTTGCACCAGTATTTGAACCATAGACTTTTTCTCCCGGTATATTTCCCATTTACTGGTTATTTCATCCTGTGGCAACTGCGCCTTCTTTGCCTGCCTGTGCTCTCGAGATGCTTTCTGTCGTTCGACGATCGCTTCTCGTATCTCCTTGTTCCACCAGCTTTTCGGTTTCTTTTTTCCTTTCCATCGAACATGTTTCTCTTTCCGTATTTCTGTCGTTATTACTCTTAGAAGCTCACCATATTCCCACTCCTTACTTGGCCACTTGCCAAGTTCTTCTTCAACTCTAGTGACTATATTTGCTATTTGTTCCGCGTTCAAATTTGGACTGGCCATTGTGCTATCCTTGCTCTCTTTCCCAGCTACATATCCCATTTTCAAAATGATGCGTTTATGGTCACTCCCTAAGGTGCTAAACCCTTCCTCATCGATGACCATTTCTCTCAACTTATCATGAATTCCTTCTGTCATCAGACAGTAATCAATGGTCGATTGCCGGTTTCCCACTTCCCACGTGATCTGTCCTTCACACTTAGGCCCTGTATTCACGATCACGAGGTTATGTTGCTCGCAAAGGTCTAGCATTGACTTCCCGTTATTGTCGGTATAGCCATCTAAATCCTGTATGTGGGCATTCATGTCACCTAATAGGACAATCTCAGCATCATTCCCGAAACCCTTAATATCAGCGCTTATGCATTCCACTAACTCTTTATTCTTCTCTGTGCAATTTTTTCCGGTCCACAAATACGCAACTCCCAGCCAAGTTTCTTTCCCACTCATTGTACCTGATAACCAAAGATGCTCTTGACATTGTGAATTTACTCTTTTCCATTTGGCTCCCTGATGGACGAGCATTCCGGGCCAACCGTGGCGGCAGCGCCACCTCGCGAGAGGAGACGCAGAGGGTCACGTTCTCGCGCCGCTCCCAGGCGGAGTTTTACAACTGAAAAGTATCTAGTAGCGGTGGCTGCGCCGGCGTTGATAGAGTTGCTGTATATGCTACCACAGGTAGCAGAGTTGCCCGTAGGTCCGCCATCTTGCCTGGGAAGCAACCAATCTATGCGGCGAAGCCGCACTCCGTTTTTGCAGGCGGCATGCCTACCGTATCGTCGATCGACCGTTGATGGTTTTGCATCGCTTTTGGACTGCTTGTCCGCCTAATCGCAAACAAAGCTAATCGAAACAGCTGACTGCATAAGATCGAAAAAGGCGCCGAGATCGGTGCCCACCGAAGCTTCGGCCTAGCATCCGCCGAGTCCGTCTGCACGCTCCGCTGCGCCTAGGCTCAGGAATCAAGAAGTCTAACACGGATAAATCACTCTATATTTCAGCTTTCGCATCGGTGTTCTTAAATAAACCATTTTTTCATGTTTACAGTGCCAGCACAAGTAGCGATGAGCGGCGATGTGACGCGCCATAAGCACAGGTATATATGTGCTGTCGCGGAAGGCTCCCGGCACTAGCCTGCGCTTCTCTGACGAAGATATGTGACTAGACAGACGTGTCGACTGAAAGGCATCACTGAACTAAGAAAACGTTGCATATCCTTCACGTGAAGAACAAGAAACAGCTATCCAGATCAGTGGTAACAGCCCATACAGCGTCCCGGGTCGGCGGTTCATTTAGGACTTTTTTCAAAGTTAAAATGCCAGTCGCAAGTGAAAATCGATGTTGTGGCACTTTCGAGCATGCTACTGAATACGGACAGCAAAATTTTCTTTTTGGTACAGGCGTGAGTTTTATATGCAGGGCGATAGCGCATCTACCATGATTGAGCGAGACATCTCTGAAACTAAAACTGCTTCTCGATCCTTGACATGGCATATTATCCATTTACGTGCTCTCTCTGGCGTGGCGCAGTGGTAAAGTACCGGGCTTGGGATCTGTCGGTCGGACGATCGAATCCTGGTCGGAGCTTCTTTTTTATTTTTTTATTGCACCAAATCGCTCTCTGTTGCTTTTTGTATTCCAATAAAATATGCACCGCGTATTTAACGCGCTGGAGTTATTTTTCGTACCAGTACCCAGTGCCTCTGAGTACGCTGCGCCTGCCCAGCATCCAGCGCGCGGCACTGGGCCCATAAACCGGCGCTGCACTGAACACTGGATAATGTGTACTCGGTTTTGCATTAGAGATACCTGCTTATGTGCCAAAGCTCTCAACGTGTAGGCAGTCTAAAACATTACTGGTGAATCAATGACCAACCATCAGTATTTCGACACTGGTACCCCATTAGACTTGCTGTAGAAACGTACCCACATACTAGCAGGCACTGGATATCAGCCACACCTGCAAGTACCACTTCATTATGTGCCTTTTCACTGCACGGATTCCAAAAGTAACCTTCTGTGGGAGTGTAGTGAAGGTTTTTCTCTCACAGGATTGACATACTTACATTGACATAGCTATATAGCCAGCTCTCCGCAGCTAGCCCGCGTGCGAACAGTGAACGCCAAGGTCGGCCGGATTCGCTTTGAATTTGACTGGCGATAACTTGTGTCAATCCAGTTCGCTGCAGCGGCGGCGTCGGGAAATACAAAAATTGGCCCGAGCATCTGCTTCTCCGCAATGCATGGTTGCTTGACTACCACGTGATGACGCTCTGCCAATAGAGGCGCTAGCGGTGTGATAAAACAGACGCGCAACTCTGCTACCTGCGGTAGCATATACAGTATATCTAGGATGAAATAAGGTCCCTCTATAATTTCCAAGGTAGCGACTTCTGCCGCGCGCGCCACCTAGGAAGTTCCTGTAGCAGACGGCGCCCACGCTAAACCGCGGCGCCGCGGCATTCGTGAGGTGAAAAAATATCTGCATACGCGCAGAAATAAAACCTACTGGTGCCTGACTGTGGCGAAAAACGAAAGAAGGACCCGAACTGCTAAATTTAGTCCTTTAATTTCAAATGAGTGCTCCAAGAAAATAGCTCAAGAGAGCGTAATGATGGCTTGATCGCCTCGATTCCGCGTGTTTACATTTCGTTCGTTTGCGCTCAATCACCGCGCGAGCCTTGGTGATTGCTTACGCCTAATCCCGTATGCTCTGTGAAATCTTTTGCATGTAAGTGTGCTGCGTACACGTAGCGGTTGCATTGAACGAAGAAGTCGTGTAAAAATGAAGGCTGACAGTCGCTTGGACCGGAAAACTTTCGACATAACGTCGCTCAAACGTGCGATTCTCAAAGCGCGCGACCCTCACGGCAACTAAATAACATCCTGTGTGTTTGTGGAAACGAGTGCGCCAACAGTCTTCTTGTCGCTGAGTGTGTCTGTCGTGTAGCGATTACACGACGACTGCTGTATCTTGTGGTTCAATGCTACGAGCCAGTGCAACTGTCGTGACATGATGAAGAGGCGGTATGGATCGTGTCAGCGTGTCTCCTCGATCGTGTTCGGGCTGCCAGCGCGATCTGATCTCGCGGCACACCAACATCGAGCGTAGTGTGTGCGCGTGTATGAATGCGGTTGGCTGTTCTCGTGAACCGTGCGACGTCGCCGCGTAAACTAGAATCATGACGCGCATTGTTGTGTTTATCCCTTTTCGCCTCCGTGCACCGCTAAAGCCCCGTAAGAATGAGAGGGCCCTTATACGAAACGCACGCGGATTGACCCAGCTATTACTGCACTGTGTTTTGCTGGCAATCCGTGTATCGCTTGTGGCGTATTTCTTATGTTCATTTGCAGTTGTGTGTTTTTCATCAGTAAAATGGCATTGGCGATTACTGGAACATCTTCGAGTGTAAGGGAAACTTGAAAGGAACGAGCTCGCAGCTGTATGTAATGTACTTTGATATACTGTATTACGCTTTATTATTTGACGGCCAGTAGCTGTGGCTATGCAGTATTCGTTTTTAAGAACAGAGTAATGCAGGCACTTAGCAATATATTTATTCACATATGCAATGCACAAAATACGATTAGGATATTGGAAATTACATTTTGGACATGTTGTAAAGCGCAGTCAACAACGCGCGCACAAACAGAGGAAAGTGTAAAAGTAGAATTCGCTGCTGAGAGAGAGAGAGAACTAAACTTTTATTTTCCGAAACGGTAAACCGAGTCAGAACCCGGTTCACCCTAGGTGGGAGGATTCCTTATTCCAAGAACCCTCTGGCTTGGGCTGCCTCTTTGGCCCGGGCGACGAGACTGCGTTGGTCGTCCAGGTCATCGGAGGAAAGCTTGGCCTCCCACGTTTCGGTTATGGTATGGATCTGCGGTGATTTGGGGCGCTCTTCTTGTGCTTCTATGGGGCGGCTTTCTTTGGAGTCGTCTTGTGGAGCTTGTGAGGTAGGGTCTGTGGGTGTGCCACGCAGTGGGCAATCCTGGACCATGTGTTGCAGGGTGTCTGGAACGTCGCAATGGGGGCATATGTACGAATTCGCTGCTGAATTTTATTTTTTATCGCACGTAACGCAATGCGGATATTTGTCAGCGAGTTAATGCGTTTCTGCCCCACTATTTACTTGCATGCTAGGTCATACTGCACTTGCTAAGTCAACGGGCTCGTAATGTACTAAAATCAGTAATCTCCACAAACTTCGACCGTCAACATTCATGCGCGCGAATGAAATAATACTGCAGCTCTGCACACACAGGTGTATACTTTCTCTCGCACCTTCGCATCGCTCTACGTTACTTTCCTCGCATAGTCGTGCAGTTACCAACGGTTCAGTCTTTCCGTCCATTTCTATGCAACCAGAATTACCTTCTGGTTAGGTTTTGTTTGCTGCTCGGGATGCAAAATAACTTCATGTCGTCCTCCGTCTGATCTCGGCACCCATCCGCACAGACACAAGGCATTTCGGTCCTTCGCATCCTAGGTCATACCGACCTATTCAGCGGGCTCACAGCGAACTAAAATAATAATCTCCACAAACTTCGGCCCTCAACATTCATGCACGCGAGTGAAATACTATCACCGCTCGACACACGCACGTGTATACTTTCTATCGCACCTTTGTACCGTTGTATGTTACTTGCCTCGCATAGTCGTGCTGTTACCGATGGTTCAAAGTCCGTCCGTGTAATTCTGTGTAACCATACTTTTCGTCTGGTTAGGTTCTGGTTGCCGCGCGCGATGCAAAATAACTTCTTGCCATCCTTCGTCCGGTTTTGGCACCCAACCGCACAGCAACAAGGCATTTCAGACCTCCCGGAACGAAATTATCGCAGCGATGTGCAAAGCACAACAGGCTAAACGCGCGCTCTTCGCCCGGCGCGCAGGAACTTTCGTGGCGGCAAAGGGGCGTAGCAAGGTCACATGTCACCGATCAGCCTATCGCAGGCGTTGTCGGCTGGATCAAAGCCTGGCGGTACCTTTAAATGATTGAGGGACTTTAGGATGAAATAGTGTTCCTGTGGGAGCATATACGAGCGCTGAGAAACGAGCGCTGGCGTCTAGGATGAAATAGTGTTCCTGCGGGAGCATATACAGGAACACTAGGATGAAACTTGGCGTGCGGTCGTCCATACCACATTGGCGACGAGGATGTCGTGAACGTACCCCCAAGCCCCGCTGCGCCGTCCGTAGCCGCCCACCATGAGCTTCACCGGGCTTGCTCCGCCACCGTTTTTCCTTCCGACGCCCGGCCGTCCCTTATTGCCATGGGAGCAGTGGGAGCAGATGTTCAACGTCTACTTGCTGGCATCCGGAGCCGCCGCATTCAAGCCGGAGCAACGCAAGGCTATTCTTTTGCATTGTTTGGGGGCGGAGGGCCAGCGTATTTATCAGGCGCTACATGCAGGGACCAGCGCCGCAGCACCGTCCGCGCCAAGTGCCGCAGCACTCGCCGATGACAAGTCTGTCGTTGCCCCTCCTGACGAATACGACTCTGCACTCGCCGCATTACGGCGCCAGTTTTCGACGTCGCGCAACGTTATGATCGAGCGTCATCGCTTTCACCGCCGCAGCCAACACACAGGCGAGTCCGTTCATGACTTTGTTGCCGCTGTACGGGAGCTAGCGTCACATTGTTCGTTTGCCTCGCAAGATGATAGTTTGCGGGACCAATTCGTTGCCGGCATAGCTTCCACTCGCGTACGTGAGCGGTTACTGCTCGAGGGTTCCACACTTTCATTCGAGAATTCTGTTCGAATTGCACTTCAGTTTGAGCAGGTGGCTGAAGAGCTAAAGGAGCTTTCTGCTTCGGTCGAAGCAATTTCATTGCGGCAGCGTCGAAAACCATCGTCGCATTCTTCGAAAAAAAAAGGAATTCACAACCGGCAGCTACCTTAGAGCAGAATTCAACGAGGAGTGCGGGTGGCTCACGGGCGCCGCAGCGGAACCGAGAACAGAGTAGCCGCTCCTGTTCGCTACATTCTTTCCGATGCGGCTCGCGGGACCACGTCGCGTCAGCGCCGCAGTGCCCAGCGCATGGCAAGACTTGTTCGTTTTGCGGTCGCAAGGGCCACTTTCAAAGGGTATGCAACCGCAAGCTAATCCAAGTACAAGGCCGAGTCCGTGAAGTTGAATTTCATGAAGATGTTTCGTCATGCAGCAGTGCTGAGGAAGTTTTGACTGTGCAACGTTCCGCGCGTAGCGGAATTCATATTCAAGTGCAGGTCGCGAGTGTCACTGACATTCCTTGTTGATTCAGGGTCGTCTGTTTCAATCCTGTCGGAGCAAGAATTCAGTCGATATTTTCAGAGTGTTCCGCTTCTGCCTGCTCCGCATGTTAGTCTGACTACTCTCAACGGCCGATTCCAGTGCTGGTTGTTTCCAGGCAGACGTTCTATTTAAAGGCCGCACAGCGTCGCTGCGTTTTTATGTTGTTCACCAAGGAACTTGCCTGATCGGTCTTGACGGCATTAAAGCCTTGGATATGTGCATTGAGGGTTCTGCTCTCAAGTGCTTATACACGTCCATTGCTCCGCAGCCGACTGTTGTTGACCCGCTATCCTGTTCTGTTTCCACACCGTCAAGCACGCAGCCCCATAACAAAGCTCTTCCGCCAGCCTTAGCGCATGAGTTCAGTTCACTTTTCAGTCCAGAGTTAGGTCTTGCTAAGGGGTTCACGCATCGCATCAAGACACGGCAAGGCGTGCAGCCTGTAACTTCGAAGCTTCGCCATCTGCCGTATTCTCTCCGGTCACCAGTATCAAATGAGCTTCATAGGTTGCTGAGCCTTGACATCATCGAGCGGATCGATGCTTCTGAATGGGTGTCCCCCATTGTTGTTGTTAACAAGAAAGATGGCAGCATCAGGATATGCGTAGACCTTAGCGAGCCGAACAAAGCTATTGTTCCAGACAGTTTCCCATTGCACCATACAGAGGAGCTGCTTCACGCTTCTCCAAACTTGACTTGGCTTCTGCTTACCATCAGGTTCTCTTGCACCCTGACAGCAGGGATCTGACAGCTTTCATCACTCATGATGGCCTTTTCCGTTTTAAAAGAGTTTGCTTTAGGTTCGTTTCTGCCACAGTGGCATTTCAGAAGATGATGGCGAAAATCCTTGACCGCTGCCCTGGCGTGTTCTTCTACATTGATGATGTCATCCTTTTTGGCAAGACCGCAGAAGAACACCTTTCAAACTTGAAGACCGTGCTGCAAAAGATCAAGAACGCAGGTCTGAAACTGAACAACAAATGCCTTTTCGGCGTTACAGAACTTGCCTTTTTAGGGCACAAGGTCACTGCACGTGGTATCTCGCCACTTCCATGTAGACTCCATAGTTAACACACCAGTGCCAACTGATGTGGCCACCCTTCGTTCGTTCCTGGGCCTCGTAGAATACTACTCCAAATTTGTTCCACACTTGGCACAAGTGGTTGAGCCTATGAGAGTCTTACTTCGCGAAAATGAGCCATTCATCTGGTCTGCCGAAGCAGACAGCAGTTTCCGGATGGTCAAGGAAATGCTTTCGTCGAGTACAGTCCTCCAGATGTTCGATCCATCACTTCCAGTTATTGTGTCGACCGACGCGTCCGACTGTGGGCTGGGAGCAGTCCTGCAGCAACAAAGTGGCCACGAGCTCCGCACAGTCGCTTTCGCATCTCGTGCACTGTCGCCTGCAGAGAGAAAGTATTCAGTCGGTGAACGAGAAGCTCTTGCGTGCATTCGGGCGTGTGAGCGATGGCACACGTACCTGTGGGGTCGCCATTTCACAATTCGAACAGACCACCAGGCACTGGTGTCCTTGCTGTCGTCACAAGGACATGGAAGACGCCCACTCCGAATCGCACGTTAGAGTCCACGACTGCTTTGCTACAATTTCACTGTTGAATACCGCAAGGGGTCCACAAATACTGTAGCAGATGCACTTTCTCGGCTACCAGCACCTACCTCGGAGGCAGAGATTGCTAAGGAGAAAGAAGTTGCCTCGTTCATTGAGCCAGCCTGCGTGACTAAGGACAAGTTCAGGCAGGCCGCCCTCGACGACAGTTGCCTGGAAACCGTCAAGTCATTCGTGCTGAGTTCCTGGCCGCCAAAGAAGTTCATACCAGAAGAGGCGAAACCATTCTACGCCATTCGGGAAGAACTTTCTGTTGTCGATAACCTGTTACTGCGTGGAGAGCGCCTCGTTCCGTCCTCCCTCACGGCTCATATCATCGGCACCGCGCACGAGACACATCCGGGTATCACGCGCACGAAGGCGCGACTGCGTGAGCGGTTCTGGTGGCCACGAATGGATCAGCAAGTGGAAACGGCAGTAAAAAACTGCCATATCTGTCTGGAGGCAGATAAGTGTGCCAAAACATCACCAGCACCGTTGCAACCTGTTGAATGGCCTGAGCGACCATGGCAAAAGCTTGGCCTAGACATTGTTGGTCCTTTGGAGCATGCAGCTTATAACAGCAGATTTACTATAACGCTTGTCGACTACCATTCTAAATGGCCCGAGGTGTATTTTTGCAGCGAAGTGTCCACGAGCACCGTGAAAGACTTTTTTTTTAAGAACCCCGCAGTGGCGTCTGCGTCAGCAGGCGTTTGGTGTGTTGCGACACCACGTACCCGAGCACACGAGGGTTGGACCCTCCCGCGTGTAGCTGTGCGCGGCTTAGCCGTGTCCGGGGAAAGGGGGATCCTGGAGGTTGAGCCGATGCCGGGTGTTCGGACCTTTAAGGCCCCCCGGCAGAGGCAACACACCTCTGGCCTCTGCTTCACGTAGACGGCACTCCCGGACTGACCCACCCGGGGGAAATCGGTAGTTGCCTTTTCCTGTCTCTCTCCCTATTACCTTCGCCTTTCCCTTTCCACCTTTCCGGTCTTCTTCTGGTTTCCTTTTACTTCCAATTTTTCCAGGCAGCAAGGGTTAACCTTGTGTGGATAGCCAACCTTGGTTATTTCATATTTGGTTATAGTGGTAATGTACAGCTGGCGTTTGCAGGCCGTGTTTCACAGGTCCTGCAGCGTCCCCTTGTAGGACTCCACGGTAGGTGGCTGGCGTTACTACCGAAATCTCTCGTATGTTTATGGCTAACTCCTTCCCCCCACTCCCTGATCACCCTCAGAAAAGAGGGCGCACCGATGAAGTATTCAAATTTTTTGGTCGGCAAAAAGAATCTCCCTCGTTTCCACGTCATCCATTCTGAAACACCAGCTAAACCAGTGCGAACAATTTCTACATTCCTTGTATCGAAGTTCCTTACCGAAGTTTTTGGCCCAGGCTATAAAGCGTCGAGGATGGCTAGCGGTGACCTCCTCTTGGAGCTCCGCGATCAGAAACAATTTGAGAAACTGCCTAAACTAGTATCATTTGGGGAGACCCAAATAGTAGTAACCCCGCACCGCACGATGAATACCACCCACGGCGTTGTCTCGGACGATGATTTGCTGCAGCTCTCTGAGGCTGAACTCTTGGAGGGCTTCAGTGAACAGAATGTTATAAATGGCAAAAGAATCAAGATGAGGCGAGATGGTAAAGAAATTGTGACCAGACATCTAATACTCACCTTCAATTCAAGTGTCCTGCCCGACTCAATCGAGGCCGGGTACATCAAGCTCCGTGTAAGACCGTATGTGCCAAATCCCTTGAGATGTTTCAAATGCCAACGTTTTGGCCACAGCTCGCAGAGCTGCCGAGGCCGCCAAACATGTGCAAAATGCAGCGCCCATGAACACACGTCTGAAGCTTGCGCGAACTCTTTGCATTGTGTAAACTGTGATGGAGAGCACGCCGCGTACTCGCGGTCGTGCCCATCTTGGAAAAAAGAAAAAAGAAATTGTCATAATAAAGTGAAAGAAAATATATCATTCAAGGAGGCACGTAGGCAGGTGGCATACCTGCCTAAGAACACATGTGCCGAAGTGGCGCGTCAGGGGGCAGCGCCACAACGGCCTCCGGCGGCTGTCCGACCCACACCCAGTGAGGCGGCAGTGACGCCATCCGCCCCCTCGGCGGCTGCAGCTAACGCTGCTACGCCAACACAGCAGACGGGACCATCGACCCCGAAGGTGGGCGCAGCCGAGGCTGCCCCAACCTCCCCGGCCCCATCCAGCGCTGGCAACAGCCGGCGCAGCCAGATCCCTCAGGGAGCCCTATCGACCTCCGGGCTGGTGGGCGCAGGGATCTTGCCTTCCGAGGCAGGACCCTCACAGAAAACTTCTCGCTCGCAAGAGCATGTGTCCGGCGCCTCACAAGAGGCAATGGACACTACACCTTTTTAACGGCGCGCCAAGCGCCTAAGGAGCGGCGAGGCTCCCCCGAACGCTCCAGAAAGGGCAAAACCCCGATTACAGGGCCTCGAATGAGCTCTGTAACCTAAATCATAACATCCGTTTCCGTAGACACAGTACCTATTCACTTCCAATATGGATACAAAAATAATTCAATGGAACATCAGAGGTCTTCTTAGAAACCTTGATGATGTGCAGGAACTCATCCAAAAACACAATCCAAAAGTGCTGTGTTTACAGGAAACACACCTAAAATCCAAACACACAAACTTTCTCCGACAGTACATAACTTATCGCAAAGATCGCGATGATGCGACAGCATCATCGGGCGGTGTCGCCATTGTTATCCATAAGAGCATTGCGTGTCAACTTTTACAGCTACAAACGCCTCTCGAAGCGGTGGCGGTTCGAGCTGTTCTCCTAAACAAACTCATCACCATTAGCTCTCTTTACATACCGCCACATTACAAATTAACGAAACATGAATTTCAATCCTATATAGATCAACTGCCAGAACCTTATGTTGTTCTGGGCGATTTCAATGCGCACAGCTCCCTGTGGGGCGACACTCGTACAGACGCGCGAGGTCGTCTTGTTGAACAGTTCATTTTTTCTTCAGATGCGTGCTTGCTGAATAAGAAGGAACCCACGTATTACTCCCTAGCAAACAGAACCTTTGCTTCAATAGATCTGAGCATAGTCTCTCCGTCCATACTGCCTGAACTAGAATGGGAAGTTACAAACGATCCTTACGGAAGCGACCACTTCCCTGTACTATTAGAACACTTAAAGAAGGCGAATATCCGCCACAGGCTCCTAGGTGGAAGACTGAGACAACAGACTGGGAGAAATTCCGAAACTTAAAGGGGTTGGGACACCAAATTTTGAGGCTATAAAAAGCATGTTGTAGGCTGCTTCCGTATGCAAGGACACCCAGAACGAGGTATCGGGCGCTGCAAACATTTCAAAATAATTTTAATTCAGCTCCAAAAAGTCACTAAAAACTCCTTCTCGTAGTCGAGACCCATCGCTAGCGCGGCAGCTACTACGTCACAGAGGAGGAACGAAAATATTGACGTCATAGCACACCAGCACAAAAACGTGACGTATGATGAGCAGCGATGAAATGCCGATTACGGAGCCTGCTGAGCCGAGCGACCGAGCATAGCCTCCACTATGACCGAGCTACAGGCATATAGAAATCCTTTCTTAATGCAAAGAAGGGGTAAGGCGTGCAGACACGGACACAAGAGGAGAGAAGGGGACAACACGAACGCCGCACGGCAGCCCGCGAACGGCAAACTGCGTGCGGCGAGTTGCCGCACGCAGTTGCAGTGCGGCGTGTAAAACACTAGCCGGCCGACTCCAAAAGGGACCAGGATATGCGGCGTTCGTGTTGTCCGCTTCTCTCCTGGCATAGTCGCATAGTTCGGCAGCTCGGAGCGGTCTCTCCTTCGTTTGGCCTTTCTCAATGTGAAGGCCCGTCCACGTTACCGGCACGGAAACTCGCCGCACGCCGTTTGCCGTTCGCGGGCCCCCGTGCGACATCGGTTTTGCTCGCGAACGGCCAGATTTCCTAGCTGTAGAGAGCACGGGCCCGGGACCCATTTTTGCGGCAGCCGTATGGCGAAGCGGCCAATCAGCGTCCGAGGAGTGGTCACTCTGTGCACCGACGGCAGCTTCACCGCCTCTGATCGTTCGGCGCCGCCGATATCGTGGCTAGGCCTTTTCCGGTTCACTTCGAAGCTAAAGCTTACGGCGCTTCGGAATGAATCACCGACTCTCACAAGCCGCAATATTTTCTTACCGTTGTTGTCGCTCTTCGCAATAATTATAATAATCGCGACATGCACTTCGAATCGCCAGTTGACCTCTGCTGGCAGAGCACGCGTATGCGCGAGCAGACGACGCAGCATAGTTTTACGTCACTATTTTTTGTGGCCCACGTGACCAAGCCATGTTGCGTTTCCTCCTCTGTGACGTCATAGCATCCCCCGGAGCCCAGAAACCGAAACCTAAATCGCTTGGTATAATAATGCTATTATTAAATTATTTATCGGATATATATGAATCCCGCTGTGTGTATCGTGCTCCCTGGAGCATGACGCAACGTTTGAATCAACAAACGCATGAACGAAAATTTTGATGTCTCCACCCCTTTAACTAGTATATCATGGGATGACATGTCCTCGTTTGGAATTGATGCTGCCGTGCAATATTTTACAGCCTTCATAACAGATGCCGCAACTAAATGTATATCACAAGTCAGTCAGCCAGTCAGTGTTTTATTTTCACCAAACAAAAACATTTGTGAAAAAGGGGAGACGGCGAAAAATCTGCGGATACTGCAGCTTGACTAAGCACCGTCCACCCTGTGGTAGCAATGACAGGGTAAATATACATGCAAAAAGACAATTATACAAGCAAAAAGTGAATAATTTAAAGTGACAGGTTAAATACTCAAGCGAAAGCAAATAATTATACACCAGTACGAAAAATTGTACATATGGGATCATTTTTGCATATAATAAAGCAAGAGAAGACAAATTGGCATCAATGATACATGCAACATTGATATAATGCAATACAATTTAAGTAATGCGCAGTTACAAAAACAAGCTAACTACATTGGTGGGATTTAGTGTTTTGATTTCGATGTCTTGCTGCTCACATGCATTAAGAGTGCTTGGTAATGTGTAGCTAAGCCTTTGCGTTCCGTAAATAGTGCGTGAGAATGGAGTTTTCCAGGGGGGTTTATACCGATGGAAGTAAATACTTTGAGTAGGTTCAAGATTTGCAAGTGTGAGAAATGTGTCCAGCTTCCCGCGAGTTGCACTAATGTAGGATTGCAGCAGCCTGCATTTGTATATATTGTTCGGCGTAACAATTTTGTTTCACAAAAAGATGGCTGGTGTGTTCAAGGTATGGTATGTTCTCTATTGCCCTAATAGCTCTTTTCTGAAGTATTTTTAGCTTATTCAAATTGGTTAATGTAGTGTTTCCCCATATTAAAGCACAGTAGTTCAAGTGAGCATGGAAGAGAGCTTGATAAATAAGTCCCTTTATGGTAAGAGGCAAAAGATATCGACAACGATTTAAAGCACCAACCACGCGTCTCAGCTTTAAGCTAATCTGATCTATTTGGTCATTCCAGGATACATGTTCATTAAAAATTACTGCAAGCGTCTTTATTGATTTGGTTACTGAAATTTCGTATGAGCCTAGGGTAACGTGGTGAGGTAACTGTAGGGATGTGCCAAGTGCTCGAAAAAGGACACATTTTGTTCTTGTTTCATTTAGCGTTAAATTGTTTTTAGTGCACCAATCGCGAAGCTTATAACAGGTGTTTGCTGCTAGTGCCTCGAGAGTACCTAACTTTCTTCCAGTAAAAATCAGTGGGCAATCGTCAGCATAAATTATAAATTTGCAAACTTCGTCGATGTTGATTATGTCATTGATGTAATATAAGAACAACACAGGCCCTAGAATGCTGCCTTGTGGCACCTCGGTTTTAATTGGTTGTGTGCGTGATTTAAAACCATTTATTTCAACGTACTCAGACCGCGCACTCAAATACGACTGAATAAGTTCGAGCGAGATTCCTCTAAATCCATAGCATTTTAACTTATTTAATAATAATTCATGACTTACGCGATCAAATGCCTTACTGAAGTCCAAATATAATGCAAGTGTCAAAAGCCTGTTTTCGATATTATGTAATATGATTTCTTTTTGTGCTAGTAGAGCGCTCTCAGTTGAACGTTTCTTTCTGAAACCATACTGACATTCGGTAATAAGGTCGTACTTTCTAGAAAAGATATCAATTCTATCGTTTATTATTTTTTCAAGGCATTTCGAGAAGATGGGGAGTATGGATATTGGGCGATAATTGCTTAAATTGTTTTTGTCTCCTGCTTTGTATATTGCGGTAACTTTTGCTAGTTGCATGAGCGTTGGAAAAATACCTGTTGATAACACCAAGTTGTAGATATGTGTTAGTACTTCCGCTATGATATTTAATACATACTTTATTGGTCGCATTTCTATGCCATCAGAATCACAGCTGCGACTATTTTTTATTCTACTGAATAGTGTAATTACTTCTGAACTGGAAGTTGGTTTAAGAAAAAGCGTGTTTGGTATCGTATTTATGCCGGTTGTTGTTTGTGCGCTGTGGCTGGCATTTCCTATTTTCACGAAGAAATCATTGAATTGTTCTGCAAGCTCAGTTCCGTTTAACGTTTTTCCGTCTATTTCCAGATTTTCGATTTTTGTGGGAGTGGCTCCTTTATTCAGTACTTCATTTAGTTTGTTCCACATAGCGTTACGTCGCTCTGGACGTTGTGGATCGAATATGTGGTAGTAGTAGTCCCTTTTTGCCCTTTCCTTTTCTTTATTCAACTTATTTCTAACAGTCTTGTATTCAGTCTATAAGTCCGCATTACGTGTTTTAACGAACTGCTGGTAAAGTTTATTTTTATGGTTTATCTGTCGCTTTAGATAGTTTGTTATCCATGGTTTCCGAGATTTGTTTGGTCTGTGATATGTCTTGAGAGGAAACGATTCAAAGTAAAGTTCTTTAAATGTTGTTATAAAGTTATTATACGATTTGTTCGCATCTCCATCGGCCAAAATATCATTCCAATGTAATTGCTTGATACGGTGTCTAAAGCGCTCCAATGTTGCAGGTGTCACTGAGCGGTACATGAATTCTTCTGGTTTCACGTAGGCCGGGTTGGTGTGCATTTTCAGGAAAATAAATATAGGCAAGTGATAGCTTATGTCACAACTTAGTACCCCTGAAATCCTTTCTTCTGTCATAGAATTGGTAACAAACATGTCCAGCAATGACATTGTTGATTCAGTAACTCGTGTTGGCATAGTAATGACATTTTCAAAAGAGTTGCACTCAAGCACTGATAAAAATTCATTACTTGTAACTGAGTTCTTCAAGACATCTATATTAAAATCCCCACGGAGCGTAAGCATATAATTCATAGCATTTGCATGTGACAAAAGACGATCAAAAAATGTTAAGGAATGGATTAGCATGCAAACGGCGTGTCCCGTGGTGGAACGACGATTGTAGGATCGCTCGTAAGAAACAAAACAAAGCGTGGGGGTTGCTACGCGCCTCCCCCACTGCGGAGAATCTTATCAATTTTAAAAAAGTAAAATCCCAAGGCAGGCGAACCCGCCGACAAGCCAGAAGAGAGAGTTGGCAGAAGTTTTTATCTGGTATCAACTCCTATACAGATGAGGCCAAAGTCTGAAACAGGAGTAATAGGATAAAAGGGCGACAAACATATTCACTTCCTTTGGTCGACACACAAGGTGAAACACTGAAAGATCAGGCAGACACACTTGGAGAACACTTTGAGAGCGTGTCGAGTTCAAGCCATTATTCGCAATCCTTTTTGAAATACAAACAAATAGAAGAATGTAAGCCAGTAATACGAAAATCCAGACAGAATGTACCCTATAACCGGCCGTTGAGTATTGCAGAGTTGAGAGCTGCTTTGACCACATGCAAAAGCTCTGCACTGGGACCTGATAGAGTCATGTACGAAATGATCAGAAACTTACACACTGACACCAAACTTACACTACTCACGCTTTTCAACGCTATTTGGGCTACGGGATACCTCCCATCCACATGGAAAGAAGCGATTGTGGTCCCTTGTCTTAAGCAGGGTAAAGACCCTTCCTTGGCAGCAAGTTACCGTCCGATAGCTCTTACAAATTGTCTTTGTAAGCTTTGCAAAAAAATGGTTAACCGCAGACTTGTACATTTTATTGAACTCAACAATATCCTCGATCCCTTTCAGTGTGGGTTCAGAGAAGGGCGGTCCACAACCGATCACCTTGTGCGCATTGAGGGAAACATTCGCGACGCCTTTCTACATAAACAATATTTCCTATCCGTATTCCTCGATATGGAGAAGGCGTACGACACTACGTGGCGCTATGAAATCTTGAGAGACTTGTCGGGAATTGGCATCCGTGGCAATATGCTCGTCCTAATAGAAAGCTATTTGTCCAACCGTACATTCCGCGTGAAAGTCGGCAATGTATTGTCGCGACCTTTTATACAGGAAACTGGTGTACCTCAAGAAGGTACTTAGCTGCACGCTCTTCATCGTGAAAATGAACACCCTTCGTGCTTCATTACCGCCAGCCATTTTTTATTCTGTTTACGTAGACGACATACAGATGGGTTTCAAATCCTGCAACCTTACTGTATGCGAGAGGCAAGTTCAACAGGTCTTGAACAAAGTGTCCGAATGGGCAGAAGAAAACGGATTTAAAGTTAACCCCAACAAAAGTTCTTGTGTGCTTTTCACAAGAAAGAGAGGGCTCATTGCAGAACCCAGTATCGAAATGTATGGTCAGCGAATTCCTGTGAACAAAGAACACAAGTTCTCAGGCATCATACTTGATTCGAAATTAACTTTTATTCAACACATAAAGTACCCGAAGGTCAAATGCTTAAAAACAATGAACTTACTTAAAGTGTTATCCCACACAACATGGGGCAGCGACAGGAAATGTTTAATGAATCTTTACAAGAGCCTCATCCGATCACGGTTGGACTACGGTGCCGTGATCTATCATTCTGCAGCCCCGAGCGCGCTAAAGATGCTAGATCCGGTCCACCGTCTAGGAATCCGACTGGCCACTGGAGCTTTCAGAACAAGTCCTATTGAAAGCTTATATGCAGAATCAAATGAGTGGTCACTTCATCTGCAGAGAACATACATCAGCCAAAAACATTTTTTGAAAGTCCACGCTAATCCTCAGCATCCGTGTTTTAATACCATTAACGATACGACATATGCTACACTCTTTCATAATCGTCCCTCCGTAAGACAGCCTTTCTCGCTGCGTGTGAGGGAGCTTAGTGACGAAATGCGTGTCATAATCCTCGAGCTTCGCCCAATGCATCCAGCCAAGCTGCTGCCTCCTTGGGAGTGGCAGCTGATACAATGCGATATATCCTTCATGCAAGTTACAAAACCCCCGCAGGGGCGTCTGCGCAAGCAGGCGTTTGGTGTGTTGCGACACCACGGACCCGAGCACACGAGGGTTGGACCCTCCCGCGTGTAGCCGTGCGCGGCTTAGCCGTGTCTGGGGAAAAGGGGATCCTGGGGTTTGAGCCGAAGCTGGGTGTTTGAACCTTTAAGGCCCCCCGGCGGAGGCAACACACCTCTTCGGCCTCGGCTTCACATAGACGGCACCTCCAGGCTGACCCACCTGGAGGAAATCGGCAGTCGCTTTTTCCTGTCCTTCTCTTCAATCTTCGTCTTTCTCTCTCGCCTTTTTCATCTTTCCTGTCTTCTCATCACTTCTCACTTCCTAGTTTCCCGGCGGCAAGGGTTAACCTTGTGTAGCTAGCCAGCCTTGGTTATCCTGTATTTGGTTATAGCAGCGATGTACGGCTGGCGTTGGCAGGGTTTCTCTAGCAGGAACTTCTGTCACGTCCCCCTGTTGGGCTCCATGGTGGGTGGTCGGCATCGCGGCCGAAAACCCAACATTACTTATGGAACATGCTTTTCCTAAACTACCTGATCGCCCTCAGAAACGAGGGCGCACCGAAGAAGTTTTTCAGTTTTTCGGGCGCCAAGTCCACAATTTTCCCCGTTTTCATGTGATCCACGCAGAAAAACCAGCTAAACAAGTGCGAACAATCTCCCCGTTCCTTGTATCTAAGTCTCTTACCGAAGTTTTTGGTCCAGGATATAAGGTGTCGAGGATGGCTAGCGGCGACCTCCTCTTGGAGCTCCGCGATCAAAAGCAATTTGAGAAACTGCCTCAGCTAGTATAATTTAGGACGACCCAAGTAGTAGTAACCCCGCACCGCACGATGAATACCTCACGCGGCGTTGTCTCGGACGATGATTTGCTGGAGCTCACTGAGGCTGAGCTCTTGGAGGGCTTCAGCGAACAGAATGTTATAAATGTCAAAAGAATTAAGATGAGGCGAGATGGAAAAGAAATCCGGAAAAAAGAAAGAAAAAAAGAAAGAAAAAAGAAAAAAAAAGGCGGCAAGGGTTAACCTTGTGTAGCTAGCCAGCCTTGGTTATCCTGTATTTGGTTATAGCAGCGATGTACGGCTGGCGTTGGCAGGGTTTCTCTAGCAGGAACTTCTGTCACGTCCCCCTGTTGGGCTCCATGGTGGGTGGTCGGCATCGCGGCCGAAAACCCAACATTACTTATGGAACATGCTTTTCCTAAACTACCTGATCGCCCTCAGAAACGAGGGCGCACCGAAGAAGTTTTTCAGTTTTTCGGGCGCCAAGTCCACAATTTTCCCCGTTTTCATGTGATCCACGCAGAAAAACCAGCTAAACAAGTGCGAACAATCTCCCCATTCCTTGTATCTAAGTCTCTTACCGAAGTTTTTGGTCCAGGATATAAGGTGTCGAGGATGGCTAGCGGCGACCTCCTCTTGGAGCTCCGCGATCAAAAGCAATTTGAGAAACTGCCTCAACTAGTATAATTTAGGACGACCCAAGTAGTAGTAACCCCGCACCGCACGATGAATACCTCACGCGGCGTTGTCTCGGACGATGATTTGCTGGAGCTCACTGAGGCTGAGCTCTTGGAGGGCTTCAGCGAACAGAATGTTATAAATGTCAAAAGAATTAAGATGAGGCGAGATGGAAAAGAAATCCAAACAAAACACCTGATACTCACTTTCGGCTCAAGTGTCCTCCCCGAGTCCATCGAGGCCGGTTATATCAAACTTCGTGTTAGGCCATACGTGCCCAATCCTCTCAGATGCTTTAAGTGCCAAAGGTTCGGCCACAGTTCACAGAACTGTCGAGGCCGGTTGACATGTGCCAAGTGTAGTGACACTGAACATTCCTCCGAAACATGCCAGAACACTCCACATTGTGTCAACTGTGATGGCGAGCATGCCGCATACTCGCGGTCCTGCCCGTCATGGAAAAAAGAAAAGGAGATTGTGACAATCAAAGTAAAAGAAAACGTATCTTTCAAAGAGGCACGCAGGCGGGTGTCATACCTTTCTAAGAGCAGCTTTGCCGATGTGGCGCGTAAGGGGGCAGCGTCACAACGGCCTCCGGCGGCTGTCCGACACACAACCAGCGAGTCGGCAGTCACGCCATCTGCCCCCGCGGTGGTTGAAGCTAGCGCTGCTCCGTCAACCCACCAGACGGGGCCACCGACCCCGAAGGTGAGCGCAGCCGAGGCTGCCCCAACCTCCGCGGCCCTTTCCAGCGCTGGCAACAGCCGGTGCAGCCAAATCCCCCAGGGAGCCCCATCGACCTCCGGGCTGGTGGGTGCAGGGGTCTTGCCCTCCAAGGCAGGGCCCTCGCTGGTAAATTCTCGCTCGCAAGAGCACGTGTCCGGTGCCTCACAAGAGGCAATGGACACTACACCTATCCTCAAGGCCCACCAAGCGCCTAAGGAGCGGCGAGGCTCGCTCGAACGCTCCAGAAAGAGCAGAACCCCCGTTACAGGGCCTTGAAAGAGCTCTGTAACTTAAGGCATCACCTCCGTTTCCGTACACACAGCACTTATTTACTTTCAAAATGGCGACACAAATTATTCAATGGAACGTCAGAGGTCTTTTTAGGAACCTTGATGACGTGCAAGAGCTTATCCAAAACACAATCCAATAGTGCTGTGTCTACAGGAAACACATTTAAAACGACAACACACAAACTTTCTGCCACAGTATGTCAAGTTCCGCAAAGATCGCGATGATGCTGTCGTATCATCAGGCGGTGTTGCCATTTTTATTCATAAAAATATTTCCTGTCAGCGTTTATAGCTACAAACGCCCCTTGAAGCAGTGGCGGTTCGAGCTGTTCTTTTAATAAACTCGTCACCATTTGTTCGATTTATATACCCCCACACTACAAACTAAGCAAACATGAATTTCAGTCCTTCATAGATGAATTGCCAGTACCTTACATTGTACTTAGGGATTTCAATGCGCACAACAGCCTGTGGGGCGACTCTCGTATAGATGCGCGAGGTCGTCTTGTTGAACAGTTCCTCCTCTCCTCTGGTGCATGCCTGCTGAATAAGAAGGCACCCACATATTATTCTCTCGCCAACAGAACATTTTCATCAATTGACTTCAGCCTAGTTTCCCCGTGTATACTGCCTGAACTCGAATGGGAAGTTATGAACAATCCTTACGGGTGCGACCACTTCCCCATACTGATAAGAACATCTAAAGAAAACGAATATCCTCCACAAGCTCCTAGGTGGAAGATAGACACAGCCGACTGGCAGAAATTTCAAACTCTCTCTAGCATCTCATGGGCTGACCTGTCTTCTTTAGAAATTGATGCTGCTGTGGATTATCTTACAGCATTCATAATAGATGCCGCATCAAAATGGATATCCGAAGTAAGTGGTTTGGCATGCAAGCCACGTGTACCGTGGTCGAATAGCGAATGTCGGACCGCCCGTAAGAATCAGAACAAGGCGTGGGGGTTGCTGCGAGCTTCTCCCACCGCTGAGAATCTTGCCAACTTTAAAAAAATAAAATCCCAAGGTAAGAGAACCCGCCGGCAGGCCAGAAGAGAAAGTTGGCACAAGTTTTTATCGAGTATTAACTCGTTTAGAGATGAGACCAAAGCCTGGAACAGGGTTAATAGGATTAGAGGGCAGCAAACATATTCACTCCCTCTAGTAAATACACAGGGCGATACACTGAAATATCAGGCCGACTTACTTGGGGACCACTTTGAGAGTGTATCAAGCTCAAATCATTATTCGCAATCATTCCTGAAATATAAACAAATAGAAGAATGCAAGCCACTCATCAGTAAATGCCGACAGAATTAACCGTACAATTGCCCTTTTAGTGCTGCCGAATTGAAAGCGGCCTTGAGGGCATGCAAGAGTTCCGCACCAGGATCTGACAGAATCATGTATGAAATGCTCAAAAACTTACACAATGACACGGAACTTACACTACTCACACTTTTCAGCACCATCTGGGATGCAGGGTACCTTCCAACCGCGTGGAAGGAAGCCATTGTGGTCCCTGTTTTGAAACAAGGCAAACACCCTTCCTCAGTGGCAAGTTACCGCCCTCACAAGTTGCATTTGTAAGGTGTTTGAAAAAATGATAAATCGGCGACTCATTCATTTCCTTCAACAGAGCAAAATGCTTGATCCTTATCAGTGCGGCTTCCGAGAAGGGCGCTCCACAACCGATCATCTCGTACGTGTTGAAGGGAATATCCGGGACGCATTTATACATAAACAGTTCTTCCTCTCGATATTTCTCGATATGGAAAAGGCGCATGACACAACGTGGCGATACGGGATCTTGCGAGACTTATCGGAAATGGGCATCCACGGTAATATGTTTAATATAATAGAAAGCTATCTGTCAAATCGTACCTTCCGGGTAAAAGTCGGCAATGCACTCTCACGTCTATTTCCGCAAGAAATGGGTGTACCCCAAGGAGGCGTGCTCAGCGGCGCGCTCTTTATCGTGAAGATGAACACGCTTCGTGCTTCACTACCACCCGTCATCTTTTACTCTGTCTACGTAGACGACATTCAAATAGCTTTCAAATATAGTAACCTCGCAGTCTGCGAGAGACAGGTACAGCATGGCCTGAACAAAGTGTCAACGTGGCCAGACAGGAATGGATTTAGGATCAATCCTAACAAAAGCTCTTGTGTTCTTTTTACAAGAAAGAGAGGACTTATCCCAGATCCTTGCATAGAACTGCGTAGACAACAGATACCTGTAAACAAAGAACACAAACTTCTAGGTGTCATACTTGACTACAGACTCACTTTCGTCCTCCACATTAAATATCTTAAAGAAAAATGTCTGAAAACAATGAACATAATCAAACTTCTATCCCAGACTACATGGGGTAGTGACAGAAAGTGTTTAATGAATATCTATAAGAGCCTCATTCGATCACGACAAGACTATGGTGCCGTGATCTATCATTCTGCAGCCCCGAGCGCGCTAAAGATGCTAGATCCGGTCCACCATCTAGGAATCCGACTGGCCACTGGCGCTTTCGGAACGAGTCCCATACAAAGTTTATATGCAGAATCGAATGAGTGGTCACTTCATCTGCAGAGAACATACATCAGCCAAACATATTTTCTGAATGTCCACTCAAATCCACAACATCCCTGTTTTAATACCATTAATGACATGACATATGCTACACTCTTTCGCAATCGTCCCTCCGTAAGACAGCCTTTCTCGCTGCGTGTGAGGGAGCTTAGTGAAGAAATGCACGTTCCACTCCTCGAGCTTCCCCTAATGCATCCAGCCAAGCTGCTACCTCCTTGGGAGTGGCAGCTCATACAATGTGATATATCTTTCGTGGAAGTCACAAAGCATGCTCCAGAGACTGGAATCCAAATGCATTTCCGGGAACTCCAGTACAAATACTCCTGCACTGAGTTCTACACAGATGCATCGAAGTCACGCGACGGGGTGTCCTATGCAGCCGTCGGTCCATCCTCGGAATCCGATTTACTGCATCCAGAAACTAGTATCTTCACGGCTGAGGCCTACGCAATACTGTCGACCGTGAAGCATATAAGGAAATCAAAACTCAAAAAATAAATTATATATACGGACTCCCTAAGTGTTGTGAAGTCTTTGATATCGTTCTGTAAGCACAAAAGTCCTATAATCATTGAACTCTATTCCGTCCTAAGTAAAGCATATGTATCTAACCAGCATGTGATAATATGCTGGGTGCCTGGACATAGGGGCATCCAGGGTAACGTGTTAGCGGACCAAATGGCCACATCAATTGCATCACACACGGTTAATTCTACCGCTACAGTCCCTGTCGCAGACCTGAAGCCTTTCTTAAGAAGGAAACTGCGAAACTACTGGCAACGCTTGTGGGACCTGGAAACAAATAATGAGCTGCATGTAATAAAGCCACAATTAGGTTTCTGGCCTCCTGTAACAAAATCACGCCGGGCAGATGTCCTATTCTGTCGTCTAAGAATAGGACACACGTTTGTCACGCATAACTTTCTACTCACTGGAAATGATCCTCCAACCTGTGGTAGATGCGGGGAGAGGCTGACCGTCCTCCACGTTCTCCTGGAGTGTCGGGCAGCCGAATCTGAAAGAAGGAAAAATTTTTCCCTAGCATACCGGCAGCACATCCCCCTACATCCCGCAATGCTACTCGGCCCAGAACCTTTATTTGACGCCAACGCAGTCCTAAGTTTTCTGAGAGATGTCTTGCATGTTTTTAGCCCCACATGTTCGTAGCGGGTCCTCTCTTCAGAGGATGCCGCTGCGATAGCTCTTTAGTATAGCACATGCCTCTAGGCCCTTGTGTTTCAAGGGCTCTGGCGAGGCAGCAGTGCTCCAAGTAATTTTACTATCTTATATATTTTCTATTTTGCATCATTCTCCTTCGATGGATTTTAATGTTCATGGTATTCGTCATTAATCATCGCCATAATTTTATAGCACGTATATTTTACGCACTTTACAGCGACTATTTTTAGGCCACCTTAGAGCCAAGTCTCATCTTCCATAAAGCATATTCAACATTACCACTTGTCATGGCGCTCTTTGGCCAAACCTGGCCTTTGCGCCACAAAAAACCACACATCATCATCACTTTTTAAGAAGTGCTTTTGCCCGTGAAGGCTACCCGGAAGAGATCGTTTGTGACAATGGACCTCAGTTCACTTCGCGTGAGTTCATAACTTTCCTGCAACACAGAGGCATCAGTCTTTCACATTCTTCAGTATACTATCCCCAAGCCAATGGGCAAATAGAACGTTTCAATCGCACATTGCAAAACTTCATTCAAGTCTCACTCCTCGAAAGACGACCACTCCGGCAAGCTGTCACAGAATACTTTGCCATTTACCGCTGTACTCCGCACGCCACCACCGGGGTCGCCCCAGCAGTCCTGCTGCATGGTAGAATGCCCCGAACCAGGCTGGATGTCGTGGGTTGCTCAGCACGAGCATTTTCTGAAGACCCAGCCAAGGAGTTGGCGCGACTTCGTCAAAGGGTCAGCAGCGAAGCAGCATGCACTACACGGACAAAAGGAGAGCCGCCAAGAAGACTAAGATAGCCGTAGGCGATTTTGTCCGCATCAAAAAACCGTCTGTTCGGTTCAAGGGAGACTGCGCCTTTTCTTCAGCAACTGAGGTGATCAAGAGGAGGGGACCAGCCTCTTTCCGACTTGGAGACGGCCGTACGTGGAATGCCTCCAAGCTTTCCAGGGTTCCAGAGAGGGGCACATGGGAACCAGGCCCACCTGCCACGCCGCAGCCGCGGTCTCCTGATGCGTTGCAGCCCACCACGTCGCAGCTTCCTGATGCGCTGCAGCCTGCCACGCCGCAGCCGCGGTCTCCGGAGGCGCTACAGCCTGCCGTGCTACAGCCTCCTTCTCCCTGGACGCAGGCACTGTGTCCTGGCATACCGCATCAGCAGTCAACGAGCCCGTCGCCAGTGCGACGTCCAACGCGGACGACCCGAGAGCGCCGGCCACCGGCCTGGCTCCAAGACTGTCAGACCAATTAGTTGGTGGTCTGACATTGTGTACATAGGTTGTAAGTATGTGTATATAAGTACAGTGTGCATGCTTTGGGGTTTTCGTTACTAATACTTACTAACAACTAACCACTAAAATTAAGGAAGGGAGTATGTTATATTCAGTTTCGTTATTCATTTCAGTTCTTTATTCCCCAGGGGCGCTTCTGTTCATTATATATATTGGTTGTATATGCTGAATAAACGGCTTTTTACTTCGGGACGGCTGGAGTCTGACTTCCACCTTCGGTCAATACCACAGAGGGGTGGTTGGAGCCTCTCAGTCCAGCGCCCCACCGGTCTCTGCCGCCTGCCTGACCGGGCTAATTAAGGACTTTTGTCCTGCCAGGTCGGAGCAGGCGAGCTGTGCCTCCCACTGCTCCACTGTGTTACTGGTATTTGGCCTATTAGGGTGCTTAGTGCACTCCCAGGTTATATGTATTGTACTATACAATCGCGATGTCTCATTGCATTAGCGTTGCCGAAGTCATGCTAAAAGAAGTTCATAATGAACTTCGCAAATTGGGCCGTGAGCTTGAATCGGATGCTTTTACCGGTTTTATGAAAATAAACATGCCTTATAAGGCCAGCGAACTGAACTGCTCTTATCAGCCGCATGTACCGGCCGCTGCCCAGTTCTTGCGTGTTTTTTTTTAAAAAATGGCTGTGGCTTAGCTAAGGTTAAGGCCAGGATGCGAAGCATACTAGCCTTTATTTTAACGCGACAGCGTTAAGGAGCTCGTGTCGCAGAAAAGCCGGTGTCGTCGGCGTCGGTTCAGGCGTGCGGCGCTTGCTCAGGCGCACATTTCGTTGTCGCGCCGAACGCTGCGTTGCTCGACGCTCACCCCGTCCGATGCGGGGCGCGTAGTCGTTGCGTCGTAGCAAAGCCACCTAGAAACAGCCTCTGTAGCACGCCGCAACCTTCGCTTCTCATTCCAACGAGCAGCTCTGTCTCCAGGAGGCATCTCACCTCGTGAGTGTGTAGCAGAGGCAAGCGCAGCTGCTTATATACCGCCGCGACGCCGCGAGCGACGGCGCGAGTTGGAGCCCCGTTTCTCCTCTGTCGTGACGTCATGGTGTCACGTGGTATTGAAGGCGACACCGCCGCGCCTGAGGAGCTGGGTTGAGCTCTAGTAATATGCTTCGCATAAAAGGTCACCTATCGCTGCCTTCTACTTGCTTTTCTCTGTTGGGCTTCCTGGGGCCCTCAGATGGAATCGCGAGCTAGACGTTTGGCAATACGAAAAAGATGTACGCATTCTCGCTGTACTGGAAACACGTACGACACACCGACCCATTTGCGATCCAGATGAAGTCTGAGCACAAGCACATTCTCGCTTGAGGAATCGTCGTGCTTTATTGAACAAACTTCGGGTGGCAGCGCATCAGTACGACAGCGCGCCGGCAAGGAGCCAGAATGTCATTTCTGACACCGCGTCTTGATTCATTGACTGGGGCCTGAGGTCAGTTACCAATTACCACGGTCAATTACCACGGTAAGTGAAGCATCACGGAACCAAAGTTTTGCGAAAGCCGGTGCACGGTGCAGAACAGTACGCGCGTAGAACCGGCCTACATGCGACCACGGAAAAACCGTTTGATGTTTTTGCAGGCGTACGTTCTGTGGAGCCTTGCCGACTCTTGCAGCGCATCCGCTAACCTTCACTTTCCTGCGCTTCTCGCGCGCACAGATAAAGGCTGTTTCACATGCTGCGACTGCAACGACGAAAATCGGTGCTGTCGCACGCGTCACAATGCAATTTTTAGAGGGCTCATTTCACATGATTGCGATTTCAACAATGCGACTGGTGCGACGCCCAGGGTTGCTTAGTGCCAGGTTTCGTGGCACACGCTGCATAATTCTTTTATTGTAGTGAATAAAACGTTTACAGTATAATATTATTGACTTCTCTTGATCAGAAGCAAATAATATGTAGGTTTACTAATTTAAAAACGTTAGTTAAAATTTGTCTTGGGGTGCGTGACGGCAGTTTCTGTAGTTCAGTGCGACATTGCGCATGTAAACAGCTGTTCGCAGGTGGTTCGGCAATTCTTTATTCTATGGTTCAGCGCTGTGTGTTGTCTTATCTACCTTCTATAACCGTTTCGTTCTGCCTGCGCTACAACAATCTACAAGATGACCTATCGACAAGTTCATATAGCTACCCTCACCGTATATGCAGTATTCGGAATTCGGCTGCCACGAAGTTGTGTCAGCCCAACAAGATCCTCGCGCTACCCGTGCTCGGAGTCAGCGTCTGGAGAAACGATGCGTGTATATTGCCCGTCATTGCGCATATGTGGTGCCTGCTCCTAGCCATATTCTTACGCCAAACGCAACAAGAAGCACCAACCCGAACGCCCGCGTGTGCCCCTGAACGAAGCCTCAAACGATCTGTGTGATTACGACGTGGAATGAAAATTGTGTTGTGAAATTCCACTTTAGCGCTAGCCTGGTTCATCCATCGCCGTGCCTGCGCTGCGAATATATATATGGGAGCCCTCTCTAAATATTTCTAAAGGCGCAAAAGCCGACGCATCAAATGTTTCGAGCAGTTACCGTCGCTTTTGTAGAAACCTGTACGTTGTAACATATCATTCTAAAGGACACGCTTCTCGTCCACTTTGTTGTCCTGTGTCTCGCGCTGGTAGTATACTCGGAACGTCTAACAAGAAGACCATATCAATACGCGCTATTCATAATGCAGGATCGTAGGCCCACGGCAGGCGCACTTGCCGTAGAATTTTTCAGCTTTCTGCTCAGCCTCGCATGCCTCTCACGGTTAGCCTGTTTTGTGGAAATAAATATTATTATTAAATTATTAATGTTATTAGATATTATAGTTTCTTCACTGTAATTTATAGCAATCATCCAGATTTCTTAAGCTAGTCATGCATTTAACCTATATTAGATCAACATTGTTACGACATGCTTATGGGAGTCATTTCAAACTAGATTGCTCAGCCAGAGAAAGTACAAATGCAAGCCTCAATGTTTATTCCAATTTGGTATTCCTAAACAGATTATATTGGCAGAAATTTATGCCTGCTTGCATTTCCTGCAATTCAATGTTCAGAGCTGGAAAAACTGATTGCTTTTCTTGCTGTGAAATGGCTGCTTCAATGTCGATAGCAAGCTATAATTATTCATTTCGAAAGTGTTAAGCAATGACTATATGTCTAAGCTTACGAATGCGTTTTTGTTCCACGTACACAATTAAGGTTTCTCTCTCCCTCTCATTGACAGCCATGGAATGAAACCGTTCACTTTCATAAGTATCAGGATGCAAACATTCTGGAGTTTGTCCTGAGCATTTGTCTGCATCCTATAGTGTGCATGGTTGTATCAAGTTCTCATGTTACAATCGCAGTGATCTACACATATTGTTATATTGCAACAAACAAATTTATTTCACTTTGTTTTCAAATCTACCATGTGGCCATGCAGTAACGACTGCATTAATAAGCAAAAAAGAAAACTGCAGAGTCAGTGTACGTGTTGGAATCTATGCGAAGTGAAGTTTTTGTCAAGTGGTCAATTAAACGCTGTTAATGTAACTGCAATATGTACAATTTTTCTTATTTGCAACAATCCAACATGTCATTTTTTGCAAGGTTTGCTTATGCACCGCATAGGTCACAACCTTAATGTCATGTAATCTTTATGCATTACATTGTTCACAAATCATACCGAAACGCAAACGGCAGTTAATGCAGATGCACGCTGCGAGACATCAATGCAGTGACGTTTGTTGAGCAAGGACTGGTGCGAGGTGTATGCAGATGAATGAATGACGTGCTTATGTACTTATTTACTTATATACCTCGCAGGCTGCAAGGTTGGAGTATTATGCAAGGGGGAATAAAAAAGTTGTTACAAAAGGAAGAAGGGCACAACATTAAGAAAAAAACAGCAAAAAAGCAGTACCAATACATTGCACCAACTAGCCCAACGTGTTTTACTGGCACAACATTATACAATACTTAACAATAACAGAAAAAGTTACTCCCCATGCACCCTGTACAGACGGTAAACCAGCGCAGCTGAAATGTGCAGCCCCGGTGTTTATCACTGGGTTAATTCCAATGGTTTATTCAAGTCTTTCTATATTATTGGTTATATCTGTGTTTCTTAATGAGGTTATGCACATGTTTGGCTTGGGTTTATCACATTGTTTATTTGGAATGCCACACATTGCACTTTGCAAGATCACCATTATGGAAAGTGCAATGAGTGGTTCATTGTGTTAATCCAGTGGGTCCATCGAAGTTTTTGTGAATTATGTTATGCACTTGTGTTTTGTAATGCATTAATCATAATGTTTATGACTCAGTTATGCACTGTAGTTATGATGGGACACACCGGGGCTGCACATTTCATTTAATTAAATACACGGACACATTTTCGAACCTACTGGGAAGTCTGAGAGAGACTGCTGCACGTGTGCTCTGCTGCTAGAGAGAAACAACGTCACTAACGGCCTAGCCAATGGCCCACCACACCTTTGCTGTGAGATAGTAGTGACATCATGATCTTGTCTTAACCCCATCCCCCTCTGTGTCCCTTCCCTGCAATAATACGTAAATAAATGTATGTTTGAAATGCATAAGCATTTCTATGTCTACCCAACAAGAAATGTCTCCGTCCATCATGCAAGACGAATGCAATGGCTCACACCCCCTTAAACAATGGCTCATACCCCTACACAAGGGTTTTTGGGACCGGACCATGAGTGTTTCGCCAAGGCATATACAGCTTCACTATTAAAAGGATGAACACCTTTCTGCTAGAGATCAAGACAACCATGAGGTGTATTAACAAATGAAAGTTTATTGAACATGCGGAGTAAATGCTGTTCGACAAGCAATAAATTGAATTTACACAAAAAGCAGAAGCAAGATCTGATGTGTGTCCATACAGATCTCAACAGGAAACGCATCCACCTGTGAAAGTGTAACAGCGGCCACGCTGACCCAAGATTCTCCCAGTATATTTGCATTTCCAGCATCCATAATTTCTCTAGGCAGCCGATCTCCACAGAATGCTAGCTTCTTCCTCTACAATGCACTCTCCACATCTGAGCGTGCATTGTAGATGAAGAAGCTAGCATGAGCGTGCATTTTAGATGAAGAAGCTAGCATTCTGTGCAGATCGGCTGCCTGAAGAAATTATCGAAGCTGTAGATCTAAAAATGCTGGGTTAATCTTGTCAGCACGGCCTCCGTTAGAAATGGATGCATTTCCTGCCAGGACATGCACATGAATTTTTGCTTCTCCTTTTTGTGTATGTTCAGTATATTGCTTGTCAGCGAGCATTTACTCGGTATGTACAATAAAGTTTTAGTTGTTAGATGATCTCGGTTTTCTTGTTTGTCCTATGTGTGCTCTGGTGCCATTTGTAGCCAGGCTATTCGTTTTTTTAGACTGCAACAAGTCACTTTATTGGCCCTCATGATACCTTACAAAATCTTTTATTTACCCAATGTAGCTAGAATGTACAGTGTGAAGCAGTAAGTACAGGGTATGCTAACTTCTAATTAAAAGGTTTATTGTAAAAATGCAGTGACCTATAAAGGTTACCACAAAGTAGTACAGCAATAAAACGTGATAAAGACTAGTGCTTGATGAAACCAAACATAAAAGCAGGAAAGGGAGAAAATACATATAGATATACAAGTCCAGGAAAAAACCATTGTGAACACCAAGTGTACATGTGGCTACCTTCCAGGAAGCTCATTTTTTCCCAATGGCATGGAACTGGAAGAATGTGCTTGCATAAGCAAGCTGTCAGTCTGTCTATTGCAATAACAACAGTGTTTCTTGAAAGGTGCTGGCATGCAGGATTGGCAATTGTAATGATTTTTTCCTGCGCTTGCAATTTTTCTATATTTTCTTTCTGTAGCATTTTTATTTATGTTTGGCTGCATCAAGCACCAATTTTTATCTATCCTGCAAAGATGTCTTTCTTTTTCTGGGGGAAACTCGGGGAAGGCAGGAGATGGAAATTCAAGACGATGAGCAACATGAGAACAAGGTGAAAGTAGGAGCCAACATTTGCACACGTAGACCTTGAAGAAGACAAGTCCACTTGTCGAAACGTTGGCTCCTGCTTTCACCTTGTTCTAGTTTTTCTCATTGTCCTTTTTTTCTGGTAATTTATATAACTCGCCACAATTTTACAAATGAACCTCAGTTGAAAGTTAGTCCTCATCCATATCTGGTGTCATCCTGTTTAGCATCCTGTTTAGCATAGCATGAAGCAGTATCAACTGCTTCATGCTATGCACTCTTGCAACATTTGTGTGTGGGTGTGTGTGTGTTTGTGCACACGTGTGGATTTGGATGTGAGATCGGGGCCTTGGGCAGAGGTATCATTCTTCCCCTGTGCAACCTTATGAATTCATTAACTATAGTGCAACAGAAATGCGATGGACAGGAATGAAGTCAACACACAGAGCGCTTCGTTCTTGTCTGTTGTCTATCTGTTGCACTTTAGTTAATTATGAATACACACAAACTCATCTACTTTTCAGTTATTATGTCGGGCTTATAAGCCCGCTTGTGTACTGGAATATCTGCATGGCTATGTATCCTGTAATTTAATTTCTGGCCATGTGCTTGCAAGTCGCGTGTCAATCTCCTGATTTTCCTGACGATCTTGTGTGATGTGCAGGCCCAGACAGTTTCTGGTGAATCCATGCAGGGTGTTGTGCAGGGTGTAATCTGCACTACAAGTGCTGCTTTGATTGCTTTCAGTTCAGATTTTCTAGGTGGAGAATGACCTGGAATGGCACTCACTTATATGGGGTTTAGTTTTATGTAGTGTCATACTACTGTTGCACTGCTATTGCCAGATCAGTGTATTATATGTGCCTTATCTTTGTTTGCATATTCATGATTAGCAACCTCCTCTGTGTGTTTGGCAGTTGCATATAGTCTCCTGGCCTAATTGTTTGCCCCCATATTCCATGGTATGGGCCTGTTGTGTTTCAGGTTCAGGTACTCCCGAGGTTGTGTTTCTGAAGGGAGGGGTAGTCGTCTTTGCATCTCATATGCTAGCTGGCATAGTATCTTGGGACGAGGTTCTGAGCTCTTGAGACAAAGAATTTGTGCTGCAGGCTGCAACTCCACTCTGTCTAGGTGCTTGTTCGTTAGCTGTTTCTCATAGAGGTCTTCAAGCATGGTACAGTTAGAAAGACCTGTTATTACTACCCGATGCCTGTATTCAATGAGTTGTCTTTTTTGTGTGCTGCTGGTAATTCATACCGGACCATACCTTGGACACAAGCACAGCATCTGCGATTTTCTATAGTATCCACTCGTCCACCCCCACTATTTCGAGATTATTCTTTTCACCAGGTGTGGAAGTTGCGGCCAGGCATTGCATAATTGTTTCACCCATGTGCTGGCTCTGCCGTCGTGGGCTTACACTAGCTGACGATTTGTGGATGTTGACTTGCGGGCATATTTGTCCAGCTATGTGGATCACCATGTGCAATCTGGGGTAGTTCTTGATTCTAGTCTTTCTTTCTTTTCCGACGTTGATATGAGCTGACTTATCAGAAAGCGAGAGGCTAGACTGGCCAAGAAAGTCTGCAGTGTTTTCGAGGGCTTGTTGCATCATTCTTGATTTTAGTATAAGATAGCTTTCCCATAGACTGTAATACGCCATAGGCTGTAGTGTTTCTTGTAGTATGCCCGTGTTGCTGGTGTGTGCGGGCCATATGTACCTCCAACTCTCACCTGGCATTTTCTGTCTTTCAGAATGTTACTGTTTAGGTGCTTTACCAGAAATGTTTTTGCTCATCGTTCCTCTTATTAGGGCAGCATGAGGTACTGCAGTTAAAAGCCTATTCACTCACTTCATTCTTTCATAAGCGGTATTACACAATGTCCTGTAATAAAGTTTCTGCTGCTTATGGCCCCCTCATATCTGCCAGAAGGGACAACTCTTGAAAAAGGTTTTCTCTGTGCTATGTGTGCGATGTAGTATGAGCATTCATGCCTTGACATTTATACGTCTGTAGAACCAGCTTCCTGACAGAGTACTTGCTATACCTGATCATGCTTATTTGTGCAGCGCTGTTGAACAATACATATTGATGCAATAAATATTTACACACTCGAATTATCACGAAAGATAGTTGTTTTACAATTCTGCCGTTTGCTTTCTATTGGTGTTAGATTTCCCATAAGCATGCCCCCCTATGCAACAGTATTTTGAAGTGTAAGGGTTCAATAAAAAGTGATGAAATAAATCTAAGTGCAAGAGCTTTTTTTCTCACCAATGACTCCCATCGAAATGCGACTTCCATGACTGGCAAATCAACCCCTCGCCTTGTGTTAGCAGCAGAATGCTATAACCACAGTGGCAGGTGAACAAATTGAAGAACAATATTTCTGTCTATAATTTTTTTCTTGCCTGTGTGTAAGTAAAGTTTGGAATAAGTTTGTCATTGCAAAAAAGCCCAGTTTGTGGTCTTTTATTGAATAAACCACATATTATGTATAGTTGAAATGCAGAAATTTGTTCTAAAATCCTCGGGTGATATATGTTCCTGCAAGTGGCATGGTATTTCATTACTTATAAAGATAGTAATCGCAGCAGATATTGTTATATGGGTTTACACACTAATATATGTGATCACAAACTTATTAGAAACTTACTAGAAACATGCAAGGCATATGAATGTTTCTGCACACTTGATCAGCTGTGCACGTGCAAGAACTGCTTGTACTGGCTGACTTCACTGCACAGTTTTGATTTACTCTTCGTCAGCATGTCGTTTTATACTGTTTTTTATCCCCACAAGAACAGGCCGTTTGCCTGCTTTTCGCATTGTTGCACGACTTCTACATAATTGTGCAGGAGGGTACATTGTCACTGTGCCACTATAGAAAGCAATTTACTTAATCTACTAGCTGTACAGTTAATTACTTTGCAGAGCAAGTGTTCATACAGATGCAGTAAGGATACAAAGTCCGCAACAAGAATACAAAGTCCGCAACATAGTCAATGTTTATTGGTTTCTGTGCAAGAAAAAAAAATCTCTAGAAAAGAGGTGCAGCTTAACGTGCATGTAATATTTTATTCAAGCCACTGATTTATTGCTATCGTAGCAAATCCATTACGATAGCCTACACTTTTGCTCTGTCAAATTTAATAAGAGGCAAGTTAAGCTTTCAAGATGCATAGGGAAATTCATGCTTGAAAACCGACAAGAAAATGCAACTGAACGGTACCGCGTTCAGCGCAACGTTGAAACTTCGGGTACTTTGCTGTCTTGTCATTTGCCCTTGCCGAGGTTGAAATAATACAAGCGGCTCCGTAAGCGCGATTTTTGCATGCTACTCAACAAAAGAAAATTGTCACGACCTCGTCATCTGCTAGGGATTGAACACCTCCTAGCACTGACAACTCGCAAAGGCGTACGAAGCAAACGTGAGAATGCACTTCATTTGCTGTGTGTCAACAAACGCATAGCAATCGGATAATGCAATCTGCGGTACAAGTTTTTTATTCTCCCTTCGCGTATAGCCTGTTTCACATGATGCGATTTTCGTCGCACCGGAAGTGCGATTTCCGTCGTTTGCGATGAAAATCGCAGTCGCAGTGCCGACCCCCCGATTTTCGGCTGCGACCAACCGGTTGGTCGCACAGTCGCACCGTCGCACCGATCGCTGTGATTTTCCGTCAAAATTGCGCGGAGAGCTGTCAACGGTGCTATTTCGCCGGTTTGTATGGGTTTGTTTTGGAAAATGGCGCCTCGCATGACAAGTGCAATGCGCGGAGACGTGGATCGTCGAATTCGGTACGTACGCGAAGGGAGAATAAAAAAACTTGTACTGCAGATTGCATTCACTGATTGCTATGCGTTTGTTGACACGCTACACAGCAAATGAAGTGCATTTTCACGTTTGCTTCGTACGCCTTTGCGAGTTGTGAGTGCTAGGAAGTGTTCGATCCCCAGCAGACGACGAGGTCGTCACAATTTTCTTTTGTTGAGTAGCATGCAAAATCGCGCTTACGGAGCAGCTTGAATTATCTCAACCTCGGCAAAGGCAAATGACAAGACAGCAAAGTACCCGAAGTTTCAACGTTGCGCTGAACGCGGTACCGTTCAGTTGCATTTTCTTGTCTGTTTTCAATCATGAATTTCCCGATGCATCTTGAAAGCTAATCTTGCCTCTTATTAAATTTGACACAGCAAAAGTGTAGGCTATCGTAATGAATTTGCTACGATAGCATTAAATCCGTGGCTTGAATAAAATATTACATGCACGTTAAGTTGCACCTCTTCTCTGGAGATTTTTTTTTCTTGCACAGAAACCAATAAACATTGACTATGTTTCGGACTTTGTATCCTTACTGCATCTGTATGAACACTTGCTCTGCAAGGTAATTAACTGTACAGCTAGTAGATTAAATAAATTGCTTGCTATAGTGGCACAGTGACAACGTACCCTCCTGCACAATTATGTAGAACTCGTGCAACAATGCGAAAATCAGGCAAACGGCCTGTTCTTGTGGGGATAAAACAGTATAAAAGGAAACGCTGAAGAAAATTAAAACTGTGCAGTGAAGTCAGCCAGTACAAGCAGTTCTTGCACGTTCACAGCTGATCAAGTGTGCAGAAACATTCATGCCTTACATGTTTCTAGCAAGTTTCTAATAAGCTTGCGATCACATATATTAGTGTGTAAACCCATATAACGACATCCGCTGCGATTACTATCCTTATAAGTAATGAATTACCATGCTACTTGCAAGAACATATATCACCCGAGGATTTTAGAACGAATTTCTGCATTTCAACTATACAGAATATGTGGTTTATTCAATAAAAGACCACAAACTGGGCTTTTTTGCAATGACAAACTTATTCCAAACTTTACATACAGGCAAGAAAAAAAATTATAGACAGAAATATTGTTCTTCAATTTGTTCACCTGCCACTGTGGCTATAGCATTCTGCTGCTAGCACAAGGCGAGGGGTTGATTTGCCAGCCATGGAAGTCGCATTTCGATGGGAGTCATATGTGAGAAAAAAAGCTCTTGCACTTAGATTTAGTTCATCAGCTTTTATTGAACCCTTACACTTCAAAATACTATTGCATAGGGGGGCATGCTTATGCAAAATCTAACACCAATAGAAAGCAAAGGGCAGAATTGTAAAACAACCATCTTTCATGATAATTTGAGTGTGTAAATATTCATTGCATCAATATGTATTGTTCAATAGCACTGCACAAATAAGCATGATCAGGTATAGCAAGTACTCTGTCAGGAAGCTGGTTTTACAGACGTATAAATGTCAAGGCGTGAATGCTCATACTACGTCACACACATGGCACAAACAAAACCTTTTTCAAGAGTTGTCCCTTCTGGCAGATATGAGTGGGCCATAAGCAGCAGAAACTTTATTGCAGGACATTATGTAATACTGCTTATGAAAGAATGAAGAGAGTGAAGAGGCTTTTAACAGCAGTACTACCTCATGCTGCGCTAATAGGAGGACCGATGAGCAAAAACATTTCTGGTAGAGCACTTAAACAGTAACTTTCTGAAAGACTGAAAATGCCAGGTGAGAGTTGGAGGTACATTTGGCCCACACACACCAACAACACGGGCATACTACATCAAACACTACAGCCTATGGTGTATTACAGTCTATGGGAAAGCTATCTTATACAGAAATCAAGAATGATGCAACAAGCCCTCGACCACACTGCTGACTTTCTTGGCCAGTCTGGCCTCTCGCTTTCTGATAAGTCAGCCCATATCAACGTCGGAAAAAAAAAGAAAGACTAGAATCAAGAACTACCCCAGATTGCACATTGTGATCCACATAGCTGGACAAATATGCCCGCAAGTCAACATCCACAAATCCTCAGCTAGTGTAAGCCCATGACGGCAGAGCCAGCACGTGGGTGAAACAATTATGCAGTGCCTGGACGCAACTTCCGCATCTGGTGAAAAGAATAATCTCGAAATAATAGGGGTAGACGAGTGGATACTATAGAAAATCGCAGATGCTGTGCTTGTGTCCAAGGTATCGTACGGTATGAATTACCAGCATCACACAATAAGACAACTCATCGAATACAGGCATCGGGTAGTAATAACAGGTCTTTCCAGCTGTACCATGCTTGAAGACCTCTATGAAAAAGTAACGAACAAGCACCTAGACGGAGTAGAGTTGCAGCCTGCAGCACAAATTCTTTGTCTCAAGAGCTCAGAACCTCGTCCCAAGATACTATGCCAGCTAGCATATGAGATGCAAAGACGACTACCCCTCCCTTCAGAAACACAACCTCGGGAGTACTTGAACTTGAAACACAATAGGCCCATACCGTGGAATATGGGCGCAAACAATTAGGCCAGAAGACTATATGCAACAGCAAAACACACAGCGGAGGTTGCTAATCATGAAGATGCAAGCAAACATAAGGCACGTATAGTACACTGATCTGGCAAGAGCAGTGTAACAGTAGTATGACACTACATAAAACTAAACCCCATATAAGTGAGTACCATTCCAGGTCATCCTACACCTAGAAAAGCTGAACTGAAAGCAATCAAAGCAGCACTTGTAGTGCAGATTACACCCTGCACAACACCCTGCATGGATTCACCAGAAACTGTCTGTGCCTGCACATCACACAAGATTGTCAGGAAAATCAGGTGATTGACACGCGACTTGCAAGCACATGGCCAGAAATTAAATTAAAGGATGCGTAGCCATGCAGATATTCCAGGACACAAGGAGGCTTATAAGCCCGACATAATAACTGAAAACTAGATGAGTTTGTGTGTATTCATTATTAACTAAAGTGCAACAAATAGACAACAGACAAGAAGGAAGCGCTCTGTGTGTTCATTTCGTTCCTGTCCATCACATTTCTGTTGCAATATAGCTAATGAATTCACGAGGCTAGTCTTTATCAGGTTTTATTGCTGTACTACTTCGTGGTAACCTTTATAGATCACTGCATTTTCACAATAAACCTTTTAATTAGAAGTTAGCATACCCTGTTCTTACTGCTTCACACTCTACATCCTTGCTACATTGGCCAAATAAAAAATTTTGTAAGGTATCATGAGGGCCATTAAAGTGACTTGTTGCGGCCTAAAAAAAACGAATAGCCTGGCTGCAAATGGCACCAGAGAACACATAGGACAAACAAGAAAACCGATATGATTTAACAACCAAAAGTTTAATGTACACACCGAGTAAATGCTCGCTGACAAGCAATAGACTGAACATACACAAAAAGGAGAAGCAATATTTCATGTGCGTTTCCTGACAGGAAATGCATCCATTTCTAACGGAGGCTGTGCTGACAAGATTAACCCAGCATTTTTAGATCTACAGCTTCTGTAACTTCTCTAGGCAGCCGATCTGCACAGAATGCTAGCTTCTTCCTCTACAATGCACGCTCAGATGTGGAGTGTGCATTGTAGAGGAAGAAGCTAGCATTCTGTGGAGATCGGCTGCCTAGAGAAATTATGGATGCTGTAGATGCAAATACACTGGAAGAATCTTGTGTCAGCATGGCCGCTGTTACACTTTCAGAGATGGATGCGTTTCCTGTTGGGATCTGTATTGACACACATCAGATCTTGCTTCTGCTTTTTGTGTAAATTCGATTTATTGCTTGTCAAACAGCATTTACTCGGCATGTTCAATAAACTTTCATTGTTAATACACCTCATGATTGTCTCGGTCTCTAGCAGAAAGGTGTTCATTCTTTTTACAGTGAAGCTGTATATGCCTATGTGAAACACTCATGGTCCGATCCCAAGAACCCTAGTGTAGGGGTATGAGCCATTGTTTAAGGGGGTGTGAGCCATTGCATTCGTCTTGCATGATGGACGGAGACATTTCTTGTTGGGTAGACATAGAAATGCTTATGCATTTCAAACATGCATTTATCTGCGTATTATTGCAGGAAAGGGACACAGAGGGGGATGGAGTTAAGACAAGACCATGATGTCATAATTATCTCACAGCAAAGGTGTGGTGGGCCATTGGCTAGACCGATAGTGACGTTGTTTCTCTCTAGCAGCAGAGCACACGTGCAGCAGTCTCTCTCAGACTTCCCAGTAGGTTCGAAAATGTGTCCGTGTATTTAATTAACTGAAATGTGCAGCCCCGGTGTGTCACTTCGTAACTACAGTGCATAACTAAGTCATAAACATTATGATTAACGCATTACAAAACACAATTGCATAACAGCATTCAAAAAGACTTTGATGGACCCGCTGGATTAACACAATGAACCACTCATTGCACTTTCCATGATGGTGATCTTGCAAAGTGCAATGTGTGGCATTCCAAATAAACAATGTGATAAACTCAAGCCAAACATGTGCATAACCTCATTAAGAAACACAGACATAACCAATAATATAGAAAGACTGGAATAAATCATTGGAATTAACCCAGTGATAAACACTGGGGCTGCACATTTCAGCTTCACTGGTTTACCGTCTGTACAGGGTGCATGGGCAGTAACTTTTTCTGTTATTGTTTGTTAAGTATTTTATAATGTTGTGCCAGTAAAATACGTTGGGCTAGTTGGGGTAATGTATTGGTACTGCTTTTTTGCTTAATGTTGTGCCCTTCTTCCTTATGTAACAACTTTCTTATTTCCCCTTGCATAATACTCCAACCTTGCAGCCTGCAAAGTATATAAATAAGTACATAAGCACGTCATTCATTCATCTGCATACACCTCGCACTATTCCTTGCTCAACAAACGTCACTGCATTGATGTCTCGCAGCGTGCATCTACAATAACTGCCGTTTGCGTTTCGGTATGATTTGTGAACAGTGTAATGCATAAAGATTACATGACATTAAGGTTGTGACCTATGCGGTGCATAAGCAAACCTTGCAAAAGATGACATGTTGGATTGTTGCAAATAAGAAAAATTGTACATATTGCAGTTACTTTAACAGCGTTTAATTGACCACTTGACAAAAACTTCACTTCGCATAGATTCCAACACATACAGTGACTCTGCAGTTTTCTTTTTTGCTTATTAAAGCAGTCATTACTGCATAGCCACATGGTAGATTTGAAACCAAAGTGAAATAAATTAGTTTGTTGCAACATAACAATATGTGTAGATCACTGCGATTGTAACACGAGAACTTAATACAAACATGCACACCATAGGATGCAGACAAATGCTCAGGACATTCTCCAGAATGTTTGCATCCTGATACTTATGAAAGTGAACGGTTTCATTCCATGGCTGTCAATGAGAGGGAGAGAGAAACCTTAATTGTGTACGTGGAACAAAAACGCATTCGTAAGCTTAGACATATAGTCATTGCTTAACACTTTCGAAATGAATAATTATAGCTTGCTATCGACATTGAAGCAGCCATTTCACAGCAAGAAAAACAATCAGTTCTTCCAGCTCTGAACATTGAATTGCAGGAAATGCAAGCAGGGATAAATTTCTGCCAATATAATCTGTTTAGGAATACCAAATTGGAATAAACATTGAGGCTTGCATTTGTACTTTCTCTGGCTGAGCAATCTAGTTTAAAATGACTCCCATATGCATGTCGTAACAATGTTGATCTAATATAGGTTAAATGCATGACTAGCTTAAGAAATCTGGATGATTGCTATAAATTACAGTGAAGAAACTATAATATCTAATAACATGAATAATATAATAATAATGTTTATTTCCACAGAACAGGCTAACCGTGAGAGGCGTGCGAGGCTGAGCAGAAAGCTGAAAAATTCTACGGCAAGTGCGCCTGCCGTGGGCCTACGATCCTGCATTGTGAATAGCGCGTATTGATATGGTCTTCTTGTTAGAAGTTCCGAGTATACTACCAGCGCGAGACACGGGACAACAAAGTGGACGAGAAGCGTATCTTTTAGAATGCTATATTAAAACGTACAGGTTTCTACAAAAGCGACGGTAACTGCTCGAAACATTTGATGCGTCGGCTTTTGCGCCTTTAGAAATATTTAGAGAGGGCTCCCATATATATATTCGCAGCGCAGGCACGGCGATGGATGAACCAGGCTAGCGCTAAAGTTGAATTTCACAACACAATTTTCATTCCACGTCGTAATCACACAGATCGTTTGAGGCTTCGTTCAGGGGCACACGCGGGCGTTCGGGTTAGTGCTTCTTGTTGCGTTTGGCGTAAGAATATGGCTAGGAGCAGGCACCACATATGCGCAATGACGGGCAATATACACGCATCGTTTCTCCAGAAGCTGATGCCGAGCACGGGTAGCGCGAGGATCTTGCTGGGCTGACACAACTTCGTGGCAGCCGAATTCCGAATACTGCATATACGGTTACGGTAGCTATATGAACTTGTCGATAGGTCATCTTGTAGATTGTTGTAGCGCAGGCAGTACGAAAGGGCCATAGAATGTAGATGAGACAACACACAACGCTGAACCGCAGAATAAAGAATCGCTGGCTGAACCACCTGCGAACAGCTGTTTACGTGCGCAATGTCGCACTGAACTAACAAAACCGCCGTCGCGCACTCCAAGACAAATCTTAACTAACGTTCTTAAATCAGTAAACGTACATATTATTTGCTTCTAATCAAGAGAAGTCAATAATATTATAGTGTAAACGTTTTATTCACTAAAATAAAAGCATTATGCACTGTGTGTCACGAAACCTGGCAGTAAGCAACCCTGGGCGTCGCACCAGTCGCATTGTTGAAATCGCAATCATGTGAAATGAGCCCTCTAAAAATCGCATTGCGACGCGTGCGACAGCACCGATTTTCGTCGTTGCAGTCGCGGCATGTGAAACAGCCTTATGTACCGAATTCGACGATCCACGTCTTCGCGCATTGCACTTGTCGTTCGAGACGCCATTTTCCAAAACAAACTGGCGAAATAGCTCCGTTGACACCTCTCCGCGCAATTTCGACGGAAAATCGCAGCGATCGGTGTGACGGCGCGGCCAACCGGTTGGTCGCAGCCGAAAATCGGGGGGGGGGGCGGCACTGCGACTGCGATTTTCATCGCAAACGGCGGAAATCGCACTTCCGGTGCGACGAAAATCGCATCATGTGAAACAGGCTTAAGATACGCCTGCGGCAGCGACGACTTGTTCCTTAAGTCAAAGCAGGTGCTTCTTTGCCATTTTCCAGGATGAAGCGTCGGCTAGCAGGCGCACGGTGCCGAGGGCAACAAAATGTAACGCTCTGTCGGCACGTGTATTGTGGTACGCCTGTGCAGGTGTGCATGAACGTCGAACGCGCTCTGTTTAAAAGACTTCGTGCTGTCGCGAGTACAACGAGGAACAAGCAACAGTTAAGCAACGTGTTTTAAAATGTACAAAAGCAAGTTGTTACACACAAACTAGGCATTCATAACGTACGTTCTACGTGCCGCAAATGCACCATATGCGCTGTCAAATGCAGGAATCACTGACCTTCAAGGCGTTCACTGTACATATTCTGAAACGCATCGGTTTCGGCCTGCGATGGCACGTTAGCAGGATTCCGCCAAAGAGGGCAAAATTTCCCGCGGTTATTCCTTCGTCCGTCGCCATTGCCGTGGCACGGTACATTGCGTACAGCGTTGCATGCGCGTTCATTTCACGCATTTTAGTTCGTCCTGTCCCACCTGGCCACAGCAACATCCGGGAGAGCACGGCACAGGGAACGCAGCGCAACAAAACACGGAGACCGACGCAAACCTGGCCGCACCGCGCCTTTGCCACGGTACGAAACCTACGAAGCAACATGTGTGAGCGCACAGAACCACAACAAAGCCGCCATGGACGCCCGCACGCCAAGTTTCATCCTAGAATTACTGTATATGCTACCGCAGGTAGCATATGCTACCTGTGGTAGCATATACACTAACTCTATTTCATCCTAGACGCCAGCGCTCGTTTCTCCCCTGGCGGAACGATTTCACCTCCTACGGGTGTAGGTTTCCGCCGCCGCATCCCTTCACGCTCGCGCCCGCGTTCAGTTCGCGCTGCACGCGAAACGTCTCGTTTGCGACGCGTCGCCTCTTCGGATGACCAGAAGTTATGATTGTGTTAACTCTCACAACAGCAATGTAAACACGAAAGGGTTGACGCCACCAGTGAAATTCTGCCGATTCACAAGAAAATGGTACGAAAATATCAGTGGACAGACATGGATTACTGCGGTGCGCCGAACGAAGTAAGCAACTGCCAAACGAAGCGAGCTAGTTCATTGATCACTCCTGAGTGTATGACGGTTTTTATTGCAACCCACGTGAATTTAATAATTACTTGCTATATAATCCTTTTATTCATATAAAGACTTTCAGTTGTTCGACCAGCGCTTGTCCTGTCTTCTTTCTCGTGTTTCGTTTGTGTGTGCACTGCCCAATAATGGAAACCAATTCTGTTGTATGCGTTAACAGTGGCCGAGGTTCACGCGTGCCGAGAAATTGAATATGTGCACGATGCATTGAACATGACCGGAGTTCATTCCTGCATCACCACTGGACCGATCGTTCGAGTTACTGGACGATGCACGCCCGCGTCTTGGTCGCGCCGGAATTGCTGAAGCAGCAAAGGTTACTGTCCTTTCAACTTCCGTCCCTTGAGCACTGTTAAAAAATGGCCAGGCTATTTACATTGCTGCCTCTATTCTATATTGTAGGGGACGTACTAGTTAAAGTTGCGTGCGCATGTCGTACTTGTGTTATGCAGCGATATATTGACACAAAGATGTGGGGCTCCCGCACCGCAGAACGGCGCACGCAAAGGTCGGCGCCATGAAAGACATGGAGTGCGTAAGCTGCACGCTCTTCTTCTGGCCCACCATTAAAGAGAAACGTCTCTTTTGTAACACTCTGTCTCCAACCTACGTTACATTTTTCTGGTGGAGGTGCGGGGTACATGCTACCACTCACAGATCGAACACTGTCTACAAGCCCAGTACGAAGTCCGGTCGACCTGACTCCTGTGCACGCCGACTTCAAGGACTGCCACCTGAGCTCGAGCCGCTACCCAACCAAGTCAGGAGTATGAGTACATCGGTTCCATCATCTTCCGCGACTGCGCCGACCGAGCTCGTCCTCAACCAGCCGCGAATCCCCACGTCCTTCCATGGGGACACGTTCAAGGATGTAGAGGACTGGCTCGATCACTTTGAGCTTGTCGCAGAATACAACGACTGGACTCCAGAGCGCAAGCTACGCAACGCCTACTTTGCCCTCGAGGACTATGCGCGGACATGGTTCGAGGACTGTGAGGCGGCCCTATCGACATGGGACGAATCCCGATGGCAGCTAATCGGCACATACGCCAGCCTCGATCGCAAGGAGCGAGCTGAATCTGCAATTCAGTCGAGAGTACATCGGCCGAACGAAAGCGTCGCAATGTTTGTCGAAGATATGTGCCGACTTTTCCGACGCGCTGATCCCTCCATGCCGGAAAAAAGAAGCTCAGGAACTTGATGCGCGGTGTCAAGCAAGGGTTATTCGGTGGCCTAATACGCAATCCACCAAAGACCGTTGCAGAGTTTCTTGCGGAAGCCATATATATAAAAAAGGCACTGCAGCAGCGAACACGGCAGTACAACCGCGACCTGTCGACCCTATCGCTATGCCCTTGGACAATACCGACGCCTTGCGGGAGCTCATTAGTCTTGTTCGGGAAGAGCTCCAAAAGCTTCAGGTGGCTCCAGCATCGGTACAGCGACTCACTCTGGCTGAGGTCGTCCGGGAAGAAATCAGGCAGGCAGTACAAGTCCCAGAGCGAAGCGAGGCACCACAGCACGAGGTACGGTAGCCACGGCCTCGCATGTCGTATGCGGAAGCTGCGCGAAGTTCGTTGTCTCCAACATTTCACGATGCGCGCGACGTCCCGGACTATCATGGTGTGCGCGCGGTTGAACAAGCAACTGGGAACTTCAGGCCCCGCCGCACGCCATTCATTGCCGAAACACGACCACTCCGCAAGAGCGACGTATGGCGCACCGCAGACCAGAGGCCCTTGTGTTTTCATTGCGGTGAAGCCGATCAGCTCTACAGGGCGTGTCCTTACCGCCGAGCTGGGCTCCGTGGATTTTCACTGAATGCGCCGTGCCCGCGTAATGGTGAATGTCCCCTGGAGATTGTAGCATACCCCGCGGACGCCAGGACCTCGTTTGCCCCACGATTCCGTGAGCCCCGGTCACCGTCACCCGCCCGAAACTGGTCTTCCAGCCCCCTCTTCACGTCGAGAGCAACGAGGCGTCGCTCACCAGCCCTGCCTCCCGGGAAAACTGTGTCCAACGACCTGCGGATGTGAGGTCGCTGATGTTGCGAACACTGAAGGTCCTCCACTACGACGACCGCGATATGACGTGATTGAGACACAGAGAAAGCAGTGTAGTTCGGTGTCAGTATCTTGCGACGTACCAGTTACCATAGATGACCGGGAAGTCACGGCGTTAATCGACACGGGTGCGGACACGTCTGTTATGAGCCAGAATCTCGCGCGTATCCTGAACAAAGTATCGACGCGATGGACCGGGACTCAGATTCGTACTGCAGGAGGGCACCTCATAACTCCAATGGGCCGGCGCATGGCACGAGTCAACATTCGGGGCTTCACGTACATCGGCGACTTCGTCGTTCTTCCTGAATGTTCGAAGGACCTTATACTCGGTATGGATTTCCTTCAGGCGAATGGCGCCATCATCGACTTGCAAGAGTCTAGATCAGCTTCGCTACTACGCAAACCATAGCGAACAACAATGGCAACGACCCTGACATCGCGCTTCGCGTAGCTGACGATCACGTCACGTTGCCACCCAAGAGCAGCGTGCTTACCCTTGTCCGATGCAACCTGGAGGACGACGCCGAAGGAATTGCTGAGGCGAACATGCCCCTGTTTCTTGAGCGCCACATTTGTATAGCCAGAGGGCTTGCTTCTTCAGGTGCGAAACAAATGTTCAGTCGTTTTGCTAACGAACTTTAGCAACGAATATGGGCATGTACAGCGAGGAATGACAATCGCATTCCTTCGCGAAATCACTGAGGTAACGACATTGCTACATTTGAGACCGCATCGTGTCAGCATACTGGGTTACCCAGCCTAAAAGAACGGATTCACGTTAACGCCGCACTGCCAGACCGACAGAAAGATCGTCTACTGACTCTCGTGAATGAATTTGTGGACTGTTTTTCAACGTCATCCAAAGTGCGGCGCACGTCCATCACAAAGCACCGCATCATTACGGACGAGTCCGCACGTCCTGTCCGTGAGCATCCCTACAAAGTGTCTCCAGTGGAAAGGGAAGCGATCCAGCATCAGGTGAAAGAGATGCTCCAAGACGACGTGATCCAGCAGTCCAACAGCCCGTGGGCCTCCCTTGTAGTGTTAGTCAGAAAGAAAGACAACACACTATGCTTCTGTGTAGATCCACCAGAAAGAGATGCTGAACCGTGTCACCAAGTGCGATGTTTATCCATCGCCACGCATCGACGACGCACTGGATCGTCTACAACATGCCAAGTTTTTTCATGGTTGGATCTTAACTCAGGGTATTCGCAAATCGAAGTTGATGAACAGGATCGTGAAAAAAAATGGCTGTGGCTTAGCTAAGGTTAAGCCCAGGATGCAAAGCATACTAGCTTTTATTTTAGTTGTTGAACCACTGTTTAGCCTGGTGAACTGCTCTTGCTTGGCTATATTTGGTTCGGCTAGACGAAGAAACAACACATGCGTTACTCTGCTTACTCCTTTCTTTTCAAACCAATAAATACGCTGTGGTGATCAGTAAAGTAGTGGCGAGCGACAGATACACTCGCAACTTGACGAGTTGACGCATGTTGTTGTGACGTCAGTGCCCTAGCGGGAGGAGCGGGAGTTAGGCCGCAGTACCATCTGTGCGACCGCAGGCGAGCGCACGAGCTGAGACCCGGCTATGTAGCTACGCGGCCGCAAGCGAGCGCACGAGTTCAGCCTCCGCTTTTGCAGCTGTTATGACGTCATATGGTAGCTACGCGGTCGCGCGCGGGGCAGCAAGGAAGAGCGTGGTTGTGTGGCTAGTATGCTTTGCATAAAGAAATGGCCAGGCTTAGCTTGGTTAAGCCAAGAATGCGTTGCATATTGCGCGAGTTGGGCCTAGCTTTTCCTCCGGCTGTCGTGACGTCACGTCACGAGGTTGCGCTAAAGGTCAATGGTGGCTGCCCGGCCGCGCCCAAGGGCTGAACTGAGTGATTGCAATATGCAACGCATAAAAATAGAAGCAACTTCATAACAAACATAGCGAACTTAAAAGAGAATAGACCCACATATGAGACGCGCAGCAATGAACAATGGCTCATACCCTCAATGGTAGCTACGCGGCCGCGCTCGGCGCAGCAAGCAAGACCGTGGTTGTGCGGCTAGTATGCTTCGCATAAAAACAGCGTTTGTGACACCTGACGGGCTCTATGAATTCAAAGTTCTCCCCTTCAGTCTCTGTTCCGCACCTGCCGCTCTTCAGCGGATGATGGATACCGTGCTTGCTGAACTCAAATGGCAAACCTGCCTCGTATACTTGGACGATGTCGTCGTGTTCTCGATTGACGAACATCTCGCACGACTCGAGAGTGTCCTCGCTGCGATCCGTGCTGCCGGCCTCACCATCAAGCCTGAAAAATGTTACTTCGGGTTCCAAGAGCTCAAATTTCTTGGCCATGTCGTTGGTCCTTAAGGCGTCCGACCAGAGCCCGACAAGTTAGCCGCCGTAGCCGAGTTTTCACCACCCACAGACAAGAAGGCTGTCCAACGCTTCCTTGGTTTGTGCGCATATTATAGGCGCTTCGTCGAGGGATTCTCGAGAATTGCTGAACCTCTGACACGGCTCATACGCGACGATGTGCCTTTCATTTGGGTGGACGAGCAGCAGCAGTCGTTCAATGAATTGCGCAAGCGTTTGCAAGAGGCCCCAATACTTGCTCATTTCGACGAAGACGCTGACACTGAAATTCATACTGACGCCAGCAATGCGGGTCTCGGCGCAGTTCTTGTGCAGTGGCAAGCTGGTGCGGAACGCACCATTGCTTATGCAAGCCGCAGTCTCACGAAGACTGAGAAAAACTACGCAACCACTGAAAAAGAATGCTTAGTGGTTGTGTGGGCAATTAGTAAATTCCGACCCTACTTGTACGGTAGACCCTTTAAGGCAGTCAGTGACCACCACGCGCTGTGCTGGCTTGCCAACCTCAAGGATCCTTCAGGCAGGCTAGCACGTTGGAGCCTGCGCCTACAAGAGTACGACATTACAGTTGTCTACCGATCAGGAAGGAAGCACAGTGACGCTGACTGTTTGTCGCGCGCACCAGTCCCTACGACGTCATCGGACCCTGACCATGACTTGCCATTTCTCGGCGTTATCGACGCCATAAAAATGGCTGAGCACCAGCGCTCTGACCCTGAGCTGCTGCCGCTGATCGAGCACTTTCAAGGAGTTGAAGGTGTTTTACCCCGCTCGCTCGTGCGCGGCATATCATCATACTATTGCACAACAACGTCCTGTACAGGAAAAACTGTGGAAGTGGTCCCAATACGTGCCTCCGTGTCGTGCCGTCGGCGCTGCGCCAAGACATCTTGCAAGCGTGCCATGGTGAGCCATGCTCGGGACACCTGGGATTCGCTAAGACATTAGCAAGGATGCGACAGAAGTATTATTGGCCCCGGCTTTATTCTTCTGTACAACGGTACATGAAGACCTGCCGCGATTGTCAGCGCCGCAAGAAACCACCAGTCAAACCGGCCGGCTTTCTGCATCCTGTAGACCCTCCTCAAGCACCGTTCCAACAAATAGGAATGGATCTACTTGGGCCATTTCCACTGACCTCTTCACGCAACAGATGGATAGTCGTCGCTACCGACTACTTAACCCGCTGCGCCGAAACCGAGGCTATCCCTCAAGCAAACTCGTATGAAGTGGCCAAGTTCTTTGTACGTCACATCGTCCTACGACATGGCGCACCGTCTGTTGTCATCACCGACCGCGGTACAGCATTTACAGTGGAACTTATGCAGGACGTTCTCCAGCTGACGCATTGCTCTCACCGCAAGAGCACTGCGTATCACCCTCAAACCAATGGATTAACTGAACGTCTGAACAGAACGCTGGCTGATATGCTCTCCATTTATATCGACGTAGAGCACAAGACGTGGGACGAGACTTTACCCCATGTGACTTTTGCGTATAACACTGCTGTACAGGAGACTACACAGTTTACGCCGTTCGAACTTGTATACGTGCGCCACGTCACGTCAACACTTGACGCCATGCTAACTCTGGCTCATAACCCGGCCAGCGAACACGCGGAAGAGTTCGTACAAAGAGCCGAAGAGGCACGCCAGCTTGCTCGGCATCGTATCCGGAGCCAACAGCACACAGACACCCTTCGATAGAACCAGGGTCGACGTGACGTCCATTAGAATACCGGCGCCTGCGTGTAGGTCTGGACGCCCGTCCGTCGCCGTGGACTCTCGGGAAAGTTGATCCGCCGGTATTTTGGTCCCAACAAGGTTACGCGCCGCCTCAGTGACGTGACCTACGAAGTTGTCCCCTGCATTTCTGACCTCGGTTCGCTCCGTCGTCATCCTCGTGCTGAAATTGTTCATGTAGTGCGCATGAAACCATACTATGCGCGACGTGAACGCCGAGATGCACCTGAGGGGCTCACCTTCTGATGGTGGTGGTGGTAGAAACATTTTATTCAAGAAGTTAATCAGAGAGATGTCGCTGAAAGAACTTTGTGACGCGACCGAGACGGTCGCTTTTCGCATGGGGGCAATTGACACAAAGATGTGGGGCTCCCGCACCGCAGAACGGTGCGCGCAAAGGTCGGTGCCATGAAAGACGATGAAGTGCGTAAGCTGCACGCTCTTCTTCTGGCCCACCATTAAAGAGAAACGACTCTTTTGTAACACTCCGTCTCCAACCTACGTTACAATATTTTGTTTATTTCCGCACAGTGTCGATGGAAGTCCGTTGTCGCCATCAGAGACAACACGGATTTGTGGAAAACATTTTGTGAGAAACTGTAAAAATGACTTTAGCTCGTATGTGCCGCATCGTATGTGCCGACGATTTTTGCGGCAGCACATACGATGTCGTTTCCAATTACCTGCTCAGCGTCACTTACATGGCTGAGCAGAAGCTGCCCTTTCGCCGCATTGCAGCCATAAAAATAATCGTCAAGCCTACCGATCTTCTTAAAGGCAAATAGAAGCGTGTACAGTCTGTTTCACACTTAGGGGAAAACTCGGAGCGTGTTGCATATCGCGTTGCGGTAAGCAATGGAGTCGTGCGGCGGCAGCATCTCGAGCAGGCGCAGACGCTCGAGGAGCGGAGTCGTGATCTGCGTCGTCTGCTACGGCGGTGCGCGACGGCCGCATTGTCGGGAAGCATGCTACTGTCAGGGGCAGTGCATCGATTTCATCGGTACTGCGGGAACTGAGCTGATATTCTTTACTAAACTTTGTGCGACGCCAAACTCTGAGCCTTCATTGGCGATTATGGAGTTCCACAAACTTCTTTTGACAGCATGCTTCGTTTGTTCTTTCGAAACGGAGTACTGAGCGCGTGCATGTATATTTCTTCACTGTGTGTGCTACCGTAATAAGCAGCGACAAGACGCACCAAGGTGTGCGCACAACGTGCTCGCTCTTTATTTGACTCGAAAGGAAAACAAAGCTCTCAACAATGATAACTATGGGGGTCGAATACGATGAAACAAATAGATATGATTAAATGAATGCTTTAAGTTAAGACCATGAGCTGGAAGTGATTTTTCTCGACAATCATTCGCTACACCAGACAGACCCTGCCCGCTGGTGGGGAATAGGACACGTCACGTCCACACTTCAGTTAGTATCCCGTCATGTCCCCAGCGGCAGCGATGACAGCGCTCATCCTGGAAGGCAGTGTAGAGTGACTTGATCAGGGATGTGTTCCTTCGTAGCACGTCTCAGTCGCTGACGATGATGGATCGAAGCCTATCCTCGGGCGACTGATAGAGGGCATTGTGCGCCAGCGATACTTTAAACGAGCCACAGACATTTCAAATGATGTCGGCGCCTGGGGATTGAGGCGGCTGCTCCAAGAGATCGACGGCGTGCTCTTCCAGCAGTTCTTGCACAACACGAGCAGTGTGGATCGGCAGTCTATCGTGTTGGAATATAAAGTCGCCCTCCAGGAACGGGCCGTCAAGAATGTATGGACTCAGTACGTCGTCTGTCACTGCCCTTCACCTTTCAGCGATGAACTGACCTTCGAGGCGTACCATTGGGCGTCGCACAACGCTTAGTAAAGAATACCGGTTCATTTCACGCTGTAACGATGAGATCGGCGCACTCTAACTGATAGCCGAACGCTTCCCGACGATGCTATGGTGGCTAGAGGGGGAGGTGTCAGCATCGGCTGGCCTGCGCCGCGTACGGCGGTGCGGCATTTTTTCATGACAGCGACAGGTGGCGCGCTCGTCGTCTCCGAGATGCCTCTCCGGCTCCAAGCGCGCGTCGTGAAGTCTGCCTGCCCCGCTTTTGTTTGCTTTTCGTAAGGACTTCTGAGTAGCCTTCTTGACCCACGCCACTAAAAAAAATTGGTCGGTATGCAGAGTAAGCTGGATGATTTCCTGGATTTGGGCCACCTAAATGAAGTTGACGAGATGGGAAAGCATTGTGATGAGATGCCAGATCATCGTGAAATGGTGGGATAAAATAGCGACTCTCGCATACCCTACTACGTTAGCGGGTATGTTACCAGGAAAGTGCTAATGAGAACAAAGTGCGATGAGTGTTCTCTAGCTGTTGCTTCAAGCAAAAGACTCGCGCTTGCTTCCGGAAGAGTCGTGCGCCTTACCAACCACATGGATAGAGGCGGCCTACTTTACCCATCTCAGGCACTAAAGGACTTGGTTGCTGCGATGGAAGATGCCTTCACGCATCGTTTCAGCTTTAACAAGTTGAAGGCTGACAGCATCATGGGCCTTATTTCCTGCCTGTCAATAAATAAGCTGGATAAGGTTGGCTGTGCGAAGCATAGCGCTTGCTCGGAGACTCGCGCTTGCTTCCGAGAGAGTCGTGCCTTACCAACCACATAGATAGAGGTGGCCTACTTTACCCATCTCAGGCACTAAAAGACTTGGTTGCTGCGATTGAAGATGTCTTCACGCATTGTTTCAGCTTTAACAAGTTGCAAGGCTGACAGCATCATGGGCCTTATTTCCTGCCTGTCAATAAATAAGTTGGATATGGTTGGCTGTGCGAAGCACAGCGTAGAAATCACCAACCAAGTGATACGGTTGTTTGTCATGACGAGGTTGCACGTCCTTGTCGCAGGAGAGAACGCATTGAAGCAACGGAAGCGAGAAAAAATGAAGTACCTCAAGTAGAGGCGCACAAGATAACTGCATAACTGCAAAGTTTATATCAGCAAGACCAACATAAAGCGTTTGTATATGTAAAACAGGAATTGTTCACGTCACATTGTATGCCCAGAAATATCTGCATATCTGAGCAGAATTTCCCACCCGACAAATTATTGTTTGCATGCACTGCACTTTGTTCACCGTTTCTAGGTATATACCTCCATTATTCGCGCTCCATTTCGTGTTATATTGTTTGTTTGAGAGCTAACAGCCATGTATTTAGAGTCGTGTGTATTATTTTATTGACAATAAATATTCTTTTTTTTTGTAAGGCATTTTCGGCATTATATTAGCGCTACTAAATACGCGAACTTAGTTCTTTGCAGGTTTCTAATATTGGAAACCAAATTCCCCTTAGCGCTCTCATTATGCTGAGTTTTGACAATTGGTGCCTACAGTCCTACCTTTCATTGCAAAATTAAAGAAACTTGAAATAATCATGGTTCACTCGAGCGGCCCGTTTCTACTGCTGAGGCGCGCACCAACCACTAGACGATTAAGACAAGCGCCTGTAGCTCAATTCACTAATAAAGCCACGCCAGACAGAACTGCATGCGGCAGCCCATAATAGTCCCTTAAAATGTTAAAGCGGCACTGGCAAACTGCAAACAACCGCCTACTGCGGAAGCTTTCTCTGTTGGGTGCAATTATGGGTTTCACAAGTTGCACTGAGCGCGAAGCTAAAGCGCGGCGATAAAATGACCAAAATTTAGTCATAGTACGTTAGGCCAGCTGCAGTGATAAAGTCGCCTAGCCTTTAAAATGATTTTCCGATGGGCGTATTGCGCCCCAAGAAGCCGCGGTGCGAGAAAGCACTTCACAGCGGAGCCAAATAACCGCAGCGAACCTAATTAGCCAGCGTACGGGAGGTATCTCGGAGTAGTGTTTCTGTATATGCTCCCGCAGGGAGCAGAGTTGCGCATACCTTTTCCGGTGCCGCTCGCACAGCTATTGGCCGAGCGCGAAAAATGACGTCAAATTATCCGCGACGCGGCGAAGCCAACTTTACGGGCGCATCCCCGACTCATGCGAACGCGTTGTTTCCGTCAGTGCCAGCGCCATTGAAATCAGCGGACCCTCGATCGTGCGTTGAGAGGAGCAGCTGCGGGTTTCAGGTACGGTATTTGACGATGTGAAGTCATGGACCTTGGTGAAGTGATACGAAACACATCGTACTGGCACTTTTATTGTGCCAGTACGATGCCAAAAATGTGTTGTCAGATTACAGTCTGCACTGTGGGAATAATTACTCTGCAAGTTTGCCATCTTGATGTAGTTAGTGCAATAAAAATAACCTGTTGTTACTCTTAATAGCTTGTTGCCTTTCCATTTTCTTTGAATTGTGCCCCCAAAGTTCCAACAACCAGCACACTTGGCCTGCTGCCTGCAGCCGTTCATGCATTCCCTTGTAAGAAATAAATTTGATCTAGAAGCTCTTGCATCTTGAATCTTTTTCTACTTGCAGATTTGCTGCTACTATATAGCTGATTAGTCTGCGGTATGAATGAATCGTAAAAGTAAGCTTTGCTTAAAATGTGCGCATATGAACATTTCAAATGCGCTTAAATCTGTGTCTGCACCGCATGTATCGAAAACATGCAGCTGTTGTGAACGATGGTTAGCGATAAATGACGCTCTGTTAACGGTCACTGACATAACTGCAGGCACGATAGCTCTCCTGGTGACGGTCATTAATCGGCTGGTTTCGGCAGCCAAAATGCACTAAGTGTCCAGCTTACGTGTGTGAAGTTTTAAACACTCTTTAAAACATTTCTTGCTTTCTGACAATGATAAGACAACTTCATATGCATGCTGAAAATAATCGCACCGCCTTTTGTGGCAATGTACTTTGGGGAATCGAAGGCGGTCCTACCCCCTATTTGTACGTTCATGTGTCTGTTTGTATATGCGTGTTTACATAGGTACATACAAAGTTTCGGTTGATTGTAAGCCCACCCCCTCCGACTGCACGAACGACTCATTCGATCGTAGCCTGTATTAAGAAGTGCCCTTTGCTAAGCGCCTGCGAACAATTGGCGCTTGTAGCTCGCTACCACTATAGAAAAAAGAAAGAAAAAAATTACCGACGATTACGTTACTTCCTAATGTGAAATTTGAGCGCAGCAAATAAGCTGTTTCACCTTTTCGATAGATTGAGGCAAAGAAATCGAGCAACACATGTATGCGCTATCACAGAATTTTTTTTTTATTTTTCACACGTATTCCTTTAACAAAGACTCCACTAACAGTTCTTGAGAGTCATGAAGGAAGCTTTGTGGTCGGAGAAATAGAATGATATATGTTCGACTTGGTACACTAATGCTTTATTCTCAAAGACGAGATCTATACAAGTGCCTCGCGAGGTTGTCACAGCCGTGGGACGCGTTACTAGCGAGAGGAACGGGATGTTCTCCCGCATAAGTGTTAGGAAATTGCTGTTTGTCTTTATGTCAACATTAAAGTCCCCCACTACTAACATCGGTGTGGATCGATGGACGGTTAATGCGAGTTGCAGGAAGTGCACGACGTCTTTCGTGAGGGCGGTAGGGGCGAAGTAGGCAGCTACTACCATCAAGCCGTTGGGCAACTTTGCGGCGCACAGTTCGCCAACTTCAAAGTTCGAGCCGGCGCTTTGACAACCGGAGACTCGCAGGAAGAGGTGGGAGGGGGGCGGCGTGTACACCCAGCGGCAAACGATGGGGGCAGAAGCGCGTGCAGCAAGCGGACAACACGATAAAGGGAGGAGGGAAGAGATAGCAGCGACTCACTGATGCCGCTGACGCCGATAGTGAGTCAACCCCAGCTGCGGAGTTGGTTTCAGGGACAACGCCGCCGATGCCGACACAAACAATATGATACCCTCGCTTCCGCAGCGCTAAGAACCAGGGGGGGGGGGACCCTTTCCTCCTCTTTCTGCATGGCGGCGACGGTGTTCTATGCAGTCACGTTATCTTGACTCTCTAGCGGCGTCAGCGGCATCCAGCGGTATCAGTCGGTCGCTGCTAGCGCTGGGGGGATGAAAGGGGGGCGGAGCTGGTTACTAGGCCGACGACAACGCCGACGACGACGCGAAACCCAGGAACGGACGCCAAAGAGCTGCGCTCTAAAAGGCGGAACACCGCGCGGCATTTGGCGCCTGCACGCACGAGGAGGGGCTTCGCTGCAGAGTTGGATCACGACGGCGGACCTATGCGCAACTCTGCTCCCTGCGGGAGCATATACAGGAACACTATCTCGGAGCCGACAGCAGCGCCGCCGCATCGTCCTGAAAAAATGCTGCCTCTCCGGCGCTCCGATGCCGACACCTCCCCCTCTAGCCACCATAACGATGCGGCCAGCGCCCGCCGCCGTAGCAGACGACGCCGTTCAAGACCCCGCCCTTCGAGCACCTGCGCCTGCGCGAGCAGCTGCCGCCGCCTGAAGCGCTCGCCGCATCGCGATGCAATGCGCTCCGAGTTTTCCCCTAAATGTGAAACAGACTGTACATCGTCCTTCGAATAAAACGTCCACACCGCGCGTGGTACGAAACGTGCCCAAACACGCGCAGTGCAAGAGGCAATCAAGGCGGTGCGAAGTAAAATCACAGGACCCGCACACTCTCAAGTTCAACAAATGGCCACAGAGGGCGAAAAAATCGACCGCGTGGCGGTGCTAAAAAAACAGGCATAGTTCGCCAATTAAAAAAGTTGCCCCTTGAGCACATTATCTCCCGCTAGAGGCGCCGTAGTAAGCGCAATTTTAACCTTCAAACTTTCTTCAACAGTAAACGAAGCGTTTTTATTGCATGACAATGAGTACAAAATTGTAATTCCTAATTTTACATTGTACTGTTCATTACCAACTTTGTTTTTTGTCATTTTAAACGCAAAATAGCGTTCAGCATCATCGACCTCCCACGTGACCTCTGGCCTGGATTTAAAATTTTTGGCGGTAACTGGTGACGCGCGCGTGGTAGAAGTGAAATGCCATACTAAAACGCTGCTGCCACGCACGGAAGTGACGTCACAGTTATGATGACGTTGTTTAAACAAGTATGGCGTGTTCCGGTTTATAGTTTTGCGCGCGCTGCTGGAGCTGCTTCAGCTTTTCAGCTTAGCTAAAACACAAATTTTACGGTTTCTTACTGTGTTGTGTGATAGAATGTTGTTCTAGTTAGTTGCGTTGGAAGAACCGGATGGTGTTCGAGCTTGCGATTTCGAGCCACACTTGGGCGCAACGCTGGAGCAGCTCGTTTCTTTATGCCTTGGAGCGCGTTTATGGTTGGTAGTGTGGTCTTGTGCAGCTCCTGTTACGTTTTTCAGTGCTGTTGCTCTTGTTTGTTGAATTTACTGATGTGAATGGAGCATATGTGGGCTCTCAGTTTGGCAGAACTTTTTGCTCTTATGGTAAAGACGTTTAAACTCGTTCCAAATGCTTGTTGCTGCAGTTGCCGCTTAGTGTTGTGCATCCATCGCGAAAAAAAAAATGTTTCATCCTTCGTAGGATTGCTGTTGCAGATATTGCCTAAGTAAGTGAGCTGTTGCAATTTTTATATGGCACTCGATGTCGCATGTACCTGTACTGCTTCTTGTCTTGCATGTTCATACTGTTCCCTTGTTTATCGGATTTTGGCGGCTAGCGAATCGCGACTTGCTTGAGCACCTGCTCGCCACAGTTCTAAAGGAACATGCTGAGCAACCCCAATGTAAACTATGAAGACAAATATTGCAGAACGTGGCCCAGCCGCTCATAGTTCTACTTTATCTCAATTTTGTTCCAAAGCTTGGCTGTCTTGAAGACCAAGAAATTTTCTTAAATTTCTTCCAGCCAGTTTGCTAAGCTGCTATTTAGTATTGCTTCTTGTGATGGCGCTATGCGAGGTACCAGGTTTGCGCAAATGTTCCTCGCAACTTGTTTACAAACATGATGTAGGTTCATTGCAGGAACCTGCATTAGGTTATAGATGTGAGATGCACGCTAATATGACCGGTGTGGGTTTGCAGGTCCATGCATGCCACTCTCAAGCAAACGCCAAGTTTCCATTGTATGAATCTTCCTTGACTTCGCAGGGCTTGTTTGGTTAATCCCTTCATCTGTGCAATAGAATGCTCATTAGTCGTGAGCCTTACCCTGATCCTCTTGTCCAACAAAAAAAAATCATTTAGGCATTGCATTAGGGAATATATCTGAGTGACAATGTGACAATTTTTGCCTCTGTAACCTTTCTTTTCTCCCATCTTATCAGTGAAGGCCTTGTTCGAACAGAGTGCCATGCAGTGAAAGAAATTCTCATTACAGTAAGAAAATGTCTGAAGGAGATTTTTGAGTCTGACTAGGACTTCGTCTTGGGCAAATTGGTGAAGTCTGCTGCACATTGTTTATGTGTGCGAAAATCTAATTACAGAGGAAGGACACATGAAAGTGCGAACTACCAACTGATTTAATGATTCAAAGGATGAAACATAGTGTACAAATTTTGTGCACAGGCAAGAGGTGAATGTTGTGACAGTGCTAGTTTGTCTTGTAAGGCTACAAATAGCCTTTAAACAAGTGCACCTCTGGGGAATTAGGGCAATTGAAGTGCTACTAACATGTGCACTCTCTCATAAAATATACCTTCGTGAGCTCATGCGATGCTTTCTTGCTACTCCTGCCCAGGATCATAATGTGCGAAAGCAGGGCTCACATGAGCAGGCGTTGCAATGTGTGCTGCACCATCTGGTTTATTTAAATTGTTTGAATGCTCCCTCGAATAGTCATTCAGTCATTGGGCCGATTGGTCCACGTAGAACTTGCCACAGCTGAGAGATATCTTATGACCAACCCACAGCACAATGCTCAATATGGTTGGCGTGATTTTTCATACACCCTTGTCTTTTGGTACGAGAACACAATTGGACTAATTTGACAGGTGTATAAAGGAACAAATGGGACATTGTATCTAGCAGGCATGTTCTTGAAGCTGTGGGTAAATCTGTGCACATATTTGTACATGAGGTGTACAATTTGTACACCTCAGGCCTAGTGGCGTCTGTTCCGCTTACATCTGATTAGCAAGTCTTTGTCGAGCTGCTCTTCAGCTTTCGGGAAATGGATTCGGCCATGGCACGCATGACCTATAGGATGAACCTGCTTTTAAAAGCCTGTCGATCTTATCTGCCTCATTTAGCCATCAGTAATAAATAATTCACTGCTGTTACTGTAGCACCCACTTAAATATAGTCCAAGGTGATCCTGCTTGGTCCCAAAACATGGACGCCGTACCTTACCTGCAGAAATTTAGATTTTAAATTCTTTAGGTTGAGGGGAACAAATGTCTTCAATTTTCTTTGTTTTGACATTGTACAAACATAACTGTGTGCCAATTCATAAGGAGTAACCTACAAAAAACGGATGCCTCTCTTCACAATAACGTACAAGCTTCTGGCACTGCCCAGGCGGCGCGTCGGTGCAAAAGCTATCATTGCTTCGCACGACAAGTTGAGTCAACAATGGCGCGTTGGGACTGGTCTGCCAGTGTTGGGCTAATATCGAAACTGCATGCATGCTCTTGCTTAGAGCAACAGAAATGGCACGAATTTTGCTTTGTTACTGGAAGCCAATAGCAAAATTATTCGCTTTCACATAGACAAATGTTGTGCACTGCTGCGCACATTTTTGGCATGAAAGAACGGGTCTTTTTTTTGCTGAGATAGCAATTCAGAAGAGTCTGTGAGCATGAATCGGCTTGATATTCGAATAGCTCACTTTTTCATGGCACTGCTTCAACGCTCTAGTGAGCCCTCAAATTTTGATTACTTTAGCGTGTTCAAAGTGATTAGCCGCTTCTCAAGCTAATGCACGGAGGTAATGATGAAGTGTGACCATTATATTCACGCCACTGAAATATCTATGCATTTCGCTGGATCTGCTACTGCGGCCACATATTTTTTTTAATACATCTGCAGCCTGTTAGGGCTATGGCAGGAGTGGGTGTACATGCAAGTAAAACGAATTATGATATCCAGAAACAGGAACAGAGAAATAGAAAAATGAAAAGAACTATACATCAGCAATAGAATTTAAAAATTGAGAAATGGATAACCAACTAACTTCGGCAGGTAACAAATTCCACTGTTCAATCATGCGGCGGAAAAGCTATTTGAAAGTGTTAGTTGGTGGATGGAGTGGTCTGATATTAGAGGCATGATAAGCTCTAGTTGAAGTCGGGCAAACAGGCGTTAAAAGAGAGGGATCTGATAGGTGACAAAGAGAGTTCTTGTAAGAATAGAAAATCTTCGGAGATTATATGTGCTGCCGTCTAGAAAGAAACTGGAGGTTTAATTTCGCAAGAGCAACTGACGGTGAAAAGTCTCAGTCGAAGTGACGGCAACCATAACGAATAGCCTTCCTCTGAACCAATTCAATACAATTAATTTCACATTGTTTATACGGGTTCCATACAGAGGAAGCATATTCTAAAATTGGGCGAATCAGTGTTTTGTATGCTACAAATTTAGTGTCCCTCGGAGCAGCAGACAAAGTTCGGCGGATGTAACCAAGCTTTTTTTAACGCTTTACTACAAGTGTAATTATATGTTTGGACCAAGACAAGCTGGGTGTAAAAATGACGCCTAGATATTTGTATTGAAAAACTAGTGTTAGTGGTGCACCGTTGAATACATAATCAAAACATATGGGCATGCTTCTGTTAGTAAAATACATTATAACAGTTTTGTCAAAATTGATACTCATTTTCCAGCTAGCACACCAGTCACAAAATGAAACAAAGGCATCTTAAGGCGCTAATGATCAGCGAGTGAGTCAGCTGGGCTGTACATAACGCAATCATCTGCATAGAGGCGTATTTTTGAAGTAACATGGTCTGGAAGGTCGTTAATAAACAATAAGAATAGTAGAGGGCCAAGTACAGATCCCTGTGGGACCCCTGACGTGACGTCGACTACATATGAATCTGCAAAATCATAGCATACGAATTGGGAACGCAAAGAAAGAAAACTGGAAATCCAAGACATTAACTGAGGGTAATTTTGAATATTATGGAGTCTCAAAAGAAATTTAGATTGTACTACAGTGTCGAAAGCTTTGCTATAAAGTCAATGGTGTCAATCTGATTACCTAAGTCGTCGTAATGGGAAAGGTCATGAGTGAACTCCGCAAGTTGGGTTACAGTACTAAAACCACGCCTGAAGCCATGCTGAAATCTGTTCAATGGGTATTATTTTCAAGGAACATTATTATATGCTTATAGATTATGTGTTCGAGTATTTTGCATGAGGTTGGGGTTAAAGAAATAGGCCTATAGTTAGATGAGAGCTGTGTGCCATCAGATTTATATAAAGGTAGTACTTGAGCTCTTCTCCAGGAAGAAGGCACAACGCCGCTATTAAGGGACTTCTGACATATAATGAACAGATATTTATATGTCCATAGCGAGAATCGTACTAAAAAGGAATACGGGATTCCATCAGGGCCGGCTGGCTTTTTAGTATCTAAGTTTAGTACGAGATTCAAAACATCTAGGGTAATGTTGATAACATCAATTACATAAGAATAGTTAGTTGTAAGTGTTGAAAGACTGGAATCATCCGAGGCGAACACTGACTGAAAATATGCATTAAACACTTCTGAAATCTCTAATGGATCGTTAACAACACTGTTGTTGATTTTAAAAGATGTGGAAGAAGAAGAGCCAGGAGATGTGAAAGACAAGAATTTGCGGGGGTTAGATTTGAACAGTTTCGGCAACTGAAGATTATAGAAGAAATTTTTGGCCGAGGATTTCTTTTTTCTGCAGTTCATATTTTACCTGAGTGTACAAAACGCATGCCTGAGGATGTTTGAGCATTTAGTGCGAAGTGTGCCTGCACGTCGCGATAAGTGCAGCAGTTCTCGGTTCATCCAGGGAAGGTTATTGTTTCTTTTTCTTAGTTTTCAAAGGAACAAATAGATTTATACATGATTTTACAATGCTTTCAGAACATGCCGCGAGCGCATCTACGCCACTAGATAGTCCAAGATGGTCCAAGTGCCATTGAGGAAAGCGAAATGGGAAATTGATTTAGGGGCGCGTTAAGGTAGATATAGGTCCAGATTTTTGTAATAGGGCTGCCTCACGATCGACTTTTGCCGCATTATTAGTATGCAGTGCTACCAATGCTACCATAGCATTGCAGTGTTACCACAAGTCGGTGACAAGCTTCACACTATTTTAAATGTAAAAATTGTCTCTAGTTGCAAATCAGATTAAAGGGTCCGGTTAGGCAGACACTGCTGCTCCATGTAAATAGCACCCCCCAGGCGCATACCTTCACTGGACGCTGAAGTAACTAGAGCCTGGTCTGGCCGCCAGCATGAAACAAGAGAGGCGATGAAGCCTATGAAGCATTGGGGAGAGGGGGAGTCAAGTGAGGCACTAGATCACCCGGAGCAAGAGTCTAATGAAAACATGTATTTTATATTAATCTTGCTTTATTAAGCTATTGTCTCGCCATAATTTCGCTAAGAGGACATCTTAACCAAGCCTCTACACAGACAGGCAGAAGAATGACACAAATGTCTGGCAATGCCGTTAGAAATGTCAACATACGAGCACGGAAAGCGCAGTTGCCGGTGATGTGAGGACTGAGGACTTAACAAATACCACAACGCGGAATCGAAAGCGTATGCGTCAGCTCCCGCCTTTTAAAAAGATTCATGCTTTTATTGAAGACGCCAATACCATGCTGTGCGCCGACCAGCTTCAAAGCCGCAAATTGCACTGTCTTGCAGGGTGCCTATTCCCCCATCTGTCCCCTAGTTGCGCTTCTGCTGTGACGGGTGTTGCGGCGCTCGCCACCAAGGTGCCCTGTCAGGAGCATATACTAGATTGACAAGTAACCTTATTTCCGCATTTCTTGTCAGCAATTTGGGCACACTTAGCTAAAGCTTTCATGTTTAGTGCACTAGTGAGTAGTTACTCTAAGCACCTTTATGACAAATCGACTGTCTTTGCTATGCGCTTAGCTGAAAACCTTCTATGTTTTTAAAGCTGATTCTGAACAGTATCCACAATTGCCGACGAAGTCACTTCCTTTGGCCTCCTCGGATGTTCTTATCTTCCAAGCTGAATTAGCCTTTATCGAGCTAAGCCATAATTGTTTGACCAGATGATGAAAATAGGTAATGAACTCGGAGAAAGCATAGGGTAAATTAAATGTGCATTTTTGGAATTTATAAATAGTATGGATAAGGGAAATGAAAGTGGACGAAAAGATAGTTTGCTGTAGGTAGGAACTGAATCCACACCACCTTCATTAGGCATGTGGTAGCTTACCAATTCAGCTACTGTGGCACTCACCCTCCCATTCCCTTGGCATAAGCCACTACCACTCACAGCCACAGCAGCAGACGTCTTAACTGCAGGCATCATGAAATACATCAGCAGGCAACTGTTCGAGGGCTCTGACTTCGGCTTCCCCCTGAGGCCCTAAGATAGGGTAGGATGGTTTATTGGCCATTTGCCCAATTGGGGCAAGTGGCCTGTTGATGCGATTTCATCAAATGAACAGGCATTTGAAATCCAGCTTCACTGAATTTGTCGTACATGCTGTTACCAATCCTGTTCTTTGAAAGGTGATGCGTTCCTCACTAGGACACACCATCGGCCATAAAAAGAACAGATATCACTAGACTTGACTTGACTCGAGTACTGAGAGACAAGGATGTACAAAGAACCATGCCAAGCACTTTGTGTGTTGTGCTGTGGGGGTTATCAGCGCAATACCTCTCTGCTGTGGCAAGTCCTATGCAGGTCAGAGGGACTAGTGTCTAAAGGGACACTAAAGACAGTTATTAAGTCAAGCTAAAGTAATAGATTAGTGCTCGAGAACGCCGAAGGCATCACTGTTATTGCGAACAGAGCTTCAGTAATTGATGAACGGAAGTAATTGCAGTACATAATTACAGGCTGCCCCAGCACAATAAAGTACCAGCCCGATGATGAAGGCACTCCTCATTAAAGTTCTGTCGCTAGGACTTATCTACCAGTAATAAAAAGATTGCTGCATTGCATTATAAGATGAAAAAAGTGCTATTCGTCTAGTTCTATTTGATTTTTAGAAAAAAGAACCCATTGAGGTTACCCTTGAAAACATCGCCCACGCTTACACGTTTTAGTAGTTTCGTTATCACATAGTGCTGAGTTGAATTTTCTGGCTCGCGAAACTCACACAAACTGCAAGTTACAGATAATTCGATGTTTATGTGATGTTGCGGGATTCCCGAACAGTCCGTGCTACTTGATCAAGAGCAGTTGCAGCGGCGAGTCAAACATTCTGTCTTGGCTTGGTTGCTACATGGCCGGGCTTACGCATTTTGCACAGAAAACTGTAGCACCGTCTGCAGGGTACTGTTTTACTCACCAATGGAAGTGAAGGGCAGTGATGGCACAACGTCGCCACTCTGTCCTCAGGAGCAGGTGAATTGAATTGCTCTCTAGGTATGCGAACCCTTCAGATGCAATCTTCTCGTAAACTATCTCTTCTTGGCATGAAACAAGCACTGAGGTTTATGGAATGCTACTTTAATAGGCCACATCTACTTAGTATTTGCCTTTAGTGTCCCATTAAATGGCCATAATAGGAAGCACTCAAACAATTCAAATAAATTTCATGGTGTGCATCTTGGCACGCTTTGCAAGGCCTACTAATGTGAACTGTGCTTTTTGCGTGTTATGATCTTGGGCAGTCCATGAGTTCATGGAGGCATATGTTATTAAAACGACCCTGCATGTGTTAATTAATATAATTATTTTAATTGCATGCGACCTTAGAAGCAGGCTAGTAGCCAATAAACTGTTGTATGCTACCCCAAGGCATTTAGGCGGTCAAAGTTAGGGCCGTCGACCATTTGCCTGCTCCTAAGCCCGATTAATGGCCAATCAGTTCTGTGGAAGCCCGCAAAATCAAGGAGGGTTCACGAAAAAAAAATTCTCATCAACCTGACTTTAGCACAATGTCCTGGGCTCCATCCCAGGACCTGTAGAAAATTTTTTTCAGCTATGAAGCTTTTTTTTCTCGAAAAAATCCCTTATGGGTTTTTAAAAAACTGCTTTGGGCTGAGAAACCTATGAAGCCATCATTGTTTTAGCATACATCACATGACATAGCCATAGGTACGTACGATTGTATAACACATAATCACTGATAACTTGACAATCCATGCTTCTCTTTCATATGCTCGTCCAGTACACATGTAGAACGCAACAGTCTGCATGTTGTAAGCTGACTTCAAATGGCCAGAGTAGAAATCATGCCGTCAGTGTCACACAATCATAGTCACTGACGTCTTTTTACTTTTATTACACACATAGTTCATTTTACACAAACATGTTGGTCCGCCTAGCAACACTTCACGTTAATCATAACAATGTTGGGTTACCAGCAAAATGTTACCATAACATTGGTTCCCATAATGCATGGGAGTCGCTCCATTTTGATTTCCTACTTGTCTAAATGTTTAACCCTTCTGCTGGAATGCAAATTAACAAGTCCTCATGGTTAAATACATGAATGCAATAGTGACTTGCAGGCTAAGGCAATCTTTTCTGACTTGCGACAGAAGAACTGTGAGCAGAGGTGTATGTACAAAGAAGTTGTGGGAAGGCTAGGTTCGGTCGTCCTGGTCACCAATTTATGGGAGGCAGCATGAAGAGGTAGCCACGGCTTATTCAAGCCAGCCAGCTATGGTGTCACGCGATCTTGGGAGCAGCTGTTCAGGTTGCGTGTACTAGCATGTTCTATTCTTGCTCTGCCTGTGCATGAGCCTATCTTCTTTGCCTGTGTTGGAGGCGATAGTCGCGTGGCTACAGAGCCCATCTCCTAGTGCAAAGTGCAATTGAAATAAAGTCCAGTGGTAAAGCCCAGGTAAAGTGCGCAGATGGTGTCGTCATTGCTAGTGTCGGGTTCACGCAATCTGAGAGAGACATACCAGGCAGCACCGGCAGCATAGGCTGTGTGTGAGGCACAGCCACAATGATACCAGAGTGAAAAATCGCAACCTGCCACAGGCACTCGTAGATGCCCAGGCCTGTAGAGGTCGGTGGTCCAAAAGTAGACCGTTTGACAGCTTGGGACTTGCGTGTAGATAGCGCAGGTGTTGGTCACTCATGCTGTTGACTTAGAAGTGATTCTCGAGCTGAAGAAACCAGATGGCAAAGTTGCTCCTGCAAAATTTCGGTAAGCCATGCATCCGCGGAAGATGTGAGCACAACATCGGAAAGCTTGCCTGCTGCTGCTTTCAGTGTAATCTAGAATGCCGATAGCATCAGTGTTGCAGTGGCCACTCAATGCATCACGAAGGTTGTGCTTGTGAGAACGCCGCGCCAGCGAGAGTGAAATTTGCGCCTTGTTGAGTCGGTCGCTGAGCCTCTGAATTGGCGATGAGTGAGTTGCCCCGAGTGGAAAGCGGGCAGCTTTTGGGGACGTCTAAGGAAGGAGAGCGACGAGCTGTAGAGTAGCCGAAAGCGCTTGCATTTAGCCCAGTGTATTTGTTGGAAAGAATCGTCGAGCAGCTGCCTTTGAGCTGGGGGAGGAAGCTCACGGACCACGTAGAGGTTTGATGCTGGGGTCGGCGCATGCCGACGACCGGCACGGGTGGACGCAGGTGATGTGGGACGACCATATTCCTGAATGACACGATAGATGGCGAGAGCTGTTGTGATGGAGCACCAGCTGGAGGAGAGTGAGTGCTCGAAGTGACATAGTGAGCAAGGACGGCTGCCCACGTGTCCTTGTACAAGTGAGAGCAGGGGCTGAGAGCCGCAGCTTGGAACCTTGTTAAGAAGAAAATGGTTGTTTAGCGGGATGAACCAGATGTCCAGCATGTCAATGTAGAATTCCCGTGCCCCCTACAATCGCAAGACTTCTGCCGAACCGCGCGAGGCCACGTCACTACTCGTCTGGGTAAAGTTGGTGCGCTGATGCTGGCATGGCAGGGCTCAGTCGTCCTTGTCACCAAGTTGGGGGAAGGCTGGGCTCGGTCAGCTGTGTCATCACTTTGAGGGAGGCAGAGCGAAAAAGTAGCTGCCGTAGCCACTGTTTGTTTAAGCCAGCCATGGTGCCACGGGATCTCGGGGCAGGCTGACACCGCGGCCGCTTTGGTGAAGTGCGCTAGCGTGATCTATTCTCGCACTACCTGCATGTGAGCTCATCTTTTCCGCCTGCGTTAGACATTCATGCCGCTATGAGGTACTAAACATGTTTACTGTTTGAGCATCTCTGAATTGCATGAGCTATTAAATACACCCATCACGCAAGTGCAGAGCCCTTCCGCTAAGTCTATCTGGCAGGAGTCTTTTGTACTGTAAATATTCACGTTTTCCCTGTCCATTGTATAGCTGTATCCTGCTATGTCTACTTGGTTAGATGCCGACGCCAAACTTGGAGGAAAAAGCGAAGCTAGACCCTTATTAAACGACTTCAATGTGATAGAATTTTTAGAATTATCAGCATTCAAAATTAGCTGTCATTACAAATCACATTTAAATTTGCTAGAAACTCTCACTAAAAGGCAAAGCTTATACTTTCTGATGAGCCTACCCTGTGCATTTTCATTCCTTAAGAATTTGTGTACTTTTCCTTATAGCTTTTATCTTCATCATTAAGTGAACAGGGTTTTTCAACTTATGGTCAAAAGACATTTACACAAGAACTAAAATTCGTGCTGTCTTGTGCTGTCAGGCCAAATTTAAGCTTTTCTGTGTTGTATTGCATCTTGCTTTTGTGTTCTACTTGGCGCTTAATAGACAATTCACACACAAACAAGCCATTTGTATTACAGACTCTTCAACTTTATATGCAAAAAGTATTGCCATTGCAGACAGAAAACACTGGAATATAGTAATTCTGAGAATTGTTTTCCGCGCAAGAAATTTGGTTGGCTTTGGGCAAGGGTCTAAAAATGTTGCATAATTTGGTTTCCTAAAGTCAGTTTTTCCGTAATACAGCTGTAGTCACAGGATATCTGTGTTCCTTAATTACAGACGTGCGCACCACATGTGCTTACACATGTGCTTAAGATACCCCGATAGACATTTTACACACAAACAAACCATTTGTATTAGAGACTCTTCAACTTTAAATTCAAAAAGTACTACCATTGCAGACATAAAATACTAAAATATGGTAAAAAATTCTGGGAATTGTTTTCTGCACAAGAAATTCGGTTGACCTTGGGCAAGGGTCCAAAAATGTTGTGTAAGTCGGTTTCCTAAAGTCAGATTTTCCGTAATACAGCTGTGTTACGCGGTGAAGGATGTCGAAAGTGAAAAGAGGCCGTTGTCACAGGACATGCGTGTTCCTTAATTACACACGCACGCACCTGCTGTCTCCTGTCATACTACAAATACCGACACATGGAATAACTACTGGCAGCCAATCAAAGCTGTTTCTGTGGAGATTTAAGGCCCATGTTCTGGGGTGAAAAGTGCGGCCCTAGCTGTATGAAAGTAACATTTTGTTTATCAAGCCAAAGTTTATAGTGTTCATGTTTTTTAAGTGTTTAATATTTCTAGAATATTAGCTACATCCTTGCAAGGTAGTTGAAATAACAGATCACATTGCCACAGCCATGTCCAAAGTAGCTCTGATGGCCTGCTAGTACAATAAATAGGTGTATTGGTGGTTTTACTGACAAGAGATGGTGGGTGCACACACGTATCATTAAGGGGACACTAAAGCAAAACAATAAATCAGTTTAGACTAATAAAGCATTGTTTTAGAACCCTGCAGGCAGTCATTTTAAAACAATAGTTTTGTTATTAGATGTGAAAATGAAGTTCGAAGTATCAGTATTTGAAATTCACGCCAAAACCTCGACACAGCTGCGTCAGTGTGACGTCAGGGATTTCAAAGTATATTTTTGCATTTGGGCAGCGTTGGCTGAGTAAAAATTCCCGAAACTTCATATTTGGTTCCTTTAGAACACAATGTAGACAGTCTGTACCGCTATGTACTTAAGTAGGCCTTAGAAGATACCATCCAAATCTATGACGTCACAGCGACCAGGTCTGGGAACTTCAAGGAGGCGTCGCCACCCGTCTTTTGTTTGTGCACTTTTTCTGGTCTGCCAAGCATCTTATACTGGTAAGAGCGGTGTTTTTGGTGTTGTAGAAAGGTAATTTACTAATGCAGAAGAAATAATTTTTCTCTTTATTGTCCCTTTAAGGAACACATTACATGTCCCTGACAGTGGCCGCTTTCCACTTTTATAATATGCTTCGCCGTCGTACATTGCATATGCTTCACTGTATAACAAGACCGTATTGTGGCGAAGCTATTTTTAGGAAACTGAGTTATGCAACATTTCTGGGAACCTTACATGGCTTCATTCTGTAGAGGCTCTAGGAAAAGGCACGCTGCTCTATATTCGCAGCAAACATAATCTGCGTTAAAGAAAAAAAAATGTTTGTGATGTTTATTCGCAAAATATTCATGTAACGTCAGCCAAAATATTACCTGCCGTTTTATTGTGGCACTGCTGCCAGTAAGCCTGAATACCTGAGTGGGTCTGAGTAGTCTGGCTCTGAAAATTTCCCATTGATAATATTTGCATTCTGTTAAGATCAGTTTTGCCTTTACTAGGATGCAAATGAAAAAAAAATGTTACTGTGACGTAGCATTTAGCATGACCTTTAATACGCCCAGAAGACATGGTGGACCGATCACACTGAAGGCAGAGTTCAATCTTAAGCTGGGTCCCCACACGAGATGAAGATGAAGAACACGATGTGATGATGATCATGTGCAGATGATGAAGTGCCTAAGAAATGCCCACATTATAATTATTTGTGTCAATAGAAGAATTATAAGCAACCTCTAAAAATCTGACTTCTTGTGATGAAATTGTAAAAGTTGGCAGGTATGTATTATGGCATTGATGCAGAAAACATTCATTTTGTCATTAAAGAGTCATGTATGCATTCACTTTTTCATCTTCCCTCTTGTGCTTGGGCCTTCATTGGTCTACATTGTGCAACAGGTAAAATGATGAGAAATATAACTAAAGACAAATAAAATCCTAGCCTGCTAACATATGCCTACTCAGTACACTATTGACACGTTCTGGTTTATTAAGCGTGATCATCTGTCAATTCAGGCACAGAAGCAGGTTCCATTCTTGAGCTGAAAGATACACAGCCATGCTTACATAGGAAACAACTTTCAGGAGGCCAATTATTGACACGCATTGCAGATAGTACTATGGATCAAGCATGAAGCTGACCACAATGTCCTCGAACTCTTCCCAACATATATTTTCTAGCATCCTGGGCCAACCTTCTGGCCATGCTTTGAAGCTGCTGTCAGGTTTTGAACCAAGCCCAATCTTTCTGGCTTTGTTCTCCTCCTCGTCAATACCATTTCCCCCTCATTTATGTTTGTCTTATTGAGATATATATTATGTGATGATTTTTCATTTGTGTGTAGTTTGGGCAAAATCAATTTCAAATAAAGCAAACCACCCAGCTATTTTTATGGCCTGATTGTTTTTCCGCTCATTAATCATGGAGACCTACCTGCACGGCTGCATGTATATGGCAACTAAGTTTTCGTCAGATGTTATGTGAATATTTAATTTATAAACTTCATATACATTTCTGCGCAGCACAGACCCATTGCGGCTGCAACTATACTGAGCTGCATGGCTGTCCACAGCATCATTACGGAATAAAATCTGCCAGTATTTATTTAATAAACAGTCAACATAGTGAATAACCGAATACTATTTTGTATATTCTAAATTTAAGTACTTTAGGGCTTGCACTGTCGTGTTCCTATAACTTTGGCAGGCCTAATAATCTCATCAGACCATCTATGTGGAGGAATTTTTTAGCCATTACATATTCATTGCGTTCACCTGCTTTCCGCATGGCTACCAATAATCAGTAGATATCATGTTGGTTATTTATATTTGGAACTGGTGACTTTCCCAAAACCTCATAGTACCCCCCCCCCCAAAAAAAAATCCATCGCATACATGCAACAAAAGTTTAATGCACCCATGGAAGGGGAAGTAAATCGTAAAGATTTAAGTTGGAAGCTGAGAGTAAGATGGTATTTCGACGTGAACAGCAGACTACAACAAATGAAGCAGTGGCACAAAACAAAGTGAATGAAAAAAGTATTGTTCAGCCAATAAAAACATTTCACTGTTGCTGCAAGGTGAGAAGAGGGAAGCAGCCCTGCACTCTCCCCAGCAACTACAGGCTTGACCGAAGGGTCCAAGACATCACGAACATAATATCCACACTTGGCCAAAGAAGCGGGAACCATATCAAGAAGGTTGTGTTCTGGCCACAGAAGCGGGAGCTCACAGGCCTTGTGTTAGAATTCTGTAGCCTGGTGAAGTTACAAACCGTACTCTTGTAGCGATGTGTTGGCCTTGTTTTGACTGGTTGCCCTGGTCCAGTGAAGTCTTGACTGCATGTCTTCAGCACAATCCATGGGGCGACCTTCCTATGTGGCTTTCATCCATGTTCCAGCTATTCCCTTCATTTTTATCACCCGGGGCTTCGTGGTCCGCAGTGATTAGTCCCCTACTTAATATATACAAAGAGGTACTTTAATTTTCCTGTTTTCTTGCCTTGAATGCCCTCATACCTAATGCAAACAGAAAAGGAAGATAGCACCACTCTTCTATCATGATCGTTCACATTAGAGTTCCAATAAAGGAGCAAGATCAGTGTATCCATGGCATCTGTCTTGATTCTATACATTTTGTGCCATAATACCCAGGACTCATACTGTGGCTGCAGGCGTCATCTGTAGGTTTGGGAGGTGGGAGCACCTTCTGCTTGCTTCAGCTCCTGTCTGACCTTGCCCTTCAGCACAACGGTCTAAAGTTCACAAAGCCAAGATGCCCCCGGAGGTGAATGACACAACCTGTCAGCCCAGCCCTTGGAGCAGCCGATGACCTGCCTATCGATGCAAAGGACAACTGCAATGACAACTGCAAAGCTTGCAATGCTGGGACGATAAATTTCTTCAGTGCCATCCATCTTGAAGGCCTAGCCCTTGAAGTGAATGGCACATAGAGTGCAGACTTATCTTGCCACCACAACGATGACTGCTCCATAGTTCACAAGGCAGGGATAGCAAGTCTCATCGGAAGGCTGATCGTGCAGGCCTAGCCCTTGAAACCACCAGCTGTGTGTCTGCCAATATGCTGTGCCTTCATCGTGATGGGCACTCCAAGGTCTGCAAAGCTGGAACGCTGAGGTCATCCCATCTGAAATTTGGAAGCTTTGCCCTTCAAGCATCCAGTACCACATTGGCAGTAGTAAAGATGGGAGGAACTGCAAGGATCACTAGTGTTTACTAACAATTATGTAGCATCCTTGTCTGTGCACTCACAAGTGCCCTAGGGATCTAAAAGACTGAAATATGGGACATTGAGTGGCTGAGAATAATGGGAATATTCTTGCACACTGACATCAAAGAAAAGTAATAGAATACTTACATCTATGTCACAAATAGTTGTTGAGTTCAACTTAGTTTGCTTTCAACAAGAGTGACGTAGAGGCTTGTGAATACTTTGAATTGGACATCTGCTGCAGTAAAGTGAAGCTCGAGGTCCGATCGACCAAATTAGACAAGAAAGCATGTTACACATCCGCTAAGCAAACAGGGATTTTGATAAGCAGGCCATAGAGCTGGGTTTGTTCACATGACTAGAGGATGCCCATTGATAAAGCTAAGTAACTCGGTCTAAAGAATGCTGCAAGAATTTAACACTACTTGAGTAGCGATATTCTCACAGCAAATAGATGCGTTGCAGAAGCAACAGTCATAGCTCCAGAAGCACAGAAACTCAGAGGCGAATCTGAATTTGTGCCACAAAAGCCATTCTGTTCTCTGTCAGCAGGTCTGCTATGCTGTGTCGGTCAATGGGTGCTGTGTCTGCCCTGAAGACGGCGACAGCTTACCTTTAACTGGGACTGATAGTCCATCTAGCACCACTGCTAAAGTAATGTTAAACATTTATCCTAAACACAAAAACGCAAAACAAAGTGGGGAGGGAGGGGAGGATGAAGCTTGCAGAAAAACGAGACAAGGATTCTTTGAGATAAGGTGTGGCAGTCATGAACAGAACCAGAACGATAAGTCAAAGGAGAGTTTTTGCACTTTCGTGTGTGATCAAACGGACAGGCATCATACTGAAGGCGTCAAGAAGAGCACAAGGATGAAGCAAAGGCACTTGGCAGCTTTGAAAGACAGAGTCATGCAATTGAGTGCAGAAAAATCGCGGGAAAGAACTTAAGCACTCGAATGCAAGAAAAGAGTGAAAATAATACTTTATGTTAAAGAAAAAGGATTTCCTTTTGAAGACAATGTTAATATAACACTGCCCCACTGTACGATACATCAAACGTTATACACAGCTCCAAAATTGCATAACTGTGCAAACTCAGCCTGAAATAGATGGAATAAAATTTGCTCCTTGTGAGCAAATCGGGATGTGTGGCTTGCATAAGCTGAATGTGTGCAGTTTTTGCTTAGCAGAAAGGTTATTAATTAGTCAAACTTCTATAGTCGTGACCAAAACAGCAGTTCAGCAATGGGAAAGAAAATAACATTAACATTTGTGTGCAGTAGTGTGACAGTTAACGTGGGCAGAAGTGCAATGTGTAAATAGGGTCTATTTTGGGCAGATATGCCGAGATATATATTGCACTGGTATTGTACTGAATCAAGTTATCTTGACATGAAGCAATAGCCTGCCCTTTCTGTTGCATAGATTTTGCCATACAGTTTGCCAACACTTGCATGGCTGTTAGACTACTGCATACTTTGGCAAAGCCAGATAGCTGTCATGCTAAATGTCATGTATAAGGCAGCCATGTATGTCTATCCACGAGCAGGAATATCTGTATTTTATGACTGTGCGCAAGTTTATCGTTGACAGATACCGTATGTTGTGCATAACATAAAGTATGTCCTTGCATTCATAATGGACGGCAATATTTTTCAGTTCTACCCTGCCCCCTCACTCTCGGTCTTTGTCCAGAGAAGGAATGCCCACTGCTTGAGTGCCCATGACACAGTCGATGCTGCTTCAAGCTTCAACAACTCTTGTATCAGTTACAGCTATGCAAGCCAATATTTGCACCAAGAAAATGTTACTTAGCTCCTTCAGGTTTTTTAAATAAAGTACTTTACCAACAAAACTATGCCCGGGGGCGGTCCCCCTTCGACTTTTCTTTGGCATTTACAACACATCCTAAGACCATAACTGCTTATTCAAAGCACCCAATACACTTTAGGACGAACATTGGCTGCAAAGTTCCATTTGAAGAGGTACTGACGTGATATCTTCAATTATTCCTTTTTTTCTCTCATTAAATTAAGGCTTTAGAGCTCTAAAAATATAATAACAAGTCTTGGAGTGGCGTGATTTAGTATAATAGGTTTCCTAGAGCCGGTTTCAGTTTTGTTTTCTGGGAGGATACTGTGTAGTGACATCGCAACACAGTATGTGGTCATGTGAGAAAAGGACATTGCAACGTTTTGACACTCTCTTGAGGCCTCCGGCTAGCTCAGTCGACTTGTGCACTGCAAATTTTGAAGGTCAATGTAGCAGCACAGTGGACGACTGAATGAGCTAGAGCGAGTGTCATAACATCGTAATGACCTGCTCCCACATGACCATATACTGTGTCGTGACATCAGGGCATAGTATCCTCCTGGAAAACAAAAGTGGCTGTAAAGAAGCTACTATATTAAATTATTTACGGTGTTTTGAGGCTTCACCCCTCAAACGCTGTCTGTCGTCTTCTCTCCGCCCATCTTCAGCACTGTTAAATTCAATTATAAACGTGCACTAACCAGCTCAGTTAAGCACACTCGTGCAGTATGTACTACCAAGCGCTTTTTTATCCCCTTCCATGTCGCACTGTTACCCCGATGGAGGCGAAATAAAAAGGCACCCATGTATTGTGCATTTGGCGCATATTAAGGAAACCCAGATGGTCAGAATTAATGCGGAATCCCCCACTACGGTGTGCCTCGTAATCATATCATGGGTTTGGCATGTAAAACCCCATAATTCATTTCATTCTGACGAGAAGTGGCTAATGTATTTTTAAAGCCTCAGTTGGCAACGTGTTTTACCTGCTCAGAAAGAATAAATGTACTTCTTCTTGTGCTGTCCCATGGATTATGCATCGCCTTCGATCAAAAGCCTGACTAAGCATTGAGACACATCTTGGCTTGTCCATGGCAATGCTAGAATGCGAAATACTATTTATTAGCTGAGCTTGTTTTTGGCCGTTTTTAGCTAAAAGCCACGGACGAACCTAGCTCATCGAAGGCACGGAAAATGTTAAACATACCACTATGTGTACAAGTATTTCATTTAAGAATCAAATAGGCGAACACAAGCTGCACACCTGGCAAGTATTGCTTGTACAATTGACGGAAAGCTAAGTCTAGCAATCTTGCATGAAAGCACGCCTGAAATGATGCACGTCAGCAATTCTAAAACTAGACGGCAAGGACAAAAGTCTAAGAATGCAAGGCATGCGGTGAAAAATGTTGGGTAGCTTTTGCAAAGAAACTGCGGGTAAATTATTAGTCTACTATGAAAATGCCTTTGGCATACCAGTTCTTTTTCATAAGCTTGATGACACAAATTTGCATTGCTTAGAGAAAGGAATACTGTTAAGAGCTTGGGGTCATGGCTTTCAGTGAAAGGCAATAATGAAGAACAAGTCTTAGCACAGCCACCTACATGCTCTTTTTGTTTGGACAATGATTTAAAGCAAGGGGGTGGGGGGCTCAGAAGCAGATTAAGAATGATGTATGTAGGACATGCCCACACATCATTAACAGTGGCAGATGACATCGGTGATATTTCTCGCTCCTGTTCTAAACATTAAAATATGAACCAGATTGTCTCTACAATGACTGCTTTATCATCAGGTTTTTAATATTGCCCTTTTTTATACACCTAAACTTATAAAAAGGAGCTGCAGACAGGCTTCACACAAGTCAGGTAGCAATGTCTTTTGACAAATTAGCTTAATAGCATCAGCATTAGGCATATACTTCCACAATCCTGTTCATTAAGGACTATTTGGAACATATGCAGAGGAAAGGTCATTTATATTGATAATAATTAGAGCTGCATGAATCTCGGAACTTTCAAGCAACCAGAGGGGCTCCATGCTGTAACATCTTCCTAGTTGTATTAGTATGTATGGAATACAGGTTTAGTCAGATAAGTACACTAAAGGCAAAACATTTTTATTAGTGACCATGGTTCTTTCTTTTGTGTTTCTTTTTCAACTTGCAAGGAGAGAAATGAGTGCAAGATGATGGTTGTCGGTACATTTAGATTGCCACAACAGAGTGATTAATAAAAATGGAGTTGCCGTGAACCCGTTAAACGCATATCCAATATATAAAGAAGGGAGCCTTAGCAAAGCTGCACAACCATAAGTCAAGTCAGTTCAAGTGCATATACAAGTTTTTTTGCCAGTGGAATATGTTAACTGGACAAACTGCTGCAAGCGTTGCATAGCAACATGCATTGAAGCTGGTGAGCAAGTTGAAGTGCATGATCTACAAATTTTCTGCCAATAATTTGCATTGTCAGAAATCTGTGACGAAGGTGCAGAAAGGATTGCTGGCATCTGCACCACGTTCTTGCTAAGTTCGTAGCAACTGCTATTACACTGGAGGACAAAATAAAGCAACCAGTGTGCCACATGAAGCAGTATTCTCGCTTGTTGCTTAATCCAGCAAGGACAGAAAAAGAGTGGAGAATGCTGCCTTCCAAGCTTAAAACAAGCAATGCAAAAGCAACCTTGGAAATTGAATCAACTGCATCATTCTGGGCAGAAATGGGAGAAGTAAAAAGATAGGATGACATGCAAGAGTACAGAAATATCTGTACATTGGCCCAGCACATAATAACTTTATATTATTGCAGCAACTGAAGGAAGCTATGCTAAAAAAAAAGAGCAGCAGCTGGGCTTGGAGTTGAAAAACTGCATGCCATAATCACAATAATATCAGCTTTTGCCATGACTGGCAGGAGCTATGTCAACGTGTACAAGCATCAATGACCAGCAAATTAAAGTCCACCAAACAGGAAGTGGACTAAACGAGACATTTGCTTGAGCTTTGGCAAAGTGTTATCACCTGGCATTTCTACTTTCATGGCCTCATCAAAAAAATAATGTCGCATAAGTAATACAATATTGCTTTTGCTGTAATGGACTTTGTATTGTGTATTTGCTTATGTTAGTATACGATTTTTTGATGTAGTTTTATAGGTGCAACAAAGCACAAAATTTTTTGTTGTACTTTGTATTGAAAGATTTCAATAATGGGGTTGTTACTCTTACATGTTTTTATGCCAACCCAGTAGGCCAAGTTTTATATTAGCTTGTGCCACTGGATGTGTGGATGTGTTATGTTTGTGATGCCATCGTGTTCGCTGCGTTGTCGTCATTCCAGCTTTGTCATGGGACTCCCACGCTACCTGCGTTGAAACCAGATGGCTCACATGAAAAGATTTAGGTGTCTCAGCAGCAGCACACCCACCTGTTGTTGGTCACCTCCATTTGAGATTCAAAAGGAAGTTTCACATAAGTGTTCATTTCGAATCACCGATAGCAATACCTCACCTTGGCATAGCCAACTACCTGTAAAATACTTCACATAACATCAATTCTCACACTGCGTGGGATTTACGCAAGTTTATCTCATAGTTTTCGTGTACAGCCGTTTGGACCTTTATGTGGGGGATAATAAAATGGCTTTTCAATTCTAGCTCCTCTGGAATATATATAATTCGACACCTTGCATGCTAAGCTGCAGCTTCTTAAGTCCCAAACTGGCATCAAGAAAGCCAGGACTGTAAAATGATACTGGGCTGGACAAATCAGTTTCCAAAGATTTATGTTGCGTTCTTGACCTCCTTTCCAGAGTTCCTGTGATAAGTTTGTGTGAAAAGACATTCTCAAAGCTAACATATGTAGAGACCAGGCTGAGAAGCTTTATGTCAAGAATGGCTTAGCTTGCTGATGTTGCCTTTGGTGGAGCAATAAATCGCATTTTTTTATGATGTTATGAAGATAAATAACACCATAGCATGCAGACGTATGCTGCAGAAAGAAAGCAAGAAGCGAATGAGTAATTGCAAAGTGATCTGCATATTGTATCCCAGCTGTATTGTGCATGCCACATTACCAGAGAATCCTGCTGACCTTTAATTAACCTTTCCAGCACAACGTGTCTTTATCAAGCCATAACTTTACATTGGGTTGATATATGCAGGGATGCCCTTTCACCTTCATGTAAGCTTAACTCTGTCAACAGCAGATGCAATAAAGCTGAACACTCTTGCTACCTACTTCACATATTGCAACTGAAATGAAGGAAACACAAGTCTTAACAGTAAGCTTTTAAACAGTGCATTTAAATACTTGTGCAACCTTCTTTTTGGAAAGACCATGTGGTGCCTAGAGATGTAGCTTGACATGTAAGAAACTGATGTGCTTTTATCTAAAAAATAGAATTGATTGATGTTTTGTGGGACAAGGTGCCTGGTGTCTCAATGAGCACACTTTATTGCTGAGAATATTTTTGCCATTGTGTCAGCTCTGAAAACTTGTCAGAATCTTTAATCTTGGTGCATTAGAAAACACCTTGACACAAAATGAATGTAACCCTTGATGTCATTGAAAGAACAGTGCGGAAAACAATTCGTTGAAACAGCAGAATGAAATGCAGAGAACTTAGGTAGGAAATAGGTAAGCAATTTACCAACCACATTATGAATGCAAGCAGCTGACACTTAATAAATAAGAAAGCCCTGGAGCAAGTCTCTGGCTTGCAGTGCAAGACCTGTGCACACTTATGATGATATTGCAGTATTCATGGCAGGGACGGGACCATTCAGCCTTACGCACTGTAACATTCTGTATATCTCTTTGAAATCTTCTTGTACCAACATGTAGAAACTGCATGTTGCAAACAGTAAAATCATTGATATTGTCCTACAGACAGTTTCCATGTTTATTGGATTCTCATTTTAACAGCTGACTTTAAGCTTCCATACTGAGAGCTGGACGAGTTAGTGCATTTTCGAAAGAGTAGAAACAGTGCACAAAGTATGAAGGACAGTGAAAACGTAACAGGAGCACTGACTTGCAACTGAATTTTTTATTCAGGTATACATACAAGAATAATATGCACACACCATGCAATGTGAAAAAAAGCAAGCAAATGAAGTGCAAATTATTAATCATGATTGACATTGCTAGAAAACACAAGCATGAGTGACGTCGTGTGTTAACTGCGACATCATACTAAATCCACGCAAAAAACCATGTTAGAACTTACATTTGCATTATGCGATTCTATGAATTCATCAGTATGCTTATAAACTACGTATTCTAACATTTTACTTGAATAAGGTGCTAAGAAGATCAATCTATATATAGCTACAAATGCCTTAGTCACCAGATTTGAAAAGCGGGAGGACTTTCGTTTGTTTCAGAGATGAAAGAATACCTCTTGTGGGAGAATGCTGAGAAATAACAGCGATACCGAGGAGTCCGTTGGGAATAATATAATGTACCAATATGCATAAGGAATTTTGTCAGGATCTCCAAATTTATTAAATTTGCAGACATACTTCTATATTTTAACAATATTATTAAGGCATACAAATTTAAAAAAGAAATGCCACTACGTTTGTATTTGCCACAGCAAATGATTTGCAAATGTGCATGTACAATGGGCCCCAATTGAATATTGTACAACTAAAGCTCTACCACATGTGTTTGACCCCTGTTGATTGCAAGTCGCACAAGCCTGTTCCCTTAGTGAGTGAAACTCAGTGAAAGAAACTTGGCCTTCTTTGTGGAGCAAAGACAGTTGGCAAAAATGAAGCACACAAAGGTAGAGAGGTTTTGGTATAGCCTGTGCTGTACCAGGTGCTGTACCAGGTGCTGTACCGTAACTTCAGAAGATAAAGCATTTATCTAAACACGAGCACAGGGTGTAAATGATCGCACTCCGATGCATGTGATACATAATGACAATCACCACGAAAGCCTATCGCATTACTATTACTTCCACAGGTAATTTTCATGGCTGCTATGGAATGGCTGTCTCACTGCACCACAATCTATAGCAACTAATACAATGGGCATTTCAAATGGTTCATGAAAGCCGGTTGGGCCCTGGCCAGACTGAAGCAGCGGCACTCGAGAGACACTTTTCAACGCCCAGCCTCGTGTGAGTCACTTGACACTCGTCACGGACACTTGCTGACATTGCCTTCAGGCGGGAACAGGCCTTTCTGTTGGATTCACGTTTCACGTCCAGGATTTCGTTACTAGGCTTCTGCGTGCGTAAGGCGACGCGAAATGTTTGAATGCACTTTGCTCATCGACAAAAGGCGCCCTTACTTTGCACAGCGATTTGGAAATGTGTATGCACCCTACATCGACGTCAATGCCGACGCGCACCACTTCTGCGTTTTCGAGCTCGAGAGCAGTGTGTCGACGTGGTGTCCAAGGCCAAACAGGCATCCGACTTTGCCAGAAGGCGTACACACAACTTAAAGAATCGCTACATACGACACACCCTGCAATATGCATGATCCGTGTCGGCACCATATGCGGTCGGCGCTGTGCTACCACGACTCTTCGAAACCGACAGTCCAAATGAGGCGACATGTCGTGCTGTTTCGTGGGTGCAGCACAGTTCGTTCGAAGCTTCTGTAGCTCCGTAACGGTAACGTGATTCTTACTCGCCGATATTACACAGTGACCCAATATGCAGTAGGCGCTGTGCTACCACGACTCTTCGAAACCGACAGTCCAAATGATGCGACATGTCGTGCTGTTTCGTGGATGCAGCACAGTTCGTTCGAAGCTTCTGTAGCTTCGTAACGGCAACGTTATTCGTACTCCCCGATAAACAGTGACCCAATATGCAGTCGGCGCTGTGCTACCACGACTCGTCGAAACCGACAGTCCAAATGATGCGACATGTCGTGCTGTTTCGTGGATGCAGCACAGTTCGTTCGAAGCTTCTGTAGCTTCGTAACGGCATCGTTATTCGTACTCGCCGATATTACACAGTGATTCAATACTACAGTACACACCACACAGCCACAAGGAATCACAACGGTCCTCCCACTGCGTGCACGTGTGTGTAGGCGCGGACAATCATTTTCGATTTTAAAACGCAGCGCAAAATAAATGCTTTATTTATTTAGGCATAGTGTAGTTAATAACAAAACGATAACATTAGCGTGTCATGTATTTTTTACTAAGGTTTCTTTTTGTGACGTCATAATGCGTGGCAGCAGCGGACTCCATTTGGGGTCGTCTGCTGCCACGCGCGTGCTCCTAGCGCCGGCCTTTTGCGAAATGGAAGACTACAAATGAAAGGTGATAGGAATGCAGGGTGATATGGGCTGGACTAGTTTTGAATTGAGGGAAGCTTGCAGTAAAATTGAGTATGAAGAACGGCTGAGGAATATGGAAGAAAGTAAATGGGCTAGGAGAGTGTTCAGGTATCTGTATAGAAAAAACATTGATTCACAGTGGAGGAAAACAACTAGGAAGCTTACCAGCAAGTATGCGGCCTGTAGGGTGGACAAGACAGCAACAAAGAAGGTCAAGCGGAAAGTCAGAGAGGCTGAATTAATCTCATGGGTGGCGGCAATGGAAAAGAAACCTGCCACGAGTAACTACTTAAGAGGAAAAAACGGAATCAAGAAAGAAACCATTTATGATAATTCAAAGGGAAGCTCATTACTTTTCGGAGCGAGATCGGGACGCCTTAGAAGAGGCACCTATAAAGCGAGATATAAGAAGGAAGAAGAAACATGTGCTTGCTGCGGTAAAGCTAGGGAATCTACGGAGCATGTTTTATTAGAATGTGAAGACGTCTACCCAGCGGTCGATTTAGGCACCACTGGCCTCCTTGAAGCCCTTGGGTTCAGAGGGAGCAGTGGTAAAGCAAACATGTCCACAGTAGACATTAGTAAGAGTCGACTGGAGGACTAGGGAAAAAAAGTAGGGAAACAACAAAAATCGGAGACTTACAAAAGCACACTTCGCAATAGGGGATCAGAAAATTTGGGCGTGGTAGTCCATAATGTTTTTTTATTGTTTAACCTAGGTAGGATATTAGGGAGTATAGTAGCAAGAGCTTGGTGGTGCAACCCACTGCCCCGTTCCAAAGGGGAAGCTCATAACAATCAATCAATCAATCAATCCAACCATCCGTCCGTCCGTCCGTCCGTCCGTCCGTCCGTCCGTCCGTCCGTCCGTCCGTCCTTCCGTCCATCCGTCCATCCATCCATCCATCCGTCCGTCCGTCCGTCCGTCCGTCCGTCCGTCCATCCGTCCATCCGTCCGTCCATCCGTCCATCCATCCGTCCGTCCGTCCGTCCGTCCGTCCGTCCGTCCGTCCGTCCGTCCGTCCATCCATCCATCCATCCATCCATCCATCCATCCATCCATCCATCCATCCATCCATCCATCCATCCATCCATCCATCCATCCATCCATCCATCCATCCATCCATCCATCCACGTTTAGTGATCGCGCTAGCCACCACCCGTTTCAAGCACATGGCGCGAATTTTGAAGCGGTTGGTTCAGTCGTTCAGTCGAGCACTGGAAGCCATGGCGCAAAACGGGACAGCACCCGTGAAGGGACCGCGTGTGTCGGAGGCACAGAGGGAGACGGTGGTCGCCTTCATGGAGCAGCATCCCCAGCTGGCTATAAGATCCAGCGAGCTGGGGCGGCGCTTCACTGTTGGCGACCGCCGACGGCTGTGGCAGCAGCTGGCCGACACGCTGAACAGGGAAGGCTCTGTCGTCAAAACCACAGAGCAGTGGCAGGAGTGGTGGAGAAAGCAAGTTTTTGAGGCCCGCCGTGACGCTGCAGCAATCGCCCAAGAGCAAAGGTGAGCGTCCGTCGAATGGTTTGGACGGTTTGTCCTTCGACATTGGCGTGTATTTTCAGAAGCACAGGAGGGGGGCGGCTACCCGGTTTCCGTGGCCGAGTCCTCCAGCTGACCGGGATGGTCCGTCTCCACGGCGTCACCGACCTCCCCTACCAAGGGGTAAGCACACTGCCGCCGTAATATCATGGGTTCCTGAACGGTGCCAGCTTAGAGTTTGCCATTATTTGTAAGTGGTACCTTTAGCCAAACGCGACACTGTTGGTTAACAGGAAAATAGCGAAGGCGAGAATGCAAAAGCAGCTAGGTTAATGAACTAGAATCTGAGTTGGCTGCGCTTTCGGGAAAAGGAGGATTAAGTGATCATCACAGAATTAAAACGCCTTCAGGGAAGTGCACGCGGATGGTAATACATGGGATCATTAAGCATGTGGCGACACACACCGCGCATATTTCTGCGCACCCTTCCATCTTATCATCTGGCCAAGCATACCACAGCTGCACGCTGGGTTGCATGGTCGATAAAGCATAGCGCCACCGCCATGTCACCCGAGGTATGCGTCACCGACGGTGGCTATAAGAACAGGCTGTCTGGCTGATAAAAGCCGCCTTCTACCACCCGCTACCGTGACGAACGTAGCGTTGGTATGCCCGTCCGCTGACATCGTTCACCGAATAAAGAAGCGTTACGTTTTTATGTTGGGATTCGTCCTTCGCTAGCCGCGACATCCCCACATCTGGTGACCCGGACAACGAACAACAACGCATCGCCATGGACGAACAAGACGCCCTTCAACGACAGCTGGAACTTCTCAACAGGCAGCTTCACGCGCAGCAAGAGGTGATCCAGAAGCAAGAGCAACAGCTTCAGCAACGGCACGACCAGCTCAATGGTTCCGTGCAGCAGCATCCTGCCGGCTCCGCCGAGGACGTCACAACGCCGGTAGATGGCATCCCGCACGCTGCCCCGCACGGCGTCTGGCGTCTCGCTGTCAAGCTTCCGCCATTTTGGGCCGACTCGCCCGAAGTATGGTTCGCCCAAGTCGAGGCCCAGTTCTCCCTTGCGCACATCACACAAGACCGGACCCGCTACGATTACGTCGTCGCCCACCTCGATGCCCGCTACGCCAGCGAGGTCCGGGATATCCTTGCCAACCCACCAACGGCCAACCTTTACGAACACCTCAAGACGGAACTTATTCGCCGCCTGTCGCTCTCGGAAGACCAGAAGGTGCGACAACTTCAGTCCGCAGAATTAGCCGAGCGCAAGCCTTCGCAGCTCCTCCGCCACATGCGTGCTCTCGCGGGCAACATGGAAGTCCAGGATTCCTTCCTGCGAGCACTTTGGCTTCAACGACTTCCACCGCACGTCCAGACAATTCTGCAGGCTCAGCTTACGCTACCTCTCGACCAACTCGCCAACATCGCTGATCGCGTCATCGAGGTCTTTTTGCCGCCGTTGTCGCCCACCGTCCAGGCTGTCGCTGCACCGCTGAACACCATAGAGCTTGCGCGGCGTATCGACGATATCAGCCGACAGCTCAGCTCCATTCAACGACGCCTGGATCAACACTTGCCGACGTGCCACTCGCAAAGCCGTGGCCCGAACACTACCCCGTCGCAGCTGCCTGGTGACGACGACCGGTGTTACTACCATAGACGCTTCGGGGACAGAGCACGGCAATGTCGACCACCCTGCTCCGCTGGAAATCAGGGAAACGCCGACGGCAGCTCGTAGCCACGGCTGCGAGCTGCCAACCTGGAGGCCGCCGCATCTTCGTCATCGACCAAATTACAAAGCAGCGGTCCCTTGTCGACAGCGGTTCCGACATTTGCTGCTACCCGCGAGCCCACCTTCAAGGTCCCCGCCCTTCTACGTCTTTCGAGCTCAGCGCGGCAAACTGTTCCACTATCAAAACTTACGGCTCGCTCCGCCTGCGCGTCCAGCTTAAAAACCTACGCCGTGACTTTCATTGGAATTTTGTCATCGCCGACGTCACAGAGCCAATCATCGGCTCAGACTTTTTGGCGCACTACAACCTCCTTCCCGACTGCCGCCACGACCGTCTCATCGACGCGACAACGGGACATTCTGCGCCGGGACAGCGAACGACTACCCACCAGCCAAGCATCAGAGTACTCAGCATCGAACATACTTCACCGTACCACGCCATCCTCGCCGAATTTCCCGGTTTGACGCGCCCCAGCGGGTTGCCACGCGACGTGCGGCATACCACCTTGCACTACATCCGGACCACCCCAGGGCCCCCGGTTTTCTGTCGCGCCCGTCGCCTTGCCCCGGACCGCATGCGCATAGCCAAAGCAGAGTTCGAAGCCATGCTGCTCCAGGAGGGAATCGCCCGCCCCTCCGACGGCCCATGGGCCTCACCACTTCACCTCGTCCCTAAGAAGACCGAAGGCTGGCGGCCCTGTGGGGACTACCGTGCCCTCAACGCCCGCACAATTCCGTACAGGTACCCCGTTCACCACATACAGGACTTCGCACATCGCATTTCCGGCTGCCACGTTTTTTCCGTGCTTGACTTGGTCAAGACCTACACGCAGATACCTGTCAATCCGGACGACGTCCCGAAAACTGCAATAATTACTCCTTTCGGCTTGTTCGAGTTTCCCTTCATGAGCTTTGGCCTGCGGAACGCTGGACAAACCTTTCAACGCTTTATCGACGAAGTCGTCCGCGGCCTCGACTTCTGCTTCGTCTATCTTGATGACATATTGGTCTTTTCCCGCAACGCCGACGAACACCACAGGCACCTTCGTCTCCTTTTCCAACGCCTCGACGACCACGGCCTTCTCGTCAATGTCCCAAAGAGCACGCTCGGCGCTTCAGTCGTCAAATTCCTCGGCCATGAAGTTTCATCAGAGGGAACTCGACCCTTACCTGAACGCATCTCAGACATGCAAAATTACCCTCAACCAACCACCGCTAAAGACCTTCGCCGTTTCCTCGGCATGCTGAACTTTTACAGGCGTTTCTTGCCACACGCAGCCGAGTACCAGGCTCCCCTCCATGACGCCTTGGCTGGTCTACGAGGAAACCAACCCATCACGTGGACACCGCCTTTAACAGAACTTTTTGAAAAATGCAAAGCTGCGCTTTGCACCGCCACACTTCTCTCCCATCCTGTGCCAGACGCTCCCTTGGGGCTCTTCACGGACGCCTCTACCATCGCCATAGGCGCCGCCCTTATGCAGCACGTAGACAACACCTGGCATCCCTTGGCGTTCTTCTCCAAGAAACTCTCAGCTCGCAAAACGACCCCTTCTGCGGCCAGTCCTACCGACGAAACCACGACCCCCGCGCCGTCGAGTTCGCCAGCTTACTACCGAGAACTTCTGGCGATATACGAAGCAGTTCAGCACTTTCGCCACATTCTCGAAGCACAACACTGCACTATCTACACCGACCATAAACCTCTGACCTACGCCTTCTCTCGCGCCGCGACAAACTCCCACCGGTTCAGCAGAACCAGCTCTCGTTCATCGCCCAGTTTACCACCGACATCCAACATGTCAGCGGGAAGGACAACGTGGTCGCCGACGCGCTTTCACGTGTGGCAGCTATTAGCCCTTCACCGATAACAGCTGATGTCCTCGCCGAGGCTCAGACTGCGTACGCTGAACTGCAGGAGCTTCTTAAGGGCAGGTCCTCGCTACAACTGCAGCAAGTCCCCATACCTGAATCGACAAAGACTATCTACTGCGACATGTCAACAGTGCGAAGCAGGCCTTACGTGCCCCTTTCCCATCGCCGTGGCCTCTTTAACCAGCTACATAATCTCAGCCATCCCGGCATACGCGCCTCTGCACGCCTCGTGGCTGACCGCTATGTCTGGCCCTCCATGCAGCGTGATTGCCGCACTTGGGCGCGCTCCTGCATTCAATGCCAGCGCGCTAAAGTGACCAGGCATGTCACTTCACCACTCGGCGCATTCCCCCAGACCTCTGGTCGGTTTCAACACGTCCACCTTGATATCATAGGGCCTTTGCCTCCAGCTGGACGCTATCGCTACTGCCTCACCGCCATCGATCGGTACACTCGATGGCCTGAGGCATGGCCCCTCGAGGGAATCACTGCGGAAGACGTCGCCTCGGCCTTCTTCGCCGGCTGGATTGCCCGCTTCGGGTCCCCTCGCCGCGTCACCACCGACCAAGGACGACAGTTCGAATCGCACCTTTTCCGGCTGCTCGGGCTGACCATCGGGTTCGAACGCTCGCGGACCACCAGCTACCACCCATGCGCCAACGGGATGATCGAACGTTTCCACCGACAGTTCAAAGCAGCCATCATGTGCCACCCGGACTCAACCTGGCCTGAAGCCATCCCAGCCGTCACCCTAGGTCTTCGCGCCACCTTTAAGCCCGACATTCAGGCTACACCCGCAGAGCTCATCTACTGGGAACCTCTCCGCCTTCCAGGCGAATTTCTCGCTGCACCGCAATATACCACCGTGACGTCAGATCCCACCGATTTCATCGCCCGGCTCCGACGCACTATCGCTTCCCTCCGCCCGTCACCTGCAGCTCACCACTGTAAGACCGCGCCCTTCGTTTTCAAGGATCTGGCAACGTGTTCGCACACTTTTCTCCGTGACGACGCCGTCCGCCGGCCTTTACAGCCACCTTACAGCGGACCCTACCCAGTCATCCGTCGCGACGACAAAACCTTCACCCTGCGCATTAAAGGGAACGCCATCCGCGTCTCTATCGACCGGCTGAAGCCGGCCTACACCGATTCCGCCGAACCAGCGAATACCAGTACACCCACGGACGTCCATCCACGACCGCCGACATCGCAGCCTGCTTCCGTCACTACGCGCAGCGGACGTCGCGTACGCTGCCCAGATTTTTTCAAGCCCTGAGGGCTCTCCACTCCGCGGGGGGGTGATGTGGCGACACACACCGCGCATATTTCTGCGCACCCTTCCATCTTATCATCTGGCCAAGCATACCACAGCTGCACGCTGGGTTGCATGGTCGATAAAGCATAGCGCCACCGCCATGTCACCCGAGGTATGCGTCACCGACGGTGGCTATTGGCCTCGAGCTCCACCACTGGAAAAGCTGGCGCCACCGTCGGCGTGACGTGCTAGGAGGGATCACGTGGACATAGCGGCCGCGTCGGCTGCTTCGGGCGCGCCGAAGCGAGCTGAAAACGAGTTTAAATTCCCTCGTACGTTGCGGTTTTCATTTAGTGGCGAAATTTTCCCGCTTCGAGTGTCTCCTTTACAACGCTTGAAAGCACTACAATAGGTAGTGGCTGCCTTTGAAGGCGCGCAACATGGTAGGCTACTGCTCGGTGCCGCAGGGCCGGACGCACGTAACGGAGGCCGGTGTCGGCCTTATTCACATGTAGCCGCAGGACAAGAAGCTGTGTGAAGCTTGGCTCGCGAAACATAAAACCGGCAGTCATCGGCTACAACTCGGGTATGCAGCAAGCACAGACGCGAGGAAGATTTCTGCTACGGCGCCCGGTCTGCGATGTTCTGAAAACGCGCACTGAGGCGCTCGCCTGAGTCCGCTGCCCGTCTAATGTCATGACGGTTTGGTCTATGAACTTGTCGATACTATAGATACTGCCAAGTTCAGTGGAGTGGAAAGGCAGCGGTAAGAAGCACATTTAAAGAAAGCATGGCATATGGTCATGTTTGTGTTATGAATTATAGCACTGGATTACAAAAAAGGAGCAGCGGGAAATTGCACGCTGAGAACGCCGATAAACATACAGTGCGACGCAACTCGAGAAATAGTATTGAAAAGTCAAAGAATTTAGAAGAAAAAAAGATTGCATCGTCGCGACGGCACATCACAGTCCCCGTAGGCGTCGAAGTCTCTACAATGAAATTATTTTTGAACAGCTCTGATAGCGCCCACGCAACAATGGTTGCCTGTATACTGTCAAATGCTCATATTCTGCGGCCTAAAGCTCATGGCACGGTGTGAAAACGCGCGCGCGGAGAAAGCGAAACAGTGCGCGGACAAGCATGCAGACGCGCAGTCGGTCGCTGCGAATCTGCGCGATCGCTGCATTGAGGCTTCATTCTATTACGCTCCATTTAGTTATACAAACACTATAAGAACATATTTCACATAGTTTGCTCTCAGCGTTTACCTACCTTTCACGCAAGAAGCCGGTTCGGGAGACTCTATCGCGGCGACCGCGCGCAGAGGCGTTCACTGTACGTATTCGGTAAAGAGATAGCGGCTGTAAACGATTGTGTGCTTTCAGCTTGCCCAAGATTATTATTTAGACAGTAAGAAACTTCTCTCGTTTCGAAAGTACTTACAGAAATGTCCGGGAGAGCTCGCGCGTGGTGTTTTCAGTGAGCGCTGACAGCAAAACCTATGAGGAGCGCGCCACGTGATCCCTCATACTACGGCAGCGAGGCGCTTCCGATAGAGGGCGACTCCGTAACTCCTCGCCGCCAATAAGAACAGGCTGCCTGGCTGATAAAAGCCGCCTTCTACCACCCGCTACCGTGACGAACGTAGCGTTGGTATGCCCGTCCGCTGACATCGTTCACCGAATAAAGAAGCGTTACGTTTTTATGTTGGGATTCGTCCTTCGCTAGCCGCGACATCCCCACAAGCACTCAATAATTGCAAAATATCTCCGCAAATGTGTAGTACAAAAACTTGTAACATAGGCTTTGTAACAAATAGCCACGTAATGAAGGGACACGCTTATGACACTTTCCAGCAGATTGACGTCCCCACTGCGGCCATGGAAGTAGTCATTGTGGAAGGAACAGACGAGGCTGCGGGCGTGCAGAGCACAGCGACACGTAAGCTTCAGGGGAATGAGTGTTTTAATTATCGCCAAATGCGTGTGCAGTTCGTAAACGTTTAATGTGTTTACTCTACAGCGGCAGAGGATCCACCGCGCTGCCCATCACCTACAGAAAGGGTGGCCGCTGCACCTGGTAAGTTATTGATCCTCAAGCTGTTAAAGAAAATGAGCTCTCGTATTTTATTGAACTAGCCCAATAAGCCATAATATGGCCATAGCCACTTTTATTCGTACCATAAAATGCAGTGCAACTGTAGAAAATTCTGCATGCTTTCAGTGTTGCAGCGCCCTGTTCGGCCGCCACGTCGACAGTGACCGCGACGGGTGGATACCGTAACAACGATGTCGTCGCAGTGTGACCGCAGCGTGGAACAGGGCGACGAGATGCTGCAGGTTGGTAGGTCCTTTGGTGTCATTTTACATGAAGGAAATAAATATTATTTATGCTCTGTTATCATAATAAATCATGAATCTGAAAAACAAATCAGCTCGGGATGTAAACAAGAAATATGCGTTGTATTGAGGGCTCGGTATCGTGTCTTGCCAACGATCAGCCGCCGGGCAAAAGGTTGTTTAGCCCTGAAAAGGGCTGTTTCGTGGTGAGAGATGCATGTGAATAGATGACGGAGAGTAGTTCCAGCAGGTCTTTGTCTGTCCAAACGAAGAGGGCATAGCTTGTACACGACGCTTGAGACTGCCAAAGGATGCCATCAGGCCAATGGCTCTTCAACAGAGAGGGAATCGCTGTGCATGTTGCAATTCTTGACAGCAGCAGCTTCCAGCCGTGAGCTCGTTGCGAGTAATCAGCAGTTCATGCGAACAGTTCCACCATGATTATTCATTCGAGGTGCTGCGGAGAATGGAGGCCTCCACCACCCGCCTTGCTGTCGCGGCAGAGCGGACCGCAGCTCAGGAGGGGATCTTGGAGCAGGTGCGCGACACAGCGCAAGACATCGCTGCGCACCTGCAACAAGACAGAAATTAATTTTTCGTTTTTCAATATCATTTTATTCATTTGTGTTTGATCAGTTCCGTTTGTTTTATTTATTTATTGTTTGAGTTTTAGTTTTGAAGTTTCCTTTATGAGTAATACAGGATCATTTTTTTGGTTGAAAGGTGTAATGCGTGCACCCATTTTTGTTCTGTAGTATTTGCCTCTTTCTATTTATGCTTATCCAGTTGCAATGCCAGCGTGCTTTCTTTATTTACGCATTTCAATGGCACTTAGTCATTCACACTGGAATCATTACAAATAGTTGTGGATTTCTGTGTATGCGTTTTTTACTGTGATATTTATATTGCTTCACTGTGTTGTAGCTTACTGCACTCATTATGAAGCATTACCGCATAGTGTTTGGACTGTGATATTTTCATTTCGGCACAGTGAGGCTAAGGTGCAACAACTATAATGTGCTCTTTTTTTCAGAGCACCAAACTAGTCACTCTTTAAGTTGCATAGTTTCACAAATGAAAATGACCACCATCATTGCACGACGCCAGTGTTTGGTTTCCTCTAGTCTTCGTTCCAAGTGAGTCATTGCAAGAATAAGTTTCACGTGTGACACGTTCTTGGTGCTGTGAGATTGCAGAGCCAATTATTCATGTTTTATGTAACATGTTTCATCACAGCTGGCAAGTGCGCTCTTCCTTTTTAAAGTTATGATTAACCTGTTGTTTAGCATCGCACTACAATTGCTGTCGAGAAATGAATGCTTCTAGTCAGGGACTCAAACCACTGACAAGGGAACGGACATACCTGTGAAAGTCATACTTTCTTGCAAGGTCACGCAAATGTAACTGCAAGTTTTATGTGCCGTGGTGAAAACGAATGGTGTGATGCTGATGTTGAAATGTTGTCACATGCTTTGCTACCTGAAGCATATTGTACTACAAGGTTTGTGGTGTACTTGTCATCATAGAGGGTGATAAAGTTGACCTATCTATTTTTATGCGCTTTTACGTTAATTTACGTCTACACATTTGGACATGATGTGACGAGTGTAATGTTGTCACTACACTCAGCGTTGCATTGTGTTTGTGTTTGAATCCGCATTCATTACGCTTTACTTGCTTGCCTCGCCTGCGTATTCATGCTTGCACGGAAGTTTTGATACACCTAGTACAAGACATGGCTAGCAAGCATATTGCCTCGCTCCTACCAATGTACACTGAGCGTCCGAATGCACAGGATGCGGCGGTTGCGATCATTCTGGTGTGTTTTATGAAAATTTTGCGCACCTTTTGCTGATGGTGATCATGAGCCACAGAGTGCCGACCATATGTACTGCTTCCATCAAGTCTGTCATGACTATGATGGGTCAAGGGATGTTTCTATTTCATATTTCATGTGGTAGTTAAAGAAAAGGCAGCACTTTCACGTTGCTACCGTGTTTCATGTTGCACTAGGAAAGAAGTACTTTGTGCCAATTTCCCATTAATGTAACCACCAACTATGGCAAAACAAACACATGTTTCGACATGACTAGAAATTAACAATTGCTGCATTTACACAAAGTGGCATATCACAGGATGCACACAACACATACAAGCTGTTGTAGCATCGTATTTCTGATGTTACACGACGAAAGAAGCATTTTGTGATGTGCATATTGCACAAAACAATGCTAGCTTGGCAGCGGCAGCAAATGCACTTCTTCACAGATGAAGGGGCATGAAGCATTGTCTTACGACTGCTTCACGAGTACTACTGTCAATAAGTGGCAGCCTTGTAGACTCTTGCTTAGTGAAGAGGGTACAATTGTTTCTGAGTCCACGGCTGTGGCATTCTATTTAAAGGATTCTATAATGGGTGCACTGAACAGTTCTGATGGTAACGTCTCTTCGTAACCGAGGAGGCAGGTGACGCAGAGCAGGAACAGCTGGTAGCTCGAATGGCTCACACTCGTGCCAAGCAATGGCGATCCGGCTGGCCCACTGTTTGCACAGCAGGCATGGAAGAGACGATCTGGCTGGCCTTGTTCCTGTGCTCTTCTTCTTCATTACAATAACCCCCGGTGCAAAAGCGGAGCCATTCTGGCGACTTACGACGTGGAGACGAGCGGGTCATAGAATTGTTTCAGGCGGCGCACGTGAACAACATCCCGTCCACGGCGGCGCTTGTCGGATGGCGATGTAAGCGGCTTTATGACATAGTTGACGGGAGAGGTCCGTTCGACGATGTGGTATGGTCCATCATACTGCGAGAGAAGCTATATCGAAAGTCCAGGCGTGGTAGAAGGCACGAACAACAAGACAAGGGTGCTGGGAGCGAAGTTCGGATTCGTAGCGTCGCCATCACGATTGGCTTTTTGTCGTTGTTGGTCAGCGGAGGTGAACTTTCGGGCTAATTGACGGCATTCCTCGGCGTATCGGGCGACGGCTGAAACGGGAGCACATTCTGACGCGTCTGGTGTATAAGGCAAAACCGTATCGATGGTATGGGAAGGATCGCGACCGTAGAGAAGAAAGTATGGAGAAAATCCTGTGGTACTTTGTGTAGCCGTATTATATGCGTACGTGACAAATGGGAGGATGATGTCCCAGTCTGTCTCGGATGAAACGTACATGGCGAGCATATCACCAAGGGTGCGATTGAAACGCTCTGTAAGTCCGTTAGTTTGAGGATGGCACGCCGTGGTGGTCCGGTGAACTATGCGGCATTGAGCAAGCAGAGCTTCAACCACCTGCGACAGAAACACATGGCCTCTATCACTCAGCAGCTCCCGAGGCGGGCCATGACGAAGAATGAAACGATGGAGCAGAAAGGATGCAACGTCACTGGCGGTCGCTGCAGGTAGAGCAGCGGTTTCGGCATAGCGTGTAAGGTAATCAACTGCGACAATAATCCATCGTTTTCCAGTGGGTGTTAGTGGTAGCGGCCCGTACAGGTCAATTCCCACATGGTCGAAGGCACGAGCAGGGCATGGAAGCGGCTGCAATAATCCGTGGGCTGGATGAGGCGGAGATTTGCGGCGTTGGCATCGCGGGCACGAGCGCACAAACGTTTGGACAAAAGTAAACATTCCGCGCCAGTAGTAACGTTGCCGCAGGCGCTCATACGTCTTTAAAACGCCTGCGTGTGCACATTGTGGGTCAGTATGGAAAGACGCGCACATGTCGGAACGCAAAGTCTTAGGGATAACCAGGAGGCACTTGCGACCATCGGGCTGGCAGTTCCGTCGATACAAGAGTTTATCCCGGACAGCAAAATGGACAGTCTAGCGACGCAGGGAGCGGGAGATGGGAGATGCAGGCGAGCCAGAAAGGAGATCCAAAAGAGAGGCCACCCAAGGATCCTTGCGCTGTTCTGATGCGAACGTGCCGATGTCGACCGAGGATACCGCCTTAATGGTGGAGAGGGAGGCCGCGTCGGCTGGCAGCGAAGAGCGCGACAGAGCATCAGCGTCAGTGTGCTTGCGACCTGAGCGGTATATGACGTGTATGTCGTATTCTTGAACGCGCAGAGCCCAGCGGGCAAGGCGTCCAGACGGGTCTTTTAAAGAGGATAACCAACAAAGGGCGTGATGGTCAGTAACCACATTGAAAGGCCTGCCTTATAAATAGGGGCGAAACTTCCCGAGTGCCCAAACGATGGCCAGGCATTCTTTTTCTGTGACGCTGTAATTGCGTTCCGCTTTGGTCAGCGCACGACTGGCGTAAGCAACGACGTACTCGGAGTAGCCAGACTTGCGTTGCGCAAGGACAGCGCCAAGGCAATACCACTGGCATCGGTATGCACTTCAGTTGGGGCGGTGGGGTCGTAGTGTCGCAGTATAGGCGGAGACGTCAGGAGACGGCGTAAGGTCACGAACGCGGTGTCGCATGCAGGATACCAGGAGCATAGGTCGTTGGCGCCACTTAAGAGTTGTGTCAGAGGTGATATTATCGAGGCAAAATTGGGAATAAAGCGTCGGAAGTAAGAACAGAGGCCGATGAAAGCGCGGAGTTCTTTGAGTGTCTTAGGTTTCGGAAATTCTGCCACGGCCCGAAGTTTGGATGGGTCGGGGCAAATGCCGTCGTGTGATACGATGTGACACAGAATCATGAGCTTGCGCGCGGCGAACTGGTACTTTTTCAGGTTCATCTGCAGGCCTGCGTTGGTCAAGGACGTCAACACTTGCCTAAGGCGAAGAAGATGCGTGCTGAAATCAGGGGCGAACACAACGATGTGTTGGAACCTCAGTGCTGCCACCCGCTATTGCAATCGCACCGCTGGCACGAGTTGTTGCAAATGGGTCGCAAGCCCCAAGGGTAGCGTTGGCCTGGCGGCCTGAGGCACAACTGGAAGCATCCGAAGGTCCGGGCAAAGCATGAGTCGACTGCTAACAGAACTACTTGTTTATTCTAGCATCACAAAAAGCGGCCGGTCAGGTCGACCGATGTGGAGAGACGGGAGAGCGCGTTACTCAACAGAAGAAATCGGAGCCTCTCTCCTGGCGTCCGGGGGCAGCTGCTTTTGTACTCCCGGAGTTTAGGGCAAGAAGGAACGTAACGGGACGAGGTCACGTGACAGCGGGGCATGGACAAGCTGAGAGACATGTTGAGACGAGTGTAGTGACGCATCAGCCGGGCCGGCGCCGGTCAGACCTCCTCGCTTCACACTTGGGGAGCTCCTCTCCCCGGCTGCCGCGCTTTGACAAGCGAGGGCACACACACACACACGCACACACGAAGACACGTGGCACTGAAACATGCCTGGACGCGCTTGGCGGGGATGCGTTGCGGCAGCTCCGAACAGGCCAAAATGTCCGCCGCTTTGAACGAAGCCATGGCGTCCGTTGCATCCGCGCCGGCTATACCGCGCGTCGTAGGCGAAACGTAACAGACCGCCCCGCCGGGGGAAGGAGATCCCGATGGTTAGAGGACTGCATCCGCTGTCCGGAGGGATGTCGCTCGATGATGCTCATAACCGAAGTCGGTCGTCCCTCGGCGTTTCTTGAGCGCAGCGCACCGAGATGGCCTCGTTCTCACGTTCAGGTTCACACAGGACACTGCAAAGTGACTTCGGGAGAGTTGCCATTTTTGTCCTCGTTCCCAGCAAGCGTTAGAACTACGCCGAAACTCAGCCCCTCAGTCAGCAAGCATGGCACAACCCTGACTAAGCCATGCCAGGCTCTTTCCCCCTTTATACTACTGCCTAGTTCCTTACAGTAGTCTAACAGCACTCAGAACGCGTCCACAAATTGGAAAATTGCACTAGAAAGCACGTCATCACTTTGAAACATTAAACAAAAGCAATATGTTAAAAATCCTGCCTCAGGAAGAAAAACATGAATAACAAACAATTTTGAGGCTGATTCCTACGTTAGGGGCTTCGACTTAAGCCATTGGCGTTACTGTTGAGACTCCCCTTTTTGTAACGCACCTCAAAGGAATGTTCTTGCAAAGCAAGGCTCCGGCGCAGGCGGCGGCCATTTGTGGAAGAGATAGTCAGCAGCCATTGGAGAGGGCAGTGATTCGTCTCGAAGCATGCGAAGCGGAGATCGCAGCGAGTGACCGTCATCATCATCATCATCATCATCATCATCATCATCATCAACCTGGTTACGCCCACTGCAGGGCAAAGGCCTCTCCCATATTTCTCAACAACCCCGGTCATGTACTAATTGTGGCCATGCCGTCCCTGCAAATTTCTTAATCTCATCCGCCCACCTAACTTTCTGCCTTCCCCTGCTACGCTTCCCTTCCCTTGGAATCCAGTCCGTAACCCTTAATGACCATCGGTTATCTTCCCTCCTCATTACATGTCCTGCCCATGCCCATTTCTTTTTCTTGATTTCAACTAAGATGTCATTAACTCGCGTTTGTTCCCTCACCCAATCTGCTCTTTTCTTACCCCTTAACGTTACACCTATCATTCTTCTTTCCATAGCTCGTTGCGTCGTCCTCAATTTGAGTAGAACCCTTTTCGTAAGCCTCCAGGTTTCTGCCCCATAGGTGAGTACTGGTAAGACACAGCTATTATACACTTTTCTCTTGAGGGATAATGGCAACGTGCTGTTCATGATCTGAGAATGCCTGCCAAACGCACCCCAGACCATACTTATTCTTCTGATTATTTCTGTCTCATGATTCGGATCCGCAGTCACTACCTGGCCTCAGTAGATGTATTCCCTTACGACTTCCAGTGCCTCGCTGCCTATTGTAAACTGCTGAGTGACCGTACACTAGCTCAACTGGCGAAAACCCCGTAGCCGTAGGCGGCGCGGTCCTCAATGCAAACATCACCTCAGGCCGACACAGCTCCCAGTAAGTTTGTTGTTCAAACCACAATGCCCTCAACACGCGCTTCATGACGGAGTGGAGCTTCTCAACGGAATTCGACTGGGGGTGGTACACTGAGCTATGTAACAGCTTTACCCCGCACCTTTCGAGAAAAGCCGTCGTCAAAGCGCTAGTAAACACTGTGCCCTGATCTGATTGGATTTCCACAGGAAAGCCAACTCGCGCAAATATGGACAGTAGTGCATTGACTATCTCAACTGAGCTGAGTTCTGTAAGCGGCACTGCTTCAGGGAACTTTGTCGCTGGGCAGATCACAGTCAAAATGTGTCTGTACCCCGTGGCTGTTACCGGCAGAGGTCCCACTGTATCAATAACGAGCCGTTTAAAAGGCTCCGTAATGATAGGTACCAACTTCAACGGCGCCCTCGATTTGTCCCCTGGTTTGCCCGCCCGCTGACAGGTGTCACATGTCCTCACAAAGTGGTCTGCGTCCCGAAAACACCCTGGCCAATAGTACTCTTGCAAGAGACGGTCCTTAGTTTTCTTAACTCCTAGGTGTCCAGACCACGAACCCCCATGCGACAAGCGCAACAGATCCTGACGGTAGCACTGAGGCACGATCAGCTGATCGAACTCCACTCCCCTGCGGTATAGATACTTCCGGTACAGGACCCCACCTCTTTCCACAAAGCGAGCATTTTTCTTGGTGATACCTTCCTTGACAATGAAGCGTATGTTTTCTAGGCTGCCATCCTTCTTTTGCTCGGCTATCAAAGCCGCCCGGCTGACTTTTAGCAACCTATTAAGTCCGTCTGACGGAGGCGCGATGAGCAAATCTGCAGATAGCTCTTCTAACTTTCCCGTGTCGGGCATTTCCTCTCCAGTATCTGGTGCCTTTAACGCTACAGGCTCAATTTTATTCAGTTCGGGCGTTCTCTGAATATCAGCTTGCTGCGCCTCTGACCCTTTCTCATTGTTCGACAACGTCGGCCCCGCAACTACCGCCTTTGCAACGAGCTCCCGAACCTTCGATCTGGTTAAGGCCTGAACGCTAGCCTCACCAAACAAAAGCCCCTTCTCGCGCAGGAGGTGATCGGACCTGTTCAAAAATAGGTACGGGTACTGGGGGGGGGGGGCAGCATAGATGACACTGCGGCCTCCGTCTCAAGTGCTCCGAACGGTCCTTCAATAAGCACTTTTGCTGCGGGCAGACACACGCTATGAGCTTCCACGGCTTGCTTGAGCCATGCGCACTCGCCCGTGAACATAACGGGTTCTACGTAAGAGGGGTGAACTATATCGATCGTAGCTGCGGAATCGCGAAGCACTCGGCACTCTTTCCCGTTCACGAGGAGGTCTCGCATGTAAGGCTCGAGAAGCTTCATGTTCTCGTCAGTGCTGCATAATGACAAAAACACGACTTTTGTTTTTGTTTCCGGACGCTGCGCCGAAAAGTGACCCGGCTTTTGGCACGTATAACACACGCGCACTTGCCTCGTCTCGAACCGCTTTCTGCGTTCGGCTTCGGCTGCCGCCGTCTCCTTACGTTCGGTCGCACTGCTTTCACTCGCATCCGCACTACGTGTGTCCCCCTTTGCTTTCATGGGTGTGAACTTCGGCCTCTCAAACTTGGAGCCAAATTCTCCTTTTTGACCGTCCTTAGCTCCGCGAGCTCGACGCGTCACAAACTCTTCGGCTAGCTCAGCGGCTCTAGCCACCGTACGAACGTCTGGCCTATCCAAGACCCAGTACCGCACGTTCTCAGGTAACCGACTATAAACTGTTCCAGCCCGAAACACTGCAGAACTTTCTCGTGGTCACCAAACGCTTTCTCTTCTTTGAGCCACTCCTGCATGTTTGACATAAGCCTGTAGGCAAACTCTGTATATGACTGACTTCTGCCTCTCTCATTTTCCCGAAACATCCGACGGAATGCCTTCGCTGACAGCCTGTACTTTTTTAGCAGACTCGATTTCACTTTGTCGAAATCCTCTGCCTTCTCTCTCTCCAAGCGAGCGACTACGTCGGCCGCCTCGCTGGGTAACAAAGTGAGCAAGCGCTGTGGCCACGTTTCCCGAGAGAACCCCTGCTTCACGCACGTTCGCTCAATGTTAACCAGGAACAAATCAATGTCCTCACCAAGCTTAAACGGCCGCATCAGGTCAGTCATTTTGAACAATACTCGTTCTCCTGCAACGTGTGCCTGACTTCCATTACGAGCGCGTGCCATCTCTATCTCGAGACACTTCATTTCCAAAGCGTGTTGACGGTCGCGCTCTTTTTCTTGTTGCTCTCGCTCTTCCTGTTCTTTAAGTTCGCGCTCCTGTTTCTCTTTCTGTTCTTTAAGTTCGCGCTCCTGTCTCTCTGTCTGTTCTTTAAGTTCGCGCTCCTGTCTTTTTGCCCTCTCCTCAATGGTCTCAAGGTATTCCGACAGCTCGTCATCCTCAGCTTCTACCTCAAGGTATTGCCCTTAGCAGTTCTGGTTTTCTGAGTTTGTCTGAGACATACAGACCCAACTCTCTTGCAAGCTCCAGCAATTTCGGTTTACACAACGACTTCAAATCCCTGGCTGCTCTGAATGCTGCTTTCTCTACTGCCTACTATTGTCTTGCCGCAAACTAACCCGGCAGCAACGACAACCACAATTACCAGCTCTGTTTCTGACACTAACAAAAGCCTGGCAAAACTCAGAAGAAGAAAGTCCCGCACTCACCAAACCTCGCAGCCAAGAATTCAGTGCAGTCGTTCCGCTGCAGGCAACCATCATCACACAAGGCTCACTGCACTGCTCCCGGATGGTCGTTGTGATGCTCAGCATACAGTCAACCGCATATCTTCGCCGCTGGCCTCCGTTGTCGCGATCTCACCGCTGGCAACCAGCTGTTGGAACCTCAGTGCTGACACCCGTTATTGCAATCGCACCGCTGGCACGAGTTGTTGCAAATGGGTCGCAAGCCCCAAGGGTATCGTTGGCCTGGCGGCCTGGGGCACAACTGGAAGCATCCGAAGGTCCGGGCAAAGCATGAGTCGACTGCTAACAGAACTTCTTTATTCTAGCATCACAAAGAGCGGCCGGTCAGGTCGACCGAAGTGGAGAGACGGGAGAGCACGTTACTCAACAGAAGAAATCGGAACCTCTCTCCTGGCGTCCTGGGGCAGCTGCTTTTATGCTCCCGGAGTTGAGGGCAAGAAGGAACGTCACGGGAAGAGGTCACGTGACAGCGGGGCGCGGACAAGCTGAGAGACATGTTGAGACGACTGTAGTGACGCATCAGCCGGGCCGGCGCCGGTCAGACCTCCTCGCTTCACACTTGGGGAGCTCCTCTCCCTGGCTGCCGCGCTTTGACAAGCGAGGGCACACACACACACACACGAAGACACGTGACACTGAAACATGCCTGGAAGCGCTTGGCGGGGATGCGTTGCGCCAGCTCCAAACGGGCCCAAATGTCCGCCGCTTTGAACGAAGCCATGGCGTCCGTTGCATCCGCGCCGGCTATACCGCGCGTCGTATGCGAAACGTAATAGATGTCGTCGAGGTAGCACAAACACGTGCTCCATTGTAGGCCGCGTTAGATATTGTCCATCATTCGTTCAAAGGTAGCAGGCGCATTGCATAGACCAAATGGCATCACAATAAATTCGTATAAACTATCTGGCGTAACGAATGCAGTTTTAGGGCGATCAACTGCTGACATCGGGACCTGCCAGTAGCCCGAGCGTAAGTCCAACGAATAGAAGAATTTAGCGCCTTGCAAGCTGTCCAGAGCGTCGTCAATGCGCAGTAGCGGGTAGACGTCTTTGCACGTTATCTTGTTGAGACGGCGATAATCGACGCAGAACCGAATGGAACCACCTTTTTTGTGACGAGAACCACCGGTGATGCCCACAGGCTATTGGAAGGTCGAATGACGCCACGCTGAAACATGTCGTCCACGTGTTCACTGATCACCTGACGCTCCTTGGCGGATACGCGGTACGGGCGCTGCCGCAATGGCGCGTTGAAGCCAGTGTCGATGTGGTGGCTGACGGTTGACGAGCGACCCAGAGTAGGCTGAGCGAGATCAAAAGAAGAGCGGAACTGGGCAAGTAGGTGAAGAAGCTGGGAGCGCTGCTCGGAAGTAAGGTCATCGGCAATGAAAGGTGTGAATAAGTCAGGCGATGGCGGAGCAGAAGTGGAAAGTGCACAGAAGTCGGTGAGCTCTGCATACGAAGCATCCGGCACGTCGGTTATAAACAGGTCATCAATAGGCCGAACATGGCCAAGTGCTTCGCCGCGAAGAGCCATCAGGGCTGTAGGAAGCGGATTGCAGACAACGATGGCGCTGAAACCGGCTGAAATGTCAAGCGCGGCGAAAAGCAGGGGAACGTCTTTGCGGGTCATGAAGAGTTCTGAAGGAGTGAAGAGGACAGCGCCTTCATAGACAGCGCCATAGAAGACGGGAACAACGGCAGACGAGTACGGCGGTATGGCGATGTCTTCTCGAAGAACTAGCTTAGCGGAAAGAGAAGTGGCGCCGACGAGGGGCACGTCACACAGAGGCGATAATTCGACTTCAGCACGTGCACAATTGATGACGGCGTTATTTCGCGAAAGAAAGTCCCACGCAAGTATCACGTCGTGAGAACAGGACTGGAGAACCACAATTTGCACAATATGGAGAACGCCCTGAATAACAATTCTAGGTGTGCATGCTGCTGAAGGCTGAACTGGCTGCGCGCTTGCTGTGCGAAGACAAAACCCAGAAAGTGGCGTCGTAACTTTTCGTAAAGCGCGAAAGAGGCGTTCGTTTAGGACAGACACGGCTGCTCCATTATCAATTAGCGCAATGGTAGGGACGCCGTCAACAGTAAGATCGACAACGTTTGAAGGCGACAATGGAGGACTTGGATAGATGGTGACGCAGTTCTTGCCTCCTGAACTGCGGCGCTTAGTTTTACTCTTGCATGGGTGAAGGGCGCCGACGCATGGGGGACAACGAGCGGCGACGCGGGGAAGGTGAACGACGTGTAAAGACCGGGCGCTCGGCTGGTGGCCTGTTCGACTGCCGATTAAAATAAGTGTCGTGGAAAGGCTGCACGTTGGCGTAGGGAGGCGACTGCACACACTCATCAGAGTGCAGCATGCGGCGGCGGCAGAGTCGTGCAACGTGGCCGGGAATACCGCAGGCATAACATATGGGCCTGTTGTCTTGCGTGCGCCAAGGATTAGTAAAGGCAGGAGCAGGTCGATGAACGGGACTATGAACGGGTGGTGGCGGCCGAGGATGTAGGGCAACGAGTGGTTGACGAGGGGGCTGCGCGGCGATGGATGCGTAAGTAAGTGGTGCGGTGGCAGGGTACTGCTGGTGCTGCATTGGTAGAGCCTCAGCAACATGGTCCTCAATAACCCGCCGGAGCGTAGGAGCGAGCTGTGTAGGAGGCTGTTGCGGCAGCGGCTGCTGTAGCTCAGCGAAGGGTAGCAAAGAAAGCTGACGTGCACCTTCCTCCCGCACGAAAGCTGGGATTTGTGTGAGCAAGGAGGAACGGTCAGAGAAGGCCGTCATGGAAGAGAGGGCCTCGTCAGCCACTGAGGGGCGCCTAGTCAACTCGCGCTGCCTCCTCAACTCGTCGTAGCTTTGGCACAAGTTTATGAGCTCTGCTACGGTGCGCGGGCTCTTGGCGATCAACATTTGGAAAATGTCATCGACGATGCCCTTCAAAATGTGCTTCATTTTGTCATTTTCCGGCATAGACGCATCCACACGTTTGCATAGGTCGAGAACCTCTTCAATATAACAGGTGAATGTTTCACCGGGTTGTTGCACTCGCTATCGTAACCGCTGCTCGGCACGCAACTTCTGGACGGCAGGGCGACCGAAAACTGCCGCGAAACTGGTCTTGAACGCGGACCAGGACTGAAAGTCGGCTTCGTGATTCTTAAACCACAGGTGAGCCACTCCCGCTAGGTAGAATATGAAGGCATTTAACTTGGCGGTATCATCCCATCGATTGTGCAAGCTCACCCGTTCGTACGTAGCCAACCAGTCATTCACGTCCTGTTCGTCCGTACTGTTGAAAACCGCTGGATGGCGTTGCGGGACAGCGCCAGAGCAGGCAACGGGGGGTGGCGGCGGCGTCGGCTGGGGAGAGTCAGGCATGACGGGAGGCAGAGTCCGAGACCGGAGTTCCAGGGTGTAGATGTTCTTGAGTACCCCGCACCTTCCACGAATTGTAATGGGTGCACTGAACAGTTCCGATGGTAACGTCTCTTCGCAACCGAGGAGGCAGGTGACGCAGAGCAGGAACAGCTGGTAGCTCGAACGGCTCACACTCGTGCCAAGCACTGGCGATCCGGCTGGCCCACTGGTTGCGCAGCAGGCATAGAAGAGACTATCTGGCTGGCCTTGTTCCTGTGTTCTTCTTCATTACAATTCTTTGTAAAAGTTTACTTCGTTTCTATTAAGTTATCATAATCTATCGGATGTGTGGATTTGGAACATTGACCATCCGTATGCAGGTGCACTTGATGTGTATACAGATTTTTAAATGTTCTTACACTGTAACAACACAGCCCTATGATAGCCTAAGGGTGCTGCAATTTGTATAAATGAATTATGTATTGTGAAAACTCACCATTCCTGTGTCCTTAAGAAAAGGTTGACAACGGCGCTGCGCTGCCGCCTTCCTCTGAGGAACGCGTTGTGCGGTTCCTGCACCTGGATGTCTCCTGGCTCCTCTCGTTCCTCAGCTGGTTGCACTTCGCCACCATAATCGTCCAATGTCCAGTCGCCCGCGTCCAAGGTAATGTTATGGATAGCAACGCATGCATAAGTGATTCGCGCTGCTCTGTCGGGGCTGTATAGCAGTGTCCGAAAGTGCTGCAAGTAGCGGAACTTTCTTTTCAACACCCCGATACATCTCTCTACAACATTGCGCATGGGTGCTTGCTCCCGGTTGTAGTGGCATTCAGAGGTGGCGCCGGCATGGCTGGCAGGTACTGGAACAAGCAGCCATGGCTCGAGGGGATATCCTGAGCCTCCTATTACAGAAAGTGACAACTGAGTGCTCTGCCCTAGTTAGCGGTACGCATTACGAATACTAACCAAGCAGATACTCGCCAGGCTGCAGTTGTGCGGCTAGGCGTGCAGGCAGTGGATTATGACCCCACACCCAAGAGTCATGGCACGAACCAGGGAACCGGGTGTCCACAACAAGAATGCGAAGTCCCGCGTTGCACACCTGCAATGGGGAGCAATGCAAAATAGCGCTGCAGATATGCTCGAAATCCGTTTTGCCATCATATGCAGAAAAGAATACATGTACGCTGGTACAAGTAGCAGACTGTTTCAGCCATAGGCGTGCACAGGGCCTTGCAATTGGGGGGCGGGCAATGCGCCCCCCCCCTCGTGCGCACGTATATGGTTTGCACTAATTGATAGCTAAATCAAAACTTGAGGCCCGATAATGCGCAAGAACACCCATGCAAGCCAAAGCCAGCCCATGCAATGGATGTAAGTACTTCCGTGTTCAAAATGCGTCCATCGTATCTTCCCTATAGTGTATCCATTTCTGCTACGACTGCTGCCCAGTTTCCTTAATGCCCCCAAGATGGACAACTTGATTGCGTACGCAAGCCAGAAAGAAAACACACACGCACACAAACACATGACACTCATCATTACTCCCGACATGTCGGACTTCAACGAGCTCGTAAACAGTTCCCCGCATGTCCTCTTTTATTCGTTACATTACTAGTTATGCCAGCTTGGGCATTAAACTTAACAATTGCTACTATGGGCGAGTAGAAAGGGCGGCCACGGTTTGACGTAAAACATTCCAACGGTACTTACGACCATGACGTTTAGGGCCGATTTACGCTCAAGCCACCCAGTGCCGCCTATCGCCGCAAGCCGCACCGCACGCGTGCGGTCGCGTGAAAGACTGCACGTATCAAACACTTGTGCACAAATTTCGGTTTACAATGTGTAAGGTATACACTGTGTGCACAATGTAAACGGTAATTTGTGCACAAGTGCTCGATACGTGTAATTTTTCGCGCAACCGCAATTGCGCGGTGCTGCTTGCGGCGATGGGCTGGCTCGAGCGTAAATCGGCCCTTAGGGCGTAATAACCCTTTCTCGTCATGAAGCTCGCCGTGTCGGCCGGGCTGAGTCTCTCAGGCTTCATAATCGCGATCAACGTGCCGTCGACGCACGCTAGCACGCCTGGAGTGGCGCCGCGTCGCGCAAACGCCGCCTTTGCCTCATCCTTGGCAGCTGGTGCGAGTGAAAAGTCAACCAACTTTCTCCGGGCAGACACGGAAATGATGGCCTTCGTCACCTCGTGAATGGTGCTGCTCACGGCCGACTGTGCCATACCTATGTGCTCCTCGCGACCAACGCTCCTCTGGAAGCTTCCGGTGCCGAAGAATCGCAGCGCGCACAACACCTTCCTTTCTGTGCAAAGGCCACTGGCTCGCTGGCATCCAATGATAGGGTCAAGCTCGTCGCCCAAGATACGCACTGTTTGTTTGGATAGACGAAAATACTGCCGGAACTCTACTTCCGTCAACTCTTCAAATGCATCATCTACCTCGGGTCGTCGTCTATGCGCGACTGCAGCAGCTACAGGCGACACGAAAAGGCACGGCAGAGAAAGCAAACGCCATGTTCTCCAACTGTTGGGAGCGCGGAATTGGATTGAACCGGATACGAAAGATGCTAACTGTCGCAAGCACTTACGTTCTAATCCAATCCGAGCTGTCTGGTAGCCGTTCCAATCTGTTCTATCGATTCGGACGGACTCTCCGTCCGTTCTGTGGCGTTCGTCCGTTAGCAGACGACACGGAATGATTGACAGCAGCAAGACGTCATGGCTCACGTGACAATTGACGTCATGGCGTTCGTCGCGGTTCAATGAGCAAACGTGTGCGGCTCGCTGGAACGGAGCGCCTCCGTTCTATTTTGGAACCCGTACAAGATCGCATCCCAGCAGGAGACCGCGGCTGCGGCGTGGCAGGCTGGCCTGGTTCCCAGGTGCCCCTCTCCGGAACCCTGAAAAGCTTGGATGCATTCCACGTACGGCCGTCTCCAAGTCGGAAAGAGGCTGGTCCCCTCCTCTTGATCACCTCAGTTGGTGAAGAAAAGAAGCAGTCTCCCTTGAAACGAACGGACGGTTTTTGATACGGACAAAGTCGCCTACGGCTATCTTCGTCTTCTTGGCGGCTCTGCCTTTGTCCGTGTAGTGCTTACTGCTCTGCTGCTGACGCCGAATCCTTTGACGAAGTCGCGCCAACTCCTTGACTGGGTCTTTCGCAAATGCTGGTGCTGAGAAACCAACGACATCCAGCCTGTTTCGGGGCATTCCACCATGCAGCAGAACTGCTTGGGCGACCGCGGTGGTAGCGTGCGGAGTACAGCGGTAAATGGCAAGGTACTCTGTCACAGCTTGCCGGAGTGGTCTCCTTTCGAGGAGTGAGACTTGAATGAAATTTCAGTGCGCGATTGAAACGTTCTATTTGCTCATTGGCTTGAGGGTAGTATACCGAAGAATGTGAAAGACTGATGCCTCTGTTTTGCAGGCAAGTGATGAACTCACGCGAAGTGAACTGAGGTGCATTGTCACAAACGGTCTCTTCTGGGTAGCCTTCACGGGCAAAAACATATGTTACAAAGTATTTCACGGTGCTCGTGGACACTTCGCTGCAAAAATATACCTCTGGCCATTTACAATGGTAGTCAGCAAGCCTTACACAAAGGACCAACAATATCTAGGCCAAGCTTCTGCCACGGTCGCTCAGGCCATTCAACAGGTTCCAACAGTGCTGGTGATGTTTTGGCGGACTTATCTGCCAATGTGGCAGTTTTTTACTGCCGTTTCCACTTGATTATTCATTCGCGGCCACCAGAACCGCTCACGCAGTTGCGCATTTGTGCGCGTGATATCCGGATGTGTTTAGAATAAAAATAGGAACAGCGCAACACAGGACGAGCGAGTAAACAGGACTGAGCGCTGATGTGTCTCGTGCGTGATGTGTCTCGTGCGTGATGCCGACGATCTGAGCTGTGAGCGAGGACGGAACAACGAGGAGCTCTCCACGCAGTAGCAGGTTATCGACAACAGAATGTTCTTCCCGCATGTGGTAGAATGGTTTCGCCTCTTCTGGTATGGAATTCTTAGGCGGCCAGGAACTCAGCACGAATGACTTGACGGTTTCCAGGCAACTGTCGTCGAGGGCGGCCTGCCTGAACTTCTCCTTAGTCACGCAGGCTGGCTCAATGAACGAGACAATTTCTTCGTGCTTAGCAATCTCTGCCGCCGTGGTAGGTGCTGGTAGCCGAGAAAGTGCATCTGCTACAGTGTTTGTGGACTCCTTGCGGTATTCAACAGTGAAATTGTAGCAAAGCAATCGTGCACTCCAGCGTGCGATTCGAAGTGGGCGTCTTCCATGTCCTTGTGACGACAGCAAGGACACCAGTGCCTGGTGGTCTGTTCGAATTGTGAAATGGCGACCCCACAGGTACGTGTGCCATCGCTCACACGCCCGAATGCACGCAAGAGCTTCTCGTTCACCGACTGAATATTTCCTCTCTGCAGGCGACAGTGTACGAGATGCGAAATCGACTGTGGGGAGCTCGTGGCCACTTTGTTGCTGCAGGACTGCTCCCAGCCCACAGTCGGACGCGTCGGTCGACACAATAACTGGAAGGGGTGGATCGAACATCTGGAGGACTGTACTCGACGAAAGCATTTCTTTGACCCTCCTGAAACTGCTGTCTGCTTCGGCAGACCAGATGAATGGCTCATTTTTGCGAAGACTCTCATAGGCTCAACCACTTGTGCCAAGTGTAGAACAAACTTGGAGTAGTATTCTACGAGGCCCAAGAACGAATGAAGGGTGGCAACATCAGTTGGCACTGGTGTGTTAACTATGGAGTCTACCTTCTCAGGGAATGACGAGATACCACGTGCGCTGACCTTGTGTCCTAGAAACGCAAGTTCTGGAACGTCGAAGAGGCATTTGTTGTTCAGTTTCAAGCCTGTGTCTTTTTTTCTTTTGCAGCACGGTCTTCAAGTTGGAAAGGTGCTCTTCTGCGGTCTTGCCAAAAATGATAACATCATCAATGTAGAACAACACGCCAGGGCAGTGGTCAAGGATTGTCGCCATTATCTGAAATGCCGCTGGGGCAGAAACCAACTCAAAGCAAACTCTTTTAAAACAGAAAAGGCCGTCATGAGTGATGAAAGCTGTCAAATCCCTGCTGTCAACATACAAGAGAACCTGATGGTAAGCGGAAACCAAGTCAAGTTTTGAGAAGTGTGTAGCGCCTACCAAAGCGCGAAGCAGCTCCTCTGTGTGGGGCAACGGAAAACTGTCCGGAACAATAGCTTTCTTCGGCTCTCGAAGGTCTACACATATCCTGATGCTACCATCTTTCTTGTTAACAACAATAATGGGGGAAACCAATTCAGAAGCATCGGTGCGCTCGATGATGTCAAGGTTCAGCAACCTCTGAAGCTCACTTGATACTGGTGACCGGAGAGAATATGGCAGATGGCGAAGCTTCGAAGTTACAGGGTGCACGCCTTGCCGCGTCTTGATGCAATGCGTGAACCCCTTGGCAAGACCCAACTCGGGACTGAAAAGTGAAGTGAACTCATGTGCTAAGGCTGGCGGAAGAGCTTTGTTACGGGGCTGCGTGCTTGACGGTGTGGAAATGGAACAGGTAGCGGGTCAACAACAGTCGGCAGCAGAATCCTGAATCTGCAAGGAATGTCAAGGTGACATTCGCGACTTGCACTTGAATATGGATTCCGCTACGCGCGGAACGTTGCACAGTCAAAACTTGCTCAGCACTGCTAGATGACGAAACATCTTCACGAAATTCAACTTCACGGACTCTGTCTTGCATTTGAGTTAGCTTGCGGTTGCATACTCTTTGAAAGTGGCCCTTGCGACTGCAAAACAAACATGTCTTTCTACGCGCTGGGCTCCGTTGCGCTGACGCGACGTGGTCCCGCGAGCCGCATCGGAAAGAATGTGGCGAACAGGAGCGGCTACTCTGTTCTTGGTTCCGCTGCGGCGCCCGTGAGCCGCCCGCACTCCTCGTTGAATTCTGCTCAAAGTTGGCTGTCGGTTGTGATTTCCTTTTTTTCCAAGAATGGGGGGATGCTTTACGGCGCTGCCGCAATGAAATTGCTTCGACCGAAGCAGAGAAAGCTCCTGTAGCTCTTCAGCCGCCTGCTCAAACTGAAGTGAAATCGTAACTGAATTCTCGAATGAAGGTGTGGAACCCTCGAGCAGTAACCGCTCGCGTACGCGATTGGAAGCTACGCCGGCAACGAATCCCTCAGAGGATCATCTTGCGAGGCAAACGAACAATGTGACGCCAGTTCCCGTAGAGCGGCAACAATGCCCTGAATGGACTCTCCTGTGTGTTGGCTGCGTCCGGGAAAGCGATGACGCTCGATGATAACGTTGCGTGACGTCGAATACTGGTGCCGTAATGCGGCAAGTGCAGAGTCGTATTCGTCACGAGGGGCCATGACAGACTTGTCATCGGCGAGTGCTGCGGCACTGAGCGGTGCCGGTGCTACGGTGCTGCAGTCCCTGCATGTAGCGTCTGACAAATACGCTGGACCTCTGCCCTCAGACAATGCAAAAGAATAGCCTTGCGTTGCTCCGGCTTGAATGCGGCGGCTCCGGATGCCTGCAAGTACACGTTGAACATTTGCTCCCACTGCTCCCATGGCAATGACGGACGGCCGGGCATGAAAAGGGAAAACGGTGGCGGAAAAAGCCCGGTGAAGCTCATGGTGGGCGGATACGGATGGCGCAGCGGAGCTGGAGGTACGTTCACGACATCTTTGTCGCCAATGTGGTATTGACCGAAGGTGGAAGTCACGCTCCAGCCGTCCTGCGGCGTTGACCAAGGCGCGGTGAACGGCGGCTGGTGGTATGACTAGCGGGTGTGTGCCTCGAAGCCTCCTCTTGCGGCGGCGACCAAGGAGCGACTGTCGGAGGCTGGTGGTACGGCGGTGTGGTCGTAACGGATGGGGGGCATCGGACATCATCATCATCATCATCATCATCATCAGCCTGGTTACGCCCACTGCAGGGCAAAGGCCTCTCCCATATTTCTCCAACAACCCCGGTCATGTACTAATTGTGGCCATGCCGTCCGTGCAAATTTCTTAATCTCATCCGCCCACCTAACTTTCTGCCGTCCCCTGCTACGCTTCCCTTCCCTTGGAATCCAGTCCGTAACCCTTAATGACCATCGGTTATCTTCCCTCCTCATTACTTGTCCTGCCCATGCCCATTTCTTTTTCTTGATTTCAACTAAGATGTCATTAACTCGCGTTTGTTCCCTCACCCAATCTGCTCTTTTCTTATCCCTTAATGTTACACCTATCAGTCTTCTTTCCATAGCTCGTTTAGTTCCTTTTCGTAAGCCTCCAGGTTTCTGCCCCGTAGGTGAGTACTGGTAAGACACAGCTATTATACACTTTTCTTTTGAGTGATAATGGCAACCTGCTGTTCATGATCTGAGAATGCCTGCCAAACGCACCCCAGCCCATTCTGATTCTTCTGATTATTTCTGTCTCATGATCCGGATCCGCAGTCACTACCTACCCTAAGTAAATGTATTCCCTTACGACTTCCAGTCGGGCATCGGACAGTGGCGGCGTAAGCCATGGGATGCTGGTGATGTTGAAGATCGCTTGCCGGGAGCACCTGCCTGACTTCGTCGCGCACCACTCCGGCGATTGACGATACGGGTCTATCGGGTACACATCTTTCTTTGTCACCTGATTTAGTTTTCGGTAGTCCACACAGAAGCGCAAGCTGTCGACCTTTTTCTTGACTAGAACTACAGGAGATGCCAAGGGACTCATTGATGGCTGGATCACGTCGTCTTTAAGCATTTTTGTCACTTGATGTTGTATGGCTTCACGTTTTCTAGGAGGCACACGATAAGGATTTTGGTGAATTAGTCTTGTCGTATCCTCTGTAATTATTCCGTGCTTTGCTAGAGGTGTCGGACCGACGCTGGACGTCGACGCAAAGCAGTCGCTAAATTTGGCCACACGGTCTCGTTTGTGTTGCGACAAAGCAGTGCTGACGTCAAGTGCAGGAGCTGAGTCTTGCGTAGGCGCTTCTTCCAGTAGTGAAAAGCAGCCGCGAACATTCGCACTACCATCAAAATAAGCAACAACCATGCCCTTTAGAAGGTACCGTCGCTCTGTGCTAAAATTGGTAAGCAACAGGTTCGTGCGCCCATCGGTGAGATTTACTATTCCTGGTGCGACCAAGATACCGTGAGTAAGCAACAACGTGATTATTTAGTTGGTAACTCCCTCGCAATGAAACGGTGCGTCACATGCTACCGAAACAAGGATACATGGTCGAGGTGGGATGACAACGTCGTCTTCTGTTAGACGAAAGGAGTGGTTTTGCGGCGTTAAGCAATAGACTAAACCATGACTCATAAAACTTCACCATGCGATCCGGGATGTTAATTACGGCGCCATTTTCTTTCAGAAAATCCATTCCAATAACCAAATCTTTACAGCACACAGGCAGAACGATGAAAGCGGCCACGAAAAAAGAATCCCCGATATCAATTCAGAAGTACATCTTGCAGTAGGCATCAGTAATTGGCCGCCTGCCGTCCTTATGTGAGGTCCCGTCCATGGCGTCTTTACTTTCTTCAGGCGGAGGACGAGTTCCTGACTCATTATCGAGAAGTCGACACCAGTGTCGACTAGCGCCGTCACTGGCCTTCTGTCCACCAAAACATCAATGTCGGCGCTCACGATTTCTTCAGTGTTTATCGGCTTCACAGCGTTCTGCAGCGGTAGTGTTGGGGGCTTTTTATTGTCTTGCGGCGGGCCTGCAACCTCACCTCCCGAGGTCGCCGCGTTCAGTTTCCCCAGCGTGGGCTGGACGACCTTCGTCGTCGGAGATCAGCAAAAGTACGTCCAGTAGGTGAGGCCATCTGACGTGGAGGGGTTGGAGAACACGACCGACGGCCGAAATCGGACCTATCCTTGGGCACGGATTCGTCATTTGGGTGCGCTATTGGAGGTTCCAGAAAAGTAGCGTCGTCGCGGCGTAGCATGGAATCGTCATTTGCACGTCGACCGTAGGACCACGGATGATGAGGTCGAAATGACGTGTCGCGATGCCAGCAATTACGCGAAATATGGCCGGCGCCTCCGCAGTGAAAGCAAAGTGGTCGCCCGTCAACGGTGCGCCATACGTCGGTTTTCCGAAATTGCGGTGGTCCCGTACTGTCGTTTTGCAGCGTTGATCAAGGGGTGGCGGACGACGGCTGCTGGTATGACTGTAGTGGCATAACGGGTGCGCGCCTCGAAGCATCCTCTTTTGGCGGCGACCAAGTAGAGGCTCTTGGAGGCTGGTGGTACGGCGGTGTGGTTGTGATGGGTGGTCGACAAGGTGGACAGCGGCGGCGGAAGTCATGGGATGCTGGTGATCTTGAAAATTGGCTGCCAGGAATGCCTGCCTGACTTCGTCGCGCACCACTCCGGCGATTGACGATACGGGCCTATCCACTGTCGGTATAAGAATCTCCTCTCTGACGAGTTCTCTAACCAATTCAAGCAAGGGATTCTGATACTCGCCAGTCACCGCGGCGGCATTGATTGTGGTGCTGGTGGACAGTCGATCGTACTGCCTGCATCTTTGATGAAGGGCCCGCTTAATAGCCGTAGCCTCTTTGATAAAGTCAGCGGTGGTGACTGGTGGGTTCCGCAGAAGCACCGAGAACAGTTGCTCTTTTACACCTCGCATGAGGTAGCGCAACTTTCTTTCTTCAGTCATGTTGGGTCAGCTCTACAAAAGAGGCTGGCCAAGTCCTCGGCGAACATCGTGACCGACTCATTAGGTTGTTGTACCCGTAGCTCCATCATCTGCTGGGCTCGATTCCGTCGGTCGGCTCTCACAAAAGTGTCCGTGATTTTCTGACGAAGGTCGTGCCATGTAGTTAGGCTTGCTTCGCGGTTCTCGTACCAAGTACGGCCACTGTCGTCAAGGGCGAAATATACGTGGGAGTGCTTTTGCTGCTCAGTCCACTGGTTAATCTGTGAAACGCATTCATACTTCTCACACTTCTATGTCTTCGAAGACTGCACCGCGATAGCGATCGGGAACCAGAGAATGGAGAAAGGTTACTTGTTGTAAACTGGAAAACTGGCTGCTTTGGGGTGCTTGCGGTGGGCTGGTTTCGGCCATTGCAGATGTGTGGAACTCCTAGGGAGAGGTGGTTGAAGGGGGGAGAACTCCGGGGCAAGGCCTAAGAGTCGGCGACTAAAGCGGTGCACGGGCGTCGTAATTGGTGATAACGCGGCCGGGCTAGATGAACGACTCCCAGAAGGACTCCGGAGCATCAGGCGTGGTCAGTGCCCCGCACCTCCCCCAGTGTCGCAGTACAACGCGGATAGAAGGCCGCACCGTAAAATAATTTACACCCTTAATATTGAGAAAGGGTGTATATGTGTCTATAAGTCACACCGATAGGGTGTCAGTTATATAAATCCCACCCTAAAGGTGTGAGTCATTGACACATTTACACCCTGTTTCAATTTGAAAGGTGTAAATTATTTTACAGCGCGGGAGATGTTCTTTAATAACAGCAGGACAACCTGTTCAAAAACAAACAGAGGCACGTCATCTTCGTCCTCGCCGAATCCCACTGACCCACTAAACGAAGTCCGGTAATGTTCATATCCCAGCAGAACTTTTTTTTGGCTAGTTGGTGCATGTTACTGAAGTACTGAAGCACCAAACAGACGACACAAGAAGAGACATGGACGAGCGCTTACTAACAACTGATGCTTTATTGACGGAAACACACAACATATATACGCAAATTTGGCGGCGCAACTCACACGTTGTCGAAAATCACATGTTAACAGGCAAAAGGTGATAAAACGATTGAAAAGGTGACGCTCGGGACTATGACTCGTGGTGTATAGGGCCAAATGATCATAAATGATAATGGTTATGTGATACACAAAACCCCGCCGTAAGGGAGTACCCCATCAAAAACTAAAAGATTAAGATTTTTCACCGAGCGCAGGCGGCGCAGCAACATGCTCAATTCTAACTAAGGGCTTCTAAAAAGGACCTTTCACTTTTATACAGAACTTTTTATGGTTCGCTGACGCATTCAAGGCCCTTCCTGTTAATGTGGAAGGCTTCCTTCAGCTCACGGGCAACGCTGTCTCGACTTCTGTCCAGAACAATGGTATCTCTTAGGCGAGGTCTGCACCCGCACTCTTTGCAATGGATGGCCATATGGGAACCAGTTCCTGCTTCCTGTAAGCGTTCGTGTTCTTTTAGCCTTTCATTTAAACACCGCCCCGTTTCTCCAATGCAAACTTTTTTCATGAGAGCGGAAGCTGATAAACTATCCCTTCCTTGCAACTGACAAGTGGATTGGTATGCTGGATTCCGCAAGTCGCGCGTTCTGTTTTTTTGGTTGTTAACGCGAGCGCACAATGTAGCAAGTTTTGAAGGGGCTGAGAAAACAACCGGGACTTTGAATTTACTCGCGACCTTTTTCAGGTTGCTAGCTACGCGGTGAGAGTAGGGTACGACTACGGGTCTTAATCTCCTGGTTTGTTCTTGCGTGTTTTTTCTCTGTTCATATCGTCGTTCTATGTTCATATCGTCGTCGTCTGCATAGAATACACGCGTCAATATTCTCTTACCCGAAATATTTCCTGGCCCTGTATTGCCACTGTCTGTTCACCGTTTTCGTTGAATACCATAACACCCGATTTATAAACACTAAATTTTAAACCTAAATTCTTGCCTTCTTGTCTACAGGTATTAGCCAGACGTTGCAAATCACTTTGCCCAATTGTTGGCTAGCAACACAATGTCGTCCGCATAAAATAAACCTGGAAGCTGCTGCTCTACTACTGCACCCGCCTATTTGTATGAGAGGTTAAACCCAATATTCTTTCCTTCTAGCGCCCTCTCCATCCTCACCTAGTACATCATAAACAGCAGTGGGCATAAAGGGCACCCCTGCCTCAGTCCCTTGTTGATATCAACTTTCTCCTCGCCCCTCATTCCCGCAGGGGCGTCTGCGTCAGCAGGCGTTTGGTGCTTTGCGACACCATGTTCCCGTGCACACGAGGGTTGGATCTTCCCGCGTGTAGCCGTGCGCGACTTAGCCGTGTCTGGGGAAAGGGGGATTCGGAGGTTTGAGCCGATTCCAGGTGTTCGGACCTTTTAGGCCCCCCGGCGGAGGCAGCACACCCCTTTGGCTTCTGTTCCACTTAGACGGCACCCCCGAACTGACCCACCCGGGGAAATCGGTAATTGCCTTTTCCTGTCTCTCTCTCACTCCAGCCTTCGTCTTTCTCTCACTTTCCACCTTTCTAGTCTTAGTCTTCGCGTGGCTTCCCTTTACTTCCAAATTTTCGAGGCAGCAAGGGTTAACCTTGTGTGAATAGCGAACCTAGGTTATTTAATATTTGGTTCAGTTGGCGTTTGCAGGGCCTGTTTTTACAGTTGCAGTAGCGACCCCTTGTAGCGACCTCTTGTAGGGCTCCACGGTGGGTGGCTGGCGTTATTGCCGAAAACTACACATTCTTCTGTGGATAGTTCCTTCCCTCCACTCTCTGATCGCCCTCAAAAAAGAGGGCGCAACGATGAAGTTTTCCAGTTTTCGGTCTGCAAAAAGAATCCTTCCCCCGTTCCCATGTCATTCGTTCTGAAAAACCAGATAAACCAGTTTGAACAATTTCACCCTTCCTTGTTTCCAAGTCATTGACTGAAGTGTTTGCTCCAGGTTATAAGGCGTCGAGGACGACAAACGGTGATCACCTCTTGGAGCTCCGCGATCAGAAACAGTATGAGCAATTGCCAAAACTAGTGTCATTTGGGGAAACCCAAGTAATCGTAACCCCACACTGTACGATGAACACAGCCCACGGTGTTGTCTCGGACGATGACTTGCTGGAGCTCACTGAGGCTAAACTCTTGGAAGGCTTCAGTGACCAGAATGTTATCAATGTCAAAAGAATTAAGATTAGGCGCGACAGCAAAGAAATCAAAACCAAGCACCTGATACATTCGGCTCAAGTGTTCTGCCCAAGTCTGTAGAGGCCAGGTACATCAAGCTCTGTGTTAGGCCATATGTGCCAAATCTCCTCAGATGTTTTAAATGCCAACGTTTCGGCCACAGTTCACAGAGCTGCAGTGGCCGCCAAACTTGTGCGAAATGAGCATACCTCTCAACCTTGCGAGAACACTCTCCGCTGTGTAAACTGTGACGGCGAGCACTCCGCGTACTTGTGGTCGGGCCCATCCTGAAAAAAAAGAAATTGTTACAAATAAAGTCAAAGAAAATATATTTGAAGGAGGCACGTAGGCGGGTGTCATACCTGCCTACGAGCAGCTTTTCCGTTGTGGCGCGTCAGGGCGCAGCGTCACAACGGCCTCCGGCGGCTATCCCGTCTACACACACTGTGAGCTGCATGGCGGTGACGCCATCCGGCCCCCCGGCGGCTACAGCTTGCTCTGTTCCGCCACCCCAGAAGAAGGGACCATCGACCTCCGGGAAGATGGTCTCAAAGGCCTTGTCCAATGTGCCGAGGCCTTCACGTCAAACACAGTGCCTCGCAAGAGGCGATGGACACAACAACCAGCCAGATGGTGCCACCAGCGCCTAAGGAGCGGCGAGCCACTCTCGACCGCTCCAAAAAAGTCAAAGCTCTTGTCACGGCGCCTCCAAAGGGCCAGTGAGCTAGTCCTCGTCTCTTAAACACCCAGCGCACATTTTCTATAATGGAGACAAATGCTGCAATGGAATGTTAGAGGACTCATTCACAACCTAGATGATATTACATAACTTCTACACAGGCATCATCCAAAGTTGCTGTGTGTTCAAGAGACACATCTGAAACCCACACACACAAACTTTATTCGTAAATACACAATCTGTCGTAAAGACCGCAACCAGGCTAATGCCTCCGGTGGGAGGAGGAGGAGGAGGAGCAACATTTATTAGAAAGAAAGGACAAGCAGGTGTCTTTCTGCTTGTGCGGGAGGCGCCCTTAGTCCAGGGCTCCTGCGGCTCTTGCTGTCTCCCGGACCCGCCGCACCAGTTGCTGCTGGTTACGAGGGTCCGAACTAGTCAGCACGGCCTCCCACTGCTCGGGCGTGGGGTTGGGTATTTGGGGGGCCGCCTTCACGTTGGGGCACGCCCATGTGGTGTGATATAGGGAGGCGTATTCATTACAAAGGGGACATTGGTATGAATATAGTGTAGGGTGTATTGCGTGTAGTCTGCTTAAATGGGGGTATGTGTTGGCGGTGTTGCAATAGTTGCGGATAAGTCTGTGGCTTGTGAACAGATCGCCCTTCAGACGCCCCTTAAGACAGTGTCAGTTCGAACAAGCCTTTTTAACAACTGGTTGACTGTGTGCTGTATATACATACCTCCTAACTATCATCGGAGAAAAACCAATTTCCATAACCTAATTAATCCGCTTCGTGACCCCTACATACTCGTAGGTCATTTTATTGCCAACCACACGATGTGGGGAGATTCGCGATGCGACGTGGGAGGCCGATTGATTGAAATTTTTTTTCCGGGCTCTAGTGCCTGCCTGTTCAATAAGAAGGAGCGGACCTATATACCATACAACGTAACTCACATTCATCGATAGATCTAGCAATAGGCTCTGCTTCTCTTCTGCTTTACCTGGAATGGAATGTGACCAATAATTCTTTTGGGAGTGACCACTTCCCCATAACTTTACACTTAATTACGCAGCATGACAACCGTCCCCGTCTTCCCATTTGGAAATTAGCATCGGCTGACTGGGAGCATTTCAAAGAATCAACTCATTTACCACCCGATGTTATAAGCAATTTTAGTATAGATGATGCTGTCGCATATTTTACAGTTTTTATTTGTGATGCTGCTGAAAAGTTTATCCCGCAAACCAATGGTGGTTCACTTAAAAGATATGTTCCCTGGTGGAATGAAGACTGTAGAGATGCGTGAAAGAGGCAGAATAAGACATGGGGCACATTGAGCAGATCGCCGAATACAGAAAATCTCTGAATTTAAACACATAAAATCGCAGGGAAGGCGGATACGACGTCAGGCGAAGAGATAAAGTTGGGAGAGGTTCATTTCAGGTTAAGTTCGTACACACAGGAGGCGAAAGTTTGGAATGGTGTAAGGAGGCTAAAAGGGCAGCAAATAAATGCGTTGGCTCTGGTGAGTGATCAAGGGAATACCTTAGAAGAGCAGGCAGACTTGGGGAGCACTTTGAACATGTGTCGAGCTCAATCCACTATTCTCAGTGCTTCCTTAAACACAAACAAGTAGAAGAACGTAAGCCAATCATACGTAAATGCAGACAGAATGAACTGTATAACCGGCCTTTCAGTATTGCCGAGTTGAGAGCTGCCTTGAACATATGCAAAAGCTCTGCACCGGGACTTGACAGAGTCATGTATGACATGTTAAAACTTAACGTGTTTCGTGTATGAACTTACATGTATCAAACTTACATGTATCATATATGACATGTTAAACTTATTGTGCGCTATACAGTTTCTGATCATGTATGACATGATCAGAAACTTACATACTGACGCACTAGTTACACTACTCGCACTTTTCAACACTATTTGGGCTGCGGGATATCTTCCATCCACATGTAAAGAAGCGATCATGGTCCCTCTTCTGAAGCAGGGTAAATACCCTTAATTGGCGGCAAGTTATCGTCCGATAGCTCTTACATATTGCCTGTGTAAGCTTTGTGAAAAAATGATTAATCGCAGACTCATACACTGCCTTGAATTCAGCAAGATACCTTTTCCTTATCAGCGTGGCTTCAGAGAAGGGCGGTCGACAACAGATCATCTAGTGCGCATTGAAGGATATATCCGTGATGCATTTGTACATCAACAGTTTTATCAATATTCCTTGATATGGAAAAGGCGTATCACACAACATGGCGGTACGGGATCTTGCGAGACTTTTCGGGAATGAGCATCTGTGGAAATGTGCTGAGAATAATTGAAAGCTATTTGTCGAATCGTATCTTCCGCGTGCAAATTGGCAACGTATTATGGCGATCTTTTATACAAGAAACTGGTGTGCCCCAGGGAGGCGTACTCAGTTGCACACTCTTTATCGTTAAAATGAACACACCTCGTGCTTCACTACCACCGACCATTTTTGAATCCGTCTATGTAGGCGATATTTATTTATTTTGTTTATTTGAGTACCCTGAGGGCCCGTTAGGGCATTACATAGGAGGGGGGGGGCGAAAAGCTCAAGCGTAAGTGGAATGTGTACAATACAAATATTATATGAAGGAGTTAGGAACAATAACAATAAAGATCTAAACGTCGAGCAGAAACAAACAAAATAGAAAAAAAAGAAAGAAAGGGAGACGGAGTTTATACAATATCTGGTAGCGTGAAAATGCGTAATTAAATAATTAAGTATTAATTATTTATGAAATAATTAATTACCTGAGTGCTTTTCTTCGTTCCTATATTAGTTCCCAGCCAAGAAACCAAGTTGCCACTAATAGTTCCCAGCCAAAGAAACTAAAATGCGATGGTAACAACCAGTACCCATCAGAACACGAATGTGAAGATACAATTGAATGATGGTTTAGGTACACAACCTAAACGGATACATATCATATGAAACGGAATTAATTTTATACAATGCCCAGCACATGAAAGCACTGTTTGAGTAAATATTCAAGCAAATGTTGATTCGGACAGGTTGATACACTCTTAAAAGGTTAATAGTGTTGCATGAAATGATGATGATTCCGTAAGCGAGACAATGTTTGAAGGTAGCGAGTTGCATTCGGCAATAGATAAAACTAGAGGCGAATTTTGATAAGCGTTAGTCCTGGCAAGTATAAGTTTTGCTTTATTAACATGGTCTGTGCGGGTCGAGATGTGGGGAGCGGGAAGAATATGGGCTCGAGCGATTGCAATGCTGCTGTGATAAACGCTATGGAAGAAGGACAACCGTCATTATTTCCTGCGCATGTCAAGTGAAGGGAGATTGAGTAATTTCTTTAAGGAGGACGCACTTTGATATCCAGAGTATTAAGGTAATATGAACCGCGCAGCTTTATGTTGAACTGATTCGAGTAGGTTCGTGAGATTTGAGTGATGAGGTGCCAAATTATGGACGCATATTCTAAAAAGGACCTGACAAGAGAACTGTATGCGCGAAGTCTGGTGTCTGTGTTCGCAAGGTGTAAGTGCTGTTTAAGGTAACCAAGTTTTTTGCATGCTTTTGTGGTGATGTGTTCAATGTGAGCATTCCAGCTTAAATCGGAGGTAAACAGGACACCCAAGTAATTGACTGAAGGTACTGGGTCAACAGCAATACCGCGTATTGTATACTGGTCAGAGGTAGGCCGAGTTATCGAAGCAAACCTTACGTGTTTAGTTTTGGCTATGTTAATTTCCACCTGTCATGTGTCACACCAGTCAGTTAGTTTTGTTAAATGAGCCTTCGGCACGGAGATGTCAGCAGGGCAGCTTATTTCGTTATGCAAGACACAGTCATCTGCGAAGAGACGTATTTGTGAAGTAATATTAGTTGTTATGTCACTGACGTATGTTAGAAATAGCAGTGTACCAAGGACGGACCCTTGAGGAACTCCCGAACTGACGTGGGTGAGGTTAGAAAAGCAGTTGTTTAGATTGATTACTTGATATCTGTTCGTTAGAAACTCCTCAATCCATCGTGTCGTGTTGTAGTCAAGCTGTAGATTTTTAACTTTCAGTGTTAGTCGATTATGAGGTGCCTGGTCGAAAGCTTTTGAAAAATCAATAAAAATGGCGTCTAAACTAATCAATCTGTGTAAAGAAATGTGAATATCTGCTACAAGTTTATATAGTTGCGTCTGACATGAGCGATTTTGGCGAAAGCCCTGTTGGTTATTGAGGAGGTTATTATTGTTAAAATAGGCTATAATGTGAGAGTATACGATGTGTTCCAGTAATTTGCAACTAATAGATGTCAGTGATATAAGTCTGTTTTATTAGGGTCTGCTGTGTCACCAGCTTTAAATACCGGTATTACTAGTGCTGATTTCCAATCTTCCGGTGGGCACCCCGTATCAAGTGACTGCTGAAATATTAGAGAACAAAACTGAAGAGTAACGCGAGGTTAATTTTAGAAGTTTAGTACTTATACCGTCAGGACCTGGGCTGGTTATATGAGGAAGCCTGTCAATTCCACGAGAGACACCATGTTCCGATATTATGATGGATGAAAAAGGGAATTAAATAGATGGTTGTTCAAGTATTTGAGTGTTATCAAGCGATAGTTCGTTAGTAAAAACTGCAGAGAAGCATTTGCTAAATAGCTCTGTGCTATCTCTTGTGTTAAGCATTGCTCCGTTTTCGGAAATTAGTAAAGGAGCAGTGTGTTTTGCTTTTGAGTTAACTACTTGCCAAAACTTTTTCGGATGAGTTTTGATCATACTGGGAAGGGTGCAATTAAAAAAAACTTGTCTTTAGCTTCGATAATTGTAATTTCTGTATGGCGCGCTATGGTTTTGTAATTTTGCCAGTCTTCTCGGACATTTGTTCGGGCAGCTTTTCTGAACGCTTGTTTTTTTCTTGTTTATGCTCTTTTTCACATCGCGGTTAAACCACGGATCGTTCTGTCTTGAGCTGATGGTCCATTTGGGTATACATGTAATTTCAACTTCTTTGAGTTTATCGCTGAACAAGCTGCAGTTATCACTTACCGTTCTGTTTTGAAAATTGTTTGCGAAGTCGGCTGTAAATGAGGCTAACATACCAATCATTTGGGCAGTGTCGGCGCGTGCGTAGCTGAGAATGCATTTTTTCGCTGTATATTTCTCGGCAGGTTTCAATGCAAAGGAATGTTGTACCCCCCTGTGATCACTTAATGGTTTTAGTACATGTGTCGCAGCCAAGTCTGGATGATTTGTTAAAATAATATGTAGTACGTGGTCACCCCGAGTTGGTTCGCACACAACTTGAGTTAAATGATGAAAATGCAAGGTTTGTAGTAAATGAAGACACTCAGATCTGTTGCTATTTTCCTTTAAGGACGAGGTCGACCTCTCGATACCTGGGTAATTAAAGTCATCCCCTAATATCAATATGCGTTTTGGGAACTGGGATATGACCTGTTAAAAGCATAATTCGAAAAATGAAAAAATTCCAAGCGGCTATCAGGTGGCCGGACTATAGCATGCACCAATGACACATTGCGCATGTCCGATACGTGCAGAGACCCACACTATTTCAAGAGCAACTCCCTCTACCAACTCCCTCTCTTTCTAAATCTGTCGTATTGAATCCGCCAACAAGTATTTTCACTGCAGAAACCTACGCAGTACTGTCTGCAGTAAAACATGTAAAGAAATTAAAACTCCACTGAGCAATAGTATATACAAATAGGTTTCAAATCCTGCCAGTGTGTGAGAGACAGGTACAGCAGGGCTTAAACAAGGTGCACAAGTCGGCTGACAAAAATGGATTTGAAATCAACCCCCATAAAGTAATTGTGTTCTGTTTACAAGAGAGAGATGCCTGGTTCCAGATCCTTGTTTAGAGCTGGACGGACAACAAATTCCTGTCAACAAAGAGCACAGATTTCTAGGTGTTATACTTGATTCGAGGCTTACTTTCGTTTCACACATAAAATGTCTTAAAGTAAAATGTGTAAAAACAATGAACTTACTTAAAATGCTATCCCACACAACATTAGGAAGCGACAGGAAGTGTTTACTGAATCTTTACAGGAGCCTAGTTGGCTCACGAGTAGACCATGGTGCCGTAGTATATCACTCTGCCGAACCGAGCGCGCTAAAGTTAGACCACGTTCATCATCTGGGTACCCACCTGTCCACTGGCGCATTTAGAACAAGCTCTGTCGAAAGTCTATATGTAGAGTCGGATGAGCGGTCACTCCATTTTCAGAGAACATACATGAGCTTCACCTATTTTCTCAAGGTGTGCTCTAAAAAGAAACATCCGTGTATCACAACCGTTAACGACTTGCCGTGTGAGACACTTTCGTAATAGACCCTCTGTGAGACTTTTTTTTGTCCCTGCATGCAAGAGAACTTAGCGAGGGAATAAATGTCCGTGTTCTCGAACAACGTTTAATGCCTCCAGCTAAGCTATTACCACCCTGGGAGTGGCAGGTGATAGACTGTGATGTATTCTTTGTGGAGGTCACAAAGCACGCACCTGACCTCGAAATCGCTATGCATTTCCGTAAACTTCAGTCGAAGTACTCCTGCTCCGAATTATACACAGACGCGTGAAAATCGCATGCTGGTGTATCTTAGGCTGCTGTTGTTCTCTCTCTTTCTAAATCGGATGTATTGAACCTCTTAACGAGTATCTCCACTGCAGAAGCCTATGCAGTACTGTCTGCAGTAAAACATAAAAATAAATTAAAACTCGACAGAGCAATACTATTCACCGACTCGCTAAGTCTTGCTAAAATACATGTTTTTTGCAGCAATTGAACACACACAAAAGGAAGACACATAAAGGCTACACGCGTGGCACTTCCAATTGATTTAATTTGGGCTGTGACCCATAAATATATATATACACACACACGCATGCGCTGAGCCAGGGAACACGAACTAAATCTAGATGACGTGGCACGTTTGCCTGCGCACTGCAAAGCCTCCATGTGCGTTTCTCTGAGATTAGGATTCTTGGCAGAACTGGATTTCAAACAGCACGCGAGCTAATGGAAGCTTACTATATAAAAAAAAACGTACAAATTGCATTAACGATACATCTATCGTGCTGTATCACTCGGAAACTAGATTATTCGATCACTGGGTAACGTAGATCTGTGAACAGCCAGCGCATGCGCGTGTGTGTATTTATATTCATGGCTCACAGCCCGAATTAAATCAGTTGGAAGTGCCGCCCGTGTTGTCTTTATGTGTCTTCCTTTTGTCTGTGTTCAATTGCGGCAAAAAACACTTCTTTTAGCAAGCACCAACTAGGCCAACAAGCAGTTCTCTCGCTAAGTCTTGTAGAATCGTTAATTTCTTTACAAAAACATCTCCAAAAGCATCTACAAAAGCAACTCCTGTTTCCATTCAACTTTACTCACTCTTAAGCAATTACATCGCTCTTATGCAATCTATCACATAGACATGTAGTAATTTGCTGGGTACCTGGCCATAGAGGGATCGAGGGTAATGTACTAGCTGTACTAGCTAATATTCCTACTGCTGCTGTCCCTGTCGCAGATCTGGAGCCTTTCTTACGAAAAAAAAAACTGCGAAAATACTGGCAAAGCATATGGAATGCAGAACTAAATAATAAACTGTACGTTATAAAACCGCACTTAGGTTTCTGGTCCTCCCCAACAAAATCATGGCGAACAGATATCCTATACTGTCGTCTCAGAATAGGGCACACATTTGGTACCCACAATTTTCTGCTTACTGGAAATGAACCTCCAATCTGTTGGCGATGTGGTGATAGGCTGACCGTCCTCCATGTCCTCATGGAGTGTCGGAAAGACGAATCTTAGAGAAAGAAGGATTTTCTTCTTGCATATTATTATTGCGTCCCTCTTCACCCGGCTATGTTTCTTGGTAAATAACCGTGTTTTAACATCAAAGCAGTCCTCAATTTCTTAAATGTTGTTGTTAATGGTGATGCTATGAGCCCATTAAAGCGGCAACCTCTTCCCAGAGGATGTCGCTGTGATATTTTTGTATAGCACATGCCTCCAGGCCATTGTGTCTCAGGGACTCTAACGAGGCAGTGGTGCTCTAGTAAATTTTAGCATCTTACATAATTTCTATATCGCATCATTATTTCGCAATGCACTCTATAGCTCATAGTACACGTCATTTGTCAACGCCATAATGTTATTATACAGATTTACGCACTTTAGAGTGACTATATTTAAGGACCCTTTACAACCACGTCACATCAACTTCATAGAAGTCATAACGCCACTGAAAACTCATCAACACTGGCTTGGCGCTCCTTGGCCATACCTAGCCCTTGCGCCACTAAACACCACACATTCATTCGCTTCTCATCCCTTCCCATTCAACGCAAACGATACTTTCTAGGTAAATCTCTCTCAAAAGCTGTATACAATCGTTACATAAGCCTTCCCCTTCCAGAATATTCCACAATATGTTGCGGTCTACGTTGTCGTAGGCTCCTGTAATGTCTAAAAAGGTCACATACAATGGTCTGCTTTTTGCTTTTGATATTTCAATGCACTGAGTAAGACCAAACAAGTTATCATCCGTACGCCTACCTATTCTGAAGCCGTTCTGAATTTCTCCCAAAATGCCAATATTCTCTGCCCATGCTTGCAGCTTTAATATGATTGCCCGCACGGCTAGCCTGTATATTACCGATGTAATGGTCAACGGTCTATACGAGTGAATTCTATCTTTCTCCCCCTTACCTTTATAAATTAAATTCATTCTACTTTGTCGCCAACTGTCTGCTACTCGTCTCTCTGTTAAAGTTTTTTCGACAGCTTTCATTCACCAGAGCTTCCTTACTTATTGTTCCTAGTTCATTAATCAGCCTAACGGGAACCTCGTGTAGCACTGTGGCGGTGCGCTTAGGAATTTTCTCTTCGGCTTTCTGCCTTTTGAAATTTGTGACTGCCAGCTCCTTTTCCATCTGGTACTCTTTCATGCTCTATTTTTCTTCAAATACAACCTCGTCATTGCCTTGGAAAGATTCGCTTGGTATTTTTTAGATGTAATTTATTGCCGCTTGTCCTTCCAGTATGTTTCCATCTTCGCCTAGAATGTGCTGTTGTATAGTTGTTGACTTCCTGCCAAATAATTTTACGTGGTTCCAAAATATTTTAGGTGCGGCCTTTTTTTTCTCACGTATTTCCGACAACCAACGTTCACTTTCACCTTTTAATTTTGCTTGCACCAGTATTTGAACCATAGACTTTTTCTCGCGGTATATTTCCCATTCACTGGCTACTTCATCCTGCTGCAACTGCGCCTTCTTTGCCGGCCTGTGCTCTCGGGATGCTTTCTGTCGCTCGGCGATCGCTTCTAGTATCTCCCTGTTCTACCACCTTTTCGGTTTCTTTTTTCCTTTCCAACAAACATGTTGTTTATCTTTCCAGAATTATGTCGCTATTACACTTAGAAGCTCACTATATTCCCTCTCTTTATTTGGCCATTTGCCAAGTTCTTCCTTGACTCTAGTGACTATACTTGTTATTTGTTCAGCTTTCTAACTTGGACAGGCCATACTGCACTCCTTGTTCTCTTTCCCAACTACATATCTCATATTCAAAATGATGCGTTTATGGTCACTCCCTATGCTGATATACCCTTCATCATCAATGTCCTTTTCTCTCAGCTTATCATGCATTCCTTCTGCCATCAGACAGTAATCAATGGTTGATTGCCGTTTTCACATTTCCCACGTGATTTGCCCTTCACACTTAGGCCCTATATTCACGATAACGAGGTTATGTTGCCAATTGACTTCTCGTTGTTGTCGGTATAGCCATCTAAATCCTGTATGTGGGCATTCATGTTACCTAATACGACAATGTCAGCACCACTCCCGAAACCCTTAATATCAGCGCTTATGCATTCCACTAACTCTTTATTCTTCTCTGTGCAATTTTTTCCGGTCCACAAATACGTAACTCCCAGCCAAGTTTCTTTCCCACTCATTGTACCTGATAACCAAAGATGCTCTTGACATTGTGAATTTACTCTTTTCCATTTGGCTCCCTGATGGACGAGCATTCCGACTCCCCCTCCCTTTCTTTCCGACTTAGTTCTGTTGCACCCTTCCCAAAGATAATTCTCAATCACTAGCGCCTCTTCCGAGTCTCTAAGGTGCGTTTCTGTAACCGCATACACCCCTATTTGTTCTCTATATAACTGCTCCTCAATCTCTGCCCACTTTTCCTTTCTTCTGCCGCCCTGCATGTTTATGTAACCTATTGCATGGCGAGCTCTTTTTCTTGTTTTCCTCCTTTTTCTGTTGCCAACGGCGATGCTATTATGAAGTTTCCCTTGGGAACCTTCTTTATTACTACCTACTCTGACCTCCTGAGCGCCCGCGGGCCCCCTAAAAAAGCAACAGCGCGACCCCCAAGTCGCCAGCCCACTTCTCGTGCCAGCCTGTAATTGAAGTGGATCACCTCTCGTTTAAAACCTCCACACCTTCTCACTTCCCTGTTTACTTCGACAGCCTCGAAGCCTTTCTCTCGGCTCATTTTCCATATCGCTTCATTAGCAGCCACTACGGCTCTTTGTACGTGACTGTCGCGTACAGGCACTTCCGACGCCGTGCACACCACGATGTGCACCTGAGGGGATAGCTCGCGCTAGTCGTCCACCCCCTTCGCCAAACGCTGGGCTAATCCTGTATCTTTCCTGTTTAGGACGTCATTTAGCCCATTTTGGCAGTAGCGACGAGCGCGTCGGAAACACTCTAATCTCGTCTTGCCTTCATCGCAGGGAACACCCACGCAGCCGCCCTGGGCGCCAGCCTTGATTCATCCTGTAGCCTGCCGCTGTGAAAACACGGACTGCGCTGGACCCACCTGGTTTGGGAATACGCCACCGTCTGCTGCGCAGTGACCTGCTACTTTGGCCCCCACGTGACCTTTCACACTTACAAAAGAAGCACCTTCGTCGACTTTTGCGGCATTTGGCAGTAGCGACTAGGGCGTCGGAAGCACCCTAATCTCGGCTTAGTTAAAAGCCTCGAGTTATCACGTGACTCTATTAAAGAGATTGAGGGAAAACTAAAAGTGGAAATCGCTAAAAGCAACAACTTTGCTGCTGAGAATGAGACGCTTCGATCAATGCATACCAGTCTGGAAAGAAAGGTGCTCGATTTGGACAAGCGACTTGTTCTGTCCGAGCAATATTCAAAAAGGGCGAACCTTGAAATACAAGGAGTCGTCAAAAGTGACAGCGAATCTATTGTTGACATAGTCTCAATGATAGGAAGCGCAATCAGTGAGTCAATTCAAGAATGTGACATGGAATCCTGTCATCGGGTACCAACACGAGAAGCAGATAAGTCAAATATTATAGTTCAGTTCCGGTCTCGAGCCTAACGTGATACTGTCCTGCAGAAAGCCAAGAAGATGAGGCTGAAAAACGCTGACATTGGAGTGGAAAATTCTGATCCTGTATACGTCAATGAGCACCTCTGCCCGGCACAAAAGAAACTGCTTGCTTTCGCTGTTAAAAAAAGTATGAGCATCACTGGAAGTCTGTGTGGTCACAGAAAGGGAAGATTTTCATGAGGCAATCCCATGGCGCAGCGGTTGTGCCAATAGCCAGCGAGAGAGAGCTTGTCAAGCTCTTCTCGCTGGAAAGCAGTCGTGCAGAGCCAGTAATAGGCAATGATCATAGCTCACCTGGCAGTTGAAATCTCTCGTCGTTCTGCTCTTTGATCACATAGCAAACAAACAAAATGACTTATCACGAATTAGCCCTACCACAACAGGTGAAGCTAATAGACCCAAACTGTGAAACCGCTTTGCACATTAACGCCCGCTCGGTAGGCAACAAGCAAGACGAAATCGTTCTCCTTCTAAAACAATTATCTTTCGAATTTACGGTTTTTATGCTCACTGAAACGTGGTATCAATCTGACAGCAAGATGCTACAGCTGCCTGGTAACGAAATGTTTTTCTAACCGATTTACCAAATGCGGTGATGGTGTTGCTATCTATACTCTCGCGTGCAAAAGGTGCCACATTCTGTCTAACCTTAGTGACGTTACCGACCATTATGAAGTTCTTACAATACAAAATCGAAATCAAGTAATTTCAGTGGTATACCGCCCCCAAAATGGTAACATGAAACATTTTACGGATTATTTTGACCAGAGTCTAGAATATGCGTCACTAAACAAATGTTCGGTTTTGTGCAGCGATGATTTTAATATTATTATTCTAGACCATAACGCTACTGTACGTGATTTCAACATGAAGATTCTCTCCTGTGGTTTTGTCAACTTAATAGAACCAGCAACGCGTGTCACATGCGCTACTGCGTCGGCACTAGATTCATTAATTACGAACATGGAAATGGGTGTGCTGGTACAATCGCTTCTGATGTGAGCGATCACTGTCCGGTGTTCGTCGTTTTTCGGCATGAGCAAGCTAAGCGAAATACTGTTAAAGAATCTGTTACTGTGTAGCGCATAACTGATGCCTCTTCGGAAGCCTTGAAGCACGACATTATGAACTTCGACTGGTCCTGTGTGCTGCAGAAAAGTGATGTCAGTGATGCGTACGACCTTTTTTTTTCACCATTTCCTTCGTTTCTATTTCAAGGACTTTCCACTCGAAACGTACACGAAAAATACGAAAAAGATAAGGACCAAGGACTTCCAAGGACTTTATGTGACAACCTTTCATCGGATTTTCAACTGAATGCCATCGTTTCCATCATCGTTGCATCAACATGCCGTGCAAGATATGTTTCGTTTTGCCTTCGAAAGGGACTCGTTCCAGCGGACGTGAGTGCCCTTTTTGGTTACATGCGACCACCCTTCGGGCTGCTAAAATGCATCTGCAGGTTCTTGAAAGCAGAGTTGTGGCGGCAGATTAGAAGATGTGAAGACCATGTGCGTGCGATTTGTTACAAGGTGGATACGGGATGGCAGGCGGAGAAGAAGCTTCGTGCTATTCGACGCCTTATATGACTGAGTTTTGGTGGGCTCAGGCACTGAACCAGTGTTTACAGTTGTCTTCTCCGAAGAAGGATAAGAAGCCCCCGGAAAAGCTGGTGACGGTCATCGGAGACGTTGATCTTCCCAACGATGTCAGACATGTGTTGAACAAAGGTCCGAAATTCAGCCACGAGCCACTGATAGAAGCGCATGAGTTCCTGGCGCTTAATAGACGCATAGCAGGAAAGGCGTTAAAAGAAAACCGTGAAAGATGTCTACTGGATGGCGTGGATACGCTTATTCATCGACCAGCACTACCACGTTGCCTAGCAAAGATTCGATGGGAAAGGTCGCGTCGTATTTCAGGAAGAATAGACTCCGGCTTCTTCAAGCTGACAAGGATGGTGGGTTCGTGGTGCTCACCGAGGAAGAGTTTCAAAAAAAAGCCGGCGAAGCAATTGCGAAGAACTTCATCCCTCTGAAAGTTGGTGCGACGCGAGTGAAAGGCAAGGCGGCTGCGATGTGCAAAGAATTAGAGCTGAGCAGGCTGGCCAAAGACGCACAAAATGTCTGTGCCATTCAGAACAGTGGTCAGCGAAATTGGAACTTGGCAGATTGTGTTAAGCAAGTTTCTTCAAAAGCACCTTACATCCCTTAAAGTTGAAGATCCGTACGCCAAAAAGGGTTCAAAAGAAATTGTTAGGTTTCTTGAGGAAGGTACTTCCATTGGTTATGTGTTTTCAGTAGATGTTGAAGACTTGTTTTACTCTGTGCCCCACGTTGCCTTATTTCGTTCTGTCAGAGATGCTATAGAATGTAACGGTGCAGTAGAGTTCCAGAACTCCTCTGGCGTGTCAATAGACAATTTTATGAGAATGCTAGAATTTTACCTTGATGTGACGTTTCTCTCTTTCGAGAACAAGTTTTATCGACAAAGATAAGGGATTTGTATTGGATCCTGCGTAGCCCCGGTGCTTACTAACATTTTCTTAACCTGTATTGACAGCGCCTTGGAGCCAATTTTAACAGGAAAGGGTGTACTGAAAGTGTTCAGGTATGTTGACGATTTTTTAATAGTTTTTAACAAACTGAACGTGTTGACTTACACAGATGGTGTAAGCACTGTCCTAGACAGCTTTAAAGAGGAGGGACGGGGGTTGGTTTTCACGCATGAGCTACCCTTGCAGGGGCGATTACAGTTTTTAGACATTAACATTACCTTGGGTGTAGATCATGTACGTTGGCAGTACGCACCTAGAGCACAAAAGGAGCTTCTTCCTTATGCGTCGGTGCATTGAAAAACCGTAAAACGTTCGATTGCAAAACTTTATCTTGAGTCTGCTCTCGTGAAATCGTGTCACCACGCAATGAGTGCGAGCTTTGACAAGTAGGTTGATACGTTGGTTACAGCGGGGTTCCCAAGCACGGTTATCACAGCAGTGGCTGAAGTGATCTTGCGAAATACCAAAGGTGCCATGGTCAAGAAACCGTGCGCACAAGAAAAATTAGCTGCAAAGCCGGAAGAGGTTCCGTATGTACATAGGATAGCCCACAATATGAAAAAGGTGGCAAACAGACACGGCGTCCCAGTCGTGTTTTCGGCTCCTCGAAAACAAGTTCAGCTCTGCGCCCGCGTGGCGAGCGAGGGTACGAGGAGGAGCAACTGCACCAAAAAACATGGAAAGCAGTTTGTAAAGTGCTGCACCGGTGTGGTATATGAAATACCTTTGACGTGTGGGAAAACCTATGTGGGCCAAACGGGCAGATGCGTGAACGACCGTGCTGCTGAACATGTGAGGTCGCTGAAAGAAGGAGGTGCGCATCTTTCGCAACATTGCGCAGCTTGCACCGTGTGTGACCAAGCGGCAGAACATTCGCCACAAAAACGACGCCAGTACTGCAAGAAGTGTGAACCACGGTTCGGAGAGATAAAGATTCTTGGCAGAAGTAGGGAAACTAAGGCACGTGAGGTTTTAGATGCATTCCATGTAAAGAATGAATGTGTGTTTAGTGGCGCAAGGGCCAGGTGTGGCCAAAGAGCGCCATGACTTTCCATATAAAGAAAAGAGGAAAAAACTGTGTTAGTGATACTTCCGTGACCCTCTTGAAAAGCGAAATGTCCTATCTGGAACGGTTTGGCAGATGACGCATGATGGTCATTGTGCGCATGTCTGTGTTTTTCCTATATTTGCTGAATTTTCGGTGAACAAAGATAGATGAAGTTGGCGCTTGTCCTGTGTCGTTCTCCCCTCTTGTGATCGTCTTAGTTGGCGCTGTTCTTTCCTAATTCAAGATAAGAAAACCATGGGTAACAAAGGAACTTCTCAAAATGATAAAGGACAAACATCGTCACTATCAAACGTTCCTTCGAACACGTGGAGAGCATACACTCCTTCACTTTAAGAAGTTCAGAAACCGATTAAACTGTGAGCTACGGAAAGTGAAGACATCTTATTATCAGGAGCTCTTTTGTAACGTCAATTCAAGGAGAAAAGCCTGGAAAGCTTTAAACGATGTCCTAGGTCGCCGTGCGAATAACTCTGTGACAAAATCTATGCTTAGTAAATGGCAACAAAATAAAAGGGAGGGCACTTGCAGAATACTTTAAGAAACATTTTCTTAACAACGTTTCATCTCAAGACCTCAGCGACATTACAATCACCACGTATCCTAGACAGCTTAGTGACACTATATTTTTCGAGCCTACTGATGCAAATGAAGTTTCTAACGTGTACATGGGAATTAGTAACAGCAAAGCCTTAAATATCAACAGTATGCAGATGAAACCATTAAAATATGTGCTACCCATAATTTGTCCCATGATTTCACACATCTACAATCTTGAATTTGAGTGCGGGGTTTGTCCTAACTAAATGAAAACTGCAAAAGTATCTGTCATTTTTAAAGGGGGTGACCAAAACGTGCCAACAAATTATAGAACGATTTCAGTGCTTCCTGTGTTTTCCAAAGGTCTGGAAAAAGTCATTTCTTCAAGAATAAGTAAGTTTTTGGCAAACATAAAGTAATATCTGAGTCACAATTTGGTTTCAGAACTGGTAAATCTAGAGAAACAGGGTTATTAACAATGAAGGAAATTATTTTGAATAATATTGTCATAAGCTGTCATGAACCACGCCTGCCGTGCAGACAACCAGATGAAAGAAAGAAGAGAACGACGTTAGCCAAGCTGCCGCGAGACCGCTCTTCAACAATCGCACCTAAGAGCCAGATTCATCTCGTTCTTCATAAACACCTCGTGTGTAACATTTGGTGGAGCTGTGCGGGGTAGCTCCCACGACCTACAGCGGAGCCACCAGCACAAGAGCTACGCCGAAGCCGTCGCCTCGCCGGACTTTCGCCGTCGCGCTCAATCATGGCCACAGAGCAAAATACCCTCACCAGCAGTGCCTCGGCGAGCCCAGTCCCTATGCAGCACTACCGAGAGCCACGCACGTTCTCGGCGAAGGCAGAGGAAGATGTGGATGAGTGGCTAACCCATTACGAAAGGGTAAGCCAATACAATAACTGGAACGCTGCCAGTCAGCTTAGGAACGTTGTTTTCTTCTTGGCCGGCACGGCGTTGGTATGGTATGACAACCACGCGGACATGCTAACTACATGGACACGCTTGGTTATAGAGATCAAAAAGTGTTTCGGTGACTCGGACGCAAAGAGGAAGCGTGCGGAACTCACATTAGCCCAGAGAGCTCAGGTACCAGGCGACACTTGCACTACCTATATCGAAGAAATTTTGAAGCTGTGCCGAACCGTCAACCCTCAAATGACAGAGGAAAATAAAGCGGGGCACGTGGTAAAAGGAATAGCGGAAGACGTGTAGAACTTCCTCATTGGTAAAGAGAACTTGCACACTGTATCAGAACTGATACGGCACTGCCGTACGTTCGAGGCGCTGAAGACTCGCCGAATTACACCAAAGTTTGGACGGCTGGCCAATGTAACGACCGTAGCAAGTGTTGACACGCGTCCTCCGCTCCCAGACCTTTCGTGCGCCATCCGCCAGATAGACCGCGAGGAGCTCCAGCGACATGACGAAGAGGCACGTTATGCGGCGCCACGTTGCAGCTCCTCCGTTTTCCGAGACACTCTTTGGGAACCCCCTTCGGCTACTTGGAACCACTTGGTGAACGTCGCGGATCTTAACGGCTCCAGAGACGAACCACATTACATTACGACCGAACCATCACGCAATGATTCGCCCCGTCAACGTTTTGATCCACGCTCACGCAACTTTCGTCCACGAAGACTCGTTGCTATCTACGACTTTCAAGGGGAAAAGCCTCGTTACCCTCAACCGATGTCTTCGGCAGAATGCTTCAACCCGCATTCTGAAGTTCGCCCTTCGCCAGTGTGTTACTGCTGCGGCATGCCTGGCCATATAGCTAGGTACTGTAGCCGACGCCGAGCATAAAACTACGGATCGTCAGCGCCGACTATGCGGTCTAGCGGTCGTACACTGCGCACTCAGTGGCCAGGAGGCTCCACTTCAGGAAGCCACTTTCGAGAGGACCGACGCGCCGCCCAGGAGATCTACTTTGGAGAAGAAAGAACCCGGAACCGCTACCGCTCACCTGCCTCCAACCGTACTCTGACGCCACCACCAGCCTTCCGAGCCCCCCGATCACCATCCCTTCGGCCGTGATTCACGTCACCATCGCCTCGGCGCCGTTTCGTGTCGCCCCCGCCGGGAAACTAGCCAGCGCGGCCGATGGAGGTGAGGTCGCTGGAAAATGTGTGCTGCCGACTGAACTGCCTCCAACTATTTTCATGCTAGAGAATAAGGTTCATGTACAGATTGATGGGGTCTCTACAATGACTTTAGTCGACATGGCAGCAACTGTCTTGGTCATGAGTGTGGGGTTTAAAGGCCTCCTGTGATGCAAGGTTATGTTTCGTTGGGACCAGTGCACAAGTTTCCGTGGAGTCAGTGGTGAATCATTATACCCGGTTGGTGTGTGTAACGTGGATGTGTCTTTGGGTGAGAAAGTTTTTAATGCAGAGTTTACTGTTATTCCTCGCTCCTCGCATGACGTGAGTCTGGGGATTGACTTTTTACAAATGTGTGGTGAGAATGTTGACTGCCGGACGGGAGAACTCAGTGTCGACACCAGTGTTTCACCTGTGCTCTTTGAAGGTGAAGCTTGCCCGGAGAGTGTGTTGTGCGTGCCTAAGGATATAGTTGTGCCCGCCTTATCTGCGATGCGTGTTGCCGTCGCCTGTTCATCTCCGACTTCTGTCTCGTTCGATGCTGCAGTGGAACATGTACATCGGAACTGCCTCAAGAAAAACGTGTTAGTTCCGCACTGCGCGGTCTCAGTAACCAATGGATGCGCGGGGCTGTGGGCGCTAAACTGTTCCACTGAAGCGGCAGTGCTACCTCAAGGCCTAAAGATTGCCACGTTTCAGGAAGACTCGCCCGTATCGGTGGCAGTACTTACAGAGCTCCTTGATGGAGGAGCAACCAGTGTCTCGAGCCCCGGGAGCTCGAAGATACTTTCCATGATTGATAAGTCACTCAGCGATCACGAGCGTCGAGTTTTGATTGCCCTGCTTACTAAACATACCTCGGTATTCGACTTTGCGCAGCACGATGGCTCGCCATCAATTCCTGCGTCCAGAACTCGTCACCGCATCAACACAGGAGCCGCCCAGCCAATCCGACAAATGCCCTATCGCGCATACCCGTCAGAACGCAAGAGAATCAGCGATCAGGTCCAAGAAATGCATGCTATGCAAAGGCGTCATTCGAGAATCATCTAGTCCTTGGGCAGCCCCCGTGATATTGGTGAAGAAAGACGGTACGTGGCGGTTCTGTGTTGATTACCGTCGCCTAAACGCCGTTACTAAGAAAGATGTATATACGCTACCGCGAATTGACGACGCCATCGACTGTCTCTTTGCGGCATCTTACTTTTCCTCAATCGATTTACGGTCACGTTACTGGCAAATTTCTATGCACAAGGACGACAGAGAAAAGACAGCATTTGTAACACCTGACAGACTATTCGAGTTTAACGTGATGCCTTTCGGGTTGTGTAACGTGCCCGCAACGTTCGAAAGGTTCATGGACACGATATTACGCGGCTTAAAATGGGAAGTTTGCATGTGCTACTTAGACGACGTTGTGATGTTTGGGCGAACGTTTAGCGAGCACAACAAACGTTTGGATATGGTCGTGAACTGCTTCGAGAAAGCGGGACTTGTGCTCAATTAAAGAAAATGCCGTTTTGGGGAACGACAAACTCTTGTGCTAGGCCATCTGGTCGCTAAAGAAGGCATCCAACCAGATCCACAAAAGACTGCGGCCGTAGAAGCATTAAGAGTACCCAACTCTGTCGAGCAGTTTCTTGGGCTTGTGCTCCTATTTTCGCCGATTCATTCCCCGGTTCACTGACATGGCCCATCCCCTTACACGCCTTCTCCAAAAAGGCGTTCCCTTTCAGTGGACTGCAGATTGCGACTCATCGTTTCGCCAGCTCAAGTTCCTGTTGACATACCAACCAATTCTTCGCCACTTTGATCCGTCATCACCAACTGAGATTCACACTGATGCCAGCGGCGTAGGCATCGGTGCTGTGCTAGTTCAGCGTGTTGGCGACAGTGAGCACGTGATCTCTTACGCTAGCCGGTCCTTGAGCCGCTCCGAGCGCAACTACACAGTCACCGAACAAGAGTGTCTGGCGGTCATCTTCGTCGTGCAACGGTTCCGTTCGTATCTCTATGCGCACCCGTTCACTGTGATAACAGATCATCATTCGCTATGCTGGCTTGTGAATCTGCGGGATCCCTCAGGACGACTAGCGCGCTGGGCCCTCCGTCTACAGGAATGCGATTTCGTTATTTGCTACAACAGTGGCCGGCGGCATGCTGACACTGATTGTCTCTCTCGGATGCCACTTCAAACAACTGAATGTGATGCGGACAATTTTGATGAAAACATCGCTTTTGTGTCCCCGGAATTTCCGGTTATGGGTACCGTCATATCCGAGCAGCACAAGGACGAGAGCTTACAACCGCTCTTCGCGGCAGCACAGGAGTCACCTGCAGGCAGTCGCTTTCGCCTGCGTGATGGTGGCGCGCTGTATAAGAAGAGCTACTCGACCACCGGTGCACGCTACCTTTTAGTTGTCCCCAAGAACCTTCGCCACCAAGTATTACACGCCATGCACGATGACCCAACTTCCGGTCATCTTGGTTCCACACGTACACTCTACCGGGCTCAAGAACGTTTTTACTGGCCTAAGATGCGGAAAGATATCGAACGGTACGTCGCCAGCTGCTCTCAATACCAGCGCTACAAGCGTCCGCCACAAGCGCAACATGGCCTGCTTCAACCAGTTCTCCCTTCTAGCGTCCCCTTTGAGCAAGTTGGTATAGATCTTATGGGCCCTTTCCCGCGATCCTCCAAGGGTAATCGTTGGGTTATCGTTTGCGTAGATCACCTTACCCGCTATTGTGAGACCGCCGCATTGCCATCGGTCACAGCTACAGAAGTTTCTATCTTCTTGCTGGCTAACGTTATACTCCGACATGGACCTCCTCGCATAGTAATCAGCGATCGTGGGCGACAGTTTACCGCGGAGGTGGTTGAAGAAACCCTTCGTCTGTGTTCATGTAGCTTCCGCCATTCTACGCCCTACCATCCACAAACTAATGGTCTGGTCGAGCGCACAAACAGAACACTTGCCAACATGCTGTCCATGTACGTCGATTCAGCACACAAGAATTGGGACAGTATCTTGCCTTTCATTACCTATGCCTTCAATAACGCGAGACAAGAGAGCACTGGTTACTCACAATTTTTTTTCTGTATGCTCGTCCGCCGCGCTACACCCTCGAAACCATATTTCCCTACTTCGCTCATGACAACGAATAATTTGATGAGAGCCTATGTCGAGCAGAAGAAGCGCGACGCCTCGCTAGGCTACGAACCCTAGCATCGCAGGACCGGTCCAAGATACGCTATGACGGGCATCACCACCACGTGCACTTCGATCCTGGTGACCTTGTGTGGCTCTGGACGCCGTTGCGGAAGCGTGGCTTGTGCCAGAAGTTTCTCGCCCACTACGTCGGCCCTTACGTTATTCTGGAGCGCCTCAGCGAAGTAACCCACCGCATTGGGCGTCTCACGAGCAGTGTACGACGCTCGGCCAAAACTGAAGTGACATACGTCGCGCGTCTGAGGCGTTACAACCCACGAGATGACTGACTCGCCCGGCGGGCTTCGTCTGCCAGCGGGGAAATGTCACAAGCTGTCATGAACCATGCATGCCGTGCAGACAACCAGATGAAAGAAAGAACGACGTTAGCCAAGCTGCCGTGAGACCGCTCTTCAACAACCGCGCCTATCAACCAGAGTCATCTGGTTCTGCATTAAACACCTCGGGTGTAACAATAATAAGAATTTGTATATGGTGGGCCTGTTTCTTGGTTTTAGTAAAGCTTTTGACTGCTTTAATCACACGATTCTTGGTAACAAACTTAAATTGTACAGAATCCGTGGTAGACCACTCACATTGCTTGAAGGATATTTCCAAAACAGAAGCCAGTCGATGTCTTTAGATAATAAACTTTCATTTCTTTTACCTATCAGTTGTGGTGTCCCACAAGGGATAATATTGGGACCCCTTTTGTTCAATACGTACATAAATGATATTGTAAGCATAGATCCTTCCATTGATTTTGTGATATACGCGGATGATAGCACACTACTTCTTTCAAGCCCTAACTGTAATGATTGAATGGTGAAATGTAATGACCTACTGATTAATTTGTCTAGGGCGTCACGGATGAATAAATTAGGAATTAATCCTACAAAGTGCAAGGCTTTAATATTTCGCACAAGAAACGAACCGATAGTACCGCATTGCATGCTTCACTTTGAAGATCACCAGATAGAAATAGTTGAAGTGCTCAAAATACTTGGAGTACATTTTTGCTGCTATTTAAACTGGGATGCCCATACTGACTTTGTCTGCAAGAAAGTCTCTTCCGTCTGCGGAGTTCTATCCCGATGTCGTGAAACTTTACCTTTAAAATGTAAATTACAAGTTTATTACGCACTTTTCTTTTCTCACCTTAACTAATGCAATTTAGTATGGGCCACAATGACCAAAACTAACATAAATAAAGTTCTCGTACTGCAAAAGAAAATTGTTCGAATATTCGCCAATCTTGATAATACAACTACCTCCAAGTATGCTTTTGAAACACATAACATTGTCCGGGTCAACCATTTGTATCACTTTAAGATGTTACAAAAAAATGTATTTTTTGACGGCATCCATTGCCGATTTTCATTCGACTCTGGCATCTTTCGACATGCGTCATGCTAACATACACACAAGAACTATTAATACCTGAAATATATCACGTTTTCGTACTAACTATAAATTACAAATGTTGTCTTATAACCTGCCCCATGTTTTAAACACATATAAACACACAATAGGATATACCAAAGCTGAGCTGAGGAAATATTTTGTTGAAATGTGATTTTATGTCCTTTATGTTTTGCTTGATTATTCCTATTTTATTCTGAACATTTGTATGACCATTTGAGCGTCTCTATTGTCGATTTTATTGTTTAATTTTTTTTGCAATAGATTGTTACAATCTGTATGTATAACTGGTGAATGCTTTCTCTTTATTGACTATAACTATTCTATGTGTGCCTGATTTCTGTACTACTCGTGTGCTACTGTTTGTAGGGGTTTTCTGGACATGGTTAAGCTGCTCATGCAGCTTTTTGCCAGAAAACCGCCCACTTGAACCTGGAAAATAAGCTTACTTACTTACCTGCTACTATGACAAGGTTGCGCATGTTGGCATTTTCCGCGAGCTTTTATTTTGCTCGCTCCATGACAGAATTCAGTGACCGCCCTGGAAATGTCCCTACCGCCACTGTTTTATCGCCTTTCACCCTCTCCACAATGGCTTCTGAGCACCTAGCCAGGTTTGAGTGACCAGCGATAATCACCCTTTCACTCTCTCCTACCTCTCCCTGCTTCCCTTTGTCTTTTTCCACGTGATTCAGACTCGAAAAGGGGCATTGTCCCCTGTGATCCTGCTTTTTCCTCGTGGTGGCCTCAAGGTAGGTGCCGCTCTTTACAGCTAAGCCTTCACCACGTTGCACGTATTCCACGTACTTTGCGTGCGCTCCCTCTCCTGTCACGTTGGGGCACTGCGTTCCATTGTGACGACCATTCTCGTTCACACTGGCGGCCCGGTTCAGCTTTTCTCGGCTGTTTCAAGTCTTTTTGCAACTACCGTCCAAGCATCACGCTCCCTATTTAGCTCATTTTTTAGCTCTTCCACCTGTTTGACAAGCTCTTCCTGGAAAGCCTCCATTTTCTGCAACCTACTATCGACATCACCGTGTGTGCAGGTTCACTGGATTCCCTCTCCAGTCTCATCCGTCCCTTCATTTGCCTTGGTGGACCGCACGCGCCCTGCCCGCTTTCCTGGCTTTCTTGCCATGTATTGCACGACTTTTTATGGAAATACTATAATACTATAATAATGCAGAGCACGTGCCTTTTGGCAAAAACTGATACGCACAGGACTGAAATCCTCAAAATTTCGCTAAGCAACTCTCACCAATCTTTCAAAAGCAATCAATGCCGCGGAGACACAAGGTACGTATGACACGCTCTCGCACGCGCTCAAGCACGCGGTCACGCTCTCACTTTCCTACCGAAACACGCACGGCTAAACCACTAATTGCTATTAGTCTTATTACCTCCAAACTACCATTCAAAGGCTACAAACACGCCAGGTCCCACTCGGCTGCACGTGTTGAAGCATGTGGCGTGATAGGACGCCCTAACCATCCTGCAAAACCAAATGTTCATGCAACACACCCGCGCACACGAAATACGAGACAAGAAAGGATAGGAAACCGCACAATTACTATTTCAAGGTTAAAAAAATCAGCAAATAAAACAGAAGCAAGCTCAAAGCAGGCACGAAAACCTATGATTTCGTCGCCGCCACGGAGCCTCAAGAAGGGCGTCCATTCGCCACAAAATCTCAAGCCCATTTCTAGACGGCTAAAATCAACGTCGCATATGAATAACATATCTGGAACGTGAGCCACAAACGAGCTGCCCTTCACTCGCCTGTACTCTCCTCCTCGATGAATGGATGGACGTTATGAGCGTCCCCTTTGGAACAGGGGCATAAGGGGGCGATGAGCTGGGCGACCAACCCACGAAATACGGAAGCAGCTATTGGATCTCTAAAATATGTCTTGAACGGCTAATTCAAAAGTCTAGATGCTCTCTTGATCAATACATTTTGTAGCCATGGACGTTTAGACGTACATCAGGAAGCCCGGCTAATGTTACGCTGAAGGTTGGCTAGCGGACAGCTTGACGAGAGCAACTGAAGACTTCTATTAGACATTCGCACAAATTTTTGCAGCAACCAGTTGTTTTACATACAGTGACACGAGGTTCGCCCACAGTCAAAATTTATATTGAATGAGGCACGGACTTCAGAAAAAAAGTTTATATTGTTAAATAGAGTCATGCACAGGTAGTTCGTCCAGATGTGAACCATGGAAACAGTGTAGTACAGCCTCATTGGTCGATTAGGGCTTTTTACGTAGACTAATCAATTCAATGCCGCCTGCCAGAATTATTTTGCAAATAAAACAAGATCTGTATTGTATGCTGATGTCGTGCCAATGTTCGCCCCTTGACCTAAACAAAAACACCTCTGCAGAGGCGGCGGGCAGAGCAGTCGCTAAGAATTTACTTGCATTCACAGGTTAGGGTTTCCCTTGAAGCCATCTGTAGATCGGCAGCCGTGGACGGTGGATCACATTGAGGACCCGCACTGTGGCTGGCTGAGTGCATCTGCATGGACTACAGTAGCGAAAGACGCACAGGTTACTTTCGGGACCACGTGTGGCTGATCTCACCTGCTGGACCCAATAAAACAACGCTCCGATCGCCTTTTCGGACACTTCGAAGCACAGGTGGCGGGCAGAGCAGTCGTAAGAATCTACTTGCATTCACAGGTTTGGGTGACCCTTGAAGCCATCTGTAGATCGGCAGCCGTGGACGGTGGAACACATTGAGGACCCTCACTGTGGCTGGCTGAGTGCATCTGCACCGACTACTGCAGCGAAAGACGTTCAGGCTACTTTCGGCACCACGTGTGGCCGAGGTCACCTGCTGGACCCGAGAAAACAATGCTCCGACCGCCTTTTCGGACACTTGGCGGCACAGGTGGTGGCCAGAGGAGTCGTAAGAATCTACTTGAATTCATGTGTTTGGGTGACCCTTGAAGCCATCTGTAGATCGGCAGCCGTGGACGGTGGAACGCATTGAGGACCCGCACTGTGGCTGGCTGAATGCATCTGCACCGACTACTGCAGCGAAAGACGCTCAGGCTACATTCGGCACCACGTGTGGCTGAGGTCACCTGCTGGACCCGAGAAAACGCTCCGACCGCCTTTTCGGACACTTGGCGGCACAGGTGGTGGCCAGAGGAGTCGTAAGAATCTACTTGAATTCATGTGTTTGGGTGACCCTTGAAGCCATCTGTAGATCGGCAGCCGTGGACGGTGGAACGCATTGAGGACCCGCACTGTGGCTGGCTGAATGCATCTGCACCGACTACTGCAGCGAAAGACGCTCAGGCTACATTCGGCACCACGTGTGGCTGAGGTCACCTGCTGGACCCGAGAAAACGCTCCGACCGCCTTTTCGGACACTTGGCAGCACAGGTGGTGGGAAGAGCAGTCGTAAGAATCTACTTGCATTCATGTGTTTGGGTTACCCTTGAAGCCATCTGTAGATCGGCAGCCGTGGATGGTGGAACGCATTGAGGACCCGCACTGTGGCTGGCTGAGTGCATCTGCGCCGACCACTGCAGCGACAGACGTTCAGGCTACTTTCGGCACCACGTGTGGCCGAGGTCACGTGCTGGACCCGATAAAACAACAATCCGACCGCCTTTTAGGATGCTTGGCAGCAGAGGTGGCGGGCAGAGCAGTCGCTCAGAATCTACTTGCATTCACAGGTTTGGTCAAAAAAATTCTTTTGTTACTCGTCTTCTTGCTGCCTCTGCTGCCATTTACCATTTGCTGTTCTCATTTGCCGTTGTGTGTCTATTACGAGCTCTGGCGCTGAGCAGCTTCGGTGATGGGAGGCGACGTCGCTGACCTCAAACGAGAGATGGCTAATCTCAAACGTGAATTTCGGAAAGAAATAAGAGAGTTAAGGAACAGCTTGGAATTTGTCAGCAAGGAATATGAAAGCCGAAAGAAATAGTGTGAAAACACAAGGAAAGAAAATGCAGATCTCAAGGTGGTGCAGGAGCCACTGAAACGTGAGCTTGACGCTCTACAAAAGCAAGCCCATGAAACAACATTGAAAATAGTGGCTCAGGACCAGTACTCCAGAAATAGAAACATAGAATTTAAGGGAATCCCGTTGTCAGAGAATAAAAATATTGTGGACGTACTTATCAAGATTGGCGATACGATTGGCGTATCGCTAAGCGAGCAGGACATTCAAGTGCGTCACCGTACTCCGAACCGAAAGGACAATGCAAAAAAAATATTGCTGTAGCTTTCAGTCGCCGAGCGACGCGTGATCTAGTCGTTGAGAAGGAGCAAAAAACGAGGTTCACGACACAAGATCTAGGAAATAGCGTGATAGAACGCGTGTTCTCGAAGGAACGCTTGTGTCGCCAGTTAAAGAAGCTGCTTGGGATGACTATTGCACACAAGAAAGCACTGAACTAGAAATTCGCTTGGATGAAGGGAGGGAAAATGTTCGCTAGAAAAACAGAAGCGTCTCATGTGATTCTGATCACCTGCGAAAATGACTAGGAAAAAATGGAGTAGACAGTTACGGGTAAGCCTACGTGAACACCATCTGACGGCTTACAATGACTGACCCAAAAGATGTATGCCCTTTTGAACGCGATTATCTAGGTCTTCTACACTGCAATGCGCAGTCCGCAGTAAACATACATGACATCCTAACAGCGCTTCTTTCTTCATTCTACGTAGCTTTTCGTGTGATCATGATAACAGAAACCTGGTACGTTTCTGATATGGACGTGTTGCACTTACCTAGTTTTAACACGTTCTTTTTAAAATAGAAAGCACCGTCGAGGTGAGGGCATAGCGCTACTTGTATCCACTAAACTCCCATGTTCAGTTACTAGTGACTTTTTTAGGCCGTGTAATGCGGAACACTAGCCGTGTAATGCGGAAAATATCTTGTTGCAGCTGTCTACCGCCCTGCTGATGGAAATATTGGGAGGTTTCGTGGTTACCTAGAAAAGCTGCTCGACTTTTCCTTTTCTAATAAGCTAGACTTGGTAATAGGTAGTGACTGTAATATCAATATTCTATAACCCACATCTGATTCCAGTGAGTTACAACTGTTACTTACCTCGTTTGACTGCATGAACGTCATAACAGAACCCACGCGCATTAGTTGCGTTTCTGAAACCCTTTTGGACTTGTTTATAACCAATTACACAAACAGCAACATTGCGTCGGGCGTCATTGCCGCAGATGTGAGTGATCACTTTCCCATATTCATGTTCTGCTAACAAAATGAATTACAAAGAAACGGAACAGATAATCCCGATACCTTTATTATTCAAAATATTGTTACATGTAGAAAGAAACAGGCGGAAGAGACTATTCACAGGCTACTTACACTGGAGCCAGAGCGCCAGGCCGACATTCGCTCGCGCCAAGGGCACAGACCCACTTCGTCCTTCTCGCGGCGGTTCGTCTCTTGAGCATCCCGCGATAATATCGTAATACTACTCCCCCCCCCCTCCCCGGCGGCAAAATCGCCGTCGCGGTGTGTTTAACATTTAATGCACGTGGAGAGGTGTAGGGCTTGAGTCGGGCGACGTGGACAATGTCACTGGTTGTCTTAGCGGAGGACGTAGTGGGCGTGGCTAGAACGATTTCATAGGGGAGGAAGACGACGACGACGGTGCAGTGCGGACGTGCGTCGCATGGGCTCCGCCGAGTTTTGACCAACCCGGACCTTTTCGACCCACTGGACCTCCAAAATTTTGTTTGGAGCCTAAAGAGGACCAGAAGCGAACCACTAGGACACCAAATTCAAGACGGTGGGACCATTTTTCGGTTTTTTACCGGACTTTGAATTTGCCAGGTGGTCGGGCGAGCGCTAAGCCTCGTTGTGCCTAGCACGACTACGGGCGCTCGTGGGCACCCCGGCCTCGTCCCATGGGACGATGCAGCCTGGAACGGACCACTGCCCCGACAACCAACCCGATTCTAGACAAACAATGGATGGACAACCCAGGGACTTATTAGACGCTCAAGAAATGGAGGAAGATTACCTCGGCGCCGCCGAACCCGAGCTTCAAGCGGGCAGGGGCAACGAGGAGGCCGCCATGCAAGACCCACAAAGCGGACCACAACGCGAAGAAAACCAAAACTGGGAATTAGCCATGAGTAAACGCCAGAGGAAACGCCAGAGAGAAAACGAACGGAACAACCCCGGAAATTCTCCACCGGCAGCTCAGGGTAACCTCGGCGGAAAAAACCTGGCCAACGCTCCGATAAAAGCTGGCACGCCAGCTGCGTCAAAGCCGTGCGAGAAGGAGACGATGCGGCGGCCCAGACTGAGGCTGCCTCCGCTCCCGAAAGACGACATTAAGATAATTTTGAGACCGAAAGGACTCATTGTGAGATCGCTGCAAACCCACCAAGTCGCCCGGGCCGTAGTGGCGGCAACCAACTCGAAATGTAAAGGTGAATACTTGATTATCAGACTTCGCAACGGCTCGAACATCATTATTGTAAGCACAGATAACGAGGAAGCGGCCCAATACGTGAGACGCATCACCCATCTCACGTTCGGGGAACGCACCCATGAAGTAAACGCTTACGTGGCAGTCCCCGAGGACACCCAACGAGGGGTAATCCACGGCGTAGACCCCGGAACATCGCCGGAGGAACTCAAGGCCAACCTACGGGTGCGGACTCAAGGAGTCACGATCCACAGCGCCCGCATGCTGGGAAAATCAAAATCCGCCGTCATCACCTTCGACGGCCCCATAACCCCAAGGCAAGTCCTATACTACGGAGGAGAGATGTGGTGCTACCCATACCGTCCGACGCGGCAGATTTGCTACATTTGCTGCCAGCAAGGCCATCGATCGGACGTTTGTCCGCACCCGGAGACCGAGGCCTGCAAACTATGCGGGACGCAGAATCCGGCAGAAGGACACCAATGCACACTCAGGTGCCTGGTTTGCGACGGCGATCACGCAACCGGCACGAAAGATTGCAAGCTGCGACTCAAGACGGCCGGAGAGCTGCGAGGGCGACGCCCTCAGACAGCGGCAGAGCCGGAGCCGGAGCCGATGGCGACGCCCGAGATGGTTCAGCTCGGAGGGCGACAGGGGCCGATCCCAGAGCCACAACGGGGCCGGGTACGAGGACCAGTCGCGGAGCCGAAGCAGGGGCCGGAGCCGAGGACGGAGTCGAAGCCGTGGCGGACCCAGGGACGACTCCTTCCCACCCCTGGGGAAGCAGAACGGCAGCCCGGGGCAGCAGAAGCAACAACAACAACAGAAGAAAGGCGGAGTCCAGGTGAGCTGGGGAGCAGGCCCTCCCAAGTCATTGTTTCCGCACTCGGGTCAAACCAACCAAACAAACAACGAAAAGAAACTAGCTGAGAAAAATAGAGCGCTCAAAAAAGAACTTGAGCTCTGCCGAGAAGAAACGCGGCAGCTAAAAAAGAGAATAGACGACCTAATAAGGGAAATGCAGTTGCAGAGGCAAGGCGGGAACTCACCGGGGCGAACGCCGAGCCCACCAGTAGAGCTGACCACACAACAATCAGAAGAACAGAGTCTTAGAAACGAACTAAAAAGCTTCATGCATACAATGCAGAATCAAATGTTACAAATGCAACAGAAAATAGCCTTGCAAGACCAAAACTTCCGCAGTTACGTAAAAAACCAAAACACACAGAGAACCACTAATGACGCCAGAGACAGGCTCTTTAACGAGAGAAGATTCGGACCAGAAAGCCAAAGTAACAACAACAATAATACATCATGGCAGGACAAAACAACCTAGAAATATGGCAGTGGAACTGTAGGGGATACCGGCGAAAGCAGGGACTCCTACATCAGTACATAAACACTAGAGACAAACCACCAGACATTATTATGTTACAAGAAACTAATACAACACCCACCCTAAAAGGATACACGTGCCAGGAGAGCGGACGCACCGCAACCCTCATTAGCAACAAGATAGTCACCATAGCACACAAAGGAATTGAAAACACGAAAATCGAACACATAATAACCGAGATAATACCCAAAAAGAAGCACAAAGCTAAAAGCACATTTATAGTCAATCTATACAGTCCCCCTAGGCAGAAAGACGGCGGCTTCGGCAAACTCTTTGCAGAAGCAAACGTGCTAGCCAAGTCAAACACCCTAATAATTGCGGGGGATTTCAATGCTAAAAGCCCGAGCTGGGGATACCAGAAATTCGAAAAGAAGGGGCAGCAAATATGCATTGCGGCAGAAAACACAGGCTGCGACCTCTTAACGGACGAAAATCAGCCAACGCGCCAGGGTAATAGCGTTAGCCCAGACACCTGCCCAGATCTAACATTTGTTAAAGGAGCAAAGCAGGCCGAGTGGGAGAACCTGCTGGAGAACCTAGGCAGCGATCATTATGTACTGAAAACCACAATCGAAGCGGAGAATGTAAAAAGAAAAATCGGCACAGCCTATATCACAGATTGGGACGCCTTCCGTAAGCACAGCGAACAACTAAAAAGGGAAATCACCTCGATAGAGGAATGGAGCCAACAGCTAAAACAGATACAAGAACTCTACACACAGGAAATAGATAGAACAGAACAAACACCGGAGGTGGACCGGCGGCTACTCGGGCTATGGGAGGCAAGACGCGGGCTCACAAAACGCTGGAAAAGACAAAAGCTAAACAGGAAACTCAAGAAGAAGATAGCAGAGATCACAAAGAAGGCAGAAGAGTACGCAACACAGCTGGCCAGGCAAGGGTGGCAGCAGTTCTGCAGCTCGCTGCACGGCACGCTCAGCACAGCCAAGACGTGGCGCATACTAAAAGCCCTCATGAACCCAACCAAAACGAAAACAGAAAGCGGAAAAGCAATCCAGAAACTGGTCCACCAGCACAAAGGCTCCGACGAGGAACTATTGGAGGCAGTGCGTGTAAAATGTTACGGCAAAGACAATCCCAAAGGCTACGACGGGGAGTATCCGGGGACAGAGAACCCCCACATGGACAGACCGATTACAAGAGAGGAAGTTTACGCGGCAATTAGAGCGACAACCAGAAACACAGCCGCGGGCGCCGACAAGATCAGAAACTCCCTAATACGCAACCTCAGCGACGAGGCGATAGATCAGCTCACAGCATACCTCAACACACTGTGGGCAGAGGGCACGATACCGAAGGAATGGAAGCACGCTGTCGTGGTGGTGATAACTAAACCCGGCAAAAAGCTTCAGATTGAAAACCTGAGGCCCATCTCCCTCACCTCGTGCCTCGGTAAACTCTACGAAAGGATAGTCACCAGAAGAATCAAACACCACCTGGAGGACAAGGAGCTTTACACGTACAGCATGTTTGGCTTCCGGGCGAACCTGTCAACACAGGACGTCCTGCTACAGATAAAAGAAGAAATCATAAACACCTCACCCAGAGCAGGCGAAAACCTTATCATGGCCCTAGATATCAAAGGGGCCTTCGACAACGTTAGCCACGAAGCCATCATGGAAGGACTGAACAACGCCAACTGCGGCAAGAGAATCCACGACTACGTGAGGGCCTTTCTGACCAAACGCACGGCAACGGTGGGATTGGGGGATCTGCGAAGCGACATCTTTACCACCCCACGCAAAGGCACGCCGCAGGGCTCAGTGATCTCACCAATACTCTTCAACATCGCAATGATCGGACTGGCTCGAAGACTCAGCAAGATTGATGGCATCCAGCATGCAATATATGCTGACGACATCACGGTCTGGGCCAATCGAGGCTCCCTGGGACAGAAGCAAGAAAAATTGCAGGAAGCGGCCGAGTGCGTGGCAGAATACGTCAGAGAAAGGGGCCTGGCGTGCTCTACCGAAAAATCAGAAATCCTGAGAGTGGGAAGAAACCCCACCAAGGAAGAACTAATAGTAAAGCTAGAGGGACAAAACATACCTGAAAGGAGCATGATACGCGTCCTAGGCATGTGGATTCAAGGAAGCAAGAAATGCAGCCACACAATCAGCTTACTACAAAAAACGACAGAACAAGTAAGCCGAATGATAACGAGGGTGTCTCAAAGAAGAAGCGGAATGAGAGAAGAAGACACAATCAAGCTGGTCAGAAGCCTAGTGGTCAGCAGAGTCACGTACTCGCTCCCGTACCACAACATGACCAAGCACGAAAAAGAACAGACGGAAACGCTACTAAGGAAAGCGTATAAGACGGCGCTACATCTGCCTAGAAACACGCCCAACGATAAACTGTTACAGATGGGCCTGAGCAACACCTTCGAAGAACTCGCGGAAGCGCAGCTCGTTGCACAGATCGCCAGGCTCCAGCAGACTGCCACCGGCCGCAAGCTCCTAAAAAGAATAGGGCATAACACAGACGGAATAGAGGATCGGGCTGCTAGCATCCCAGACAGCGTTCGCCAGACACTGGAGGTTAGCCCCCTACCGAGAAACATGGACCCGAATCTCCACGCCGCCAGAAGGCAGGCACGAGCAGATTTCGTGGAACGAAACCTAGCCGCACCAGAAAACACCGTATACACAGACGCGGCCGTATACCCATGGGACCGCAACACTAGAATGTTTAGAGTCGCGGCAGCAGTGGTAAACCACACGGGAGAACCAATTAGCTGCGCGACCCTGAGAAACTGCACTGTAACGGAGGGGGAGGAAGTCGCCGTAGCTCTAGCGGCGGCTGAAGGTTACCGCAGGAACAAATCTCTGATAATTCTAACGGACTCCAAAGCAACATGCAGGAACTACACACAAGGCAGAGTCAGTAAGGAAGCACTGAGAATCCTCCTCAAAACAGAGCCTCCTAACAAAAAGATAAAACATAGGATCTTCTGGATACCGGCACACACCGGTATAGAGGGCAACTCAAGGGTGGACCGCCTAGTTCGCGAACTCACGCACCGAGCAGGGCAGTCGGAAACCCTAGAGGCCCCCTTAACGGTGGAGCCGACGTATGCAGAAATACTTAACCATTACAGAGGAAGGAGACTTAAATACCCCCCACCCCACACATCGCTCACACAACATGAGGCAGTAAGCTGGCGAAGACTGCAAGCAGGTACGTTCTTCAACCTGCACACATTACACAAAATGTTCCCTACCCAGTACAGGGATACATGTCTGTGGTGCGGAACAACCCCCACGTTATATCACATCACGTGGGAATGCAAGCGTAATTTCGCATTTCTTAAAGTAAATAACCCAAGTGCGGAACAATGGGAGGGTCTGCTCACCAGCAGCGAGCTCGCAGCCCAACGGGCAATTGTGCAGCACGCCTGCGAGGCAGCAAGACTCAGCGGTGCCCTGGAATAGGGGCGCCGACCTTGTGAAGCGGCCAGGACTCAAAACATGAAGACACCGGCCCACCGCCAATCTCTCTGAGATATAGAGAATTAAAGTTTTTCCATTCCATAGGTGACCTCGGTCACTTGGCGAAGCACGCGATATGGGCCTGTGTACCAGGAAAGCAGTTTTTCACAAAGGCCAACTTTACGTGATGGTGACCAAAGCAACACGAGGGTGCCGGGAGCAAAATGGACATCACGGTGACGGAAATTGTAGCGTTGCTTCTGTTCGTCTTGAGACACTTGTAGACGAGCGCGTGCAAGTTGGCGAGCATGGTCAGCATGGGCGATTGCATCACGGGCATAATCGCTAGTTGAAGCTGTGGCGGACGGAAGCACAGTGTGCAGTGGTAGCGTCGGTTCGCGGCCAAACAAGAGGTAAAACAGGGAAAAGCCAGCAATTTCGAGACGGGAAGAGTTGTACGCAAATGTAATGTAAGGTAGAGCCAGGTCCCAGTTACGGTGGTTGTCTGAAACGGATTTGGATAGCATGTCTGTAAGGGTGAGGTTCACACGCTCATTGAGGCCATTCGTTTGAGCGTGGTAGGAAGTGGTAAATTTATGCTGTGTTGAGCAGTCACGCATGATGTCAATGACTTTGGCCAAAAACGTACGGCCACGCTCTGTTAGCAACCGACGCGGAGCACCATGCATCAAAATGATATCATGTAGGAGGAACTCCGCAACATCAGTTGCGCAACTGGCCGGAAGAGCGCGGGTTACGGTGTAGCGAGTCGCGTAGTCGCGAAAGCTTTATGGCGTGAACTTAACAAGTTCTTGGATCGTAGTAGTAGGTTCAATGAACAACAATTACAACCTACAGTCCTTAACACATAATATACCGACTGTACTACAATCACAGCGTGCGGTCCTTGACACATAACATACCGACTGTACTAAACAAATATAAGCACACAGCTACGCCAAATAAAAATGGTTTGCGTGATTACTTTCTCTCCTTATAGTGACACTTTAGTATATTGAATTCAAATGTAAAATATCATTTTTATGTATACGTGCGATGTGTAATGTTTGTTGTGTATAAAGCTTTCTATGTATATATAATGCCAGTGCTACTGCCATGTAAGGGACCCTGGGCCTCCGCCAAGCTGCTGCGACACCTTTTTGCCCAGGTGTCCCTCCAGTTCCTTTTGTTTCTGGTAAATAATATTGATTGATTGATTTGATTGAACTACAGCTTACACCCGATAATAGGCTTATGAAGGACCGGGAGCTAGCTGACTGATTTAATACCTAATTTACTAATTTAGTGTCGGGCGTCCAGAACAATGCAGCTATGAGCTTTTAAGTGAACCCAATATTCACTCCGCACTTTTTCTCCGACTACACCAGAGGAAATTTATTCCATATTCCCAATTCTAAAGCACAGTAAAGCTCGAGAGAGTGGTGGCGGTCTTCAAATACGGCCAAAGAAGTATGCACTCGGCTTTCTTGTCATCATCATCGTTACGCCCACTGCAGGGCAAAGCTCTCCCATAGTTCTCCAACTACCCCGGTCATGTACTAATTATGGCCCTGCAAAGTTCTTAATCTTATCCGCCCACCTAACTTTCTGCTGTCCCCTGCTATGCTTCCCTTCCCTTGGAATCCAGTCCGTAACCATTAATGACCATCGGTTATCTTCCCTCCTCTTTACATGTCCTGCCCATGCCCATTTCGTTTTCTTGATTTTAACTAAGATGTCATTAACTCGCGTTAGTTCCCTCACCCAATCTGCTCTTTTCTTATCCCTTGGCGTTGTGCCCATCATTTTTCTTTCCATAGCTCGTTGCGTCGTCCTCAATTTAAGTAGAACCCTTTTCGTAAGCCTCCGTGTTTCTGCCGCGTGCGAGAGTACTAGTAAGACACAGCTATTATACATTTTTCTCTTCAGGGATAATGGCAACCTGCTGTTCATGATCTAATAATGCCGGCCAAACGCACCCCACCCCATTCTTATTCTTCCGATTACTCAGTCTCATGATGCGTATCCGCGGTCACTACCTGCCACCTGCTACCTCCTACATGCTACCTGCCAAGTAGATGTATTCCCTTACCACTTCCAGTGCCTCGGAGACTGTTAAACATTACTTTAGTTTTCTGCAGATTAATTTTTAGACCCACTCTTCTGCTTTGCCTCTCCAGGTCACTGAACATGCATTGCAATTGGTCCCCTGAGTTACTAAGGAAGGCAATATCATCAGCGAATCGCAAGTTACTAAGGTATTCTTCATTAACTCTTATCCCCAATTCTTCCCAATCCAGGTCTCTGAATACCTTCTGTAAACATGCCGTGAATATTATTGGATAGGTTGTATCTCCCTGCCTGACGCCTTTCTTTATTGGGATCTTCTAGCTTTCTTTATGAAGGACTACGGTGGTTGTGGAGCCGCTATATGTGCTTAACCACATATATAACATTTCTCTTTCTGCGGGCATTTTTCCTGAATAAAATGCAGCATGCGAAAGTAACAGTTTTATACAAGAGTGGGGACAAAAACGATTTTCCAATCTAATAACCCGGTTCTGTTCTCCCAGAGTTTTCTAAGGGCTTGGAAAAAGTAATTGGTAAAAGAATCACCTCGTTCTGCGAAAGACACTCTCTTATCTCACCGCAACAGTTAGGCTTCCGCCAGCGCATGTCCACAGAACACGCTTCGCTAACGCAGAAAGAAGTAATATTACAGGGTCTCGAAGAAAAGAAATTAACGCTAGGCATCTTTGTGGACTTCTCCAAAGAAAGCACGAGCGTGCGGTGTGCTTTCTAGGCTTCGTCATGTTCTGACGGTCAGGATTAATTATTGCTTTATAGCGCTATCTTTGCAACTCACATTAAGTACAGTACCTTTATATGGGGAACTACTTCATGGAGGAACATTCAGAAAATGTGTACTCTACAGAAAAGGGAACTGCGTCATATAGCGAATGTAGTACACGATGCGCATACAAAGGATCTATTTTTGAAATATGGCACACTTACTTTTCAACTATTTTATGACTTTACTATTAAAATACAAGAAGAGTCTTAAGCAAAACTAAACCACCTTTCTTGCATTATGCACTTTAGCAAAACCATTCGACATACGCTATACACTCAATAATAGAAGCATTTGGCTTACTCCCTTTTTCAAGAACATGTCATGGAAAAAAACAGGTTAAAATCGCGCATAGCTACCCTTTTAGGCGACCTGGAAAATGACAATATCGACATATTGTCACTCTTGTATAAAACTGTTACTTTCGCGTTCTGCATTTTTCAGGAAATATGCCCGTAGAAAGAGAAATGTTGTATATGTGGCACATGGACAAGAAAGTCAAGCGCACACTTTGTTGGCCGTACTTGAAGACCGTCAATATCTCGAGTTCTACTGTTCTTTCGACCCGCGAGAAATAGAAAACTTTTATACTAAATTGCTGGTGCTCTTAAATACATATAAAGTGTTCGTTGATTTGTATGATTAGACTGATATCGAATTGAAATATTTATGTTGCGCTTATTTTGTTGCTCATTTATGTTGCATTTTATTTTTTTAAAGTTTTCTTGTAGATAGGTTTCTAATGATTTTACGTCATGCCATTATCGTTTTTTCTAGACTGCTGTTCTGTGGGCTACTGTTCATTATATAATATACAGTGACATACTATAACAGAGCAGTCACTACAGATTTTTGTGTATTTTATACGATGTGCTTTGTGTTTTTTTCCCATTTTTCTTTTTTACGCGACCATTTGAAATCTGTAAATATTTTTTTCACTCAAATGTATTTTTCGGTCTGTTGCTTCTGCCAAGTAATGGTGCAGACACCCAGTCAAGCTGCAGCTTAACAACTTTTTGTGCTTGTTCTAGCATTCTTCTGTTTTTGTACAAAAGAAATATTGAAATAAATTGACTTGACTTGAAAAAAAAAACGGCATTATTGAAAAAACTTCGCCCTGCTGGGTCTCCACCGACTGAAATAGTTTCTAGCAGGGAAACATTTTGTCAGTGTTGCTGCAGTTCAGGCAAAAATTGCATCGTGGTTTCAGCTACAGGGGGCACAATAGTCTAACACCAGTATATGAAGCAGAACGTTGTGCTGGAATGAATTGTTAAGAAATAAAGGGTAGTTCACATCTGGAAAAACACTCTGCAGGCTAATATAACTGGCAATACAATTATATTTTTTTCTGATGTCCATGTCTCATTAAAAGTAAATTGTAACTTACTTTGTGGGTGCCCCTTGTAAGGTAACGCCACATGCTTTCACAGCATCACGCAGAAATAATGGCCAGTTCTTAGGCATACCATCCATTAGGGAATTCCTTGCACGTTACATGTTATCAGAACTTAAAGATAAATCATAATATGCTGTTATTATTTCATACACTGTACGATGAGTTTTTCATGCATAAAAAATGATTGCAAGCGAAAATACAGCAAGACTTCTACTTCACACCATGTCACATACTCGTACTTTAATACCTAATAAATTAGAAAAGATGCAGAAAGTGTAATAACAAGAGTGACAAATAGCAGCAAAGGTGATCATGGATAAATCTTGAAGATGATCGCCGCGGCTGCCAGAGCAGGCCAGCCTTCGTAGGAGAGCACTGGCTGCCCACAAAAGCTTGCTGTCGCAAACCAGGCATCAAGGTTGTTGTAGACATAGGCACGCAATATTTGCACAGAAGAGGAAAAAAAGGCGAGGGAGGAAATGGGAATATTGCAATTGGAAATTCAATTAGCAATATATGCTAAGTAAGATGTTTGCCTCACATTAAAAATAAAGTTAAGCCCTGCTTTCTCTTAACATACAGGTATATTAAGGTATGTATGTGATGATGTTGAAATTTACTAGTATATTTCCTGGCATATAGTTATTAAAGTGCAGAGCAGGGTCAGACAAAGTCAGCCTTGCAAATTAATATATGATGTTTTGTGCCTAAAAAGGCACTTATCAATTTGTCAAACAAGCCTGAGAAGCTTCCTGCAAAATATAATCAGTATAAAACAGTAATGCACTCTGCAGGTAAACGATGTACTAACTTAAAAAGTTAAATAACGTTTTATATTGTTAAACGAAAAGCAAGTTTGGCATTTTGCACTGTATAGCTGTTGCATTCTTTTTTCAAACATAAACATGACAGTACAGGCTAAGCAGGTAGCATGCAAAGGAGGACTGGCGATAAAGCAGTGTCCCAAAGCAACAGTTCTTGGCTGGATCAATCACTTTTGTTGATATATTTTAATGTGACCCTAATTGACTTAAGGCAATACCTCACACCAATGACGAATCATCTTGCACGATACGTCATAAAAATTTAAAGTATGTCATCATGTGATGAAAGGATAACATTGCCCACTGTCTTGGAAGTGTTAACATGCTTGTTGCGCGAGAAAGCGCAAAGTGATTTGTACAGGTAGCAAATTCGTAATTGCATCTATAGCCTCAGGTAATTCTGAGCATCTCTGTTGGCTCGCATTTGAGAAGCCACTACACACGAAAATATGTATTCAAGTAATGATCCATGCTGAATAATTGGCCACCTAGTGAAAGGTCAAATGTGGCAGCCTAATGGCTGCCACATTTCGCAGCGTAACATCTCCAATGATATTATTGAAATAGATGATAAAAATAGCAGAGGTAAAATAATAGTTATGACAAAATTTTGAAAGCACCTCTGCAAACTGCTGGAACCCTCAGCATCATGTCTGTTCTACACGCACATATATGTTGCAGCGCAATCTATATTTCAGACGCAGGTGCCTCCACACATCACTGCGATCTGCTCACAATAAGGTTAAAAAACAGTCCGGCACAAGCTACCTGATGTGATTCATTTTGCAAGCGCCAGCCAAGTGCTGATGGTGGTAGAGCGAAATTGAAGGTTGTTCTTGTACGGAAGCCTGGGACCTTGTTTTATCAGTTGTAGCGGCAATACATATCTTTTAAAGCACACACGTAATTATTAAATGAGACTGCTTGCTGATGCTGTACAGTAAATTCATGTAAAGAAACTAAATCACACAGAAAACATATAGAATACAGAACTAATCACATACTGGCGTGAATAAGTTTGTGCATTAGGGAAGCAATGTGTAATGTACACTGCTGTAGCAAATTTTTACTCATGTATGGAAAACTGAGAAATGAAAACACAACAGAGCTAATTTGTGAGTTCTTACATTGCACTGACTACCTACAGTTAAATTTTGTAAGGCTGGGAAACTAAAATTTATAGTAAAGCTCTGTATGTGCACTGGCACTGGAAAATTGGTTATAATAGTGGCAGCCTATAAGGGACCAGTGAAAAAAATCACGTTTTGTCGGACACCAACTAGCTATTTTACCACGAAGCGCTCTCTGCCCTTAACTCATATACAAAGCACTGGGAGGCCCAGAGGAGGTACGGTACATTGGCTTACACTGATCATGATGAGGTCCCGTTATCCAGCTAGCGTCAAGGGACAAGAAGGATGCCCAGCCGTTTATAGAGGGAAAATAACAAAATAATACATCACCAAGTCAATTGAAAGACAGATTTGCAATTACAGATGAGGTGACCCACACTCATTTACCTAACCTGACATTGACCTGACCTGACATGACCTGACATGACCTGAGCTGACCGGAATTAATAAATGCCAAGCAGTCGTGATTGCACTCCCAGATGAAGCGCCTACTAGGCTAAAAATTTTGCTGCTCATTTAGAACAAAACAATAGTGAAATTTTTACATCAGCAGCCGATTGCATTCGGAATTGTAAAGATGAAGTAAAAATTGCAGTTAAATTTTGCTACAAGCTGCATAGTCACTGACACACGCGCGCGCCCGCAACGCTGTAACCCTTGCAAAAACAAAAGGACTCAAAATAGGGCGAGTTCAGTCTGGTTCAGGATTACAGCCAGCGTGACCTCTTCGAATGCACTCCCTTCGGTTGATTCGTGCAGCGTTAACCACCAAGACTTAAAAGCAGAACCCTCGCATAAAAGTAAAGCTGACGAAAACCCACAGGGCAGAAGAGCCCATCCATTAAGAATTGTGGCGGGTAACACGTAAAAATAATCCCATTGTTGACGACAAATTAAGTGCAAAATATTTCACTTCCCGGAAAAAGTGTTATGCGAACGTGCAACGTACAAAGATGCACCGAGAACATCGAAGGCACGAATGCAGATTCCGCCATTGTGGTAGTAAGCCGTCGGTGAAAACACGCAATGCATCCGAGGTCACCAAGCACTGACACAAAACACACGGAAAACAGCATCAGTACAGCTAAATCACTCCAGTTAATGTCCAGTATAAACGTACAGAACGGCTTAGAATGACGCACAATTGGCATAACGAACCCACGACCGAGACATTTCGGGCGACAGAGGCCGTTTCCTTTTCCAATTTCCGGCCTCCCAGTGTTTCGAGCACGCAATGACGGATTTGGAGCGCGTCTACTTGACAGCCGCCGACGTGATCGCACCGCGCTGGCTCTGTGACACAGCTGTGAGCACTACAACACCGGCGTTTCGCTCCTGCTGCTGTCAGTACCTGCTGCGCGAGCATTAAACCCGATATTGATTCCTTCTAGCACCCTCTCCATCCTTACCATGTACTACCCGCCATGGTTGCTGAGTGGCTATGGTGTTAGGCTGCTGAGCATAAGGTCGCGGGATCGAATCCCGGCCATGACGGCCGCATTTCGATGGGGGCGAAAACACCCGTGTACTTAGATGGAGGTGCACGTTAAAGAACACCAGGTGGTCGAAATTTAAGGAGTCCCCCACTACGGCGTGCCTCATAATAAGAAAGTGGTTTTAGCACGCAAAACCCCATAATTTATTTTTTTTACCATGTACTGTGCATCATAAACTTTTAGTGTGATCTTTTAGTGATCTTTTAGTGATCTTTTAGTGGAATCAAGGAACCCGTACGGGTCCCGAAACGTCTCTGTGTGTTTTTCACCTTGACTTGGTCAGTGGCCGTAATTTCTTCATCATCATGTTACCTGACCAGACGAACTTTCGTCGAACTCTTGACTATATCATAAACAGCAGTGGCGATAAAGGGCACCCCTGCCTAGGGGCGTAGCTAGGGGGGGGGGGGGGTTGCTTATGGGGCTTCAGGTTCTCCCGGAATTTTTTCGTGCTGTCCATTCACCGCCGGCCAAAACAATCCCAGGTACCGGAAATCATTCCGAATTTTTTCTACAATGTCATCATCGGGCTCGCAAAGACATCTCAGCGCGTACTTTGCTAAATTGGGCTACATTTCGTGGCAACGCCCATGCACCGGGAGTCGCATAGCGCAAGGAGCCCCATCCGAGCACAAAGTTTCCGAGGGCGTTTTGATAGCGAGCGGGCTTGTCGCGGCATCTCGCGGAGGCCGCGGAATCTGCAGAGCGAATGAATTTCAATTCCGAAACTTTATGGGTATAAAGTTCTTATAAACTTTTGATGCGGAAAGTACATTGATATTTCTAAAGCCGTACATCGGAATATACAACGACAGAAGCCAAATCAACATACTAGCAGACAAGTGACAAAGCACACAGCGAGATACGATGAGATGAAGCGTTGTAGTGGTTCATTTGTGCCGTCATGTCACAGAAAAGTATATCAAAATTTCACCGGCGCCAAAGCATCCATGTCAGGACATTAAAGCCAGTGAAGGTAACTGCGTTCTTGTTTATTTTTCTACTTTGACTTTTATTCGCGAGGACACATTGATCATTTTCAATTTTTTTGTTCTCGATACCCGCGGGCTGCCAGAGCCAGCCAGAGCACATGCGTTTCTCTCGTGTTTCTCTGGCCTAGTGGATTTTCGCCTGGCAGAGTTTTGGATGGTTTCTCGATAGCAGACGAGTGAAATAAACAATGATGGCTCGCCGCCATCACTGCGGGTACTCGACAGATTGTAACGTATTCGCTTGGGCGCAACCTCTCCGGAAAGTCTTGTCTCTCCGGTGTAAAATACCGAGCAGCATGCGTATTCTCTGTGGACTAAGCGTCTCACATTTTCTTCGATATTCCTTCGGTAGCCACATTAGGTGCCCAAAGGGGGTGTTCGACTGTGGTCAACATGCTTTCCTTTGCTTTCCTTTGCGTCTTCTTCCCCATTTCGGTTGCCCCGCCACACAACGGAAGGATTGGAAAGGCAGCACTTCAGGTCTAACACCACCAAGATAGAAGCAGCACAAATCCTCTGGACACAGGGGCACGAGTCTCTCACGGGGAACCAGGCGGCGCACGCCGCGGCTCGAGATCATGCACGCCGAGCCATCTCCGACGCGCAGAGAACACATACCAACGACTGTGACGAGGATGAAGAACGCATATCCAAGAAGTACTCGGATATCTTGGCGCAATACAGGAAGCAGAGGCGTCGCTACCCGCCCGCGCATAAGACGATGAGTAGGGACCAAGCGGTAACCTGGAGAAGACTACAAGCTGGAACCTACCCACACGGAACCAAGCCTCGAGTGTCTGCGTGCCTAAGACAGTCAACTGTGAAAAGGGACGCCGAAGAAGTCGTCTCTTTCTTCAAAGAACATCAGCTGATGCTTCTACAGGCGGACAAGGAGGGGGGATTTGCCGTGCTACCAAAGGGGATGTTTCATGACAAAGCCGTTGAGGCCGTCGGAAGGAACTTTGTCACCAAAAACCTGAAGACTTCCAAGGTAAAGGCTCAAGCCATAGAACTGTGCAAGGACTTGGCTTTAGATAGACTTTCAAGAGCTATTAACAACTGTAAGCGCAATAGCCTAGAACTGTTTTTTACCGTGAAGACGCACAAAGATGACAAGCCGTTCCGGTGTATTGTGAGTGAAAGGGATACGTGGCAACGAGAGATTAGCTCTTTTCTCCAAAAGTGTTTAAGGAATTTAGTTATACAAGACCCTTTTGTAGTGAAGAATTCAGGTGATGTGGTTTCTTTCCTACAGGGTTCCTCATCTTTAGGCTACGCTGTCTCTTTTGACATAGAAAACCTGTTCTTTTCTATACCGCATGATGACCTATTTTGTGCAGTTAGGTCTTGCATCGACGAAAATGGTGTAGTAGATTTTCAGAATACTAGCGGCCTAACGGTGGACAATTTCATGAAGCTACTAGAATTTTATCTTGAGTCCACTTTTGTAACTTTTGACAACCATTATCATGTTCAACGTCAGGGCATTTGCATCGGGTCTTGTGTGGCGCCGGTACTGGCTAACATTTTCCTGGCCAGCATTGATCGTGATCTGGTGTGTTATTTGGACGACAAGATGGTTCTTAAAGTTTTTAGATACGTGGACGATTATTTGGTGATGTTTAAGAAGCAACCCGGTTTGACACACACGGTTACCGTGCAAGAGACCTTATCTGTCTTTAAACGACACGGGAGGGGTCTAACCTTCACCCACGAATTACCTGAACAAGATAGTTTGCAGTTTTTAGATATTAACATCACCTTAACACCAGATCACACGTGTTGGATGTACTCACCACGAGCCCGGAAAGAGCTGTTGCCTTTTGAGTCCGCTCATTCTAAGACGGTAAAACGCGCCATTGTTATGCTGTGCCTGAAGGAAGCCCTGCAGAAATCATGTGTTCACCTGGTAAATGACAGCCTCAACAATCAGATTGGCAGGTTGCAGAAGGCTGGTTTTCCCGTTTCCGTCGTGGCTGCTGTGGCAGAGAAGCTTCTGCAAAGCTTGAATCCTAGAACACCTCAAGATGGTGGCGGTCAACCGAAGACCAGACCGGCGGTTCTCCCCTATATTCATAGGGTCTCCCACAACCTGAAGAATGTGGCCAATCGCTACGGTGTGCCGGTGGTATTTTCTGCCCCGCGCAAGTTGGCCTCTTTGTGCCCCCGGATTGTCTCCGGCGAGGAATGCGTGCGAGACTGCACCAAACGTCACGCCACCCAGTTTGTCAGGTGTTCGGTCGGGGTTGTGTATGAAATTCCCCTGACATGTGGAAAAGTTTACATTGGCCAGACGGGCCGTTGTATAAATGAACGACTAAGGGAACACAAGCTCTCTATGGTCAATGAAAAAGGGTCAAATTTGCCCTTACATTGCGGCGCATGCTCTTTGGCTACGCCTGATAAAGCTTGCCAGCCTTTGCTGGCTAGAACCAAAATCTTAAGGCGCAGTCGTAACCAGGTCGCACGTGAACTCGCAGAGGCTTTTTACATTGATAAGTCAGGTGATGATTGTGTAAGTGATTCCAGTATAAATTTGTATAAGAAAGAAAAAACGTTCTTGGCATGTGCGCTTAGGCAATGATTAGGCAATAAGAATCTAGGTATATATATTTGTGTTCCTTCTGAATAAAATCAATCGCGAGTTTGCGCCCGTCCATGTCCTTACTCGTCCGTGTCTTTTTTAGCGCAATTCCCTTCATTAAGTCTGGCCTTGAGGAGAGGGTGACAAGCCAGGAACAATACTCAAGAAACAGAAACGTTGAAATTAAAGGTGTGCCATTCACTGAAAATCAAAATATTTTTGCAGTAGTAGCGAAGCTTGGCAGCCTGGTCAATGAGCCTATCTGTGACGCAGACGTCGATGTTTGTCGCCGTGTGCCGCGGAAAGACGGTGGCTGTCCGAATATTGTCGTTCAGTTTCGTTCGCGTTCAAAGCGTGATGGGCTCATTGAAAAGGCGCGAAAAAAGCGTATATCCGCCACTGAACTCGGTCAATCTGGTCATGCTTCTATTTTCGTAAACGCCCAACGCTAAGGAAGCTTCTTGGGCAAGTTGTTGCGCGAAAGAAAGACAAACAGTGGAAGTATGCGTGGACTCGGAATGGTAAAATTCTCGCGCGGAAAACTGACACGTCACGGGCACTACGCACATCTGCACTTCAAGACCTTGATAAACTGGAGTAAGCACTTGCTAGTGTGCATCGGACGTCGTCCTTACTGCAGCAGTTAAACATGGCTGAAAGACTGTTCACACCAACTGACGTTGGTAAAATATTTTCTAAGAGAAGTATGTGCACGTCCTTTTTACATTTAAACGTGCAATCTGCACGCATTAAGGACGATGATCTCAACGCATTGCTGTCTTCTTTTGGTTTTTTATTTGACATTGTCATGCTGTGCGAAACATGGTATCGCAACGAAGAAGTGTTGCAAATATCAGACTGTGTCTCTCATTATCTGAATCGCTGCAATAAAAAAGGCGGTGGTGTCCTGTTGCTAACAAGGACTAACATGCATTGCGAATTGTTGAAAGACTTTACTCAAGTTACTGCTGACTGAAATTTTGACTGTTCTTCATGGTCGCAGCACTTTTTCTGTGGTATATCGCCGACCGGGAGGGAATGTGGTTAATTTTCTTAAATACATCGACAACCTGCTATCCTGGTTAACGGTAACGGCTACAGTGTAGTTTTGGGTGGTGATATTAATATTAATTTGTTACATGATAGTTCACTTCGCAGAGACACATTGCGGGTACTTGAATCAAATGCTCGCAAAAATACAATTACTGCTCCTACTCGTGTTCAAGGTGGCTGCCAAAGTTTACTCGATGTTTTCATTACCAATTTTGTCACACAAAACATCGAATCGGGCGTAATCACTGCTCATGGCAGTGACCACTTGCCTATCCTTCTACTTGTTAATTCACCTGTGTTGCCCTCGCGTCTTTCTCAAGATCAACACTTCACATTTCAGGATATTAACTCATTCACACTTGAGAAATTTCGCAATGAAATATTGCGCACAATCTGGCAAGACGTGTATAACGAAAAAGACTGCGACAAAGCGTATGAGTTGTTTTTATCATTTTTTCAGAGCGCTTACAGAAAGTAATTTAAACGCAAAACGAAAAAAATTCAAAAAAGCAAGGAAACCTTGGAGAACTGAGAGTACGTTGAAGTTGAGCAAACAAAAAGTTGCTCTTTTCAAGCAATGCCTAGCCACAAGAGATGCAGCAGATTTAGCAGAGTTCAAAAAATTCGGGAATAAAGTTAAAGGTACTCTAAGGGCAGCAAAACCGCAATATTTCCAGAAATTATTTACTAAGAAACCATAATGCGAACCGATATCACCTGGAAAAAACTAAACAGTTTACTTCGTGTAAACAATCAGCCAGAGAATGCAGAAGAGTGAGAACTAAATAATCAGCAGACATCAGGCACGGCATTGGCTGACGCTTTTAACAATCACTTTGTATCGCTGGTGAATCGTTCCTACGATTCTCGTTGCACAGAATATGTAAAACCAAAAGTCGTCTAAAGTGCATTCCTAAGCCCTACTAACACTCATGAAATCTACAGCATGTTTCTCAGCTTTCGAAATAGCAAAAGTTGCGATATCGATTATTTGCAGATTCGCCCAGCTAGGCATGTTCTAGACCTAATCTGTCCTGTCTTAGAGCACGTGTGCAATCTTTCATTGGCGAATGGTATATTTCCTCGGCGCATGCAAATAGCGAAGGTAACAGCACTTTTCAAATCTGGCGACAGAAACGAGCTCTCAAGTTATAGGCCGATATCGATCCTGCCTATTTTTTCTAAATGTCTCGAGAAAGTGATTAATACAAGAGTAACCACTTTTTGAAAAAGCACAATGTAATTACAGATTACCAGTATAGGTTTAGAAAAGGTTATTCTACAGAAATAGCTTTACTGATGCAAAAAGAGATAATTTTGCGGGGCTTTGAAGATAATTTACTTACTCTGGGTGTCTTTAATGACTTTTTGAAGGCTTTTGACACCCTTAATAACGATACTCTACTAACAAACTTGACATTTATGGCTTTAGGGGAACTTTCCTGAACATAATTATAAGTTATTTGCAGTACAGGCATCAGACCGTTGTCGTAGGTAACAACTGTTCAAAAAATTTGCCTATACTCGATGGAGTTCCTCAAGGAAGCATACTAGGACCACTGTTGTTTAACTTGTATATAAATGACATAACTAATATCAATACCAACGCCCAATTTGTTATCTATGCCGACGGCATTAGTTTGTTCATAACTTCTAAGGACGTGAAAGAATTGCTATGTGTTGCTAATGATACACTAGCCCAAATAAACAAGTGGAGCTTATTCAACTAATTAACTAGTAATACTACCAAAACAAAAGGCGTGCTTTTCCAGCCAAAAAACAAAAGGCACAGTATTGACGGACATCTAAAAATAGGTACTTATTTCATAGACATAGTACCGGTTAAAAGCTTAGGTGTCATATTCCGAGAGAATATGCTGTGGAATGACCATGTTAACATTATTGCTAACAAACTTGCACGAGTTGTTGGAATACTAATAAGATTACGCTTCCTTTTACCATTAAGAGTGAAGCTCCTACTTTTTAATTCTCTTTTCTTATCTTATGGTAACTATTGTCACCTCGTATAGGGCAACATGACTAGCAATAACACCAACATTCTATGTTTATTGCAAAAGAAAGCCATCTGTGCAATTCCAAACTCTTCATTCGATGCGCATACTGATCCTCTTTTTTTGTCAATTAGATATAGCGCCGATAAAATCGGTCTACAATACAATTTTGCTGAAACGCTTTCTTACAGAAAGAAAAGGTAGCACTCATTTTCTCGTGCACTTGTCAAGGCTAACACTAAATACAAGCAGTTTAAGTACACGTCACAGAGAAACTTGGCATATTCCGCACTCAAGAACTAACTACGGGAATCAAATGCTGCGCCATGAACTACCATCTCTACTTAACTCTCTTCATTAATCGCCATACTTATTATCATTTCAATTAGGTGACCTAACTTGCCCCTCATATTGGCATTCACGTGAATGCTTAGTGTTTTTCTTTGTGTTTTGTTCTCATGTATAGGTATTTTAAGCTGTAATTGCACAGTGACTTATTTAGTTTTGTATTTCTGTGAATGTTACCCGTAAATGAAAAGGGATTCATAATGTCTGCATTTTGTTGTTTTACTGTTCTTGTTTTTCGTAACTTGTATGACAATACTATTTCTGCATTCATGTCAATGTTTTCGCCGCAGTGCGAAGTAACTTTGTATAAACAGTCCCATTTACCCACATATTTTGTTTATAATTTTTATTGTTCTTCCAATACATCTGTTCATCTTGTACTTGTGCACGCATTGCTACGTGATGCCAAAGAAACCAATAAGGGACACAGACCTCGTCGAGCCAATTTTATGGCTTTTTGTCTGTGCCCCTGCTATCTGTACGTTGTATAGATGCAAATAAAGTTCAAAGTTCAAAGGGCAGGCTGAAGTCAGGTAACATAAGCACTGGGTCACATTATATACGATGTACGAGTGTCTGGTAGGGTGCTTCACATTCTTCAGTTCACGGAAAAGGGACACCATTTTTGTCCAGTTCAGTGAAGCATTTTGCTACTTTAGAAAAATCCTTGATAAATGCTCTGAAGTGACCAGCAAGTCCAAGAAAACTTCTGAGTGAATGCAGATCATGTGGCTTCGTAAGCTTCGAGATTTGTTGCACCGACTCGAGTTCGATGTTCTTGGTGACACCATCAAACACCCTTCCGAGAAAAACTACACGAGGCTTGGAGAATTCACCTTTTCTTTCGTTTATCTTGAAATTTGCATCACTAAGCGATTGCAGAGTTGTGTTTAGACTGCTCCGAGTGCACTTTTTCTGACCTCGAGTAAACTATATTATTATCAATGCAGACATTGCAAAAGCGTCGAAGATGTGGCTTCACAACATTATTGATCATCTGTTGAAACCAAGCTGGTGAATTCTTCAAACCAAAAGGCAGTCTACTATATTCATGTGTCAAATAGTGTCACAAATGCTGAAAACCTTATGGTTTCCTCTACTAAAGGCACTTGCTAAAAGCCCTTGCAAAAATCCAAGCGAGAGAACACTGCAGCCACCAGTTTCATTTATAATTTCGTCGACGCGTGGCATCGGGAAAGGGAACAGGCCAGCTCGTTTGTTATTTTAATCGTAGTCGGTGCAAAGTCTATATGTTCTGTCTTCTTTCGGTGCTATAGTGATGGGTGATTCAAAGGTAGACGTCGACGGTCGGATAACACCAGTGTCGAGAATCTTTAGCAGTTCTTCCTTGAGCCATCTGTTCTTATCTCGCGGCATGTTGTAAGGCTTGTGTTTCACAACTGTTGTTGTAGGCGGCAGCGGTGGCGTAGAGGTAGAACACCCGCCTCGCGCGCAAGAGGTCCGTGGTTCGAATCCCGGCGCCGGCAATTTTCTACCGGATTAAACAAAAAATCCACCTGTTGAATAAAATTGCACAAAAAGGCCTGGAGTGCGGCCTGATCCCGGTGACCAGTACCGGTAACGCACTCCCTCACCAGAGCAGGATTGGCCACCCTAGTGCAGTACTTGGCCACAACCTCCTATATGAACACGATAATGAAAGCCCGGCCCTCAGTCCCCAGCAGCTGCGAAGCAACTGACCATGGCGGCGGTCAGAACTGCGACGCAGCAGAGGGTGCTAAGAATCACTGGCTCTTGACAGGCCACCATTGGGATATGAACCTGGCAACGTTTAATGCTAGAACGTTATCTAGTGAGGCGAGTCTAGCAGTGCTATTGGAGGAATTAGAGGGCAGTAAATGGGATATAACAGGGCTCAGCGAAGTTAAGAAGCCAAAAGAAGCATATACAGTGTTAAAAAGCGGGCACGTCCTGTGCTACCGGGGCTTAGCGAAGAGAAGTAGGAGTCGGATTAATGATTAATAAGAATATAGCTGGTAACATACAGGAATTCTATAGCATTAACAAGAGGGTTGCTGGTCTTATTGTGAAACTTAATGAAAGGTACAAAATGAAAATTGTACAGGTCTACGCCCCTACATCCAGTCATGATGAACAGGAAGTCGAAAGCTTCTATGAAGACGTGGAATCGGCGATGGGTAGAGTGAAAACCAAGTACACTATACTAATGGGCGACTTTAATGCCAAGGTAGGCAAGAAGCAGGCTGGAGACAAGGCAGTGGGGGATTATGGCATAGGCACTTGCAATAGCAGAGGAGAGTTATTAGTAGAGTTTGCGGAACAGCATGATATGAGGATAATGAATACCTTCTTCCGCAAGCGGGATAGCCGAAAGTGGACGTGGAGGAGCCCGAACGGCGAGACTAGAAATGAAATAGACTTCATACTCTGCTCTAACCCTGGCATCATACAAGATGTGGACGTGCTCGGCAAGGTGCGCTGCAGTGACCACAGGATGGTAAGAACTCGAATAAGCCTAGACCTGAGGAGGGAATGGACGAAACTGGTACATAAGAAGACGATTAATGAGTTAGCGGTAAGAGGGAAAATAGACGAATTCCAGATCAAGCTACAGAACAGGTATTCGGCTTTAACTCGGGAAGAGGACCTTAGTGTTGAAGCAATGAACGACAATCTTGCGGGCATCATTAAGGAGTGTGCAATAGAAGTCGGTGGTAACTCCGTTAGACAGGATACCAGTAAGCTATCGCAGGAGACGAAAGATCTGATCAAGAAACGCCAATGTATGAAAGCTTCTCATCCTACAGCTAGAATAGAACTGGCAGAACTTTCCAAGGTAATCAACAAGCGTAAGACAGCTGACATAAGGAAGTATAATATGGATAGAATTGAACATGCCCTCAGGAACGGAGGAAGCCTAAAAAGCGTGAAGAAGAAACTAGGAATTGGCAAGAATCCGATGTATGCGTTAAGAGACAAAGCTGGCAATATCATTACTAATATGGATGAGGTGCCTCAGACAGGCTGGCCAACGTTTCGATAGGTGGACCTATCTTCGTCAAAGGCGGCCTCGTCATCCTCGGCGTGTTAGTTTTAAAGGGTTAGTGTAGTGACGTCACGTGCGGGTGTTGTCGCTGGCGGCTGGTTTTAAAGAGAGAGATTACAAGAGGGAACAGGCGTTCTCGTCCGACGTCTGTGAGCCTCATTCTCAAGACGAAGGGACAAGAGTGTGAGAGTGGGCACGTGGGGAGGAAAGAAAGGAAATAGCAGCGGACAAAAGGGGGGAAAAAAGGAGAAAAAAAAAAAGCAGGGGGAGCCAGGGCCGTGCCAAGACACAACAAAGGGGGGGGGGGGTGAAAGAAAAAGAAAGAGAAAAATGAAATATTTAAGAAATACGGGGGCTTGGGAGCGTGTTGGGGATGCGAAGGGTTAGGAGGTATTCTGGGGAGTCGTTGGCGGCATGTTTTTGAGGCATTAGAACGGCCGGTCAAGCAATAGGTCGAGTAATTTTGAAATAGTTAAGGTGGCGACGCGGAGTCTGCGGTGCAATGTGCGGCGTGACTGAAAGGCAGCGGCATGGTCTTTCAAGGGGCACTGCCCCACGCGCTTAACGTAGGTGTCGTTACGGCGGCATCCAGAAGGCGATACTCCGGGTTGAGGCGCCGAAAAAGGCATATTGACTTCGGAATGTGTTGTCGAGGGGGTTTCAAAAAAAAAAGACTAAAAAAAAGGGGGCAGGGGGAAGGGGGGGGGAAATCGGTATAGGAAACAGGAGGGTGGCGCGTGCAGAAGCGGGCGCGGGCAAGTGTACATGGAAGACTACATAGATAGACTCGATCACCTTAAAGAAACGCTATCAAACAGGAACCACCCAAACAGTGACCTTCAAACAGCTTACATCGCTGCAACCAAACTTGATCGAGCCGAGGTCCTCAAGCCCCGCCCGAAGATCACAAGAACAACAACGCCTCTTCTTACTACTAAATTCTCAAACGCACTCCCAAACGTGAATAACATCCTAAGTAAATACTACCCGATTCTCACCAGCAACCAGAAACTTAAGAAGATTTTCCCCGACCCTCCCAGAGTTGCCTACAGACGCAACACTAATTTTAAAGATGTTCTTGTGCACGCCAAACTACAGAAAAAGAAGAAGTTGGGAACCAATCCCTGTGGTCGCCCCAGGTGCTCTACATGCAAACACATTCAATCCACTACTACAGTAAAAAGTACAGCGTCGAATTACACACACAAGGTAACTTCGGCTTTCACCTGCACATCAAGCAATGTAGTCTACTGTCTAGAATGCGCCGCTTGTAGCAAACAATACATAGGTGAGACCGGACAACAAATCAATACAAGACTCAATGGTCACCGCGCGGACACAAAACACAATTTACCCAAAGCAGTAGCCAGCCACTTTAATGAACATGGACATATGTTTGACAAAGCAAGGCTCTATATACTACAAACAAATTTCCGTTCCCCTCGTGAAAGGAAGTACACGGAATCATACCTCATACACAAGTTTAATTGCCTACACCCGACAGGAATTAATTTGGCACGCGGCAACTTAGAATCTTTAAAAGCTGTAACTTAAATCTGAAACTCTCATATCATCAACCAATACACAAAACACATTAGGCCACCAGCCAACTTTAATTCTTAACCTCACCTACTCTTTCATTTCGGAGGAATGCCTATTACTCAATTTAAATGTACTCTTTCAGGATTTTACGTCTACACCAAGTGAACGATCCCCTTCTTCCATGTACACTTGCCCGCGCCCGCTTCTGCACGCGCCACCCTCCTGTTTCCTATACCGATTTCGCCCCCCCCCTTCCCCCTGCCCCCTTTTTTTAGTCTTTTTTTTTTGAAACCCCCTCGACAACACATTCCGAAGTCAATATGCCTTTTTCGGCGCCTCAACCCGGAGTATCGCCTTCTGGATGCCGCCGTAACGACACCTACGTTAAGCGCGTGGGGCAGTGCCCCTTGAAAGACCATGCCGCTGCCTTTCAGTCACGCCGCACATTGCACCGCAGACTCCGCGTCGCCACCTTAACTATTTCAAAATTACTCGACCTATTGCTTGACCGGCCGTTCTAATGCCTCAAAAACATGCCGCCAACGACTCCCCAGAATACCTCCTAACCCTTCGCATCCCCAACACGCTCCCAAGCCCCCGTATTTCTTAAAGATTTCATTTTTCTCTTTCTTTTTCTTTCACCCCCCCCCCTTTGTTGTGTCTTGGCACGGCCCTGGCTCCCCCTGCTTTTTTTTTTCTCCTTTTTTCCCCCCTTTTGTCCGCTGCTATTTCCTTTCTTTCCTCCCCACGTGCCCACTCTCACACTCTTGTCCCTTCGTCTTGAGAATGAGGCTCACAGATGTCGGACGAGAACGCCTGTTCCCTCTTGTAATCTCTCTCTTTAAAACCAGCCGCCAGCGACAACACCCGCACGTGACGTCACTACACTAACCCTTTAAAACTAACACGCCGAGGATGACGAGGCCGCCTTTGACGAAGATAGGTCCACCTATCGAAACGTTGGCCAGCCTGTCTGAGGCACTTCAACCCTGTTTTAAAAAAGTTTATACCACAGTGTGCCATTCCATCTGCCAGCCCCTTTCTTGTTTTTGGACTAATATGGATGAGATAGTTCAAGTGGCTGAGGAGTTCTATAGTGATCTATACAGTACCAGTGGCAGCCACGACGATAATGCAAGAGAGAATAGTCTAGAGGAATTCGGAATCCCAAAAGTAACGCCGGAAGAAGTAAAGAAAGCCTTGGGAGATATGCAAAGGGGGAAGGGAGCTGGGGAGGATCAGGTAACAGCAGATTTGTTGAAGGATGGTGGACAGATTGTTTTAGAGAAATTGGCCACCCTTTATACGCAATGCCTCATGACCTCGAGCGTACCGGAATCTTGGAAGAACGCTAACATAATCCTAATCCATAAGAAAGGGGACGCCAAAGACTTGAAAAATTATAGACTGATCAGCTTACTGTCCGTTTCCTACAAACTATTTACTAAGGTAATCGCAAATAGAATCAGGAACACCTTAAACTACTGTCAAGCAAAGGACCAGGCAGGATTCCGTAAAGGCTACTCAACAATAGATCATATTCAAACTATCAATTAGGTGATAGAGAATAGTGCGGATTTTAACCAACCCTTATATATAGCTTTCATTGACTACGAGAAAGCGTTTGATTCTGTCGAAACCTCAGCAGTCATGGAGGAATTACGGAATCAGGGTGTAGACGAGCCGTATGTAAAAATACTGAGAGATATCTATGGTGGCTCCACAGCCACCGTAGTCCTCCATAAAGCAAGCAACAAAATCCCAATAAAGAAAGGCGTCAGGCAGGGAGATACGATCTCTCCAGTGCTATTCACAGCGTGTTTACAGGAGGTATGCTGAGACCTGGATTGGGAAGAATCGGGGATAAAAGTTAATGGAGAATACCTTAGTAACTTGCGATTCGCTGATGATATTGCCTTGCTTAGTAACTCAGGGGACCAATTGCAATGCATGCTCACTGACCTGGAGAGGCAAAGCAGAAGAGTGGGTTTAAAAATTAATCTGCAGAAAACTAAAGTAATGTTTAACAGTCTCGGAAGAGAACAGCAATTTACAATAGGCAGTGAGGCATTGGAAGTGGTAAGGGAATACATCTACTTAGGGCAGGTAGTGACGGCGGATCCGAATCATGAGACGGAAGTAATCAGAAGAATAAGAATGGGCTGGGGTTTTCAGATCAGATCAGATTCTCAGATCATGAACAGCAGGTTGCCATTATCCCTCAAGAGAAAAGTATACAATAGCTGTGTCTTACCAGTACTCACCTACGGGGCAGAAACCTGGAGGCTTACAAAAAGGGTTCTACTCAAATTTAGGACGACGCAACGAGCTATGGAAAGAAGAATGATAGGTGTAACGTTAAGGGATAAGAAAAGAGCAGATTGGGTGAGAGAACAAACGCGAGTAAATGACATCTTAGTTGAAATCAAGAAAAAAGAAATGGGCATGGGCAGGACATGTAATGAGGAGGGAAGATAACCGATGGTCATTAAGGGTTACGGACTGGATCCCAAGGGAAGGGAAGTGTAGCAGGGGGGCGGCAGAAAGTTAGGTGGGCGGATGAGATTAAGAAGTTTGCAGGGACGGCATGGCCACAATTAGTAAATGACCGGGGTTGTTGGAGAAGTATGGAAGAGGCCTTTGCCCTGCAGTGGGCGTAACCAGGCTGAGGCATCATTGTTCGTTTTACGAAGCAAGCAATAAGAGATAAATGGATCAAGAATAGAAAGAACCTTAAGGAAAGCGAGCCAGCCATTTTCGTGCAAGAAAACCTAACACGCCGCAATAGAGAATTGCTCCAGGCAACGAAAGAACGCGCCAAAGATAAAGGATACAAGTTTACTTGGTATGTCAATGGAAAAGTTTTCGTTCGTAAACGTGAGGGTGTGAGCGCCATCCATGTGAAGGGAAAGAGCGACTTGAATCGATTGTAGCATTGTTTGATATTGTCTTTTGTATTCCTCTTGAAAAAATAATCAAAATGCCGCAGATGTGTTATTACCTGCCGGGTGACCTGAACCACACTACTTCATGTATCGCGCCGACATTGCTTAAAGCTATTCACCTAAATGCACCCTCTGTAAAGAACAAAACAATGTGCTTAGAAGAGTTTTTTGGCGAATTTTCATTTACTTTTTCTTTGATAATGCTCAGTGAAACTGGAGCACCAATGCTTCAGATATTTTTACGATGACTAACTATAAAACTTATCACTTGAACCGCTCCAGCCACCGCGGGGGAGGCGTTGCTTTACTGGTGTCTAATGGCATTGAGTGCGACAAGTTGGACTCGTACTGCCTAATTACTGATGATTTCGAAATCGTATCAGTCTGTACTGGCAGATTCGTTTTTTCGGTTTGCTATCGTCCTCCCAAGGGAAATATGGTCAGGTTTTTGGAATTTTATGATGATTTTCTTTCATTTATAACAGATGGCAAATACACACTAATAGCTGGAGGCGATTTTAATATTGACTTGTTGAAGGATAGTGTTACTACTAAAGACTTTAACACGGTTTTGTCTTCGAACAGTTATGTTAACCATGTTACGGTACCAACAAGGGTCACACCAGAAAGTGCGTCTCTTCTCGATCTGCTGATTACGAACTCCTCCCAACCAATAGCTGAAACCGGCGTAATATCATGCGCAATCAGCGACCACCTTCCAGTATTCATGAGCATAAATAAGACTGGAGCGGTAAAGTATCGACAGGAAAAAGCAAAGTACCAGTGTATAACTAATGATGCCATGAATTCCTTTCGCAACTCACTGGCACAAGTTCATTGGGATAACATTGGCATTGCTAGTGACGCAAACGAGGCTTACAATGAGTTTCTCGAAGTATTCAAAAAGCTCTATCATTCCTGCTTCCCATTAAAAGATCATGGATCAAAACGTAAAACTCGCAAACCTTGGGTAACCTCTGAGTTACGCCAAGAAATTAAAATGAAAAACAAGCTTTACAATACCTTTTTAAGTTCTCGTTCAACAGATGACCTACGGATGTTTAAGAAATACAGGAATAGGTTAACAAAAAAAAAAAACTACGCCAGGCGCGCGCGGAATACTACGCTAAATTACTTGAAGTTACAAATGTTCGACACGATTTGCTGTGGTCAAGATTAAATTTTCTACTGAGACGTGAACAACGACAAGCTGCCCCAAGTACGCTAAAACTCGATAATAAAGATATATCTGGAGGAGAGCTAGCGCATGCTTTTAACAACTTTTTTACAACCCTAGCTCATAGCAACCCGCCACGTGATTCCAATAAATACATTAATTCTCACAATAATGAAACGATATTTCTGAACCCGGTTACAACAGAAGAAGTTATATCAGTAATACAAAACCTTAATAACAGCCGTAGCTATGACATTGACGGAATTCAAGTAAGGCCTGTGAAGCATGTTGTAGGAATCATTGCACCTGTTATTGCAGATATATTTAACTTATGCTTAGCTACCAGCACATTTCCTGATAAAATGCAAATAGCCAAAGTAACGGTTCTGTATAAGAAAGGAGACCACAATGATTTAGGAAATTATAGACCAGTATCTATACTCCCAATCTTCTCAAAAGCTTTTGAGAAAGTTCTGTATGCTAGGTTGTCGAATTTTATAAGTAAGCATGACCTTCTGTCACCGAATCAATTTGGGTTTTGTAAAAATAAATCTGCCGAATTTGCGCTACTTCAACAAAGGGAATACACACTAACACAGTTTGAAAAGAAAGCCTTCGTTATTGGTGTCTTCGTGGACTTCTCGAAGGCATTCGACTTAGTGAACCACACTATACTCCTAAGTAACTTAGAGTGTTACGGTTTGCGGGGACAGGCTCAAACGCTTCTTAAATCATATTTATCCCATAGAAAACAGGCTGTCTGCATAGACAATATGAAATCTGAACTAAAATCTGTTACTTCTGGCGTCCCACAGGGCAGTATATTGGGACCGTTACTATTTAATATGTACCTTAATGATATCTCTAACATTAACTCCACTGCTAAATTTGTCATCTACGCTGACGACACTAGCATCTTTCTTGCTGGAAATGATTTAGATCTTCTTGTTCGAGAATGCAATGACACTATGAAAGAATTACAAAAATGGTCTGAATCCAAGTGCATGCGTATAAATGAAAAGAAGACACAAGCTGTCATATTCCGCCCTAAAAATAAGCCAGTTCCCTCGCCCCTCGAGATTAAGCGGAATTCACGACGTATAGATGTGGTTGAGCAATTTAAATGTCTCGGAGTAGTTTTCTCCTCCTGTATGTCTTGGGAAAATCACGTGGACCATATCACAACAAAACTGGCTCAAATAACTGGGATCGTAGGCCGGCTCAGATACGTTCTTCCAAGGCAAATAAAATTACTCCTCTACAATTCACTTTTTTACTCCTATTTAAACTACTGCCATTTAGTATGGGGAACAGCCACAATTAGCTGTCTTCAGCGCATCTACATTTTGCAGAAGAAGTTCCTTCGTCATGTTCACAATGTCCCCTGGGGCTCACCGAGCGCGGATCTCTTTCTGCAAAGTAGTGTGCTGAAGATCCACAACTTGTACAAATACCGCTTAAGTGTTCGGTTTAAACTGGAAATACGGAGAAACGTAAACCACATACGTTACCTTGCTGATTTACGTACCCGAGAAGCGACCTACAAGACAAGACATACGGAAAATAGGGTAGAGCCAGCCCCTCGAATAAATTCCGGTAGAGAACGCCTCCAATTCACTCTTCCTTCCCTCTTAAATGCTTATGTACATAATAATTTTGATCTTTTCAGTGCGTCAAACAGTGCTTTGCGTGCTATGTATGTTAACATGTAGGTTCTGTTCTTCTTTGTGGTGAATATTGTCTAAATATTGTATAATTTTGCTATGTTTTCTTTTGTATGTGTTCATTATGCATAAGTGTTATTAGACTGCAATTACCTTTGTTTTAAAAGCCTTGCTGTGAAGCCACTGCCAAGCGAAAGGGGGCTGCGGCTTTGTCAAGCTGTTTCTGACAGCTTTTTCTGTGCCTCCGCTGTCTGTATTTGTACAAGGCAGAAATAAAGAATTTGAATTTGAATTTGAATTGTCAAGAAGCGGCCCAGAGTTGTAAGACATAGCTCTATCACAGCTTTGAAGCTTGTTCTCACCGAATAAAAATAAAAAAGCAGGTTTCCACTCGTTCCGTGGGCGTTCACCTTCTTCTGAAGCTCGAAGCTTGTGTCGAATATTTGCACTACATCCCAGGTAGAGACGCATGTTCATAACATTGTCTTTATCCTCTCGCCAGCAATTTCGGTCACAGGCGTATTCGTAAAACTCTAGCCATTCCTCGGCACTTCCATGCAGCTTCCGGCCTGACAAGTTACATAGGTGTCTGCCTCATTTGCCGAAAGTTTACTTGCAATAAAAATGAAATAGTGGCTGCTGATGCTGGCTATTCGTTTCTTGCTACTTCATTATATAGCGCATCAGCGCACTTGCACTGTGGTCCTGTAAGTCGCAGTTACGAGATGTTACTTCCGTTTTCGTGAAGACGGGATTTGCAGCAGTGGTACCGCGAAGCTCGCAAGAACGCACGACGTCTGCGACATGCTGGGGATCCCTCATGGCAATCTTGAAAGCCCTCGCCAGCGTTCGGCTTCAGGCAGACAAGTTGAAGTAGTAAGAGTTCCGGACAAGGACGAATTTTTCTTCAACTCTGAGGCTTTTCTTTCAAGGAAGCCGTATGGGTTTCCTTTGTAGCACTTGCTACGAACGCGTGGATGTCTGATTTGTCCCTTTATTCAGTAGTAAGAGTTCAATATTGTTGCGCTACAAAGCGGACAGAAGACAGGGAGACGTTCAAGAATAACAGGACAACCTGTTCAAAAACAAACGGAACCGAGACACATCTTCGTCCTCTCCCAAATCTCAGCCACCCACTAGACAGAGTCCGTTATTGCCCCCATCGTCGTTGTCTTCTAAGTAGAATACACGCGTCATTTGTCCTTCCCTGAAAGAGCATCGCCGCGATGCTAAACCAGAAATGTGACTCGCGGAAGTAAGAGTCTTTCTCATAGTTATTCGCTCCTATACGGCTTCATGCGGACAACGTGCACCAGTACCGCGCGCCTCCACCAGTGTCGCGCTACAACGCGGACAGAAGACAGGGAGACGTTCAAGAACAACAGGACAACCTGTTCAAAAGCAAACGGAACTTAGGCACGTCTTCGTCCTCTCCCAAATCTCAGCCCCCCACTAGACAGAGTCCGTTATTGCCCCCATCGTCGTTGTCTTCTAAGTAGAATATACGCGTCAATATGACAGGTGCTCACCCGAACAAAGCCGCTCTTCACCGTAGACGCACGGTGCAACGTTCACCGGATTATCACGGGAAACTGCAATGTCGGTGCCCATCGTCCATGGAAAATGGGTGCGGCTCAGGCGAGTAGCACAATGTTTCACGTGCGACTGCGCCAAATTCGTAACAACACAGGTAACTAGACCGAGAAGGTGGCTATCACAGTTTATTTCAGCTGATTCCCGCCCCCGACTTTTTCGTCTTCTGAATCACTTTTCTCACTGCTTCTTCGGCTAGGTTACAAACGTAAATGTATCTTTTTCAGCGGAGCTGTTATAAACTAGGTTCTGGCATTTTGCGTGCGTAAGCAAAAAAGATGGCAGCCACTCCAGAACTAAAAGAAGCTAAAGCACAAAACAAAAGCGTATCGCCGGGTATGCCCCAGCTGCGTTTAAATTCGAGAGTTGTCAAAACCTATCGCCATAAAAAAATATCCTTATAGAAAGGAAAACATAAATAGACAATGTATGGATTGGTCTATTTCCCGTCATGGGTTCTATAGGCAAACCACGTAAGCTTATCTCAGTTCCCTTTCATCCGTGTAGGCCGCTAGTAGTGGGGACAGCGGAAGAGCAGCGCGCCTACGAAGAACACCATTCTGAACAGAAGCGGCAATGCGCGCGACGACGGCGGCAGTTAATACGAGCGTGCACCTTTGGTTGGCTCACCCCTCTACCGACTCCAGTACCATTGTAATTGGGGGTTATTTCAACATAGATGTGTCTCGGCCAGGCGTGAGGTGCTTCATGGCGTTTATCCTGGAAAGCTTCGGCATTCAGTGTTACACAAACATCGGTGTGCCCACAACGCGTCGTCGGTCATGTATAGACGTCACAGTGTCCACGAACATTTCCAGCGTCACTACAGAGACACTGGCCATATATCATAGTGATCGTAAAGCGAGGGTCACTTTGGTCAGCAAATAAAAAATATGTAAATAAATAAAGCATTCAGTACGCAATTTTATAAAACAAAACAATCATGAAAAAGCAAAATTGGTTGTGGCTTGTTTTGTTTTATTTTCAATCAATATATTAATTATCAACGAATTTATCACTGCATATATGCAGCTCCGCTGGTCGTTGATCTTCAAAGAGTGGAATGGCTCTCAATTTGTTCAGCTCAATTTAAGCTGCACGGGTTTCCTAAAAAGATGAATCCTAGTCACGTGACTCGTGATCGGGGCAATTGTACAGCTATGTTGTGTGCGCACCTGACGTTGTTTATTAAAGTCCTCTAACCCTGGAAAAATACCATGCTGGTCAAGAAGATTTATACATGAAAATCTGGTAGACAGGTGCCGATATCGCGTGATTTAGGATCACACTGTTGAAAATGTCAACGTGAACCAATGCTAGACAAGAGAAAGCGTATGCAGGAAAGAACACAAGGAAGAGGGAAATATTTAAACCGTTCTTTATGAATCAGATGCGTGGCGGCAAATGTGTAAGTGCACAGTCATTAGCTTTAGGTTTAGACACTGTCAAATTCTTAGAAGAAAGGTTTCGCACATGATGGTTACTTCAGCTATGTCTGTGAGGCACGTGTTTGCAGTGTTTTTCTTGTGCAACTTCTGCATCACATTTTGTAGCATCATTGTACGTGGCGTCATCCACATCTGAGATATGCATATTTATGGCGCGTGCAAGAGCACGAATAAACAGTTATCAGTGTCCAAGGCCGGAGTTTCTTTTTTTCTTATTCGTCAGTGTCCGTGTGTGTTCATGTCTGTGGCGCATCAATTCCCCTTCGCTCATGGAATGCTTCAATAAACCTTGGTGCTGGGCTAGTTGGTGATGCATTCTTCAAAACTGATGGTAGCGCTAAAAAGGACGGACACACCGTGAAAAGACGACACGACGACGAGAAAAAAGCGTTTCCTCGTCGTCGTGTCGGCTTTTCACCGTGTGTCCGTCCTTTTTAGCGGTACCATCAGTTTTAAAGAAAAAAAAAAGTCATGCAATACCAATTGGCTCCAGTTAAAGCACTTTTTAACGTTATATTTTTTCGGCTCCCTTGAAAATTGGCAATAAAATTAAGCAGGAGACGCTGGACTATGGATTTCTGCCTTTAAACTGCCAAGGAAATACTTTGGGAGTGATTGAGGGTTTTAAGCATGCAGGGACCAGGTAACTACAAAATCTAGGAATTCTTGAAAGACAAGATGCCTGTGTAAGGCAACCATGCTCATCGGAATGACAAGATTCCATGGTCGCACCTGCTGGAACCAAGTGCAGTCTCGTGGGCTTCATGCGGTGGTCATCAGGATGAGTGCCCCGGTGCGTACGGGGCGGCAATGATCAATTGAAGGCGACGGGAAATAAAGCGCGATCAGTTCCAGCCGGTTACGCTCGCTGCCAACGGCCTTCTCCGGCCCGATCTTCTGTTTTTTTGAGAGAATTACCGTTGCTACCGGCAACCGACTTACCTTGGTTGTCGTTGGGACTCGTGTTTTTGGAGCACGGTGCCAGTCATTTCTGGTTGTAACGTGCAATGACGGTCAGAGCGGCTAGTACAAATGTAGTTATGACTGAAGGAAAAAGATCTCGCTGAAAAAAAGCGTGCACTGGAAATATTCTCTCTATGCGCCCCTCTCGAAATGGCGTCGTACAAATTCGATGTACATGCTCTGCAACAAAACTCAGCATTATGCTTATGTAGTCTTCTTTTTGTGTGGTCATCATCTACCCAGGCAAGTTAAACGCAAGCACTGTGCCATTTACTATCGTCCGGGCAGACCATTTAAAGGCTTCTAAGAAAAGAAGCCGAATGCTCTGCATTTTTGTCAAGGCTACACTGACATTACACTGCGTCTGCACGTCAAAGTAAGCTGAACGGAAACACACCGGTACCCCAGGCTGTGACATGAATAGCCGTCGCGCTTCGTGAGAGGCGACCTTGGATATAGGGCGCTTTCACTGATTGGCTTTAGGCTCTCTTCATTTCTTCTGACTGGTCACGCGGGAGGCATTGAAGCGTAACATCACTCCGGTCCATCAAATCAACTTTTTTTTTGGGACGCCAGTCAACTTGGCACTGAATTTAAGCACTAAAGGAATATTGGGCGGAAAAATAGCTGAAATAGTATGGTGGCTTATGTAAAAAATTGAAAAATATATTGCCATTGGGTTTGTAAAGTTTGACACGTAAGTGATATGTCATATACAGTGACTAGTTCATGGCATTTGTTGCAATAAGGTTTCGCGCACCTTTCATAAAAATGTTCGAGTGAGGTGCATTTGTTCTATCCGTAGAATAACTTCAGTAAAGCGTTCTTGAGCATGACAAGTCTTCCACTCTCCAAGCAGTGACTCAAGGAGGCGGAGTTTATTTTCTTGTGAGAACGTCCACTCTTGCTGCTATTCCGGACCAATAGCATCGGCAACAGCTCGAATGCTATACCTTCAGTGCGAGTGGTACGTTTTCGATATTTTCGAGTTGAGAGTGCGCTGCGCAAGTATCTGCCTTTTCGTAACCACGGATCCCGATGTGGCTCGAGACCTACATATTGGCTTGTCTTAGATTCATCTGTATAGATCTCAATCAAAGACGTGTTTTCTGTCTAAGACTTAATTTTTGAATTGTGTGTTCCTGTTATGTCTTCTTTACATTGACCAATAGTGAAATTGCAAAACTTTGCGCAATCTCTACAAGGGGTCGGTCTTCGTGGCTTCTGAAGAATAGAAAGTCCCTCCTCAAGGATGCCCTCTTCTAGGTACTTCGTTTCAAACCGAAGAATCAGAGGTTTGGTGGCATTTCGCCAGTTTAAGTACTACTCTCGAGTTTTACACCTCGTGACGATGACGTGGTATGTATAGTGAAAGCAGGCTTTTTTTCCTGAGAACGTTGGCAACCATAAGTAACTGCATTCTAGAATCCTTGCACTCAAAGTACAAAGTGGCAATGGAAGATTTTCTGTAAGCGCACGCCAGACGTAGTCGATTCTTATGTGTGGCGTCAAGTGTCCTGACTTTCGGGCATCTCCGTATACTACACAGCAGAGTGACCTGTATATATTGTCACGACTAAAGCCTAGCACGAGAACAGAAAAAAATGAATTGAGGGACATGAGCAACGGCAGCACTCTCTTTGAAGAAAGACGAAGTTGGCGCGTTGGCTCTTGTGGTCTCTGAATACAGAGCTAGTTTTTGTTTCTAGCATCCTGGTCGTGCGATCTGTTCTTTTGATGTCGTGACACTGGTGGAGGTGCTGGACTTGTGCACATGATGTTCGGTACTACTCTGCGGAACGGCACTTCCAGTCAGAACCGACAACCAGTTCCGTCCGTGGATACTCCTGTCCACCGCTACAATCGCCGACAGCGAGGCCTTATCCCTTAGAACTTCCCCAGCCAAGACGTCTTCCGGCTGAAGAAATAACAAAGGCAGGCGCGTCACAGGTAACTGTTGAGCACCCTCGAATTCCCGAGACCTTCCACGCGGATGTTATGAAGGACGTCGAGGATTGGCTTGAACAATACGAGAGAGTCGCCAAGTCGAATCATGGGATCTCGGAACAGATACTCGCACACGCTTATTTCGCCATGGCGGACAGCGCTCGTACATCGTACGGGAACCGGGAAGGCACACTGTCTTCCTGGGATGAATTCCTGCAACAACTTTTGGATACCTTCGTTAACAACGATCGCACTCATCGCACTCATCAGCAACTCATCGAACCGCTTATACAAAAACCGAATGAGGGCGTCCGATGTTTGCGGAGGATGTGACCATCAGACATTGGATGTGAGGCGTGGAGGAGCAACTGTTTGCCGGTCTTCCTCACGACCCGCCGGCAACACTTGTGGAGTTCATTATCGAGGTTACTACGATCGAGCGAGCAGTGTAACAACGGGGCCGCCAGTACGACCGACCGAGCAACTCCTCGATCAACGTTTCTGCTTTGACTGCCGGTAGTGAGTGTTCCCTGCGTGAGCTCAGCCACGAGCTGGTTTGGGAGGAGCTTCGCAACCTTGAGGTGACTCAGCAAGAGCCGGTGGTGGCTTCTATCACAGAGGTTGTGCGGCACAAATTGAGGCAAGCGTTTTCTTTGCGCGAATCGCTACCAGAGAAGTGGTCGATATACTATGTCCACCGTCCTCTTGAAGCAGACAACTCCACTTGTCGAAACGTTTGCTCCTGCTTTCACCTCGTTCTCGTTTTCCTTATCGTCTTGAATTTCCATCTCCTGCCCTCCCCCTGTTTTCCCTGGAATCCGCCATCCGTCATCCAACCCTAGCGCCGCACAGCTCGTCATCCCTGCCTCGTTCTTGCAACGAGTCGGTAACCGCTCTGTACTAGCCACCGCCGTCGCCGCAGCTTAATGCGCCCCCGGAAACGCCGCCCTGCTACCCGGCGCTGATTACCCCGGTCGTAAAGGCCGCCCATCATTCGACCACTTTTTCGCAAGACGGACTCGTGGCACTCTGTCGACCGACGCCCACTTTGCTTCCATTGTGGGGAAGCCGGTCGTATTTACCGTTTTTGCTCGTATTGTGACCCTGGATACCAGACTTTTGCAACCATTTTCTATTCCGCTCTTTGGAACGACTGGCGCGACATCAGCGTATACACGCCAGCACAGCCATTCGTTCCACTGTATCTTCGACCCCGGTCACCTGCACAGAGCACTTCACCGCACCGTCGCAGTTACGCCGATGTAGGCTCGGCCAGGTCGCCTAGCGACGTCTGGGGGGAAGGTCGCCATCCGTCGAGATGCTACAACACCCCCAACGCCGTCGTATGACCGGACGATGCGACGTCGCCAACTCCAATGGAAATTGTTAGCGCCGACCTCGTCGTTAGTAGCGCTAGTAGATACTGGTCTGGACTTCGTATTAGTAGGCCAAAAACTCGCCGATTGCCTTAAGAATGTCAAGACTTCGGGGACAAGTCCCCACAAAAGAACAGCAGGAGGCCAGTTGACGTCCACATGAAAAGTTACCGCTAGAATTATTGTAGGCGCCTTGGCCTTCGTTGCTTCTTATGTGGTTTTTCCGCAAGGCTGCAAGGACCTGATATTGGGGATGGATTTTCTGCATGTATACGGTGCCGTTATAAACATTCCAGACCGGTCGGTCATGTTTAGCATGGGCTCAGGTTCAGTTGTACTCGGCACAGAACAGCGACGTTTACGCGTCGCCGATGATGACGGGACCATTGCACCTAGCTCATGCTCCCTTCGTCGGTGCCATGCGACACACCGAGCAACACCGAAGCTGTCGCCGAACTAATTCCGGTGCTGCTATTCAGCCATGGCATATACATATTGGAAGGGGCGTCATCAACTGTCGAGCTACAGAAGTTCTCGTAACAAACTTTAGCAATGAGCGCTGGCATCTTACAAGAGGTATGAGACTCGCGTACGTCGAAGAGTTCAGTCAGGTCACCGATCGCTTCACTGTAGAGCAAAAGTGTTCCACCAGCCTGCCTCCCATGCCTCCAGATCTACCCATCGATGTTGTCCCAAGCTTGCTGACTGCTCAGAAACAAAGGTTCCTGGCGCTTGTACGTCACTTTCAGGAGTGCTTCATGTCTATGTCAAGAGCTGGGGAAACGCCATTGACCAAACATCGAATTATCACACAGGCCCGTACGGCAGAACCCATATCAGGTGGCCCTACAGGTGAAGCCACAAAACGCGAAGCCATAGGTCATGTAAAAGGAATTGTTGAAGACGAGGTTAATTAGCCGTTGAAGAGTCCTAGGGCGTCGCCAGCGGTGTTAGTAAAAAAAAAAGGTTGGCACCTTACGTTCCTGCGTTGACTACCGCAAGCTTAATCAGATAACCAAGAAAAACGTTTACCGGCTACCTCGTACAGACGATTCTCTCGATAGACGCTGACATGCACGTTATTTCTTGTCGATAGATTTAAGAGGCGTGCAAAAATATAAATCATGGGGTTTTACGTGCCAAAACCACTTTCTGATTATAAAGCACGCCGTGGTGGAGGACTCCGGAAATTTCGACCACTGGGGTCCTTTAACGTGCACCTAAATCTAAGCACCACGGGTGTTTTCGCATTTCGCCCCCATTGAAATGCGGCCGCCGTGGACGGGATTCGATCCCGCGACCTCGTGCTCAGCAGCCTTACACCATAGCCACTGAGCAACCACGGCGGGTTAAGAAGCGGGTAATGGCAACTAGAAGATAACGAGAGAGACGGAGAAAGAAACTTCCAAAATTTTCCAGAACTGTACATTGTCTGGGCCCCGGGACACGAGTCCCTGGCGGGTAATGTAGCGGCTAATGCCGCTGCCCGAGATCACATTATCCGGGCTATCCCACCGGGTTCACGAGCACCGGTAGACCGACAAGATAGCGTCCCGAAAAGATACGTCGATATCCTTTAGCCACTACAGATTGGGTAGTAGGATTTATCCACCCCCACATCCCAAGCTGACAAGAGAAGAGGCGGCGATGTCAACAAAACCCATCGACACCGCCCATCACCGGACCAACAGTCGAGCAGTGGGAGGCCCAGCTGAGAAGCTCGAGCGCTGAAGACCACCATCGCCTGGTGAGCAGAGCCAAGCTATCGGCTCAGGCCCAGGGCTTCCTGGACTAGGGACGCCGCCCACCTCGGACGATTTTACCCTCGGCTTATTTCTGCTAATCAAGTTTATTCCTCCTCCTCGTGACATGTCAACGGCTAATGGACACAGATCAGGACTCAAGTGTCAGGATTCAAGTGGAAAACGTCTCTAGTATACTTGGACGACGTGATTGTATCTTCGGAAACTTTTGACGAGCACTTGAGGTGACTACATGCTGTTTTTCAAACCATCCGATCTGCCAGCCGGAAAAATGTCACTTTGGCTTTGGAGAGCTTCTCTTCCTCAGTCACGTGGTCAGCAGTGAAGGTGTATGGCCTGATTCGGACATACAGCCACCATTGCAAATTTTTTCGGCGCCATCTGACAAAAAGTCACACGATTTTTATGACTGCGCCTGTTACCGATGCTTCATTCGGAACTTTTCACGAATTGCGCCGCTGTTGACACGCCTCACCAGGGAAGATGTCGTATTCGCATGCGTTGAATGAAGAACAGCATTAATCGTTCAACGAGTGGCGGGAACGCCCCCAAAAGCTCCTAGTCCTCGGACACTTTGACGAAGACGCCCTGACAGCAGTTCACAACGACGACAGCAGTGTCGGCTTAGGAGCAGTACTAGTACAGTAGCAAGAAGGCGATGAACGAGTAATAGCTTATGCAAGCAGAACCCTTTCGCGTACGGAAGTGAATTATTCCACTACGGAAAAAGATTGTCTTGCGGTGGTGTGGGCCGTTATGAAATTTCTCCCGTATTTGTATGGCCGCTCCTCTACTGCTGTTAGTGACCACCACTCCCTTTGTTAGCTGATGAACTTAAAATATCCATCAGGATGATTGGTGCGCTCAAGCCCTAAGCTTCAAGAATTCGACATCGTTGTTGTCTATAAATGGGGAAAGTGGCATACGGATGCTCATTGCCTTTCTCGCGCCCCACTCAAATCTGCCCGTGTAGAAGATGACGATGATGCAGCCTTCGTTGGTGTTGTCTACACGGCTACAATCGGACTGCAGCAACGCGACAACCCGGGATTGCAATCAGTCATTAGTTTCTTGGAGGGTCGCACTTCCGTGGTCCCAAGGCTTTTTGAAAAAGGACTACCGTCATTTTGCTTGCGTAACGAGGTCCTCTATAAGGCGAACTCTCTCCGAACGGAAACACCCGCTTGCTCATCGTCCGAACATCTCTCAGGGGGGAAGTATTGCATGCATGCTATGATGAAGCAACATCGGGTCATTTGGGCTACACACGGACGTTGTGCAGGGTGAAGGAAAATAATATTGGCCAAGACTCACAGCGACCGTTCAACACTGCGTCCGGACATGCCTTGAGTGCCAGCGGCGAAAAGTGCGAGCAGTCAAACCAGCAGGCTTCCTATATCCTGTTGAACTACCCAAAACTCCCCTCGCTCAAGTGGAAATGCATCTTCTAGGCCCACTCCCAACTTCTCTAAGTGGTCACAGATGGATAACCTTAGCCACAGATTATATCATTCGATGCGCCGAAACCGAGGCTCTGCAGCGAAGCACGGTAAATGAAGCAGCCTGACTTTTTATAGAGAATGTTGTACTGAGGCACGACGCTCCAGCATTAGTATTAACTGACAGGGGAAGTGCATTTACATCCGAGCTATCGGACACAGTATGAAGACTTAGTGGAACAGCTTACCGGCGAACAACGGCGTACCATCCACAAACGAACGGACTAGAACGCCAGAATAAGACGCTCGCGGATATGCCCTCCATGTACCTTGATGTGGAGCACAAGAACTGGGATGAAATCTTGCCGTTTGTCACCTTCGCATACAACATGGCTCAGCAAGAGACAACCCGAATGACACCGTTCCATCTCCTACATTGATGTGAAGTCCCAACTGTGCTAGATGCGATGCCGCCACATGAATGCGATGGCATCGAAACGGATGCTGAAGCCTTCACTCAGCATGCTGAAGAAGCGCGACAACTTGCTCGCATACGTATTCATAGACAGCAGGATTACGAGTCCAGTCGCCATAATCTTCATCACCGACCAGTCTCCTACGAGCCCGGAGAGGTAGCTTGGGTTTGGACCCCATTCGGCGATGTGGCCTTTCGGAGAAACTGTCAAGGCGCTACTTCGGGCCGTGTAAAGTTCTTCGGCGGTTCACTGATGTCAAATATGAGATTGCTTCCGATAGTCCGCATTGCTCAAGGCACCGGAGGCCATGCACGTGGTCCGGATGAAGACCTATTAGTCCAAGTGAATTCACTGCACCGCAAGCATGTCTTCGTCCTGTTGCCCTGACGATAAAGCATCAGGATGATGCTTTCTAGTAAGCGAGGCTAATGTCACGACTAAAGGTTAGCAAGAGAGGAAAAAAAAACGAATTTAGGGACACGAGCGGCGACCATGCTCCCTTTGAAAGAAGTTGGCGCGTCGACTCTCGTGGTCTCTTAGTATAGAGGTGGTTTTTGTCTCGAGCATCGTGGCCATGCGTCCTGTTTTCTTGACGTCGTGACAGTGTGTGGAAGACACCTTCGATAAGAGCCTCAATACTTTTTGGACTGAATCGTCAGTAGGTTCAGAGCCCTGTTTACCTGAACTTTACTCAAATTTATTGTGCGCTCGGAAGTTGAGTTTTAGGTCGAATGCGACACCTAAAGACTTGTATTGACATTTGACTGGAAGTAAGACATTATTTATATCTAAGACAAGATCACGTTGCAGACCCCGCACTTGTGAGAGCATGAGGTAACAGTTTATTTAAAGGACAACCGAAAACCGTTTTTGTCCGCCCACTCAACTACCTTGTTTATTTTTACTTAGGAGCTGTCTCGTGAATGCTGGTGTGGCGACACACTCCGCGCATATTTCTGCGCACCCTCCCTCTTCCTATCATCTGGCCCTGCATAACACAACTGCACGCTGGACTGCATGGTCGATAAAACATAGCGCCACCACTACGTCACCCGAGGTACGCGTCACCGACGGTGGCTATAAAAACAGGCTGCCTGGCTGAGAAAGGCCGCCTTCTACCTTCCGCTACTGGGACGATCATAGCGTTGCTATGCCCGTCCGCTGCCATTGTTAGTCGAAATAAGAAGCATTACGTTTTTATGTTGGGATTCGTCCTTCGGCTGACATGACATCCCACACTGGCATACTTGATGCTTGGCATGTTACTTGGTGATCGGCGACATACACAGAATGCATAAGCGAAAGCAGTATTATTCTATTTGTGCAGTTAATTTGCACAGCAACCCGCCGTGTTCACTCAGTGGCTATGGTGTTCGGCTGCTGAGCCTGAGGTCGTGGGATCAAATCCCGGCCACTGCGGCCTCATTTTGATAGAGAGAAAACAGCAATGTACTTAGATTTAGGTGCACGTTAAAGAACCCCAGGTGGTCGAAATTTCCGGAGTCCGGCACTACGGCGTGCCTCACAATCAGATGGTTTTTGCGTGTAAAACCCCCTATTTTAATTTAATTTTCACACTAAAAAGTGTTGTACTGAAAGTGTCATCCTGTAGAACGCAGTTCCCCTGAATAAATACTTGCCAAAGCACACTGGCAAGTCAGACCTGAAACGTCCCGGTCCACCGGCAACAAGGCACCGGCACGCCAAGTCACTGAGCGATTTTTTTATCTTGAGCTACTTTAGCTTGGTTTTAAAAAGTACCTGGCTTGTAACGTTTGAATCCAGTTGCTCCAAGCATATACGCCATATATAAATTTTTGGTAATCTGTCATTTTAATACTTAAACTTTTTGAGATTAACTCCGTATTTTGCCAGGACCAACACCTTTAAATATTCCTTGTTTCCTCGCACAATAACCGAATGGAATAACTTGCCCATATCGCTTCTTATTGACACTGACAGCATTGAATGCGTTGATAGCTGAACATGCGACAGTTTAAAAGTGTTGTTTGCTCCTTTTTATCTTGTTTTGTTGCAGTGTTTCTGAAATTGTTTAATTCTTTTTTTCCCTGCAATCATTCCAATGTAATTAATTGTTGCTCTTACTGTTTTGCTACTCATGTATTCTTGCATTTCCTTGTTGTTGTCTTTTTCTGTATTTCTGCCCCTCCTGCAAGGGCCAATACAAGGCGTGCAGTATTTTCTAAATAAAATAAATAAAATAAAACATAGAGGCTGCTTAACCACCACCTGCGGATTCGCAGATCAGGGAGGCCCGTTAATATCCCAAATCTCCAAGTTGCGTCGTATCCTTTCACTTAGGTTTCCATCCATTTCACCACTCAATAAAGACTGTAAGACAAAGCTGCTTGTATAAAAATGCTTCCCGTACAGTGCGTCGAAGTCTAATTAGGTGGTCAGTAGTTGAATATCCTATCTTCTATATCCACACCACTGTTGGTTTATTGGATTGCGTGTTTCAAGGATGAATGTCAGGCTTTGATTGCTCATACTTTCTTATGACTTAGGCAGCTCGTAAGTGCTTTTAGCTTTCAGCTGCTAGCGGATGTGGCTGATATTCCCGGTACTGAGTAATGTAGTATAACGCGCTTTTACAGCGAAACTGCTTTGGGCCACATCCCCAGGATTGTGTCCGCGTGTTAACACAAAACCATCCGGAACGTCGTCTTCTTCCACGGCTGACTCGTTGGTCGGCGCGAGCGCAGTCATGCTCCCGCGTTCGTCGTGGTCATTATTTAACACAAAACTAATAATTAATTAGATAGTTAGTGATTGAACTAATTAGGAAACACAGAGACGTAACCGATTTTACAGCGAATTACATTGAAGCTGATTAGGGCTAGTTCCTCTAGGATTGTGTCCGCGTGTAGACACATTACGTGCACCAATCCTGAAGATTACGTAATGCCGGGCCGAACCGCGGCGGAGGTGTTCGCCATTAAGGGGACCACATACACAGCTTCACTGTTCATTCTCCTGCACAGAGTGGAAGATCACTGACGTTTTTCATTTTTTGGGCGTTTGATTCCAATTCCAAAACAAGTTAAAAAGCTTGAGAAGGGCTTTTACTGTAGCTTGGGGACAAATGTGCAAGCATTGTATAATCACCTCTTTCTAGACCTACAGTCCATTTTTTTCTAGGTGAAAGCACCCTCTCTAACTCCTGGGTTGTAATGGCCACCCATTCGGCAACCTGTAGCGGAAATATTTTTCTGTTAATATTACATACTTGTGGAATCATGTTGTATTCTTTCAAGAGCTTGAGGCTGAATAAAGATGTTCTAGTATATCAGCCTGCCCTTCAAGGGTAGTTTGCATTCCTGGATTTCATAGCAAAGGGGTTGTGTAATCAAGAGAGAATGGAGAAAAGGAACAGGGACCAGATATCAAACCACGAACGAGCACAGTTCGTGAGCAACGCCCATTAGGTTTTCGAAACTTGTAAAGCTTTTTGATGGCATTCAGCTGTTCATAGAAGGCATATAATTTTGCCATTAAAGTTTCTCAGCGTGTCTGCGGGTGTACTTATCTTGAACTTTTGCCATTTTACAGTTCCAGAAGTTTTCTTTTAGCAAATAACGAAGAAAAGTGTTCGGTGTCTGGCTTTTAAGTTTCCTAGAATCATTACATTCCTTACACTACCACGTTTCTATCAGTTTTCTGCGTATTCCCGCAGTTTGGGGATAATTTTGATTGCTACTGCTAGGATGCAGGAGGAAAACTTTTCATTTAGTTCTTCTGTACCTTACAGTAGGTCAGATAGGCTCTCCATTCCTCATTCATTTATTCCCGGGCATGGCTAAGCCGCCAACGGCTACACAGGGGAGGGTAGAACCCCCATGTGTTCGGGCCCGTGGTGTCTCCTCACACCAAATGCCGCAGTTGATCCTGCGGGGTAATCTTTATATGATATCTGTACCTCTTCATTCTTGTGTCTCTGCGTGCAGCAATAAATACCAGGAAAGTAAAATTAAGGCCTACTAGACAACGTACATCAACGGGAAATTTATACTTCAGATAAAAATTGTAACAACACTAACACATGCATCCACAAAGTAACAAGGACGAGACACAAGCGCTTGTCTCGTCCTTGTTACTTTGTGGTTGCATGTGTTGGCGCTGTTACAATATTTAAGTCTAGTATGCACCAACTCGCCCAGAAAGAAGTTTTAATGAAGTACCTTTCTGTATATTGCTTAAGAAATTTTAGAAACCTCATAATATAACCGAAAATAGTGCGTATTCTAAAATATGTTGTTGCACACCACTTCCAGGTTTCATTGTCATTACATTGTAAGGGACAAATATTTTGTTTAGCGCAATACAACGGACACAAGAAAGGCGACCAGAACAAGGCGCTACTTTCAACTGACCTCATTTTATTGCGTCACTTCTTTATAGACAGCCGGAACTAGGGAACATGAGCAGTGAGCACCATGAGCAGGAACCACCAACATCCGATTACTAGAGCGCACTGATGCGACAGAATCTAAAAACGCCATATTCAGCATGTACAAATTTAAAGAAGGCACACTAATGCACTGTGACCCTAACGACTGTATGGAGAATGCTTCCCATAACTCTCGAGTGGTGGTATCGCGGCTCTTTTTCAAAATAATGGTATCACAAAACATGGGATTGCACATGCATATTTTACAATGTTGAGCCAAATGGGAACCTGTGCCTGTTGGTATGGATCGCTCATGTTCTCTAAGGCGCTCGTGAACACAGTGGCCTGACTGCCCTACATACGCTTTGCCACATGACAACGGAATCTTATAAACCACACCGAAGCTGCAATCTACAAACTTCGAGTGGTTCTTTTCACAATCTGGGTTTTTACTTGTTTTAGAAATACGGCTGCACAACATTGACAGTTTGTGAGGAGCAGAAAACACTACCGGAATTTGGTATCTAGTAGCGACATTCTTTAGATTGTGAGCCACTGTATGGCAATACGGCACAACTTCAGGCCTGTTTTCTTGTGTACTACAGTTACTCTTGTGCCGCTTCCCTTTCAGTTTCTGAAGCAACACCTCTGAGACTGACGTCACCGCCGCACTTGGGCATCCCGCAGCCTGTAGCCTATATAACTGTGAAATGAAACTCCGGTTCCCAGAGTGATGACAAGCTTTCATTAACGAAGATTCTAGACACATCAAAGCATTTGCGCGTTTCACAATCTTTGAGTGAGCGTGTACATAGATTTAGGTGCGCGTTAAAGAACCCCCGGTGGTTAAAATTTCCGGAGTCCTCCACTACGGCGTGCCTCATAATCAGAAAGTGGTTTTGGCACGTTAAACCCCATAATTTTTAATCTTTGAGTGCGCAGACGCGTAACGTAAAGGTTCCTTATGTGCACGTGGAGAGTACATCTAACAGGCGTGACCTGCTTGTAAGGATAGCTACATATCTAAAAAAATGGAGATTACCGTTCCTAGATAGCTCATGTATGAAAGTTAAGCCTTTGCCATCGTCATTTATTCGATTTATTTATTTGATAAATACTGCCAGCCTTCAGAGGAGGCCGTGGGTAGGAGTGGACAGTACAAATGAAGGAATGATCAAAAATAAGAAAAGAACACATTACACAAGCCTGGCAAAAAACAGAGTTATAACAGAGCCTTGAACAGAGTTAAAATGCCAGCTACCGTAACGGAGCATTCGTTGTTAGTCTGTTTAATCACACGAAAATCGTCCACATATCTAAAAATTTTGAACTGAGTCATTGTTTAAAGCAATCTTAAGAGCGCTGTCGACAAACGATAAGAAAATATTACAAAGAGCAGGTGACACATATGAACCAACACACACGCCTTTTTTCTGAATAAAAAGCTTATTTTCGAACCAGATAAATGTTGCACTTAGATAAAATTCAAGAAGTGACATGAAATTTTCTGAGAACAACCCGGTCGCACTGCAAAAAGCTACCTCGCCACTTTCTTCGATGCACGTCATCACACTACGTAATAGCTCATCGTGGGGTATTGAATAATAAAGATCTCCAACGTCAACAGAAAAAATGGCGGCTACTGAATGGTTGTCTTCCAGAAAGGAAACAACATCGAAAGAATTCTTTATGCCATGAGGATCATCTATAGTCAATTGCTTCATCTGTTTTTGCAAAAAGCGGCTAACCAAAACCTGCCAGCAGTTGTTTTCACTCACTATTGGACGGAAAGGCACATCCGGTTTGTGCGTTTTTGCAGTGAAAAAGAACCTCTAGAGCAAGCACCTTACATTGCTTTACATCTTTCACAATCTTGGTGACCCTAATATTTTCCAACAAAGAAATGACTTTTGCGTTTAACTTCTCAGCTTTTTCGTTCGCCAGAATGAAGTTCTTGTCGACAGCCTGAATGGCTTTTTTGTTGAAGACAGCAGATGGAGCTATCACGAAATCGCCCTCTTTGTCACTCAGTAACAACCGAAGTTCATTGTCTCTGAAGAAACATACTGCTCTCTTGATCACAACTGTCGAAGGTAGTGCGTTCTTGGTGACGGTCCTACGAAGGCAATCCATTCCATCGAGAAGGCACCGCTCCTGGCCCTCTAGTCCTGCTTGCCTTGCGATGGGCCTGTTCAAGGCCACTAGCTCATGTGCAGGAATTGTTGGTTACGCGCTAAACTTCCGCCCATTCTTTAACAATGCAGCAACTTCGTCAGAAAGGCTGACGTCACCAAGTACCTGGAATCCAGCGATGACAGGTTACGTTTTTTCCTTTCTCTGCGGGAGTCTGAGCCGGAGGAGTAGCAGCAGCTGTGTCCACCAGAATTCTGTAGTCTGAGTTGTTAGATGTCTGTAAAAACGAAACGTCCTCTGGGCCACAATAGAACCATCGTGCGAGTAGCAGACAGTCATCAACCAGTCGTACAAAAGGCGTACCTGCCGCCAAATTTCAGAACGAAGAATCCGACACATTCGCCGCACGTGATCGACGGAGGGTCTGACTTTCTCGAAGAGAGTCGCCACGTCTTGAGGTACATGTCCATTCTTCCTGCAGAACGTAAGCATCCTTGCACGGCACACAGCAAACGCTATGTGACTGACCAGAACAGCAGGTTCAGGAAATGACACCGACACACAAAAATTATGGCCCACAGTAGAAGAAAGATAGTTCAGCACAGTGCGTTGGCGGGCTAGTTGATGCGGATCCATAAATACTTTGTTTAGCGCAATACAACGGACACAAGAAAGGCGACCAGGACAAGGCGCTACTCTCAACTGACATCGTCTTATTGCGTCACTCCTTTATAGACAGCAGAAACTAGAGGAACATGCGTAGTGAGCACCATGTCCAGGAACCAGCAACATCCGATCACAAGAGCGCACTCATGCGACAGACTCTAAAAAACCATATTCAGCACTGTACAAGTTTAAAGAAGGCACACTAATTCACTTTGACCCTAACGACTCTATGAAGAATGCTTGCGATAACTCTCGGGCGGTGGTATCGCGGCTCTTTTTCAATATCGTGGTATCAGGAAACACGGGTTTGCACTTGCACATTTTACAATGTTGAGCCAAATGGGAACCTGTGCCTTTTGGTAGGGATCGCTCATGTTCTCTAAGGCACTCGTGAACACAGTGGCCTGACTGCCCTACATACACTTGGCCACATGACAACGGAATCTTATAAGCAACACCAACGCTGCAATCTACAAACTTCGTGTGGTTCTTTTCACAACCTGGTTTTTTACTTGTTTTAGAAATACAGCTGCACAACATTGACAGTTTCTGAGGAGCAGGAAACACTACCAGAAATTGGCATCCAGTGGCGACATTCTTTAGATTGTGAGCCACTCTATGGCAATATGGCACAGCTTCAGGGCTCTTCTTTTGTGTACTGCAGTTACTTTTGTGCCACTTCCCTTTTAGTTTTTGAAGCAATACCTCTGAGACTGACGTCACCACCACACTTGGGAATCCCGCAGCCTGTAGGCTATTTAACTGTGCAATGAAGCTCTGGTTCACAGAGTGATGACAAGATTCCAGTAACGAAGATTCTAGACACATCAAAGCATTTGCGCATTTCACAGTCTTTGACTGCGCAGACGCGTAAGGTAAAAGTTCCTTACGTGCGCATGAAGAGTACATCCAACAGGCGTGGCCTGCTTGTAACTCTGATATTACTATACACGTCAGGCGACGCGAGCTACATTTGCTATGACTCGCATTCGTGGCTGCACCGGATGCCCACCATATTATTCTGGGTAATGTTGCTCACTGCACCGAGGCAAAAGAACTATCATGGCCGCAGATGCCTTTAAATTATCTCGACCTTGCGAGGCACTACTGCGCTTGCGAGGGCAGCTGTCCGTGCGAACACTCCCTGGCACACACCTGCCTCGGCGGCCCCAACCTACGTACCATTCTGTTACGAGCTTTGATCCCCCCACTGTCCCTTGGGTGCCCCGGTGTTCCTGCGCCACCTGCTTTTTCATAATCTCAGGTGCTCTCCTGAGGCTTCTGTTTGTCGGTTACATGTGCCCTACAGCTGGATCAGCACTTGTAATAATAAAAAACCGATCTATCGTCACGACGCTAGATCGCCACAGCGGCTTCTGCTACATACCGCGCACGTGCGAAGAGATTACGGAACGCCAACGAGAAATTTGACCACAGCTTCGAACTGCTAACTCGTAACCTCGTCGAGCGACATTCCCGCAACAGGCGCCACCGCTGAAAATTGCTGGAAACATTAACAGGGTTATCCTTAGGTTGCAGAAGTACCATCTGCGCAGCCAACATCGACCACACCCACACCATTCTGCAACATAGAATGAATAGCCCAAACACACGGCTGCACGCACACATGATGACACTATAAGCGAGATGCGATGCTGCTACGCTGCTACGGTGTCCAGATTAACACTGACTACTGTCACCAAGTCTGGCAAGCGTCTCGGGAGCTGGCAACTTCAGTGCGTAGCAACATGGCGGCGCTCTTGCTGTTCGCAATTTCAATGCATGGGCCTTATGGGTAGCTTGTCCTCTAGAGTCAGTGTAGTAACTCTATGTCCACTACTTTATTGGCCCTATCTGGAAAGCGTTCTGCAATGGGTGCCGAGTCAGTCGCCACTGAAAGCTGATGGCTTCGCCTAGGCAGTGTTCTCGCCGCATAGTTTGAGTTGAGAAGAGAGGCAGCACGTATGGCAATTCACTAGCTGCGGGGGCCGCCCTTAATCTCGCCAGGGTTTTGACAGCTGTGCCCGCTATCATCGAAATAGATGTAGGAATGCACTTCGCTGATTGTATTGTAAATGCACAATTTTTTAAATTGTAAGTTGGAGATGGACTTCTTGGTAGGCACATCGAGACACAACCACACATTATTTTCGCTAAAACTATTTTCTGAATGCCCTTTCCTAAGTGCCTGTACGCACGTGATACTATGTCTTTAATTTCCTTAGTAAGCTAATGTTTACAAGTGTACATGACCGACAAAACTAGTATCCGTTGATCATACACCTTCTAATACTAACTATAGCACTTGATGCTTCGTTTTCCAGGCGAAACTGCCACATTTTTAAGTACGTTGGAGAAGGCGTTCTTGGTATCGACACTGACGTAGCAAACATTCCTTCGCTTGAAATATATTGCGAATGCATTTCTCTAAGTGTAGTAGTTACCCGCGATTTATTTAATGCACATTACAGTTTGCAGTTGTGGTAGTGACACTGAGACAGAAAACACTATACTTGCGAGAAATACTTGCGAGGCCAGGGCTACCTTGGTAGTTACACTGCCGAGGACGAAAATTACTTTTGCTGGAAATACTTTGGAAACTTCCCTCAATGTAGATGTTCGGCAGATGTCATTTACATACATCGGAGAGGTTGCAACACTCAGGCCGACTAACATTATATTTTGCTAGAGCTATATTTGGAAAGCATTTCCCTAAATAGAATGCATTAAAGGAAAGCGCAAACTTCAAGCGGGACGGGAAGAAAGACAAAGGCAGAAGACGTAGCTTTCACTAGAAATTCCTTTGAAATATACTTCCCTATATGTACTAGTAAGCCATAAGTTAATCTTTAGTCGACAGGGCCTTCTCGGTAGTGAGACTCAGACAGGGAAATATTATTTTTGCTAGGGATTTTTCTGGTATAAACAGCCATGAGTGTAGTACAATCCAACAGTTTCAATTGTTCATTCAATAAGGGCTTTTGGTAATTAAACTGAGAAAGGCAAACATTCTTATTGCTTGAAATAGTTCGGGAATCGACTTCCCAGTAGTAGCAGTTATCCACAGTTTCTTCAGTTTACACTGTAGAGAAGCAAAAGAAAAAAAAACCTTATTGCGGAAATGCATCAGGAATTACGGTCGAGTTATAGGCCAGAGGCACCACAAAGACTTAGAGTGACAAATATAAGTAATTTCTAATGCAAAAGCATAATTGCCAGTTTGGCAACATGATAAAAAGCGTTTCAGTGAGAAGAACAACCTTACAAACCTTACGCTAATACCTAGACTGCTAACATCTACCTGCACTAGTACAAAATAATACAAAACATCTTACACCAGTACTTGGGAGGCAAATATTAGTGCATCAGAAGACAATGACCTTCTTGGTGGTTTGTCTGTGGCTGACAAAGATTATTTTGTCTAAAAGTGCGTTGAAAATAGGCTTCCTCAATTGTAGCAGTGAGCCCCTATCTTTAATTTACATTGAGGAGAGACTGCACCACTGGGGCGCCTGAATCAGCAGGCGCGTCAGTGGTGAGCACTTATCTGAGCTCATAGGCCTTCCCGCATGTAGCCGGCCAAGTGGTGTCTGGGGAAAGGAGGATTCTGGGGCTGTTGAGGTGATGCCGGATGCCCGGACCTTCAGATGTTAAATTTTGTCTAAAAGTACGTTGAAAATAGGCTTCCTCAATTGTAGCAGTGAGCCCCTGTCTTTAATTTACATTGAGGAGAGACTGCACCACTGGGGCGCCTGCATCAGCAGGCGCGTCAGTGGTGAGCACTTATCTGAGCACATAGGCCTTCCCGCATGTAGCCGGCCAAGTGGTGTCTGGGGAAAGGAGGATTCTGGGGCTGTTGAGGTGATGCCGGATGCCCGGACCTTCAGATGTTAAATTTTGTCTAAAAGTACGTTGAAAATAGGCTTCCTCAATTGTAGCAGTGAGCCCCTGTCTTTAATTTACATTGAGGAGAGACTGCACCACTGGGGCGCCTGCATCAGCAGGCGCGTCAGTGGTGAGCACTTATCTGAGCACATAGGCCTTCCCGCATGTAGCCGGCCAAGTGGTGTCTGGGGAAAGGAGGATTCTGGGGCTGTTGAGGTGATGCCGGATGCCCGGACCTTCAGATGTTAAATTTTGTCTAAAAGTACGTTGAAAATAGGCTTCCTCAATTGTAGCAGTGAGCCCCTGTCTTTAATTTACATTGAGGAGAGACTGCACCACTGGGGCGCCTGCATCAGCAGGCGCGTCAGTGGTGAGCACTTATCTGAGCACATAGGCCTTCCCGCATGTAGCCGGCCAAGTGGTGTCTGGGGAAAGGAGGATTCTGGGGCTGTTGAGGTGATGCCGGATGCCCGGACCTTCAGATGTTAAATTTTGTCTAAAAGTACGTTGAAAATAGGCTTCCTCAATTGTAGCAGTGAGCCCCTGTCTTTAATTTACATTGAGGAGAGACTGCACCACTGGGGCGCCTGCATGAGCAGGCGCGTCAGTGGTGAGCACTTATCTGAGCACATAGGCCTTCCCGCATGTAGCCGGCCAAGTGGTGTCTGGGGAAAGGAGGATTCTGGGGCTGTTGAGGTGATGCCGGATGCTCGGACCTTCGGATGTTAAATAATCAATAATCAAACAGCCCACACGCGTACAAAGACATGCAAGCTTGGTTCTAGATTTGGTATTTGTGAATAGAGCTTTTTCGGAACATACCATTCCAGTGGAACAAGGGCTGTCCGATCATGAACTTGTAAGCCTGTCAATTCCTCTTCTTAAATGCAGTAGCTACTAAAAATCTCCCATTCAGTATTTTAAGGACTATTCCCGAGCTGACGATGCTCGTGTGCTTGAATACATGAAAACCGTACTTGCAGACTTTCATGACGGCGCCCCAAACACGGGCGCTCTTTGGGACAAATTTGTTGAGAGGTGTCATTACTGTATGAACAACTTTATACCAAGCAAACGCAAACAAACACACAGGCGTATACCCTGGATGACTCGTGAAGTCAATAAATTGAAAAGTTAAACGGCTAAGAAAGCAGCATGCGCAGTGCACAGTTATCAGCGATCACCAAAGAATCCTTGCACAAGCGATGCCTCACGCAAAGGGTAACTACTTTAAAACTAATGCCCCATTTTATAAAGAATAATCCTTCCAAGTTCTAGAATTATCTTAGTGAAACCAAGAAAGCAATTTCGAAGATATCAGTTGGCGATAGCATGGTTACAAATTATGAAGATATAGCAAATCATTTTAACGCCTATTTTCATAGCGCGTTTTCAGCATCCGGACCATGTACGCCTACCGCAATCTCATTTCAACCATACGAAGTCAATTTTATTTAATATCCTGGTTTGGTTTCTATGCTTTTAAACTTAAAGACGAAAAAATGTCGTGGTCCTGATGATCTTCCAAATGTGTTTCTTCGACGATACGCCGAATGCGTTGCCAAGTTCCTTTTTATTATTTTTAATAGTTCCTTGCTAACAGCAACCTTGTCCCGTGAATGGAAGAGGGCCCGGCTAATCCCTATGTTGAAAAAAGGCGACAGATTAATACTGTCTAATTAGAGACCGATATCTTTACCTTCCTCATGTTTTAAACTTATAGAACGTATTATATGCACTCAAATCACAGAATTCCTTCACAAACACTCCATATAAACAAGTTTTCAGCACGGCTTTAGAAAGAAGTATTCGACAGTGACGCAACTCGTCGCTGTTACGCATGAGTTTGCCAAAGGTCTTGCTAATAATAATCAGATAGACACGATTTTTTTAGATTTCTGTAAGGCCTTTGATAAAGTTCCTCATGACGAACCAATCTATAAGCTAAACAACATTGGTCTTCCGAAGGTGTTGGTCGCTTGGGTGTCCGAATATTTAAGAAATCGGCTGCAGTTTGTCACAGTCGAGGGTCTAAATTCGCGCCCTCTACCAGTCACGTCGGGTGTGCCCCAAGGCAGTGTGCTAGGGCCCTTGCTATTTTTGTGCTATATAAATGACATCGTAGATATATTTGATCAAATTGTTCAAATTCAATGGCTCGCAGATGACTGTGCATTATTCCGTGAAGTTTGCAGCATACACGATCAAGAAGAACTAAACAAAAATCTAGATTACACATTACAATGCTGCAACCAGTGGGGCATGGTCGTAAATGCGCAAAAACGGTTTCCATTTCTATAACTAAAGAAATAACCCCTTTTCAGTATGCTTACTCCCTAGGTTCACCTACGGGTAGTCGTGCCGATAGCTACAAATATTTAGGCGTAATGTTCACTGCCAACCTCTCCTGGAATCCACACGTTGATAACATTTGTTCTTCTGCTTTCAGAAAGTTGTGTTTCTTAAGAAACAAGCTTGACCCGCCGTGGTTGCTCAGTGGCTATGGTGTTAGGCTGCTGAGCACGAGGTCGCGGGATCGAATCCCGGCCACGGCGGCCGCATTTCGATGGGGGCGAAATGCGAAAACACCCGTGTACTTATATTTAGGTGCACGTTAAAGAACCCCAGGTGGTCAAAATTTCCGGAGTCCCCCACTACGGCGTGCCTCATAATCAGAAAGTGGTTTTGGCACGTAAAACCCCATATATTATTATTATAAGAAACAAGCTTCGTAATTCACCACCAAATGTAAAACGTCAATGCTATCAATCATACATCAGACCAAAGCTAGAATATGCAAGCATAGTATGGGACCCTTATACAAAACGTAACATTGATAAACTCGAAAGAATTCAAAGAAAGGCTGTCCGATTTATCAGTTCTAAATTTTGTCGTGTGGACTCTCCGTCGGAACTAATGACAGCCAATAACATACTCCCCCTTCAGTACAGAAGAAGGCAATTTGGCTTGGGCTTCTTGAATTCTATCCTTAACCAGAAATTTGCTATTGACCCTTCATTGTATTTATCCCCCTATCAACAAGATATACACGGCATCAACAACCAAGATCTTTAACACCATATTTCGCGAAAACAGATGCTTATAAATTTTACTTTTTCCCGCACACAGTGTCTCAATGGACTTCTATACCAGAGCGTGATCGTCTTGCCATCGTGACCCGCCGTGGTAGCTCAGTGGCTATGGTGTTAGGCTGCTGAGCACGAGGTCGCGGGATCGAATCCCGGCCACGGCGGCCGCATTTCGATGGGGCGAACTGCGAAAACACCCGTGTGCTTAGATTTAGGTGCACGTTAAAGAACCCCAGGTGGTCAAAATTTCCGGAGTCCTCCACTACGGCGTGCCTCATAATCAGAAAGTGGTTTTGGCACGTAAAACCCCAAATATTATTATTACTTGCCATCGTGTAGCATTGTATACATTTAGCCATCGTGTTCATTTTTTTCTATTTGTTTGTCTCTGGATGTAATACACAATGCATGTGCACCCATATACTAAATGTGATTGGTTAAAAAAATGCCCGACCTGCTTGGACCACGTTGTGTGATCTGCAGTATGTATAAATAAATAAATAAATAAATGAATGAATGAATGAATAAATAAATAAATAAATAAATAAATGTTCGGAGGCCTCCGTGGCCTCTGCTTCACATAAACGGCGCTCCAGACGGACACACCTTGAGGAAATTGGAAATCAACTTTTCCTGTCCTCTTCGTCTATCTTCACCATCCTCTCTCACTTTAATTTTTCCAGTCGTCAGCTCACTCCCTTGCATTTTAAATTTTCTGGGCAGCAAGGGTTAACTTTGTTCCATTATCCAGTCTTGATCGAGAAGAAAGGGGTTAACTGAGGGGCTGGATTTTTATATCATATTTTTTCATAGTTATTCATGTCATTCATATCATTTTTTTAATCGTATCATGAGCAGCCAACAAACAAAGATACCAAAGAAAACACAGGGGAAATTACTTCTAGTCAGTAATTAAATTAAAGAAATGATAAATTCATGGCAAGGAAAGCAGATGAAAGAACAACTTGCTGCAGGTGGGGAACGACTCCACGTGTTCGCATTACGCGTGCATCTAAATGTCTAAGTGCCTAAGAAGCACAATTGCACATGGCTACAAGGCCTCAGAGATATCAAGTGGAGATCTCCTCCAAGGAAAGAATAAGTAGAAAAGCTGGCTAAACTCACCGGCATTGGTGACATGAACATGGCAAAATATGCACTTCGTTTCTCTCAACACAAGCATGGTAGTAATACCGGGCTATTTCCTGAACCTTAGTGATGAAGTATTCCTTTAAACCTAATGAAGCTACAAATAATAACACTTCGGCAAAATGGCCAAGAAACTCTCACGAAATATGTGATATTCACATGTTGTAGCAGTGCTGTGCCAAGTTGACTTGATGGAGGATATTCGAAAATCATCGTCAGATCATACATGCCGACACCGAGGCGCTGCTTCAGGTCGCAGAGGTTCGACGATGCATTACAATCATGTAGGGGAACGAAACATGTGTATAGTGCCAACTACCATACTTCTTAGCACTGCAATACTCCGGCACAATATGTCAATTACTCGGGGCTGCCGTTGGTGGAAGGAAAGAATAATTCATCATCACCCGGATGCAGGGGAAATATTCCATTCTATCAAGCGAGGAAAGGCTAGCGCATTCAACTCAAGGTTTGCCAGTGCGGCACAGCAGGGGGCAGTGCTACACCGGTTTCCCGGGTCTACAGGGTCATTGTAGACCCGGGTCATTGTTTCCCGGATCTACAGGATGCATTGTGTTTCTGTAGAAACTTCATCCTTCCCTTGGTGGCAGTGCTGTTCCATCATGATCGAAGATGGGCCCGCAGGCCCCAGTGTCACAGAGGCCGAAGCTGATTCTAACTCCATGGCTCGAGACGCGTATCTCGAAACCTTGCTCTTGATGATTCAGCGCATCGGAGAAGGCGATGGAGGTCGACGCAAAAACGCCGGCGTCATCGATGCAAGAAAGTGGGGCTCCCTGCAGCGCGGCAAGAAGAACAAACTTGTTGTAGCTGCGCCAAAAAAGTGATAGGTAGCCTAAATCGTTATCGTCCTTGCGTACATATATATTGACAGGTGTATTTGTTCATCTTTATCGGGTGACCAAACTTCACCGCCTAACAAATGTTATCGCACAGCGCAAGTCCAGCCTGCAGGTATCGTAATTATTTGAAATGTTATCGATGGATCTACCCGCTGTCTGTTGTCACTGAACCTTGTGTAATCTGATCTCATGTTTGCTTTGCGTGAATGGGGTAGAACGTTCTGGAAGACACGGGGGCACCAGCGATTACTCTGGAACCTTCAATGACTGATATATAAAAGCCGACGCGTTTCAAGAACTCAAACGACGCATCCAGTAACAACTGGTACTTGCGCACTTCGACGAAGACACCGATACGAAAATCCACACTGACGTCAGTAGACTAGGCCTCGGTGCCTTCCTAGTCAAGAGGAATGATGGACTTCAACGTGGTAGCTTACGCTGCCCGGTCGCTGTTAAAAGCGGTAGGCAATTATTCTACGACCGAAAAGGAATGCCTTGCCATCATACTACAGCAAAATTTCGCCATTACCTCTATGGCAGACTGTTCAAAGTAGTAAGCTACCATCACACCTTGTGTTGGCTAGTGACTTCAAAGGACCCTCAGGATGCCTGGCACGGTGAACCCTCAGACTGCAGGAATATGATATTAGTGTAATAAACGCTGTCCTGTGTGTCCCTGCCTTCTGTCTTGGTCGTGTTGTGCTGCCACTTCAAGATGTTCAACCAGTACCGTCTCGCCCAAATGTCGATCCTTCTGTAGTAATTTACAAGTTCGAACGAAAACGCTGATGCCGACTGCCTGTCTTGCGCTTCCGTGGACCCGCCGCCCATAGATGACGAAGACGACGCCGCCGTTTTAGCTAGAATAAGCACAGACGATTATGCCGAACAGCAGCGAGTGCACCCCGAGCTAAGAATCCTTGCTGAGTACTTGGAAGGCAAGATGGACTTTGTCCCGGGGATATCTAGACGCAGATTGCCTTCGTTCGTTTTGCGAAATCACGTCCTGGTGAAGAACTTTTCCCTAGCCCGTGCAAATTACCTCCTCGTGGTGCCTGCAACACCGAGGTCGAGAGTCTTGCACGCCCTACACGACGAACAGACAGCCGGGAACTTTGGGTTTTCCCATGCACTTGCAACGATACAAGAGAAGTATTACTCGCCGCGTCTGACCACACATGTCGCCCGTTACATCAAGACTTGCCGTGACTGCCAATGACGCAAGACACCGGCAACGAGGCCAGCGAGATTACTACAACCGATCGAACGATCTTGCCGACCGTTTCAGCAGACTGGGATGAATTTGTTGGGACCATTTCCTGTCTCAACATCAGGAAAGAAACGGGTCGTCGTGGCTACAGACTACTTCCCCCGCTTCGCTGAAACGAAAGCTCTGCCGAAAGTTAGAGCAGCAGATGTGGCGAAATTATTCGTCGAGAACATCCTGCTGCGACATGGTGTCCCAGAGGTCCTCATCACCGACAGAGGAATAGCGTTAGCAGTAGAGCTCACCCAATCACTTTTGCAATAAAGCCAGACATACCACAGAAGGACAAGGGCACTACCACCCGCAGACGAATGGTCCTACGGAGTGGATGAACAGGACCCTCGCCGACATGCTGAATGTACGTCGACGTCGAACACAAGACCTGCGATGCCGTCCTGCGTACGCGACCTCCGCTCACAACACGACAGTGCAAGAAACAACACGGATCACGTCGTGCAAGCTGATTTAAGGAAGGAACCCGACGACGACAACTCTCGGCACCATGCTGCCGCACCTCACCGACGAAGAAAATGTCGGGGTCGCCGCCTATCTCCAGCACGCCGAAGAAGCCTGACAGCTCGCCCACTAGCGCATTAAGAACGTGCAGACTACCGATAGCCGACACTACAACCTCTGACGACGCTACATGAAATACCAGCCCGGCGACAGTGTTTGGATTTGGACCACGATACACCAACGAGAACTCAGTGAGAAACTATTGCGATACAAGGTCACCCAACGTATTGGCGCACTGGACTATGTGGTCGTGGCAGATGACATTTCGCAATCACAGTGGCACCACGCACTACCTGAATTTGTCTACGTGCTGCTTATTAAGCCCTTTTTACGCAGGCTGACTAACTTCGTTATTTGTCGTTTTTTTACTACGGGTGTTTTTGCTTATCACTTTCGTTTGTTTGCAGCATTGGGACGATGCTTTTTAAGAGGAGGTATTGACACGTGTAGTTTATCATTCGGGTGACCACGTTTCAGCGCTTAACAAATGTTATCGCAAAGCGCAGGACGAGCCTGCCTGTATCGGAACTTAACCCTAAACCTTGAACCCTGGAGCCTGGAGTAACCCTGTACCTCGAACCCAGAACTATTACGTGAAACTCTTGCCTCTGCTTCGAGTTGTGGATGAATTCGACTTCACCCTGCCATCTGCGAGCGTCCTGGTTAACCCAGATTGTAGAGCGGCTGCGCCGCAAAGGCGTTGTTCCAGGGATCGAGTCCCAGACCAGGAGGAAATTTTCTTCAACTGCAAGGCTTTTTCTTTCGAGGAACCCGTATGCATTCCCTTTCTGACAATTTGCTACGCTTAGGTCGATGTCTCATTTTCTTTTTATTAATCACTTCTCTCCAGCTTGGGGGTTTCCGCGGGACTAATATGTCATACTCTTGCCTTTGCTTTGAGTTCATGGGTTCCACTTCGCCCTGCCACCTGGTAGCCGCCTGGTTAGCTCAGATGGTAGAGCGGCTGCCCGGGAAAGGCGGTAGGCCAGGGTTCGAGTCCCGGACTAGGCCAAATTTTTCTTCAACTGCGGGGCTTTTTCTTTCAATGAACCCGCAGGGGTTTCCTTTATAGGAATTTGCTACACTTGGGTGAATGTATCATTTTCCTTTAAATATTTTTGAGTACATCAGAAAAATACTAGACTTTATTCCGCTACTCTATTGCGTTCTGTGTTCGAGAAACGCACCTGAAATCCTCGAACACAAACCGCTACAGAGTATTCCGCACGGATCTTGATTAGACGCTGGTTGCTTGCCACCATATACGTCTTAAAGCAAATCTAGAAGCAGCAACTACTAGAGCAATTATATTCGGCGGGCTTGTGGCATGGTGCTCCGTGTATTTCCTGCCTCACTACCACCGCAAACTCAAGACAATTTGCGCCTCTAATTAAGCAGCTTCCCGAGCACTATATATTGTTACGTGTTACGGCAACTCAAGGCGAAGGGTACTGGCAGAGCAGTGAATAAGAGCAGAATGAGCGGAGAGAAAGTCGAGGCCGAGAATTAGGTCGTGGGGGCAATGAGCAATCACGGTGAAGAGGACAGGAATGTGGCGGCCGGCGATGCTGACACGTGGCGTACACATGCCGATGATAGGCACAGTACCGTCATCCGCAACGCGGACGACACCTGCCGAAGGTGGGGTGAGGAGCTTGTCCAGTCGTCGTCGGAAGGCAGCACTCATAATAGGAACATGTGCGCCTGTACCGATGAGTGCAGTAACAGGATAGCCGTCAACGTCAACGCCAAGAAGCTCTTGGTTCGTAGGTAACGTGAACAGAGGATTTGAGGGCAGGGTCGACAACGCAGCTTCACCTCCAGAAACTGCTGTGCCTAGTTTTCCGGCTGGGTAGGGGGTCGATAGGCGGCGAAGAGAAGCGACGGCGTTGGGGCCAACGAGACTGAGGGCGTCGAGGTTAGGGCGAGCGGCTGTAGCGAAGCTTCGGAGCAGGGGCATTAGCGGCAGTGGGTTCATGGCGGGTGGCATAGGGAAAAGAAGGCCCGAAAGGCGTGGGAATAAGTGGCGGCGTATGGCCAAGGAGATGTTAGCCATCGGTTGCAGGAGTGACGAGCGACGTGGCCGATGCTACCACAATAAAAGCAGATCAGCCTGTAATCAGGGGTACGCCATTCGGGCGGGTTGCGGCGTGATGTGGCAGAAAAGGACTGCCGGGGCCGAGGAGGGCTGGTAGAGAACTGGGGAACGCTGGGTTGAGACGTTGAACACACAGAGCTCAGACCCATGTTCTCAAATTCCTGTCTGACTACGGCCTGAATCATCGCAATCGTGGTTGCTGGCAGATCGCAAGGTGTCGCGGAGAAAGCTGGTGAACAGGCGGCCTTGAGCTCGCGGGGAACAGTATGGATTACGTTGTCACAGGTGGTGGTCTGACGTGGTCGACCCTCACATGTCGACGTAGCAGCAGTGTTGGGTAGGCGCGTGATGTGGTGTGTGATACGGCGGCTGTTAGCTTGTTCAAGGCGACGGCATTTTTTTATGATGGCGTCGATAGTCGAGGCGTTGCCAAAAACAAGTAAATTGAGAGCGTCGTTGGCGATGCCTTTTAGAACATATGACACTTTATCTGCTTCAGACATAGCATCGTCATCTTTGCGGCATAGAGCCAAGACGTCGAGGGTGTATGAAACGTATGGCTCTGTAGGTGTCTGAACACTAGACTCAAGAGCCTTTCTCACGGCCACCTTGCGACCAATGGGGTCGCCAAGCAGTACCCGTAGGTTTTCTTTGAAACTGTCCCAACTGGTTATGGCGTCGTCATGCGTTTGGTGCCACACTCGTGGGGTGCCGCCGAGATTAAAGATGACATTTGCGAGCATAAGCCTTGGGTCCCACCTGTTATTAGCACTGACGTGTTCATAGAGCTTGATCCAGTCGGCATCGTGTCGGCAGTCGGCAACACAGCGCTGTGTATGTCGTCTTTGCTGTCCTTGTCCTTTGCGCTGTACGTTATTTTTGATCATGGATTACCAACTAGCCCAAGCAACCACCCTAGTCCTGTCCTTACGCACCAGAGAACACACCAGGGTCGCGATGTTGGGCGACCGTGATGAATGGAGCATTTGGACAAGCCGAAGCCGTTGCAGAGGTGGTCTTGTCAACGGGAGGCATGAGGCATGGTGACAAGCTCGAAGCACCGACTACCTCAGAGTTCCATGTTGAGGAAGGGGATCGCTAACCTCCACCAGAATGTTAAGTGTAGAAAGACACAGACGAAAGAGGCTACTTAGAGGCTATTTATACTGTAGCCAGACAACCAGGCCGACACTTGCCCGCGCCAAGGCACAGACCAACTTCATCGTCGTTATCGCGGCGGCTCGTCTCTAGAGTCATCATCATCATCATCAGCTTGGTTACGCCCACTGCAGGGCAAAGGCCTCTCCCATACTTCTCTAACCACCCCGGTCATGTACTAATTGTGGCCCCATGTCGTCCCTGCAAACTTCTTAATCTCATCCGCCCACCTAACTTTCTGCCGATCCCCGCTACACTTCCCTTCCCTCGGAATCCAGTCCGTAACCTTTAATGACAATCGGTTATCTTTCCTCATTAGATGTCCTGCCCATGCCCATTTCTTTTTTTTATTTCAACTAAGATTTCATTAACTCGCGTTTGTTCCGTCACCCAATGTGCTCTTTTCTTATCCCTTAACGTTACATCCATCATTCTTCTTTTGATAAGTCGTTGCGCCGTCCTCAATTTAAGTAGAACCCTTTTCGTAAGCCTCGAGGTTTCTACCCCATACTTGAGTACTGGTAAGACACAGCTGTTATACACTTTTCTCTTGAGGGATAATGGCAACCTGCTGTTCATGATCTGAGAATGCCTGCCAAGCGCAACCCCGCCCATTCTTATTCTGCTGATTATTTCAGTCTCATGATACGGATCCGCGGTCACTACCTGCACTAAGTAGGTGTATTCCTTTACCACTTTCATTGTCTTGCTACCTACCGTAAATTGCTGCTCTCTTCTGAGACTGGTAAACATTACTTTAGTTTTCTGCAGAATTATTTTTAGACCCACCCTTCTGCTATGCCTCTCCAGGTCAGTAAGCATGCATTGCAGTTGGTTCCCTGATTTACTAAGCAAGGCAATATCATCAGCGAATCGCAAGTTACTAAGGTATTCTCCGTTAACTCTTATCCGCAATTCTTCCCAATCCAGGTCTCTCAATACCTCCTGTAAACACATTGTGAATAACATTTGAGAGACCGTATCTCCCTGCCTGACGCCTTTCTTTATTGGGATTTTGTTGCTTTCTTTATGGAGGACTACGGTGGCTGTGGATCCGCTAAAGATATCTTTCAGCATTTTTACATAGGGCTCGTCTACACCCAGATTCCTTAATGCCTCCATGACTGCTGAGGTTTCGACTGAATCAAACGCTTTCTCATATTCAATGAAAGCTATATATATATAAAGGTTGGTTGTATTTGCACATTTCTCTATCACCTGTTTGATAGTGTGAATATGGTCTATTGTTGAGTAGCCTTTACCGGATCCTGCCTGGTCCTTTGGTTGACAAAAGTCTAAGGTGTCCCTGATTGTATTTGCAATTAACATAGTAAATACTTTGTAGGCAACGGGCAGTAAACTGGTCGGTCTATAATTTTTCAAGTCCTTGGCGTCCCCTTTCTTATGGATTAGGATTATGTTAGCGTTCTTCCAAGATTCCGGTACGCTCGAGGTCCTGACGCATTGCGTATACAGGGCGGCCAGTTCTTCTAGAACAATCTGCCCACCATCCTTCAACAAATCTGCTGTTACCTGATCCTCCCCAGCTGCTGATTTCAAATTCCTCTAGGCTATTATCTCTTCCATTATCGTCGTGGGTGCCACTGGTACTGTATAAATCTCTATAGAACTCCTCAGCCACTTGAACTATCTCATCCGTATTAGTAACGATATTGCCGGCTTTGTCTCTTAACGCATACATCTGATTCTTGCGAATTCCTAGTCTCTTCGCTGCTTTTAGGCGTCCTCCGTTCCTGAGAGCACGTTAAATTTTATCCATATTATACTTCCTTATGTCAGCTGGCTTACGCTTGTTGATTAACTTCGAATGTTCTGCCAGTTCTATTTTAGCTGTAGGGTTAGAGGGGTTCATACATTGGCGTTTCTTGATCAGATCTTTCGTGTCCTGCGATAGCTTACTGGTATTCTGTCTAACGGAGTTACCACCGACTACTATTGCACGCTCCTAATGATGCCTGTAAGATTGTCCTTCATCGTTTCAACACTAAGGTCCTCTTTCTGAGTAAAAGCCGAGTATCTGTTCTGTAGCTTGATCCGGAATTCCTCTATTTTCCCTCTTACCGCTAACTAATTGATCAGCTTCTTATGTACCAGTTTCTTCCGTTCCCTCCTCAAGTCTAGGCTAATTCTAGTTCTTACCATTCTATGGTCACTGCAGCGCACCTTGCCGAGCACGTCCACATCTTGTATGATGCCAGAGTTAAAGCACACTATTAAGTCTATTTCATTTCTAGTCCCGTCATTCGGGTTCCTCCACATCAACTGTCAGCTATCGGGCTTGTGGAAGAAAGTATTCATTATCCGCATATTATTCCGTCCTGCAACCTCTACTAATAACTCTCCCCTGCTATTCCTAGAACCTATGCCATATTCCCCACTGACTTGTCTCCAGCCTGCTTCTTGCCTACCTTGGCATTGTAGTCGCCCAGCAGTATAGTGTTTTTTTTATTTTACCCATTGCCTATTCCACGTCCTCATAGAAACTTTCGACTTCCTTGTCATCATGACTGGATTTAGGGGCGTAGACCTGTACGACCTTCAATTTGTAGCTGTTATTAAGTTTCGCAACAAGACCTGCCACCCTATCGTTAAGGCTATAGAATTGCTGTTTGTTACCAGTTTTATTCTTAATTATCAGCCATCCGACTCCTAGTTCTCGTCTCTCCGCTAAGCCCAGGTAGCACAGGACGTGCCCGCTTTTTAGTACTGTATATGCTTCTTTTGTCCTCCTACCTTCACTGAGCCCTATTACATCCCATTTACTGCCCTCTAATTCCTCCAATAACACTGCTAGACTCGCCTCACTATATAACGTTCTAGTGTTAAAAGTTGCCAGGTTCAGATTCCAAATGCGGCCTGTCTCTTGAGTATTTCCCGATAATATCGTAATAATATTAACAGGTGACCCTAATGCCCATAACTGGCTGCGGTACGGCCCTCTTTGTGACGCGCGAGGTCATACCATCTAAATCTTTATGTTCCGGTACGGCTTTGGTGAATAGAAATGAACCTACCATCTATAGCGTTGGAGATAAATTATATTCTGCCCTAGATTGAAGAGTACCTTCAGCAGAAATTATGCTATATCTGCACTGAAAGGCATACAAAACCCCTATTGAAGAGGCCATATTCCCGTAGTCCTGAGCTATACCACACAAACTGTAAATCCTCCGTATGCAGATCAGTCGAAAACGGAATCAGCTGACAGGGTATAGTATGGCCAACTAACGTTTCTGAAACGAGATGACTTAGCAGCCTTTAGCATAGATGACACCGTGGCGTACATGACTGCTTTTATTCTTGACGCTGGATCCAAGTTCATTCCACAAACGAATGGATTTCCTTGTAAACGAAACGTTACTTGAAGAAATGAAGAATGTAAGAACACTTGTACAAAAAAAACTAAACAAAGCTTGAGGATTATTACGTGCGTCTGTAGAAAATCATCAATTTCAAACGCATCAAATCACCAGTCCAGCGTGAAACCTTGCAAATGTGCTTATCAAAAATCGGATGACATGCAGGTGAGGCTTGCAGAAGGGTCAGGAAAACAACAAGTCTGCCGCAACACCGAGTTCCTTTAGTAAATAATCCAGGTAATGACCTAGAAGGTAAGGCGAACTCACTCGGAGCTCACATACGCAGGGCATGTAGCTCTTCCGATTATTCTCTTGAATTTTTAAGACATATCCAGCTGTCAGAAAGGAAGGCACTTGAGCGTAAATGCAGATCACCTCACTAGTATAACAGTCGTTTTAATATAGCTAAACTGCAAGTAGCACTTAACTCCTATAATAAGTTTGTGCCATGCAATAACCGCAACGCTTGCGGTATGATGAAACACCTACACCCGAAATGGTTAAGAACACTTCTTTCACTCTTTCGTGTTGTATGGGCAGCTGCGTACTTCGCTACCTATTGGAGAGAGGCTATTGTAGTATCAATTCTTAAAGATGGAATGGACCCGTCCTTGTCGGCAAGCATTTACAAGCTGTCTATGGACCGGAACCTGCACAAGGCGCGTAGAGAAGCAAGAGCGGAGTACGTGCAGAGAACCTTGGCGAACAAGCACAACACAAGGTATACGGACGCGGCAACGTTCGTCAAAGACGGAAGACACAACAGCAGAGCAGTGGCGTCGGTGGTTAATTCGGACCTCAAGGAGATCACCAGAGCATCACTACAGGACTGCACAGTAGTCGAGGCCGAAGAGGCAGCTGTGACTCTGGCAGCACTGGAGGGCTATCGATCTGGCAGGTCCCTAATAATAATAAGAGACTCTCAAGCAGCATGCCGTAATTATACAAACTGCAGAATTGGGCGCAGAGCACGCCACATACTCTGCTCATGCGACCCGGGAAACAAAGTTCAGCATACCATAATCTGGGTACCAGGGCACACTGGCATAACAGGGAACCAAGAGGCGGATAGGACAGCTCGAAGGCATACCAACCGGGCGTCCGACACATCCAGCCTTGAGGAACCCGAGTCAGTACCCATGGGCTACTCAGATATCTTAAATTATTATAAAGGGGTCAGACTGAGGTACCCACCCCCGGTTAAGGGTCTAAGTAGAGAGGATGCTGTTGCATGGCGGCAACTACAGATGGGTACTTTCCAGAATCTAAACCTTCTGAATAAAATGTTCCCTACACAATATGAGGCTAAGTGCCCATGGTGCGGAGAGAAACCAGATCTGTACCACATATCATGGGCCTGTCAAAATATTGAGTCCCCAACTGTCTATAAAATTAAAAACCCGAGTGCGGAACAGTGGGAGAGTATGCTTTCCAGCGTGAGCTTGAGCGGCCAAGAGCGCCTAGTAGAGCGAGCTCACGGGTTGGCCATACTCAGTGGAGCCTTGGACTAGGGCACCAACCCTGTGATTGCAGACAGAAGAATCCATCAGAAGATGGAAGAGGCCGTCTGAAGCCGCGAAGATCTCTTTTCTAGAGCCCAATAAATGTTTTCCTATCCGATACAAGCTGTCTGTAAATTCTGAGAAAAAGAGAAATCGACGCCTGATTCATTTGTTATAAATGGACCGTCAAATAGATCTATTCCAGTGCGGTTACAGGGAAGGTGGGTGAACAGCTGATCACCTTGCCCTCATTGAGTCAATCATTAGAGACGTATTTACGCACAAAAAAGTTTCTCTAAGTATTTCTAGGACTTAGAAAAGGCCTATGAAAGGACATCGCGCTATGGAATCCTGCAACATGTGTCTGCCATTGGTATCCGGAGTAACATGTAAACTATAGTAAAGAACTATCTGCCAAATGCAATATTTCGTCTCAGAAATAAGTGGCAATACTCTTTGGAGGACCTTTATGAAAGAGACTGGAGTGCCACAGGGGAGTGTACTGAGCTGCGTGGTTCTTGTGGTTAAAATGAATTATTCGCGTGCATCATTACCACCAACAATGTTTTACTGTGCATACGTAGATTCTAAGTCGTTTGACTTAGCCACCTTAGAGCGAGATGTTTAGCTTGGTCTGAAGAAAGTGTGAAAACAGACAAAAAAGAATGGATTTATCCTGAATGCGATCAAAAGCTCCTGCCTTCTATTAACCAAGAAAACAGGCCAAGTTCAGACCCCAATGTAGAGCTTTATGGACAGCAGTTATCTGTAAACACACACCGCAAATATTTAGATGCCATATTACACTCGAAACTTAACTTCGTTCCGCACACAAAATACCTAAACCAGAAATGTTGAAAAATAAAGACCCTTCTTATAATTTATTCACATATGAGGCAATGATAGGAAGTGCCTAATGAACCTTTACAAGTGTCTCGTAGGTACAAGTATGGACTATGACCGAAGTGTATTAGTTTGCTAGAGTAAGCGCCTTAAAGATACGTGATCCAATTATTCACTTAGAAATCCGGCTGGCCGCAAATAACTTCAGGAGAAGTCCTGTAAAATTCTTCATGTAGAATCGGATCTGTGGTCACTTATTCTGAAAATGTGTTATGCATGTTTCATTTATGCTCTAAAGGTACATCTCAACCAAGAATATCGTTATGATCCAACTGTGTACAAACTGACATGTGCCACTTTTTTTTTCAGAACCAACCTGTAGTGACTGAACACGTCCCACTGCATGTACGGACATCCCGCTAGGTGGAGAGAAGTAATTGTTAAAAGGAAAAGCAGCCGTCCACTTGCTCGTAGTAATTGCTACAAAACTATCCCATGCGCGGTACTCGAAAGAAAAGCCCCACAGTTGAAGAAAAAGTTGTCCTGGTTTTTCCCGGAACAGGGCGATTTTTTGTTGTTGAATTCGTCCCGGACCAGGGCGAAAGTTTCTTCAACTGTGGGGCTTTTCTTCAGAGGAATCCCGATGCGTTTCACTTGTAGCAATTGCTACGAATGGGTTACAACGGACGAAGGAAGGCGATACGGAACAACCACGTAGGCGCACTAACAACTGAGCTTTTTATTTCTTGACACAAGAAAAAATAGCTGCTGCCAAGGATCAAATAGCAAGAAAAACAGGGCCGTCATCTGCATCCCAGAACGAAAACACGATACAGAACAGCGTTTAAGGGTTGCTCCCAAGATACGCCAGTTTCTTTGTCGAAAGAGGAACTGAGGGTTTACTGATACAAGCATCACCACGCTTTTTGATCTCAAGCGCTTCCAACATCTCTCTTGTCAGTTGATCATCAGCTCTGTTCAAAACACAGGTTCTATTAAATCTGGAATGAACTTGCAAGCCGTGCAATGAACACTAATGTGACCGGAGAGCTGGTTTTTCATCTTATATAGATGCTCATGCAATCTGTCATTCAGGCATCTGCCCGTTCGACCTACATATGATGAACAACGCGACAAGGGAACCGAATAAACTACTTTTTTTACACATCCGACATGCTTCTGCCCATGTTTTTTTCTGCACACCTGTTTATTTTCCCGATGTCCTGCATTGACCGTGACACACATCGAACCAAGGTGGTTCGGAGCGAAAAATAAAAACCATACACCAAATCGTTAGCCTATTTTTTCAGATTGTGAGACATGCCGTGAACATATGGGATGATAGCACACCTAGCTCCAGAAGGGCCTGCTCGACCCTAGTCTACAACGTTAGGTTCCTTGAGCTGCCTGAGCATTTTTTTCTGCAACAGCTATGATCACATGGTGAGGATAATGTGCCCCTTTGTGGTGGCTGATCTGATAATGAAAACTGCTTTGCAGCCGAGGCACGCATGACTTGTTAAGTGCGTTGGTTAGAAATGATTGAAAGATGCCTATTTTTTATTACTTTTGAGTGAGCTGAACTGAATGAGAGGATGGGTTTGCTAGCCCTTGGCTTGAGCTGCCAGCACACAAGAAACGATGAGAAAGTGATTTCCAAACCTAAAAATCTTAAACAGTTATCGGCTTGATGCTCGTGAGTCAGGGTGAGAGGATACAAGGCTGTTTTAAAGTCTCACAACAATAATGATGAGTGGGTCTCCCATTCTGGAATGTCACATTCAAAGAAAACAAAAAAAATCATGAAATGGGAATGTATTTCGCTAGAATAGCAGCTTGGGCTTGTTGGTTTTTCATCCTGCTAGTAACAGCGCAAAATATAGACAAGGGACGAGACAAGAAGACAAAAAGCCGCGTTTCTTTCGGAATAAACGTTGTTGAAAGTCAGCGCTTGTGGTGTCTTCTTGTCTCGTCCCTTGTCTATATTTTGCGCTGTTACTAGCAGGATGAAATGGGAGTGCCACTTAAAAGCTGTTTTGTATTGAGTTTTCGTTGTGCGATGCAGATGACGGCAGTGTTTTTTCTTGTTGGTATGATCCTTGGCTGCAGCGATTTATTCCTGTGTCAAGAAATAAAACGCCCAGTTGTTATGCGCCTACGTAGTTGTCCCGTGTCGCCTTCCTTCCTTCCTCCCTTGTTTTATGTGGCGCCTTCGTTCTAATCGGGGATAACCAACTCGCCAACCAGCACGTGCTCAGTCCGAATGGGTGGATGTCTGATTTTCCCTTTAATAAACTTCGTCAAGAAATGGGTGTTTCACTCTTTGAAAATCCTCTAATAGTTGAAGTGAAGATGTTACCGCCATTGAAGTCGCAACTTGTAGAATGTAGCACATTGCTGAAGTGAGAAAGCAGGCACGAGAGGCAAATATACGAGTCCAATTTTTAGACCTTCAGTCGAAGTATCTATATCCTAAATGTCACATTAATGCATCAGAGTCACGCGGAGGCGTTTCTTATGCAGCAGTCGGACAATGTTTTCGGAATCCGGCGTCATGTATACCGAAAAAAAAAATGTCTTCACAGTGGAGACCTATGCGCTATTGTCGGTGGTTTAACATATATAAAAATTGAAAGTACGAAAAACAATCATATTTACAAACTCATTAAGCGTATGAAATTCCTTAGCGAGTCTGCAGAAGAATGAGAATACTGGGATTATTGATCTTTATTCACTCCTGCGTACAACCTACACATAATTTTAACATGTCATAATTTGCTCGGTGCCTCAAAAACGAGCCATTAAGGGCAACGATCTCGCTAGGAAAGCTAGCAACTGCTGTGTACTTATGCCTACCACATACTTAGAGCTATACTTGCGCCAAAAACTGCGAAGTTATTGGCAACCAATGTGTGAGTGTAAAATATCATCAGTCATTATCATCACCTTCGCGCTCTTTGGCTCCATTTGGTCGCTACGCAAATAAACTTCCAAATCTTCATCAAGAGGGCCTTTTAGGGGGTGACACAGAGATAGACAATCTTTTACTATAGTATATTTTTGGGTATGGACTACAATAAGTGTAGTGGCTCGCCACAATTTCTTCAATTAACAATGGGTGGGGCTTTCCTGGCATTGTCCCGGAGGCTCACATTTTCTTTTCGCTCGAAATGCTTTAGGAATGTAGTTTCCTAAGTGTAATAGCTAGCTACAAACTTTACAATGTACATTGAAGATTTCCTTCTTGGAGTTCACAGTGAGTTTGACCCATATTCGTTTCACTAGAAACTATAGTTGGGAATAAAATGCTATAAGAGTAGTAGTTATCCATTGTCGATGCACATTGGAGCGGGCCTTCTTGGTTGTGACAGACACGAAGTAACATGAGTTCACTTCAAATATTTTGTAACTAGATTTACTGAAGCACAGTGGCTGGCCACAATTTCTCCACTGCACATAGGAGGTTTTTTTATGGTAGTGACAGTGAGGCAGAAAAAGATTCTTTTTGCTAGAAGTCCTTTGCGAACGGACTTCCCCTTGGACACGATTTAGCCGCGACTTTCCCAGTGCAAACAGGAGAGGGTATTCCTGGTAGTGACACTGAAGCCGACGAATGTTCTTTTCGATCAGAATTCTTTGGGAACGAACTTCCCTGTGTGCATTATTTTGTCGTAACTTAGCAAGTTGGTACTTATATCTACCAACTTGCCCTAACCAAAATTTTATCTAAGTGTACTAGTCAGCAAAAATTTTTTCAATGTACTTTACAAAGGGCATTCCTTGTAGTGACACACAGGAACACCAATATTACTTTTTGCGAAAATCATTTGGGAGTGAGTTTTCTTATGAGTAACCACATTGTCTTGAAATGTAGGTGGGCTTGGCAGCAGCGCTTCGGGAACGATGCTTCAAAATCCGTTCTTCATCTCGGTGCAGGTTCTCGCTGCCCTGATCACAGTATCGTCACCGCACCGTGCTTCTGCCTCTGCCGGACTGCATTGCCACAATCTTGGTCACAGCGTCATCGGGATATCTGTGGATGGTGACATGTGCGAGATCAGCGAGAACATCACGCCTTTCGTCCGGGCATCTGTGCCTTCACCTGTGACGGCTCATCACGTGGGACTTCCAGCGCCTTTCAAACGAGTCCCTCTGCAAGTTGCCTCCTGTGGGCTTGGCAGCAGTGCTTCGGGAACGGTGCTTCAAAATCCGTTGTGCTTCTTGGTGCAGGTTAGTTCTTACTTACCTACGAAGTGCTATCGTAGTGACAACCGTTTCCTGATGCTGCTGCCATGCCCATTGTTGTTGTCTGATATGCTTTCGTTTAGGTTGAACCTTTTATCATGTGGCAATATTGAGGCAAAGCCAAGTCCAACGGAGAAGGAACTCTTGATGAAGCTACTTGATGGGCAGAATAACATGATGACCACAATGAATAGCCTATTATCGAATCAAAATAGAATTATATATAACAGATATGAAGGAAAGACTAAGCGATTTAGAGGCTAACTCGTCTGTTTCGCAATCTTTAGAACAAGAAATAAAAATGTGAAATCTGTCGCTACCTTGCAAACACAGTTGTCATATTTACAATATAAGTTATATGACCAAGAAAATAGAGTTAGGCGGGAAAACCTGATCGTTTACGGGATGCAGGAACATGACAATAAAACAACGGATAGCCCAACAAAAATACTACAAAACAATCTTTTCAAGGATAAGCTGGGACTCAGCGTTAGTGGCTTGGAGAGGTGTCACAGACTAGGCAAAAAAAAGCAAGAAGGCCGCCCAGTGATTATTAAATTCTAGGATTATCGTGAGAAACTAACCATTGTCAGGCCTTTTTCAATGTTAAAAAGAACAAACCATTCCGTAACAGAAGACTGTTCATTCAGAGCGCGTCAAATAAGAAAAAAATTATGACTGGACGCGGAACAAGCGGCAACATCGCTCATCTGGCAATCAGTTGGACGTCAGGTTTTCTACAAGATACCGGCAGTGCATGCGTCATATCGGCCAGTCCCGAACGTATAAAAGAGCAGCTCCGACGCGGATTCTTCAGTGGGCTCGGCAAAAACGCAGGAAGCGCAGCGTTAACCATGCGTCCCGTATTATCATTATGAAACATTGTTCCAGCGCACATTTGGACACGGATGAGGAGAGAAAGACAACACGAACGCCTGACTGAATTTTATTCATCGAAAACAGGGCTTCTTGGATATCGTAGAATCATACATGCGCTGCGCGTGCTCGTGGAACACGTGGCAACATCGCTCATCTGGCACTCAGTTGGACGTCCAGCTTTCTACAATATAGGGGCAGTGCATGCGTCACTTCGGCCAGTACCGAACGTATAAAACCGCAGCTCCGAAACGGTTCTTCAGTGCACTCGGCAAAAACGGAGGAAGCGCAGCGTTAACCATGTGTCCCGTATTATTGTTCCAGGTGGCTTTGCTGCCGATATTCACTGCTTCTTGGACATTGCAGAATCATACCTACGCTGCGCGTGCTCGTGAAACAAGCGGCAACTTCGCTCATCTGGCAATCAATTGGACGTGAGAATTTCTACAAGATAACGGCAGTCCTTGCGTCACATCAGCCAGTCCCAAACATATAAAAAAGCAGCTACGACATGGATTCTTCAGTGGGCTCGGAGAAAACGCAAGAAGCCGAGCTTTAGCCATGCGTCCCGTAAGGTTGTTGCAGGTGGCTTTGCTGCCGATTGTCACTGCTTCTTGGACATCGCAGAATAATACCTGCGCTGCGCGTGCTCGTGGAAAAAGCGGCAACTTCGCGAATCTGGCAATCAGTTGGACGTCAGGCTTTCTACAATATACTGGCAGCGCATGCGTCACATCGGCCAGTCCCGAACGGATAAAAGAGCAGCTCCGACACGGATTCTTCAGTGGGCTCGGCGAAAACGCGGGAAGCGGAGCGTAGACAATGCGTCCCGTATTATTCTTCATGTGGCTTTACTTCCGATTGTCAGTGCTTCTTGGACATCGCAGAATCATACCTGCGCTGCGCCTGCTCGTGGAACAAGCGGCAACTTCGCTCATCTGGCAGTCAGTTGGACATCAGGTTTTCTACAATATAGCTGTGGTGCATGCGTCACATCGGCCAGTCCTGAAAGGATAAAAGAGCAGCTCCGACATGGATTCTTCAGTGGGCTCGGCGAAAACGCAGGAAGCGAAGCGTTAACCATGCGTCCCGTAATATTGCTCCAGGTAGCTTTGCTTACGATGGTCGCTGCTTCTTGGACATCGCAGAATCATACCTGCGCTGCGCGTGGTCGTGGAACAAGCGGCAACATCGCTCATCTGGCAATTAGTTGAACGTCAGGCTTTTTACAATATAGCGGCAGTGCAAGCGTAACATCGGCCAGTCCCGAACGTATAAAACTGCAGTTCCGACACGGATCCTTCAGTGGGCTCGGCAAAAACGCAGGAAGCGCAACGTTAACCTTGCGTCCCGTATTATTCTTCCAGGTGGCTTTGCTTTCGATTGTCACTGCTTCTTGTACATTGCAGAATCATACGTGCGCTGCGCGTGCTCGTGGAACAAGCGGCAACTTCGCTCATCTGGCAATCAGTTGGACGTCAGGTTTTCTACAATATAGCGGCAGTGAATGCGTCACATCGGCCTGTCCCGAACGTTTAAAAGAGCAGCTCCGACACGGAGTCTTCAGTGGGCTCGGCAGAAACGGAGGAAGTTGAGCGTTAACCATGCGTCCAGTAATATTGTTCCAGGTAGCTTTGCTTACGATCGTCGCTGCTTCTCGGACATCGCAGAATTATACCTGCGCTGCGCGTGCTCGTGGAACAAGCGGCAACATCGCTCATGTGGCAATCAGTTGGACGTCAGGCTTTCCACAATATAGCGGCAGTGCAAGCGTAACATCGGCCAGTCCCGAACGTATAAAACCGCAGTTCCGACACGGATCCTTCAGTGGGTTCGGGAAAAACGCAGGAAGCGCAACGTTAAGCTTGCGTCCCGTATTATTCTTCCAGGTGGCTTTGCTTTCGATTGTCACTGCTTCTTGTACATTGCAGAATCATACCTGCGCTGCGTGTGCTCGTGGAACAAGCGGCAACTTCGCTCATCTGGCAATCAGTTGGACGTCAGGTTTTCTACAATATAGCGGCAGTGAATGCGTCACATCGGCCTGTCCCGAACGTATAAAAGAGCAGCTCCGACACGGAGTCTTCAGTGGGCTCGGCAGAAACGGAGGAAGTTGAGCGTTAACCATGCGTCCAGTAATATTGTTCCAGGTGGCAGTGCTTTCGATCGTCATTGCTTCATGGACATTCCCGAACCAGACGTGCGCTTTGCGTGCTCGTGGAACAAGCGGCAACTTCGCTCATCTGGCAATCAGTTGGACGTCAGGTTTTCTACAACATAGCCGCAGTGCATGCGTCTCATCAACCAGTCCCGAAGGGATAAATGAGCAGCTGCGACATGGAGTCTTCAGTGGGGTCGGCGAAAACGCAGGAAGCAGAGCGTTAGCCACGCGTTCCGGAATATTGTTCCAGATGGCTTTGCTGCCGATTGTGACTGCTTCTTGGACATCGCAGTATCATACATGCGCTGTGTCTGCTCGTGGAACAAGCGGCAACTTCGCTCATCTGGCAATCAGTTGGACATCAGGTTTTCTACAATATAGCTGTGGTGCATACGTCACATCGGCCTGTCCCGAAAGTATAAAAGAGCAGCTACGACACGGATTCTTCTGTGGGCTGGGCGAAAACGCAGGAAGTGGAGCGTTAACCATGCGTCCCATAATATTGTTCCAGGTAGCTTTCCTTTCGATCGTCACTGCTTCTTGGACATCGCAGTATCGTACCTGCGCTGCGCCTGCTCGTGGAACAAGCGGCAACTTCTCTCATCTGGGATTCAGTTGGACGTCAGGTTTTCGGCAATATACCTGTGGTGCACCCGTCCCATCGGCCTGTCCCGAACGTATAAAAGAGAAGCTATGACACGGATTCCTCAGTGGGCTGGGCGAAAACGCAGGAAGCGAAGCGATAACCATGCGTCCCGTAATATTGTTCCAGGTGGCTTTGCTAAGGATTGTCGCTGCTTCTTGGACATCGCAGAATCATACCTGCGCTGCGCCTGCTCGTGGAACAAGCGGCAACTTCTCTCATCTGGCAATCAGTTGGACATCAGGTTTTCTACAATATAGCTGTGGTGCATTCGTCACATCGGCCAGTCCCGAACGTATAATAAAAAAGCTCCGACACGGATATTTCAATGTTCTCTGCGAAAACGCGGGAAGCGGAACCTTAACCATGCATCCCGTATTATTGTTCAGGGTGGTTTTGCGGCTGACTGTCCCTGCTTCTTGGACATCGCAGAATCATACTACCGCTGCGCATGCTCGTGGCACAAGCGGCGACTTCGCTTATCTCGCAATCAGTTGGACATCAGGTTTTCGGATACAGCTGCGGTGCATGCGTCACATCGGCCTGTCCCTAACGTATAAAAGAGAAGCTACGACACGGATTCTTCAGTGGTCTGGGCAAAAACGCAGGAAGCGGAGCGTTAACCATGCGTCCCGTATTATTGTTCCAGGTGGCTTTGCTTTCGTTTGTCACTCCTTCTTAGACATTGCAGTATTGACACGTGTATTTATATTTATCGGGCGACCAGGTTTCACCGCCTAACAAATCTTATCGCACAGCGCGGGACGCGCTTGCATGTATCCGAAGTTTCTGGAAAGTTATCGATGCTTCTATCCGCAGTCTGTTGTTGCCGAACCTTGTGTTATCTGATTTATTCGCCTGACGCGAAAGATGTAGAACTTTATGGAAGGCACGCGGGTCCCAACGATTAGTCTGGAACATTCGACGATTGTGTATAAAAGCCGACGCGCTTGAACCGCTGATCAGATTTTTCGACGATCGCCGACCGTGTTCGCCGCTATCGTTGTGCTATAAGTATAGCCTGTTTTGTGGGCAGAGGTTCGCCCAATAAAAGTTAGTTTTGTCTATCACAGTATTGCTACTGTGTTCTTCACGTCGCCACCACGTGACATCTGGTGGAGGTGCTTTTGGTCCATGTACCGGACGCCCCCGACAAGCCGTGATCCAAGCCCGGAACGCAAAGACAACTCCAACGCAGTCCCGGACCATCGAGCAAGCCGCCGTCTTCAACAACTGCCCCCGGAGCACGGACTTTTGCCCGAGACGACCAGAAAGATTGCCACCAAGTCCACCCCAATGGCAGCCCCAGCATCCCCCGTCGTGCTGCAGCAGCCCAGGGAGCCCCCCACATTCGGCGGTTCAGCATTCGAGGACCCGGAAACCTGGCTCGAGACGTACGAGAGGGTCGCTGCATTTAACAGCTGGAACAGCGACGACAAACTGCGACATGTCTTCTTCGCATTAGAAGACGCTGCCAGGACGTCGTTCGAGAACAGAGAAGCCACGTTAACGACCTGGGACCTTTTCCGAAGCGGCTTCCTGAACACATTCACAAGCGTCGTACGAGGAGAACGAGCCCAAGCACTACTGGAAACCCGAGTGCAGCTGCCCAATGAGACCACCACGATTTTTACAGAAGAAATGCGCCGCCTATTCCGCCACGCCGACCCGGAAATGTCCGAGGAAAAGAAAGTCCGGCTACTAATGCGTGGTGTTACGGAGGAACTTTTCGCCGGTATGGTACGAAACCCACCGAAGACTGTCGACGAGTTTCTTCGCGAGGCCACCAGCATCGAGAAGACACTCGAGATGCGAAACCGGCAATTCGACCGCCGCACCAACGCTACAAACTATGCCGGAGTTCAATCACTGGCCTCCGAAGACCTGCGCGAGGCTATCAGGGCAGTCGTACGAGAGGAGCTTCAGAAGATCTTCCCTTCGTCGCAGCCTCAAGTGGCCTCGATCGCTGACATCGTCAAAGATGAGGTTCAGCGGTCGCTTGGAGTTCCGGAGGTGCAACCTCAATTACCGCAACCCCAACCCGAAGCGATGACCTACGCCGCCGTCGTACGCCGTCAAGGCCCTCCTCAGCGACCGCGCCAGGGCCCTGTAACGCCGCAATTCCGTCGACCACCGCCGCCGCCGCCGACAGCGCGCCCACCCGTCGCCCAGCGGAGCTACCCGAGGAAGACCGACGTTTGGCGCGCTCCTGACCACCGCCCGCTCTGCTACCACTGCGGGGAAGCGGGTCACATCTACCGACGATGTCCATACCGGGAAATGGGACTGCGAGGTTTTGCCGTCAACGCTCCGCGCCCGCAGCAAGGTGAACGCCCTCGCGATATCGCTGACTACCTCGCGGCTACTCAGTGGAACTCTCGACGACTGTCGCGTTCACCATCACCAGGCCGCTACCTGTCGCCGCAGCGCCGACCATACACTGGCCCAGCTCGGGGCCGGTCAGCGAGCCCATATCCGGAAAACTAAAAGCAGCAACCGATGGAGGTGCGGTTGCTGTCCGTCGAACTGTCGAAGATCCTCCGCCGCCGACGAAGACGCCGAAGAAACTACCTCGACGACATAACGACACGCCGCCGTCCCGACGAAGTCTGGAAGGAAAGAATGCGACGACGAAAGACGACCTGACGACGTCACACACCAGCCACAAGTCAACGCGACGCAGTCGTGATCCGACGCCAAGACCGAACTGTAATGCAAGACAAAGAGCCACCGACCTCGACGTGCTTCTCGACGGCCACGCAGTCACTGCCTTAGTCGACACAGGGGCTGATTACTCCGTCATGAGTGGACACATCGCCGCCCAGTTGAAGAAAGTTAAGACTACGTGGGAAGGCCCTCAAATTCGTACCGCCGGAGGACACCTCATAACGCCGACTGGACTGTGCACGGCAAGAATTACCATTCACGACCGGACTTACCCTGTCACCTTCGTTATCCTCCAACAGTGTTCACGAGACGTCATTCTCGGCATGGACTTCCTCAACCAACACGGCGCAGTCATCGACCTGAAGTCGAAGTCAATAACTCCGTCGGAAGACCATGCGATACCGTCGGAGAACCCTCGTACTCACCACGCCTTGAGTGTGCTCGAAGATCAAGTGAGCATCCCGCCTCGCTCCAGCATTGTTATTTCGGTTGGCACCGAAACACCCGCTGACGTAAAAGGTGTCATCGAAGGCGACCAACGTCTACTGCTAGACCGTGAAATTTGCGTCGCAAGAGGGATCGCTCGACTGCACGGAGGAAACACTAAAGTGTTGCTGACAAACTTCAGCCAGGAGTTCAAGCACATCAACAAGGGCACGACGATCGCATACATCGAGGAAATTCTGGAAAACAGCAATGCGTTTGTCCTCTCGGAATCCGCCGCATCTACCCCGACGACCATGGTTGCCGAACCAGACTACGACATTAATCCAAGTCTCCCCGTGATTAAGCAACAGCAGCTCAGAAGTCTGCTCCGGCGATACAAAGGCTGCTTTTCGACGTCATCGAGGATTCGACAAACACCAGTCGCCAAGCATCGCATAATCACCGAGGAGTACGCTCGACCACTCCGCCAGAGCCCTTACCGAGTTTCGCCGCGAGAACGCGAAGCTATAAGAGAACAAGTCGACGAAATGCTGCGCGACGACATCATCCAGCCGTCGAAAAGCCCGTGGGCATCCCCTGTTGTGCTGGTGAAGAAAAAGGACGGAACCCTACGTTTCTGCGTCGATTATCGTCGTCTGAACAAGATCACGAAGAAGGACGTATACCCCCTTCCACGGATAGACGACGCATTGGATCGGCTCTGCAACGCTAAGTACTTCTCCTCGATGGACCTCAAGTCTGGCTATTGGCAAATAGAAGTCGACGAAAGAGATCGCGAAAAGACCGCCTTCATCACCCCAGACGGCCTCTACGAGTTCAAGGTTATGCCATTTGGACTGTGCTCGGCGACTGCAACGTTCCAGCGCGTGATGGACACGGTTTTAGCGGGATTGAAATGGCAGACCTGTCTCGTTTACTTGGATGACGTCGTTGTATTCGCCGGAAATTTCGACGACCACCTTAGGCGGCTTGCCACAGTACTAGAGGCCATCAAGTCGCCAGGGCTCACTCTGAAGCCAGAAAAATGCCGCTTCGCTTACGACGAGCTTCTATTCCTAGGCCACGTCATCAGCAAATCAGGAGTACGCCCCGACCCGCAGAAAACAGCTGCCATTGCAAAGTTCCCGCAGCCCACCGACAAGAAGGCAGTGCGTAGATTTCTTGGCATGTGTGCCTACTACAGGCGATTTGTCAAGGATTTTTCACGCATCGCTGAGCCGCTGACACAGCTAACTAAATGTGACGTCGAGTTCAAGTGGGAAACGCCACAGGCCGACGCATTTAAAGAACTCAAACGACGCATGCAGTCGCCGCCCCTACTTGCGCACTTCGACGAGCACGCCGATACCGAAATACACACTGACGCCAGTAGCCTAGGCCTCGGTGCCATCCTAGTCCAGAGAAAAGATGGACATGAACACGTGATAGCTTACGCTAGCCGATCATTGTCAAAAGCAGAAGGCAATTATTCTACAACCGAAAAGGAATGCCTCGCCATCGTTTGGGCCACAGCGAAATTTCGCCCTTACCTATATGGCAGGCCATTCAAGGTGGTCAGCGATCATCACGCGTTGTGTTGGCTAGCCAACCTAAAAGACCCTTCAGGACGGCTGGCACGGTGGAGCCTCAGGCTACAAGAATACGACATCACTGTAACCTACAAGTCCGGAAGAAAACACTCAGATGCCGATTGCCTATCCCGCGCCCCCATTGACCCGCCGCCGCAAGATGACGAGGATGACGACGCCTTCCTTGGAATAATAAGCGCGGAAGACTTCGCCGAACAGCAACGAGGTGACTCGGAGCTAAAAGCCCTAATCGAGCATTTGGAAGGGCACACCGACGTTGTTCCAAGGGCATTTCAGCGTGGATTATCTTCTTTCACGCTTCAAAACAACCTACTCGTGAAGAAGAACTTCTCACCAGTCCGCGCCAACTACCTTCTTGTTGTTCCGTCGGCGCTACGTCCAGAAGTACTGCACGCCCTACATGACGATCCGACCGCTGGGCACCTCGGTTTCTCCCGGACGCCATCGAGGATACAAGAAAGGTATTACTGGCCGCGCCTAACCGCCGATGTCGCCCGTTACGTCAAGACATGCCGCGACTGTCAGCGACGCAAGACACCGCCGACAAGGCCAGCCGGATTACTACAGCCAATCAAGCCTCCTTGCCGACCATTCCAGCAGATCGGGATGGACTTGCTGGGACCCTTTCCGACGTCAACAACCGGAAATAAGTGGATCGTCGTGGCGACGGACTACCTCACCCGCTTCGCTGAAACTAAAGCACTGCCGAAAGGTAGCGCAGCCGAAGTGGCGAAATTCTTTGTCGAAAACATCCTGCTGCGACATGGCGCCCCAGAAGTCCTCATCACCGACAGAGGAACGGCCTTTACAGCGGAGCTCACTCAAGCCATTCTGAACTACAGTCAGACAAGGCACAGGAGGACAACGGCCACCACCCGCAGACGAATGGTCTTACGGAGCGGCTGAATAAGACCCTCGCCGACATGCTAGCGATGTACGTCGACGTCGATCACAAGACGTGGGATGCCGTCCTGCCATACGTAACGTTCGCTTACAACACGGCGGTGCAAGAAACAACACAGATCACGCCGTTTAAGCTGGTTTACGGCAGGAATCCGACGACGACGTTCGACGCCATGCTGCCCCACGTCACTGACGAGGAAAATCTCGACGTCGCTAGCTATCTCCAGCGCGCCGAAGAAGCCCGACAGCTCGCCCGCCTGCGGATCAAGAACCAGCAGAGGACCGACAGCCGACACTACAACCTCCGACGACGCTTTGTCGAGTACCAGCCCAGTGACCGTGTTTGGTTTTGGACCCCTATACGCCGACGAGGGCTGAGCGAGAAGCTTTTGCGTCGCTATTTTGGACCGTACAAGATCATCCGACGTATTGGTGCACTGGACTACGAGGTCGTGCCAGACGGCATTTCGCTGTCACAGCGGCGCCGCCCACGACCTGAAATTGTCCACGTTGTGCGGCTCAAGCCGTACCACCAGCGTTGACGAACTTTGGGACTTCGCGTAACTGACCTTTGGACTTTATTTCTTTTCGTTGTTTTGTTACTTATGTTTAATAAGTGTCCCTGTGTGTTTCGCTCTCTTTGTAGCATCGGGACGATGCTTTTTAAGAGGGGGGTATTGACACGTGTATTTATATTTATCGGGCGACCAGGTTTCACCGCCTAACAAATCTTATCGCACAGCGCGGGACGCGCTTGCATGTGTCCGAAGTTTCTGGAAAGTTATCGATGCTTCTATCCGCAGTCTGTTGTTGCCGAACCTTGTGTTATCTGATTTATTCGCCTGACGCGAAAGATTTAGAACTTTATGGAAGGCACGCGGGTCCCAACGCTTAGTCTGGAACATTCGACGATTGTGTATAAAAGCCGACGCGCTTGAACCGCTGATCAGATTTTTCAACGATCGCCGACCGTGTTCGCCGCTATCGTTGTGCTATAAGTATAGCCTGTTTTGTGGGCACAGGTTCGCGCAATAAAAGTTAGTTTTGTCTATCACAGTATTGCTACTGTGTTCTTCACGTCGCCACCACGTGACAGTATCATACCTGCGCTGCGCCTGCTCGTGAACAAGCGGCAGCTTCGCTCATCTGGCAATCAGTTGGACTTCAGGTTTTCTACAATATACCGCCAGTGCGTGAGTCACATCGGCCAGTCCTGAAAGGATAAAAGAGCAGCTCCGACACGGATTCTTCAGTGGGCTGGGCGAAAAGGCAGGAAGGGAAGCGTTAACCATGCGTCCCATAATGTTGAATGAATGAATGATGTTTTTATTTCTTTTCACATTGAAAAAGTGGAGACAGGACTAAAAACTTGGGCACAGCTTGACGAGGGTCCCGCCCCCTTATACATTTGACAGCAGAGCACTGTAGAAACCATCACAGAAGATGCAACACTTGCAACAAAATAACATAGGAAAACAAATTCACTTTTAACAAAGGAAAAAACCTAGTATGACATTACACAAAATACATACATACTCATATGGAGATACAATTTCGTATTTATGCATATATCCACACATTTAGATCATACTATATGCACAAGCAATGCACACAGATCTATTACACATATGAACAGGTGTGCTAATATGACTAAAATATTTTGACATTGTAGTCTATTTGGCATAACTGACAAAATAGTCTTATTTTTTTATTGGAGTTGCATAAAGGATCGAAGTCTTCTTGTGCGATTTGATTAAGTAGAATGGGTACAGTAAGTGTTATCGATTGTTTATCGTAATTGGTCCGAGGTGTGCGTACGTGCCATTCCTCTTTATGCCTTGTATCACGGGTGCTACGGTTAGCTTTTAAGTCAGCCATGTTAAACACAATAGAGTTATTAGACTTCAAATATGACCTGTAGCTCAAAAATAAACGATAATTGTATAAAGAGAATACAGGCAAGATTTCAAACTTTGAGAACAGATTTGCCGTAGAAAATAAACGAGGGACATTGGCAATGTATCGCACGGCTCTTTTCTGGAGCAAATGCAATTTCGTAAGGTTTACCTTGCTATTAGTGCCCCAAATGAGGTTACAATATTGCAAAACTGACAATACTAAGTAATTATAAAGTAAAATTTTAATTTTAACAGGAGGAAAGGATTTCAATCGACCTATGATACCTACAACAGAAGATAGCTTTTTACTTACGTTTTCCACGTGATCATTCCAACTTAAGTCATTATCGAATGTTACGCCTAAGACAGAGACCGTGTTAACAATTTCTAATTGATCCGTATCTATTTTCATGTTTATTGTGCTTCGTAACTTTTTGCCTCTTTGCATATAGACTACAACTTTTGTCTTGCTGGCATTTATTCTCAAACAGTTTCAATCGGCCCAATCTTTAAATTGTCTTAATGCTGTGGTCCCCTGAAGCTGTAGTTCAGTTTCTGTCGTAGCAGTGATAAACATTGCTGTATCGTCTGCATAAGAAATAAATTTTGCCCGTTTTGAACTTTGTGGCATATCGTTTACAAACATTATGAACAGGAGTGGTCCAAGGATGCTTCCCTGAGGCACTCCAGCTCTTACAACCTGAAGACTGGACTTTTCCCTTTCCAACTCTACATATTGTACTCGATGCGATAAATAAGATTCAAAGAGCTGCAAAGCGATTCCACGGATACCATAAGCTAGCAGCTTAGAAAGTAAGATTTTATGATTCACAAGATCGAATGCTTTGGAAAAATCTATATATATTCGCATAAGTAATATTTTATTGTTGAACGCTTGTAGAATGGTTTCTTTATGAATTGAAAGAGCTGTTTCGGTTGAGCGATGCTTCCTAAAGCCATGTTGGAAATCGCCTAAAAATTATTTTTGTCACGATATGATGATATTTTAGCGTGAATTATTTTTTCAATGCCTTTCGAGAATACTGGTAGGATTGAAATTGGACGATAATTGCGTAGCAAATTTTTGTCACCTTCTTTGAACACAGGCTGCACTCGAGCAATTTGCATGCCTTTCGGAAATTGGCCAGACGATAGAATCAAGTTGTAAATGTGAGTAAGAACAGGACAAATGATGTCAAGGACACGCTTTATAGGCCCAATTTGAATACCATCTGTATCCTCCGATTTACTATTTTTAACAGAGCTTATAAAAGAAAAAACCTCAGCACAATTCTTAGGGGTGAAGAAAAATGATTTTGCACTCTTGTTTTTAATGGGTAGGGCATCATAATGACTACTCTGTAAATCACTACAGGGGTTAACTTGTTGGATAAAGAAATCGTTAAACGCATCGGCTAGTGCTGCGCCAGATAGCTGTTTGCCTTGATGTATAAAGTTATCGGGAATAATGTGACGTTTACCAAGGCCTAACAGAAAGTTTAAATTTCTCCATGTCACATCGGATCGCGTAGGCACCGGATTTGTAAATAAATTTTGTAGGTATAGGTTTTTAGCTGTTCTCAATTTACTTGTAAGTTTATTACGGTAAGACTTATATTCTTCCAAACTAGCTGGATTTTTATATTTAACAAAATGGGCGTACAGCGTATTCTTATGGTTAATCATGTTTAATAATTCATAAGTAACCCAAGGTTTACGAGCTTTCGAAGCTTTCTCAAACTTTTTAGTTTAAAATATTCATGGTATATTTTTTAAATGTAATGATGAAAGCGGAATATGCACTTTCACTATCGCTTGAATTTAAAACAGTGTCGCACTGCTGCGAATGGATGGAGCTGCGAAAATCTTCCAGAGAACGTGCCGTTATGTCTTGAGCATAGCGAATTGGTGTGGTCTTTTTTACTAAACGGAAGATATTGTTGATTACCATAACAATACCTAAATGGTCGCTGATATCTGTATCAATAGTATCCGCTATTACACCATCAAAGTAAGTGTTTGCGCTGAAAATATCTAACAGTGTGGCGGTTCCCTGAGTAACACGTGTTGGCGCTGCAATTACATTGCTCAAGCTGTTCGCGATTATCAGGTCCTGAAATTGTTGTTTATGGTGTGTGTGCGTAAGCATGTCTACATTGCAGTCACTCCCTACAAAAAAGTTCAAATTTTCATCCGCAACATGACTGAAAAGCTTTCCGGTGAAATTCAAAAAGCGAGTAAAATCGCCGAAGGGTCGCTGGTAGATGACGCAAAAAAGATTGTCGCGGTTTCGGAGTGTAAGTACATCGATATCAGAATTGATAGCACAGAACTCGTCCATATTTCACATGTGATGCCCTCCTTAACAAAAATGGCAACACCGCCTCCGCATTTCCCTTCCCGATTTCGATAAAAACTTTGATAGCCGAGGGGTCAAAACACTTGTAACGTGTTAGTGTACCACGTTTCCGTAAGCATTATAGCCGTGAACGGCACATTTATGCTTTCCAGGAGCATTTCCATTTCATCAGTTTTGTTTACTAATGAATGAACATTTTGGTGAAAAAATGCCAGCGATGGTCTTTTTGCATTCATCAGTATGTTAACATCATCTAATAAAAAACCCATGACTGAAACAGAAACATAAAGGAAAACACAAAAACAACTGAGCTTTCCTACACGATGTTCCTTAAATCATCCAGGCCATTTATGAGAACAGCAGGCGTCCCAGTCGATTTGTGAACGAATATTTTGCCGTTTCTGGTCCACGCATACTGCCGTTTACAATCTTTCCTCTTTTCATTCGCGGCACCGAATAGGCAGGGCACAAATGCTCGTTTACATAAACGGGCACTCTTGGTGAAAATCCCAAGGTATCGGAAGATAGCTTTCGTTTCCTAGCCCTGTCTAGGAACGAGTCTCGTGATGATCTTTGGGCAAATTGAATGACAATGTTAGGAGCAGTAATATTGCCCGATGTTTTAACACGGTGGCAGATTTCAATGTCGGTGTCCTCAAGGGGCATGCCTACGGCTTGTCCTAGTTTTTTGGCGATTTCTTTGACGCTTTCGTTCGAAGCATGTGGCACGCCCTTGATTTCGACATTATTGCATCTCGAGTGCTGTTCACTGTGCATCAGCCTTGTCTCATGTTGCTTCAGCTCCGCACACAGGGCATCATGCTTACCCTCCAACACCCTAACACTTTCTTTTAAAGCTTGATTTTCTGTTTCGACTCGATCTACGGACACTTTCATTGACTCGTAGCCTTTGTTTATGAAGTTCAGGCTAGCCTTTATTTCCCTGATGTCCTTTCTTAAATCCCTCTGAAGACTTTCTCGAAAATCACGAAATTCCTGCATCAATGTTCACTTGAGGTCCTCAAACAACTTATTCATTTCCTTCGTCATGCTATGCAAGTACTGTGAAATTCAAAGTAGCAAGATTAAGTACAATACTACAAGTAGATACAGAAAGGCAGTAATGCACCAGCTTAACAAAAAGTAGGCACTACAACGGCAACAGTAGCAGCAGCAGCTACGGCAGGAGAAGGTGCGATAGATACAAGAAAAACTCGGTAAAAACACACTGGCCTGTACAGCAAAAGTTTCAAGTGTCAGACAGGTATACACGCTGCCGCAAGCCGCTGCTGCCAAATGGAATGTTCCTGGGTCTTCGACGAGCTTTTAACGGCCACGCTGGAAACCACGCAGGCGCGGTACGGTGCAAGTAGGTGCACGTGTTGCCACGAAGGAAACAGCAGGACGATATGGCCGGCGCCGCAGTGGTCTTTTGGCAGGATCGGCAACCGGAAGTCTGTACAGCAAAAATTTCAAGTGTCAGACAGGTATACACGCTGCTGCAAGCCGCTGCTGCCAAATGGAATGTTCCTGGATCTTCGACGAGCTTTTAACGGCCACGCTGGAAACCACGCAGGCGCGGTACGGTGCAAGTAGGTGCACGAGTTCCCACGAAGGAAACAGCAGGACGATATGGCCGGCGCCGCAGTGGTCTTTCGGCAGGATCGGCAACCGGAAGTCCGTACAGCAAAAGTTTCAAGTGTCAGACAGGTATACACGCTGCCGGAAGCCGCTGCTGCCAAATGGCAGCAGCGGCTTGCGGTGGCTTCCAGGTGGCTTCCATTGTTCCAGGTGGCTTAGGTGCTGATTTTCACTGCTTCTTCGCCACTGCAGAATCATTACTGTGCTGCTAGTCCACGTGGAAAAAGTGGCAACTTCGCTCATCTGGTAATCAGTTGGAGGTCAGGTTTTTAAGAATATAGCGGCAGTGCATGCGTCACATCCTCCAGTCCCGAATGAATTGAGCAGCTCCGACACGGAATTCTTGAGTGGGCTCGGGAAAAACGGAGGAAGCTGAGCATTAACCATGCGTCCCGTAATATTGTTCCAGGTGGTTTTGCTTCCGATTTTCACTGCTTCTTGGACATCGCAGAATCATAGCTGCGCGGCGCCTGCTCGTGGAACAAGCGCCGACTTCGCTCATCTGGCAATCAGTTGGACGTCAGGTTTTCTACAAGATACCGGCAGTGCGTGAGTCACATCGGCCAGTCCTGAAAGGATAAAAGAGCAGCTACGACACGGATTCTTCAGTGGCCTGGGCGAAAATGCAGGAAGGAAGTTTTAACCATGCGTGCCGTAATATTGTTCCAGGTGGCTTTGCTAAGGATTGTCGCTGCTTCTTGGACATCGCAGAATCATACCTGCGCTGCACCTGCTCGTGGAGCAAGCGGCAACTTCGCTCATCTGGCAATCAGTTGGACATCAGGTTTTCTATAATATAGCTGCGGTACATGCGTCACCTCGGCCTGTCCCGAACGTATAAAAGAGCAGCTACGACACGGATTCTTTAGTGGGCTGGGCGAAAATGCAGGAAGGGAAGCGTTAACCATACGTCCTGCATTATTGTTCCAGGTGGCTTTGCTGCCGATTGTCCCTGCTTCTTGGACATTGCAAAATCATGCCTGCGCTGCGCCTGCTCGTGGAACAAGCGGCAACTTCGCTCATCTGGCAATCAGTTGGACATCAGGTTTTCTACAATATAGCTGTGGTGCATGCGTCACATCGGCCAGTCCTCAAAAGGTAAAAGAGCAGCTCCGACCCGGATTCTTCAGTGGGCTCGGCGAAAACGCAGGAAGCGAAGCGTTAACCATGCGTCCCGTAATATTGTTCCAGGTAGCTTTGCTTACGATTGTCGCTGCTTCTTGGACAACGTAGAATCATACCTGCGCGGCGCCTGGTCATGGAACAAGGAGCAACTTCGCTCATCTGGCAATCAGTTGGGCATCAGTCTTTTTACAATATAGCGGCAGTGCATGCGTCACATCGGCCAGCCCCGACCGTATAATAAAAAGCTCCGACACAGATATTTCAGTGGGCTCGGCGAAAAAGCAGGAAGCGGAACGTTAACCATGAATCCCGTATTATAGTTCAAGGTGGTTTTGCTGCCGACTGTCCCTGCTTCTTGGACATCGCAGAATCATACTAGCGCTGCGCATGCTCGTGGCACAAGCGGCAACTTCGCTCATCTCGCAATCAGTTGGACATCGGGTTTTCGGCAATATACCTGTGGTGCACGCGTCACATCGGCCTGTCCCGAACGTATATAAGAGAAGCTATGACACGGATTCCTCAGTGCGCTGGGCGAAAACGCAGGAAGCGAAGCGATAACCATGCGTCCCGTAATATTGTTCCAGGTGGCTTTGCTAAGGATTGTCGCTGCTTCTTGGACATCGCAGAATCATACCTGCGCTGCGCCTGCTCGTGGAACAAGCGGCAACTTCTCTCATCTGGCAATCAGTTGGACATCAGGTTTTCTACAATATAGCTGTGGTGCATGCATCACATTGGCCTGTCCCGAACGTATAGAAGAGCAGCTACGACACGGATTCTTCAGTGGGCTCGGCGAAAACGCAGGAAGCGAAGCGTTAGCCATGCGTCCCGTGATATTGTTCCAGGTGGCTTTGTTTACGATCGTCGCTGCTTTTTGGACATCGCAGAATCATACCTGCGCTGCGTGTGCTCGTGGAACAAGCGACAACTTCGCTCAGCTGGCAATCACTTGGACGTCAGGCTTTCTACAATATAGAGGCAGTGCATGCGTCACATCGGCCAGTCCCGAACATATAAAACCGCAGCTCCGACACGGATTCTTCAGTGGGCTCGGCAAAAACGCAGGAAGCGCAGCGTTAACTTTGCGTCCCGTATTATTGTTCCAGGTGGCAGTGCTTTCAATCGTCACTGCTTCTTGGTCATCGCAGAATCATACCTGCGCTGCGCGATGCTCGTGGAACAAGCGGCAACTTCGCTCATCTGGCAATGAGTTGGACGTCAGGTTTTCTACAATATAGCGGCACTGCATGCGTAACATCGGCCTTTCCGGAATGTAGAAATAAGCAGCTCCGACGCGGAGTCTTCAGTGGGCTCGGCAGAAACGCAGGAAGCGCATCGTTAACCATGCGTCCCGTAATATTGTTCCAGGTGGCTTTGCTTTCGATTGTCACTGCTTTTTGGACATTGCAGAATGATACCTGCGCTGCGCCTGCTCGTGGAACAAGCGGCAACTTCGCTCATCTGGCAATCATTTGGACATCGCGTTTTCGGCAATATAACTGTGGTGCATGCATCACAGCGGCCTGTCCCGAACGTATAAAAGAGAAGCTACGACACGGATTCTTCAGTGGTCTGGGCGAAAACGCAGGAAGCGGAGGGTTAACCATGCGTCCCGTAATATTGTTCCAGGTGGCTTTGCTGCCGATCGTCCCTGCTTTTTGGACATCGCAGAATCATATGTCCGCTGCGTGTGCTTGTGGAACAAGCGGCAACTTCACTCATCTGGCAATCAGTTGGACATCGGGTTTTCTACAATATAGCTGCGGTGCATGCGTCACGTCGGACAGTCCCGAACGTATAAAAGAGAAGCTATGACACGAATTCTTCAGTGGGCTGGGCGAAAACGCAGGAAGCGAAGCGTTAACCATGCGTCCCGTAATATTGTTCCAGGTAGCTTTGCTTACGATTGTCGCTGTTTCTTGGGCATCGCAGAATCATGCCTGCGCTGCGTGTGCTCGTGGAACAAGCGGCAACTTCGCTCAGCTAGCATTCACTTGGACGTCAGGTTTTCTACAATATAGTGGCAGCGCATGCGTCACATCGGCCAGTCCCGAACGTATAAAACCGCAGCTCGGACACGGATTCTTCAGTGGGCTCGGCGAAAACGCAGGAAGTGAAGCGTTAACCATGCGTCCCGTAATATTGTTCCAAGTGGCTTTGCTTAGGATTGTCGCTGCTTCTTGGACATCGCAGAATCATACCTGCGCTGTGCGTGTTCGTGGAACAAGCGGCAACTTCGCTCTTCTGGCAATCAGTTGGGCGTCAGGATTTCCCCAAGATACCGGCAATGTGTGAGTCACATCAGCCTGTTCTGAAAGGATAAAAGAGCAGCTCCGACATGGATTCTTCAGTGCGCTTGGCGAAAACACAGGAAGGGAAGCTTTAACCATGCATCCCGCAATATTCTTCCAGTTAGCTTTGCTTACGATTGTCGCTGCTTCTTGGACATCGCAGGATCATACCTGTGCTGCGCGTGCTCGTGGAACAAGCGGCAACTTCTCTCATCTGGCAATCAGTTGGACATCAGGTTTTTTACAATATAGCTGTGGTGCATGCGTCACATGGGCCTGTCCCGAACGTATAAAAGAGCAGCTACGACACGGATTCTTCAGTGGGCTCGGCGAAAATGCAGGAAGCGATGCTTTAGCCATGCATCCCGTGATATTGTTCCAGGTGGCTTTGCCTACGATCGTCGCTGCTTTTTGGAGATCGCAGAATCATACCTGCGCGGCGCCTGGTTATGGAGCAAGCGGCAACTTCGCTCATCTGGCATTCAGTTGGACATCAGGCATTCTAAAATATAGCTGCAGTGCATGCGTCACATCGGCCAGTCCCGAACGTATCAAACCGCAGCTCCAACAAGGATTCTTTAGTGGGCTCGGCAAAAACGCAGGAAGTGCAGAGTTAACCTTGCGTCCCGTATTATTGTTCCATTTGGCATTGCTTTCGATTGTCACTGCTTCTTGGACATCGCAGTTTCATACCTGCGCTGCGCCTGCTCGTGGAACAAGCGTCAACTTGGCTCATCTGGCAATCAGTTGGAGGTCAGGTTTTCTACAATGTAGCGGCAGTGCTTGCGTAACATTGGCCTGTCCTGAACGTATAAAAGAGCAGCTACGACCTGGATTCTTCAGTGGTCTGGGCGAAAACGCAGGAAGCGGAGCGTTAAGCATGCGTCCCGTAATATTGTTCCAGATGGCTTTGCTGCCGATTGTCACTGCTTCTTGGACGTTGCAGTATCATACCTGCGCTGCGCCTGCTCGTGGAACAAGCGGCAACTTCGCTCATCTGGCAATCAGTTGGACATCAGGTTTTCTACAATATAGCTGTGGTGCATGCGTCACATCGGCCAGTCCAGAAAGGATAATAAAAAAGCTCCGACACGGATATTTCAGTGGGCTCGGCGAAAACGCTGGAAGCGGAACGTTAACCATGCATCCCGTATTATTGTTCAAGGTGGTTTTGCTGCCGACTGTCCCTGCTTCTTGGACATCGCAGAATCATACTAGCGCTGCGCATGCTTGTGGCACAAGCGGCAACTTCGCTCACCTCGCAATCAGTTGGACATCGGGTTTTCGACAATATAGCTGTGGTGCACGCGTCACATCGGCCTGTCCCGAACGTATAAAAGAGAAACCATTACACTTATTCCTCAGTGGGCTGGGCGAAAACGCAAGAAGCGAAGCGATAACCATGCGTCCCGTAATATTGTTCCAGGTGGCTTTGCTAAGGATTGTCGCTGCTTCTTGGACATCGCAGAATCATACCTGCGCTGCGCCTGCTCGTGGAACAAGCGGCAACTTCTCTCATCTGGCAATCAGTTGGACATCAGGTTTTCTACAATATAGCTGTGGTGCATGCGTCACATTGGCCTGTCCCGAACGTATAAAAGAGCAGCTACGACAGGGATTCTTCAGTGGGCTCGGCGAAAACGCAGGAAGCGAAGCGATAACCATGCGTCCCGTAATATTGTTCCAGGTAGCTTTGCTAAGGATTGTCGCTGCTTTTTGGACATCGCAGAATCATACCTGCGCTGCGCCTGCTCGTGGAACAAGCGGCAACTTCTCTCATCTGTCAATCAGTTGGACATCAGGTTTTCTACAATATAGCTGTGGTGCATGCGTCACATTGGCCTGTCCCGAACGTATAAAAGAGCAGCTACGACACGGATTCTTCAGTGGGCTCGGCGAAAAGGCAGGAAGCGAAGCGTTAGCCATGCGTCCCGTGATATTGTTCCAGGTGGCTTTGCTTACGATCATCGCTGCTTCTTGGACATCGCAGAATCCTACCTGCGCGGCGCCTGGTTATGGAGCAAGCGGCAACTTCGCTCATCTGGCAATCAGTTGGTCATCAGGCTTTCTGAAATATAGCGGCAGTGCATGCGTCACATCGGCCAGTCCCGAACGTATCAAACCGCAGCTCCAACAAGGATTCTTTAATGGGCTCGGCAAAAACGCAGCAAGTGCAGCGTTAACCTTGCGTCCCGTATTATTGTACCAGGTGGCAGTGCTTTCGATTGTCACTGCTTCTAGGACATCGCAGTTTCATACCTGCGCTGCGCCTGCTCGTGGAACAAGCGTCAACTTCGCTCATCTGGCAATCAGTTGGAGGTCAGGTTTTCTACAATGTAGCGGCAGTGCTTGCGTCACATTGGCCTGTCCCGATCATATAAAAGAGCAGCTACGACCCGGATTCTTCAGTGGCCTGGGCGAAAACGCAGGAAGCGGAGCGTTAAGCATGCGTCCCGTAATATTGTTCCAGATGGCTTTGCCGCCGATTGTCACTGCTTCTTGGACGTTGCAGTATCATACCTGCGCTGCGCCTGCTCGTGGAACAAGCGGCAACTTCGCTCATCTGGCAATCAGTTGGACATCAGGTTTTCTACAATATAGCTGTGGTGCATGCGTCACATCGGCCAGTCCAGAAAGGATAATAAAAAAGCTCTGACACGGATATTTCTGTGGGCTCGGCGAAAACGCTGGAAGCGGAACGTTAACCATGCATCCCGTATTATTGTTCAAGGTGGTTTTGCTGCCGACTGTCCCTGCTTCTTGGACATCGCAGAATTATACTAGCGCTGCGAAAGCTTGTGGCACAAGCGGCAACTTCGCTCACCTCGCAATCAGTTGGACATCGGGTTTTCGGCAATATAGCTGTGGTGCACGCGTCACATCGGCCTGTCCCGAACGTATAAAAGAGAAGCCATTACACGGATTCCTCAGTGGGCTGGGCGAAAACGCAGGAAGCGAAGCGATAACCATGCGTCCCGTAATATTCTTCCAGATGGCTTTGCTAAGGATTGTCGCTGCTTCTTGGACATCGCAGAATCATACCTGTGCTGCGCCTGCTCGTGGAACAAGCGGCAACTTCTCTCATCTGGCAATCAGTTGGACATCAGGTTTTTTACAATATAGCTGTGGTGCATGCGTCACATTGGCCTGTCCCGAACGTATAAAAGAGCAGCTACGACACGGATTCTTCAGTGGGCTCGGCGAAAATGCAGGAAGCGATGCTTTAGCCATGCGTCCCGTGATATTGTTCCAGGTGGCTTTGCCTACGATCGTCGCTGCTTTTTGGAGATCGCAGAATCATACCTGCGCGGCGCCTGGTTATGGAGCAAGCGGCAACTTCGCTCATCCGGCATTCAGTTGGACATCAGGCTTTCTAAAATATAGCGGCAGTGCATGCGTCACATCGGCCAGTCCCGAACGTATCAAACCGCAGCTCCAACAAGGATTCTTTAGTGGGCTCGGCAAAAACGCAGGAAGTGCAGAGTTCACTTGCGTCCCGTATTATTGTTCCAGGTGGCATTGCTTTCGATTGTCACTGCTTCTTGGACATCCCAGTTTCGTACCTGCGCTGCGCCTGCTCGTGGAACAAGCGTCAACTTCGCTCATCTGGCAATCAGTTGGAGGTCAGGTTTTCTACAATGTAGCGGCAGTGCTTGCGTAACATTGGCCTGTCCCAAACGTATAAAACAGCAGCTACGACACGGATTCTTCAGTGGTCTGGGCGAAAACGCAGGAAGCGGAGCGTTAAGCATGCGTCCCGTATTATTGTTCCAGGTGGCTTTGCTTTCGTTTGTCACTGCTTCTTGGACTTTGCAGAATCATGCCTGCGCTGCGCCTGCTCGTGGAACAAGCGGCAACTTCGCTTATCTGGCAATCAGTTGGACTTCAGGTTTTCTACAAGATACCGGCAGTGCGTGAGTCACATCGGCCAGTCCTGAAAGGATAAAAGAGCAGCTCCGACACGGATTCTTCAGTGGGCTCGGCGAAAACGCAGGAAGCGAAACGTTAACCATTCGTCCCGTAATATGTTTCCAGGTAGCTTTGCTTACGATTGTCGCTGCTTCTTGGACATCGCAGAATCATACCTGCGCGGCGCCTGGTCATGGAACAAGCGGGAACTTCGCTCATCTGGCAATCAGTTGGACATAAGGCTTTTTACAATATAGCGGCAGTGCATGCGTCACATCGGCCAGTCCCGAACGTATAATAAAAAGCTCCGACACGGATATTTCAGTGCGCTCGGCGAAAACGCAGGTAGCGGAACGTTTACCATGCATCCCGTATTATTGTTCAGGGTGGTTTTGCTGCCGACTGTCCCTGCTTCTTGAACATCGCAGAATCATGCTAGCGCTGCGCATGCTCGTGGCACGAGCGGCAGCGTCGCTCATCTTGCAATCAGTTGGACATCGGGTTTTCGGTAATATAGCTGCGGTGCATGCGTCACATCGGCCTGTCCCGAACGTATAAAAGAGAAGATACGACACGGATTCTTCAGTGGGTTGGGCGAAAACGCAGGAAGCGAAAAGATAACCATGCGTCCCATAATATTGTTCCAGGTAGCTTTGCTTACGATTGTCGCTGCTTCTTGGACATCGCAGAATCATACCTGCGCTGCGTGTGCTCGTGGAACAAGCGGCAACTTCGTTCATCTGGCAATCAAATGGACGTCAGGTTTTCTACAAGATACCGGCAGTGCGTGAGTCACATCGGCCAGTCCTGAAAGGATAAAAGAGCAGCTACGACACGGATTCTTCAGTGGGCCGTGCGAAAACGCAGGAAGCAGAGCGTTAGCCATGCGTCCCGTAATATTGTTCCAGTTGGCTTTGCTGCCGATTGTCACTGCTTCTTGGACGTCGCAGCATCATACTTGCGCTGCGTGTGCTCGTGGAACAAGCGGCAACTTCACTCATCTGGCAATCAGTTGGACATATTGTTTTCTACAATATAGCTGCGGTGCATGCGTCACATCGGCCTCTCCCGAACGTGTAAAAGAGAAGCTAGGACACGGATTCTTCAGTGGGCTGGGCGAAAACGCAAGAAGCGAAGCGTTAACCATGCGTCCCGTAAGATTGTTCCAGGTAGCCTTGCTTACGATTGTCGCTGCTTCTTGGACATCGCAGAATCATACCTGCGCTGCGTGTGCTCGTGGAACAAGCGGCAACTTCGCTCAGCTGGCAATCACTTGGACGTCAGGCTTTCTACAATATAGAGGCAGTGCATGCGTCACATCGGCCATTCCCGAACGTATAAAACAGCAGCTCCGACACGAATTCTTCAGTGGGCTCGGCAAAACCCAGGAAGCGCAGCGTTAACTTGGCGTCCCGTATTATTGTTCCAGGTGGCAGTGCTTTCAATCGTCACTGCTTCTCGGACATCGCAGAATCATACCTGCGCTGCGCGATGCTCGTGGAACAAGCAGCAACATCGCTCATCTGGCAATGAGTTGGACGTCAGGTTTTCTACAATATAGCGGCAATGCATGCGTAACATCGGCCTTTCCGGAATGTAGAAATGAGCAGCTCCGACGCGGAGTCTTCAGTGGGCTCGGCAGAAACGCAGGAAGCGGATCGTTAACCACGCGTCCCGTAATATTGTTCCAGGTGGCTTTGCTTTCGATTGTCACTGCTTCTTGGACATTGCAGAATCATACCTGCGCAGCGCCTGCTCGTGGAACAAGCGGCAACTTCGCTCATCTGGCAATCAGTTTAACATTGGGTTTTCGGCAATATAGCTGTGGTGCATGCGTCACAGCGGCCTGTCTCAAACGTATAAAAGAGAAGCTACTACACGGATTCTTCAGTGGTCTGGGCGAAAACGCAGGAAGCGGAGCGTTAACCATGCGTCCCGTAATATTGTTCCAGGTGGCTTTGCTGCCGATTGTCCCTGCTTTTTGGACATCGCAGAATCACATGTCGGCTACGCTTGCTCGTAGAACAAGCGGCAACTTTGCTCATCTGGCAATCAGTTGGACGTTAGGTTTTCTACAAGATACTGGCAGTGCGTGAGTCACATCGGCCAGTCCTGAAAGGATAAAAGAGCAGCTACGACACGGATTCTTCAGTGGGCTGTGCGAAAACGCAGGAAGCAGAGCATTAGCCATGCGTCCCGTAATATTGTTCCAGGTGGCAGTGCTTTCGATCGTCACTGCTTCGTGGACATTGCAGAATCATACCTGCGCTGCGCCAGCTCCTGGAACAAGCGGCAACTTCGCTCACCTGGCAATCAGTTGGACATCGGGTTTTCTACTATATTGCTTCGGTGCATGCGTCACATCGGCCTGTCCCGAACGTATAAAAGAGCAGCTACGAGACGGATTCTTCAGTGGGCTCGGCGAAAACGCAGGAAGTGAAGCGTTAACCATGCGTCCCGTAATACTGTTCCAGGTGGCTTTGCTAAGGATTGTCGCTGCTTCTTGGACATCGCAGAATCATACCTGCGCTGCGCGTGCTCGTGGAACAAGCGCCAACTTCGCTCATCTGGCAATCAGTTGGACATCAGGTTTTTTACAATATAGCTGTGGTGCATGCGTCACATTGGCCTGTCCCGAACGTATAAAAGAGGAGCTACGACCCGGATTCTTCAGTGGGCTCGGCGAAAATGCAGGAAGCGATGCTTTAGCCATGCGTCCCGTGATAATGTTCCAGGTGGCTTTGCCTACGATCGTCGCTGCTTTTTGGAGATCGCAGAATCATACCTGCGCAGCGCCTGGTTATGGAGCAAGCGGCAACTTCGCTCATCTGGCATTCAGTTGGACATCAGGCTTTCTAAAATATAGCTGCAGTGCATGCGTCACATCGGCCAGTCCCGAACGTATCAAACCGCAGCTCCAACAAGGATTCTTTAGTGGGCTCGGCAAAAACGCAGGAAGTGCAGAGTTAACCTTGCGTCCCGTATTATTGTTCCATTTGGCATTGCTTTCGATTGTCACTGCTTCTAGGACATCGCAGTTTCATACCTGCGCTGCGCCTGCTCGTGGAACAAGCGTCAACTTCGCTCATCTGGCAATCAGTTGGAGGTCAGGTTTTCTACAATGTAGCGGCAGTGCTTGCGTCACATTGGCCTGTCCCGATCGTATAAAAGAGCAGCTACGACCCGGATTCTTCAGTGGCCTGGGCGAAAACGCAGGAAGCGGAGCGTTAAGCATGCGTCCCGTAATATTGTTCCAGATGGCTTTGCCGCGGATTGTCACTGCTTCTTGGACGTTGCAGTATCATACCTGCGCTGCGCCTGCTCGTGGAACAAGCGGCAACTTCGCTCATCTGGCAATCAGTTGGACATCAGGTTTTCTACAATAGAGGTGTGGTGCATGCGTCACATCGGCCAGTCCAGAAAGGATAATAAAAAAGCTCTGACACGGATATTTCAGTGGGCTCGGCGAAAACGCTGGAAGCGGAACGTTAACCATGCATCCCGTATTATTGTTCAAGGTGGTTTTGCTGCCGACTGTCCCTGCTTCTTGGACATCGCAGAATTATACTAGCGCTGCGCATGCTTGTGGCACAAGCGGCAACTTCGCTCACCTCGCAATCAGTTGGACATCGGGTTTTCGGCAATATAGCTGTGGTGCACGCGTCACATCGGCCTGTCCCGAACGTATAAAAGAGAAGCCATTACACGGATTCCTCAGTGGGCTGGGCGAAAACGCAGGAAGCGAAGCGATAACCATGCGTCCCGTAATATTCTTCCAGGTGGCTTTGCTAAGGATTGTCGCTGCTTCTTGGACATCGCAGAATCATACCTGCGCTGCGCCTGCTCGTGGAACAAGCGGCAACTTCTCTCATCTGGCAATCAGTTGGACATCAGGTTTTTTACAATATAGCTGTGGTGCATGCGTCCCATCGGCCAGTCCCGAACGTATCAAACCGCAGCTCCAACAAGGATTCTTTAGTGGGCTCGGCAAAAACGCATGAAGTGCAGAGTTCACTTGCGTCCCGTATTATTGTTCCAGGTGGCATTGCTTTCGATTGTCACTGCTTCTTGGACATCCCAGTTTCGTACCTGCGCTGCGCCTGCTCGTGGAACAAGCGTCAACTTGGCTCATCTGGCAATCAGTTGGAGGTCAGGTTTTCTACAATGTAGCGGCAGTGCTTGCGTAACATTGGCCTGTCCCAAACGTATAAAACAGCAGCTACGACACGGATTCTTCAGTGGTCTGGGCGAAAACGCAGGAAGCGGAGCGTTAAGCATGCGTCCCGTAATATTGTTCCAGGTGGCTTTGCTTTCGTTTGTCACTGCTTCTTGGACTTTGCAGAATCATGCCTGCGCTGCGCCTGGTCATGGAACAAGCGGCAACTTCGCTCATCTGGCAATCAGTTGGACATAAGGCTTTTTACAATATAGCGGCAGTGCATGCGTCACATCGGCCAGTCCCGAACGTATAATAAAAAGCTCCGACACGGATATTTCAGTGCGCTCGGCGAAAACGCAGGTAGCGGAACGTTTACCATGCATCCCGTATTATTGTTCAGGGTGGTTTTGCTGCCGACTGTCCCTGCTTCTTGAACATCGCAGAATCATGCTAGCGCTGCGCATGCTCGTGGCACGAGCGGCAGCGTCGCTCATCTTGCAATCAGTTGGACATCGGGTTTTCGGCAATATAGCTGCGGTGCATGCGTCACATCGGCCTGTCCCGAACGTATAAAAGAGAAGATACGACACGGATTCTTCAGTGGGTTGGGCGAAAACGCAGGAAGCGAAACGATAACCATGCGTCCCATAATATTGTTCCAGGTAGCTTTGCTTACGATTGTCGCTGCTTCTTGGACATCGCAGAATCATACCTGCGCTGCGTGTGCTCGTGGAACAAGCGGCAACTTCGTTCATCTGGCAATCAAATGGACGTCAGGTTTTCTACAAGATACCGGCAGTGCGTGAGTCACATCGGCCAGTCCTGAAAGGATAAAAGAGCAGCTACGACACGGATTCTTCAGTGGGCCGTGCGAAAACGCAGGAAGCAGAGCGTTAGCCATGCGTCCCGTAATATTGTTCAAGTTGGCTTTGCTGCCGATTGTCACTGCTTCTTGGACGTCGCAGCATCATACTTGCGCTGCGTGTGCTCGTGGAACAAGCGGCAACTTCACTCATCTGGCAATCAGTTGGACATATTGTTTGCTACAATATAGCTGCGGTGCATGCGTCACATCGGCCTCTCCCGAACGTGTAAAAGAGAAGCTAGGACACGGATTCTTCAGTGGGCTGGGCGAAAACGCAAGAAGCGAAGCGTTAACCATGCGTCCCGTAAGATTTTTCCAGGTAGCTTTGCTTACGATTGTCGCTGCTTCTTGGACTTCGCAGAATCATACCTGCGCTGCGTGTGCTCGTGGAACAAGCGGCAACTTCGCTCAGCTGGCAATCACTTGGACGTCAGGATTTCTACAATATAGAGGCAGTGCATGCGTCACATCGGCCAGTCCCGAACGTATAAAACAGCAGCTCCGATACGAATTCTTCAGTGGGCTCGGCAAAACCCAGGAAGCGCAGCGTTAACTTGGCGTCCCGTATTATTGTTCCAGGTGGCAGTGCTTTCAATCGTCACTGCTTCTCGGACATCGCAGAATCATACCTGCGCTGCGCGATGCTCGTGGAACAAGCGGCAACATCGCTCATCTGGCAATGAGTTGGACGTCAGGTTTTCTACAATATAGCGGCAATGCATGCGTAACATCGGCCTTTCCGGAATGTAGAAATGAGCAGCTCCGACGCGGAGTCTTCAGTGGGCTCGGCAGAAACGCAGGAAGCGGATCGTTAACCACGCGTCCCGTTCCAGGTGGCTTTGCTTTCGATTGTCACTGCTTCTTGGACATTGCAGAATCATACCTGCGCAGTGCCTGCTCGTGGAAGAAGCGGCAACTTCGCTCATCTGGCAATCAGTTTAACATTGGGTTTTCGGCAATATAGCTGTGGTGCATGCGTCACAGCGGCCTGTCTCGAACGTATAAAAGAGAAGCTACTACACGGATTCTTCAGTGGTCTGGGCGAAAACGCAGGAAGCGGAGCGTTAACCATGCGTCCCGTAATATTGTTCCAGGTGGCTTTGCTGCCGATTGTCCCTGCTTTTTGGACATCGCAGAATCACATGTCGGCTACGCGTGCTCGTAGAACAAGCGGCAACTTTGCTCATCTGGCAATCAGTTGGACGTTAGGTTTTCTACAAGATACTGGCAGTGCGTGAGTCACATCGGCCAGTCCTGAAAGGATAAAAGAGCAGCTACGACACGGATTCTTCAGTGGGCTGTGCGAAAACGCAGGAAGCAGAGCATTAGCCATGCGTCCCGTAATATTGTTCCAGGTGGCAGTGCTTTCGATCGTCACTGCTTCGTGGACATTGCAGAATCATACCTGCGCTGCGCCTGCTCCTGGAACAAGCGGCAACTTCGCCCACCTGGCAATCAGTTGGACATCGGGTTTTCTGCTATATTGCTTCGGTGCATGCGTCGCATCGGCCTGTCCCGAACGTATAAAAGAGCAGCTACGAGACGGATTCTTCAGTGGGCTCGGCGAAAACGCAGGAAGTGAAGCGTTAACCATGCGTCCCGTAATATTGTTCCAGGTGGCTTTGCTTAGGATTGTCGCTGCTTCTTGGACATCGCAGAATCATACCTGCGCTGCGCGTGCTCGTGGAGCAAGCGCCAACTTCGCTCATCTGGCAATGAGTTGGGCGTCAGGTTTTCTCCAAGATACTGGCAGTGCGTGAGTCACATCGGCCTGTTCTGAAAGGATAAAAGAGCAGTTCCGACATGGATTCTTCAGTGCGCTCGGCGAAAACACAGGAAGCGAAGCTTTAACCATGCGTCCCGCAATATTCTTCCACTTATCTTTGCTTACGATTGTCGCTGCTTCTTGGACATCGCAGAATCATACCTGCGCTGCGCGTGCTCGTGGAACAAGCGGCAACTTCGCTCGTCTGGCAATCAGTTGGACGTCAGGTCTTTTACTAGATACTGGTAGTGCGTGCGTCACACCAACCAGTCCCGAAGGGATAAAAGAGCAGCTCCGACACGGATACCCCAGTGGGCTCGCCAGAAATGCAGGAAGCAGAGCGTTAGCCATGCGTCCCGTAATATTGTTCCAGATAGCTTTGCTTACGATTGTCGCTGCTTCTTGGACATCGCAGAATCATACTAGCGCTGCGCATGCTCGTGGCACAAGCGGCAACTTCGCTCATCTGGCAATCAGTTGGACATAAGGTTTTCTACAATATAGCTGTGGTGCATGCGTCACATCGGCCAGTCCTGAAAGGATAGAAGAGCAGCTCCGACATGGATTCTTCAGTGGGCTCGGCGAAAACGCAGGAAGCGAAGCGTTAACCATGCGTACCGTAATATTGTTCCAGGTAGCTTTGCTTACGAGTGTCACTGCTTCTTGGACATCGTAGAATCATACCCTCGCGGTGCCTGGTCATGGAACAAGCGGCAACTTCGCTCATCTGGCAATCAGTTGGACATCAGGCTTTTTACAATATAGCGGCAGTGCATGTGTCACATCGGCCAAACCCGAACGTATAAAAGAGCAGCTACGACACGGATTCTTCAGTGGCCTGGGCGAAAATGCAGGAAGGAAGTTTTAACCATGCGTCCCGTAATATTGTTCCAGCTGGTTTGCTAAGGATTGTCGCTGCTTCTAGGACATCGCAGACTCATACCTGCGCTGCGCCTGCTCGTGGAACAAGCGGCAACTTCGCTCATCTGGCAATCAGTTGCACATCACGTTTTCTACAATATAGCTGTGGCACATGCGACACATCGGTCTGTCCCGAACGTATAAAAGAGCAGCTACGACACGGATTCTTTAGTGGGCTGGGCGAAAATGCAGGAAGGGAAGCGTTAACCATACGTCCCGCATTATTGTTCCAGGTGGCTTTGCTGCCGATTGTCCCTGCTGCTTGGACATCGCAAAATCATACCTGCGCTGCGCCTGCTCGTGGAACAAGCGGCAACTTCGCTCATATGGCAATCAGTTGGACATCAGGTTTTCTACAATATAGCTGTGGTGCATGCGTCACATCGGCCTGTCCCGAACGTATAAAAGAGCAGCTACGACACGGATTCTTCAGTGGGCTGGGCGAAAATGCAGGAAGGAAGTTTTAGCCATGCGTCCCGTTATATTGTTCCAGATGGCTTTGCTGCCGATTGTCACTGCTTCTTCGACATCGCAGTATCATACCTGCGCTGCGCCTGCTCGTGGAACAAGCGGCAACTTCGCTCATCTGGCAATCAGTTGGACATCAGGTTTTCTACAATATAGCTGTGGTGCATGCGTCACATCGGCCAGTCCTGAAAGGATAAAAGAGCAGCTCCGACATGGATTCTTCAGTGGGCTCGGCGAAAACGCAGGAAGCGAAGCGTTAACCATGCGTTCCGTAATGTTGTTCCAGGTGGCTTTGCTTACGATTGTCGCTGCTTCTTGGACATCGTAGAATCATACCTGCGCGGCGCCTGGTCATGGAACAAGCGGCAACTTCGCTCATCTGGCAATCAGTTGGACATTAGGCTTTCTACAATATAGCGGCAGTGCAAGCGTCACATCGGCCAGCCCCGAACGTATAATACAAAAGCTGCGACACGGATATTTCAGTGGGCTCGGGGAAAACGCAGGAAGCGGAACGTTAACCATGCATCCCGTATTATTGTACAAGTTGGTTTTGCTGCCGACTGCCCCTGCTTCTTGGACATCGCAGAATCATACTAGCGCTGCGCATGCTCGTGGCACAAGCGGCAACTTCGCTCATATGGCAATCAGTTGGACATCAGGTTTTCTACAATATAGCTGTGGTGCATGCGTCACATCGGCCTGTCCCGAACGTATAAAAGAGCAGCTACGACACGGATTCTTCAGTGGGCTGGGCGAAAATGCAGGAAGGAAGTTTTAGCCATGCGTCCCGTTATATTGTTCCAGATGGCTTTGCTGCCGATTGTCACTGCTTCTTCGACATCGCAGTATCATACCTGCGCTGCGCCTGCTCGTGGAACAAGCGGCAACTTCGCTCATCTGGCAATCAGTTGGACATCAGGTTTTCTACAATATAGCTGTGGTGCATGCGTCACATCGGCCAGTCCTGAAAGGATAAAAGAGCAGCTCCGACATGGATTCTTCAGTGGGCTCGGCGAAAACGCAGGAAGCGAAGCGTTAACCATGCGTTCCGTAATGTTGTTCCAGGTGGCTTTGCTTACGATTGTCGCTGCTTCTTGGACATCGTAGAATCATACCTGCGCGGCGCCTGGTCATGGAACAAGCGGCAACTTCGCTCATCTGGCAATCAGTTGGACATTAGGCTTTCTACAATATAGCGGCAGTGCAAGCGTCACATCGGCCAGCCCCGAAAGTATAATACAAAAGCTGCGACACGGATATTTCAGTGGGCTCGGGGAAAACGCAGGAAGCGGAACGTTAACCATGCATCCCGTATTATTGTACAAGTTGGTTTTGCTGCCGACTGCCCCTGCTTCTTGGACATCGCAGAATCATACTAGCGCTGCGCATGCTCGTGGCACAAGCGGCAACTTCGCTCATCTCGCAATCAGTTGGACATCAGGTTTTCTACAATATAGCTGTGGTGCATGCGTCACATCGGCCTGTCCCGAACGTATAAAAGAGCAGCTACGACACGGATTCTTCAGTGGCCTGGGCGAAAATGCAGGAAGGAAGTTTTAACCATGCGTCCCGTAATATTGTTCCAGGTAGCTTTGCTTACGATTGTCGCTGCTTCTTGGACATCGTAGAATCATACCTGCGCGGCGCCTGGTCATGGAACAAGCGGCAACTTCGCTAATCTGGCAATCAGTTGGACATCAGGTTTTCTACAATATAGCTGTGGTGCATGCGTCACATCGGCCTGTCCCGAACGTGTAAAAGAGCAGCTACGACACGGATTCTTCAGTGGGCTGGGCGAAAATGAAGGAAGGAAGTTTTAACCATGCATCCCGTAATATTGTTCCAGATGGATTTGCTGCCGATTGTCACTGCTTCTTGGACATTGCAGTATCATACCTGCGCTGCGCCTGCTCGTGGAACAAGCGGCAACTTCGCTCATCTGGCAATCAGTTGGACATCAGGTTTTCTACAATATAGCTGTGGTGCATGCGTCACATCGGCCAGTCCTGAAAGGATAAAAGAGCAGCTCCGACATGGATTCTTCAGTGGGCTCGGCGAAAACGCAGGAAGCGAAGCGTTAACCATGCGTCCGGTAATATTGTTCCAGGTAGCTTTGCTTACGATTGTCACTGCTTCTTGGACATCGTAGAATCATACCTGCGCGGTGCCTGGTCAAGGAACAAGCGGCAACTTCGCTCATCTGGCAATCAGTTGGACATCAGGCTTTTTACAATATAGCGGCAATGCATGCGTCACATCGGCCAGCCCCGAACGTATAAAAGAGCAGCTACGACACGGATTCTTCAGTGGCCTGGGCGAAAATTCAGGAAGGAAGTTTTAACCATGCGTCCCGTAATATTGTTCCAGGTGGCTTTGCTAAGGATCGCCGCTGCTTCTTGGACATCGCAGAATCATACCTGCGCTGCGCCTCCTCGTGGAACAAGCGGCAACTTCGCTCATCTGGCAATCAGTTGGACATCAGGTTTTCTACAATATAGCTGTGGTACATGCGTCACATCGGTCTGTCCCGAACGTATAAAAGAGCAGTTACGACACGGATTCTTTAGTGGGCTGGGCGAAAATGCAGGAAGGGAAGCGTTAACCTTACGTCCCGCATTATTGTTCCAGGTGGCTTTGCTGCCGATTGTCCCTGCTGCTTGGACATCTCAAAATCATACCTGCGCTGCGCCTGCTCGTGGAAAGGGCGGCAACTTCGCTCATATGGCAATCAGTTGGACATCAGGTTTTCTACAATTTATCTGTGGTGCATGCGTGACATCGGCCTGTCGCGAACGTATAAAAGAGCAGCTACGACACGGATGCTTCAGTGGGCTGGGCGAAAATGCAGGAAGGAAGTTTTAACCATGCGTCCCGTAATATTGTTCCAGATGGCTTTACTAAGGATTGTCGCTGCTTCTTGGACATCGCAGAATCATACCTGCGCTGCGCCTGCTCGTGGAACAAGCGGCAACTTCGCTCATCTGGCAATCAGTTGGACATCAGGTTTTCTACAATATAGCGGCAGTGCAAGCGTCACATCGGCCAGCCCCGAACGTATAATAAAAAAGCTCCGACACTGATGTTTCAGTGGGCTGGGCGAAAACGCAGGAAGCGGAACGTTAACCATGTATCCCGTATTATTGTTCAAGTTGGTTTAGCTGCCGACTGTCCCTGCTTCTTGGACATCGCAGAATCATACTAGCGCTGTGCATGCTCGTGGAACAAGCGGCATCTTCGCTCATCTGGCAATCAGTTGGACATCAGGTTTTCTACAATATAGCTGTCTTACATGCGTCACATCGGCCTGTCCCGAACGTATAAAAGAGCAGATACGACACGGATTCTTCAGTGGGCTGGGCGAAAATGCAGGAAGGAAGTTTTAACCATGCGTGCCGTAATATTGTTCCAGGTGGCTTTGCTAAGGATTGTCGCTGCTTCTTGGACATCGCAGAATCATACCTGCGCTGCGCCTGCTCGTGGAACAAGCGGCAGCTTCGCTCATCTGGCAATCAGTTGGACATCAGGTTTTCTACAATATAGCTGTGGTGCATGCGACACATCAGCCTGTCCCGAACGTATAAAAGAGCAGCTACGACACGGATTCTTCAGTGGGCTGGGCGAAAATGCAGGAAGGAAGTTTTAACCATGCGTCCCGTAATATTGTTCCAGGTGGCTATGCTAAGGATTGTCGCTGCTTCTTGGACATCGCAGAATCATACCTGCGCTGCGCCTGCTCGTGGAACAAGCGGCAACTTCGCTCATCTGGCAATCAGTTGGACATCAGGTTTTCTACAATATAGCTGTGGTACATGCGTCACATCGGCCTGTCCCGAACGTATAAAAGAGCAGCTACGACACGGATTCTTTAGTGGGCTGGGCGAAAATGCAGGAAGGGAAGCGTTAACCATGCGTCCGGTAATATTGTTCCAGGTAGCTTTGCTTACGATTGTCACTGCTTCTTGGACATCGTAGAATCATACCTGCGCGGTGCCTGGTCAAGGAACAAGCGGCAACTTCGCTCATCTGGCAATCAGTTGGACATCAGGCTTTTTACAATATAGCGGCAATGCATGCGTCACATCGGCCAGCCCCGAACGTATAAAAGAGCAGCTACGACACGGATTCTTCAGTGGCCTGGGCGAAAATTCAGGAAGGAAGTTTTAACCATGCGTCCCGTAATATTGTTCCAGGTGGCTTTGCTAAGGATCGCCGCTGCTTCTTGGACATCGCAGAATCATACCTGCGCTGCGCCTCCTCGTGGAACAAGCGGCAACTTCGCTCATCTGGCAATCAGTTGGACATCAGGTTTTCTACAATATAGCTGTGGTACATGCGTCACATCGGTCTGTCCCGAACGTATAAAAGAGCAGTTACGACACGGATTCTTTAGTGGGCTGGGCGAAAATGCAGGAAGGGAAGCGTTAACCTTACGTCCCGCATTATTGTTCCAGGTGGCTTTGCTGCCGATTGTCCCTGCTGCTTGGACATCTCAAAATCATACCTGCGCTGCGCCTGCTCGTGGAAAGGGCGGCAACTTCGCTCATATGGCAATCAGTTGGACATCAGGTTTTCTACAATTTATCTGTGGTGCATGCGTGACATCGGCCTGTCGCGAACGTATAAAAGAGCAGCTACGACACGGATGCTTCAGTGGGCTGGGCGAAAATGCAGGAAGGAAGTTTTAACCATGCGTCCCGTAATATTGTTCCAGATGGCTTTACTAAGGATTGTCGCTGCTTCTTGGACATCGCAGAATCATACCTGCGCTGCGCCTGCTCGTGGAACAAGCGGCAACTTCGCTCATCTGGCAATCAGTTGGACATCAGGTTTTCTACAATATAGCGGCAGTGCAAGCGTCACATCGGCCAGCCCCGAACGTATAATAAAAAAGCTCCGACACTGATGTTTCAGTGGGCTGGGCGAAAACGCAGGAAGCGGAACGTTAACCATGTATCCCGTATTATTGTTCAAGTTGGTTTAGCTGCCGACTGTCCCTGCTTCTTGGACATCGCAGAATCATACTAGCGCTGTGCATGCTCGTGGAACAAGCGGCATCTTCGCTCATCTGGCAATCAGTTGGACATCAGGTTTTCTACAATATAGCTGTCTTACATGCGTCACATCGGCCTGTCCCGAACGTATAAAAGAGCAGATACGACACGGATTCTTCAGTGGGCTGGGCGAAAATGCAGGAAGGAAGTTTTAACCATGCGTGCCGTAATATTGTTCCAGGTGGCTTTGCTAAGGATTGTCGCTGCTTCTTGGACATCGCAGAATCATACCTGCGCTGCGCCTGCTCGTGGAACAAGCGGCAGCTTCGCTCATCTGGCAATCAGTTGGACATCAGGTTTTCTACAATATAGCTGTGGTGCATGCGACACATCAGCCTGTCCCGAACGTATAAAAGAGCAGCTACGACACGGATTCTTCAGTGGGCTGGGCGAAAATGCAGGAAGGAAGTTTTAACCATGCGTCCCGTAATATTGTTCCAGGTGGCTTTGCTAAGGATCGCCGCTGCTTCTTGGACATCGCAGAATCATACCTGCGCTGCGCCTGCTCGTGGAACAAGCGGCAACTTCGCTCATCTGGCAATCAGTTGGACATCAGGTTTTCTACAATATAGCTGTGGTACATGCGTCACATCGGCCTGTCCCGAACGTATAAAAGAGCAGCTACGACACGGATTCTTCAGTGGGCTGGGCGAAAATGCAGGAAGGAAGTTTTAACCATGCGTGCCATAATATTGTTCCAGGTGGCTTTGCTAAGGATTGTCGCTGCTTCTTGGACATCGCAGAATCATACCTGCGCTGCGCCTGCTCGTGGAACAAGCGGCAGCTTCGCTCATCTGGCAATCAGTTGGACATCAGGTTTTCTACAATATAGCTGTGGTGCATGCGACACATCAGCCTGTCCCGAACGTATAAAAGAGCAGCTACGACACGGATTCTTCAGTGGGCTGGGCGAAAATGCAGGAAGGAAGTTTTAACCATGCGTCCCGTAATATTGTTCCAGGTGGCTATGCTAAGGATTGTCGCTGCTTCTTGGACATCGCAGAATCATACCTGCGCTGCGCCTGCTCGTGGAACAAGCGGCAACTTCGCTCATCTGGCAATCAGTTGGACATCAGGTTTTCTACAATATAGCTGTGGTACATGCGTCACATCGGCCTGTCCCGAACGTATAAAAGAGCAGCTACGACACGGATTCTTTAGTGGGCTGGGCGAAAATGCAAGAAGGGAAGCGTTAACCATACGTCCCGTAATATTGTTCCAGATGGCTTTGCCGCGGATTGTCACTGCTTCTTGGACGTTGCAGTATCATACCTGCGCTGCGCCTGCTCGTGGAACAAGCGGCAACTTCGCTCATCTGGCAATCAGTTGGACATCAGGTTTTCTACAATAGAGGTGTGGTGCATGCGTCACATCGGCCAGTCCAGAAAGGATAATAAAAAAGCTCTGACACGGATATTTCAGTGGGCTCGGCGAAAACGCTGGAAGCGGAACGTTAACCATGCATCCCGTATTATTGTTCAAGGTGGTTTTGCTGCCGACTGTCCCTGCTTCTTGGACATCGCAGAATTATACTAGCGCTGCGCATGCTTGTGGCACAAGCGGCAACTTCGCTCACCTCGCAATCAGTTGGACATCGGGTTTTCGGCAATATAGCTGTGGTGCACGCGTCACATCGGCCTGTCCCGAACGTATAAAAGAGAAGCCATTACACGGATTCCTCAGTGGGCTGGGCGAAAACGCAGGAAGCGAAGCGATAACCATGCGTCCCGTAATATTCTTCCAGGTGGCTTTGCTAAGGATTGTCGCTGCTTCTTGGACATCGCAGAATCATACCTGCGCTGCGCCTGCTCGTGGAACAAGCGGCAACTTCTCTCATCTGGCAATCAGTTGGACATCAGGTTTTTTACAATATAGCTGTGGTGCATGCGTCCCATCGGCCAGTCCCGAACGTATCAAACCGCAGCTCCAACAAGGATTCTTTAGTGGGCTCGGCAAAAACGCATGAAGTGCAGAGTTCACTTGCGTCCCGTATTATTGTTCCAGGTGGCATTGCTTTCGATTGTCACTGCTTCTTGGACATCCCAGTTTCGTACCTGCGCTGCGCCTGCTCGTGGAACAAGCGTCAACTTGGCTCATCTGGCAATCAGTTGGAGGTCAGGTTTTCTACAATGTAGCGGCAGTGCTTGCGTAACATTGGCCTGTCCCAAACGTATAAAACAGCAGCTACGACACGGATTCTTCAGTGGTCTGGGCGAAAACGCAGGAAGCGGAGCGTTAAGCATGCGTCCCGTAATATTGTTCCAGGTGGCTTTGCTTTCGTTTGTCACTGCTTCTTGGACTTTGCAGAATCATGCCTGCGCTGCGCCTGGTCATGGAACAAGCGGCAACTTCGCTCATCTGGCAATCAGTTGGACATAAGGCTTTTTACAATATAGCGGCAGTGCATGCGTCACATCGGCCAGTCCCGAACGTATAATAAAAAGCTCCGACACGGATATTTCAGTGCGCTCGGCGAAAACGCAGGTAGCGGAACGTTTACCATGCATCCCGTATTATTGTTCAGGGTGGTTTTGCTGCCGACTGTCCCTGCTTCTTGAACATCGCAGAATCATGCTAGCGCTGCGCATGCTCGTGGCACGAGCGGCAGCGTCGCTCATCTTGCAATCAGTTGGACATCGGGTTTTCGGCAATATAGCTGCGGTGCATGCGTCACATCGGCCTGTCCCGAACGTATAAAAGAGAAGATACGACACGGATTCTTCAGTGGGTTGGGCGAAAACGCAGGAAGCGAAACGATAACCATGCGTCCCATAATATTGTTCCAGGTAGCTTTGCTTACGATTGTCGCTGCTTCTTGGACATCGCAGAATCATACCTGCGCTGCGTGTGCTCGTGGAACAAGCGGCAACTTCGTTCATCTGGCAATCAAATGGACGTCAGGTTTTCTACAAGATACCGGCAGTGCGTGAGTCACATCGGCCAGTCCTGAAAGGATAAAAGAGCAGCTACGACACGGATTCTTCAGTGGGCCGTGCGAAAACGCAGGAAGCAGAGCGTTAGCCATGCGTCCCGTAATATTGTTCAAGTTGGCTTTGCTGCCGATTGTCACTGCTTCTTGGACGTCGCAGCATCATACTTGCGCTGCGTGTGCTCGTGGAACAAGCGGCAACTTCACTCATCTGGCAATCAGTTGGACATATTGTTTGCTACAATATAGCTGCGGTGCATGCGTCACATCGGCCTCTCCCGAACGTGTAAAAGAGAAGCTAGGACACGGATTCTTCAGTGGGCTGGGCGAAAACGCAAGAAGCGAAGCGTTAACCATGCGTCCCGTAAGATTTTTCCAGGTAGCTTTGCTTACGATTGTCGCTGCTTCTTGGACTTCGCAGAATCATACCTGCGCTGCGTGTGCTCGTGGAACAAGCGGCAACTTCGCTCAGCTGGCAATCACTTGGACGTCAGGATTTCTACAATATAGAGGCAGTGCATGCGTCACATCGGCCAGTCCCGAACGTATAAAACAGCAGCTCCGATACGAATTCTTCAGTGGGCTCGGCAAAACCCAGGAAGCGCAGCGTTAACTTGGCGTCCCGTATTATTGTTCCAGGTGGCAGTGCTTTCAATCGTCACTGCTTCTCGGACATCGCAGAATCATACCTGCGCTGCGCGATGCTCGTGGAACAAGCGGCAACATCGCTCATCTGGCAATGAGTTGGACGTCAGGTTTTCTACAATATAGCGGCAATGCATGCGTAACATCGGCCTTTCCGGAATGTAGAAATGAGCAGCTCCGACGCGGAGTCTTCAGTGGGCTCGGCAGAAACGCAGGAAGCGGATCGTTAACCACGCGTCCCGTTCCAGGTGGCTTTGCTTTCGATTGTCACTGCTTCTTGGACATTGCAGAATCATACCTGCGCAGTGCCTGCTCGTGGAAGAAGCGGCAACTTCGCTCATCTGGCAATCAGTTTAACATTGGGTTTTCGGCAATATAGCTGTGGTGCATGCGTCACAGCGGCCTGTCTCGAACGTATAAAAGAGAAGCTACTACACGGATTCTTCAGTGGTCTGGGCGAAAACGCAGGAAGCGGAGCGTTAACCATGCGTCCCGTAATATTGTTCCAGGTGGCTTTGCTGCCGATTGTCCCTGCTTTTTGGACATCGCAGAATCACATGTCGGCTACGCGTGCTCGTAGAACAAGCGGCAACTTTGCTCATCTGGCAATCAGTTGGACGTTAGGTTTTCTACAAGATACTGGCAGTGCGTGAGTCACATCGGCCAGTCCTGAAAGGATAAAAGAGCAGCTACGACACGGATTCTTCAGTGGGCTGTGCGAAAACGCAGGAAGCAGAGCATTAGCCATGCGTCCCGTAATATTGTTCCAGGTGGCAGTGCTTTCGATCGTCACTGCTTCGTGGACATTGCAGAATCATACCTGCGCTGCGCCTGCTCCTGGAACAAGCGGCAACTTCGCCCACCTGGCAATCAGTTGGACATCGGGTTTTCTGCTATATTGCTTCGGTGCATGCGTCGCATCGGCCTGTCCCGAACGTATAAAAGAGCAGCTACGAGACGGATTCTTCAGTGGGCTCGGCGAAAACGCAGGAAGTGAAGCGTTAACCATGCGTCCCGTAATATTGTTCCAGGTGGCTTTGCTTAGGATTGTCGCTGCTTCTTGGACATCGCAGAATCATACCTGCGCTGCGCGTGCTCGTGGAGCAAGCGCCAACTTCGCTCATCTGGCAATGAGTTGGGCGTCAGGTTTTCTCCAAGATACTGGCAGTGCGTGAGTCACATCGGCCTGTTCTGAAAGGATAAAAGAGCAGTTCCGACATGGATTCTTCAGTGCGCTCGGCGAAAACACAGGAAGCGAAGCTTTAACCATGCGTCCCGCAATATTCTTCCACTTATCTTTGCTTACGATTGTCGCTGCTTCTTGGACATCGCAGAATCATACCTGCGCTGCGCGTGCTCGTGGAACAAGCGGCAACTTCGCTCGTCTGGCAATCAGTTGGACGTCAGGTCTTTTACTAGATACTGGTAGTGCGTGCGTCACACCAACCAGTCCCGAAGGGATAAAAGAGCAGCTCCGACACGGATACCCCAGTGGGCTCGCCAGAAATGCAGGAAGCAGAGCGTTAGCCATGCGTCCCGTGATATTGTTCCAGGTGGCTTTGCTTACGATCATCGCTGCTTCTTGGACATCGCAGAATCCTACCTGCGCGGCGCCTGGTTATGGAGCAAGCGGCAACTTCGCTCATCTGGCAATCAGTTGGTCATCAGGCTTTCTGAAATATAGCGGCAGTGCATGCGTCACATCGGCCAGTCCCGAACGTATCAAACCGCAGCTCCAACAAGGATTCTTTAATGGGCTCGGCAAAAACGCAGCAAGTGCAGCGTTAACCTTGCGTCCCGTATTATTGTACCAGGTGGCAGTGCTTTCGATTGTCACTGCTTCTAGGACATCGCAGTTTCATACCTGCGCTGCGCCTGCTCGTGGAACAAGCGTCAACTTCGCTCATCTGGCAATCAGTTGGAGGTCAGGTTTTCTACAATGTAGCGGCAGTGCTTGCGTCACATTGGCCTGTCCCGATCATATAAAAGAGCAGCTACGACCCGGATTCTTCAGTGGCCTGGGCGAAAACGCAGGAAGCGGAGCGTTAAGCATGCGTCCCGTAATATTGTTCCAGATGGCTTTGCCGCCGATTGTCACTGCTTCTTGGACGTTGCAGTATCATACCTGCGCTGCGCCTGCTCGTGGAACAAGCGGCAACTTCGCTCATCTGGCAATCAGTTGGACATCAGGTTTTCTACAATATAGCTGTGGTGCATGCGTCACATCGGCCAGTCCAGAAAGGATAATAAAAAAGCTCTGACACGGATATTTCTGTGGGCTCGGCGAAAACGCTGGAAGCGGAACGTTAACCATGCATCCCGTATTATTGTTCAAGGTGGTTTTGCTGCCGACTGTCCCTGCTTCTTGGACATCGCAGAATTATACTAGCGCTGCGAAAGCTTGTGGCACAAGCGGCAACTTCGCTCACCTCGCAATCAGTTGGACATCGGGTTTTCGGCAATATAGCTGTGGTGCACGCGTCACATCGGCCTGTCCCGAACGTATAAAAGAGAAGCCATTACACGGATTCCTCAGTGGGCTGGGCGAAAACGCAGGAAGCGAAGCGATAACCATGCGTCCCGTAATATTCTTCCAGGTGGCTTTGCTAAGGATTGTCGCTGCTTCTTGGACATCGCAGAATCATACCTGTGCTGCGCCTGCTCGTGGAACAAGCGGCAACTTCTCTCATCTGGCAATCAGTTGGACATCAGGTTTTTTACAATATAGCTGTGGTGCATGCGTCACATTGGCCTGTCCCGAACGTATAAAAGAGCAGCTACGACACGGATTCTTCAGTGGGCTCGGCGAAAATGCAGGAAGCGATGCTTTAGCCATGCGTCCCGTGATATTGTTCCAGGTGGCTTTGCCTACGATCGTCGCTGCTTTTTGGAGATCGCAGAATCATACCTGCGCGGCGCCTGGTTATGGAGCAAGCGGCAACTTCGCTCATCCGGCATTCAGTTGGACATCAGGCTTTCTAAAATATAGCGGCAGTGCATGCGTCACATCGGCCAGTCCCGAACGTATCAAACCGCAGCTCCAACAAGGATTCTTTAGTGGGCTCGGCAAAAACGCAGGAAGTGCAGAGTTCACTTGCGTCCCGTATTATTGTTCCAGGTGGCATTGCTTTCGATTGTCACTGCTTCTTGGACATCCCAGTTTCGTACCTGCGCTGCGCCTGCTCGTGGAACAAGCGTCAACTTCGCTCATCTGGCAATCAGTTGGAGGTCAGGTTTTCTACAATGTAGCGGCAGTGCTTGCGTAACATTGGCCTGTCCCAAACGTATAAAACAGCAGCTACGACACGGATTCTTCAGTGGTCTGGGCGAAAACGCAGGAAGCGGAGCGTTAAGCATGCGTCCCGTATTATTGTTCCAGGTGGCTTTGCTTTCGTTTGTCACTGCTTCTTGGACTTTGCAGAATCATGCCTGCGCTGCGCCTGCTCGTGGAACAAGCGGCAACTTCGCTTATCTGGCAATCAGTTGGACTTCAGGTTTTCTACAAGATACCGGCAGTGCGTGAGTCACATCGGCCAGTCCTGAAAGGATAAAAGAGCAGCTCCGACACGGATTCTTCAGTGGGCTCGGCGAAAACGCAGGAAGCGAAACGTTAACCATTCGTCCCGTAATATGTTTCCAGGTAGCTTTGCTTACGATTGTCGCTGCTTCTTGGACATCGCAGAATCATACCTGCGCGGCGCCTGGTCATGGAACAAGCGGGAACTTCGCTCATCTGGCAATCAGTTGGACATAAGGCTTTTTACAATATAGCGGCAGTGCATGCGTCACATCGGCCAGTCCCGAACGTATAATAAAAAGCTCCGACACGGATATTTCAGTGCGCTCGGCGAAAACGCAGGTAGCGGAACGTTTACCATGCATCCCGTATTATTGTTCAGGGTGGTTTTGCTGCCGACTGTCCCTGCTTCTTGAACATCGCAGAATCATGCTAGCGCTGCGCATGCTCGTGGCACGAGCGGCAGCGTCGCTCATCTTGCAATCAGTTGGACATCGGGTTTTCGGTAATATAGCTGCGGTGCATGCGTCACATCGGCCTGTCCCGAACGTATAAAAGAGAAGATACGACACGGATTCTTCAGTGGGTTGGGCGAAAACGCAGGAAGCGAAAAGATAACCATGCGTCCCATAATATTGTTCCAGGTAGCTTTGCTTACGATTGTCGCTGCTTCTTGGACATCGCAGAATCATACCTGCGCTGCGTGTGCTCGTGGAACAAGCGGCAACTTCGTTCATCTGGCAATCAAATGGACGTCAGGTTTTCTACAAGATACCGGCAGTGCGTGAGTCACATCGGCCAGTCCTGAAAGGATAAAAGAGCAGCTACGACACGGATTCTTCAGTGGGCCGTGCGAAAACGCAGGAAGCAGAGCGTTAGCCATGCGTCCCGTAATATTGTTCCAGTTGGCTTTGCTGCCGATTGTCACTGCTTCTTGGACGTCGCAGCATCATACTTGCGCTGCGTGTGCTCGTGGAACAAGCGGCAACTTCACTCATCTGGCAATCAGTTGGACATATTGTTTTCTACAATATAGCTGCGGTGCATGCGTCACATCGGCCTCTCCCGAACGTGTAAAAGAGAAGCTAGGACACGGATTCTTCAGTGGGCTGGGCGAAAACGCAAGAAGCGAAGCGTTAACCATGCGTCCCGTAAGATTGTTCCAGGTAGCCTTGCTTACGATTGTCGCTGCTTCTTGGACATCGCAGAATCATACCTGCGCTGCGTGTGCTCGTGGAACAAGCGGCAACTTCGCTCAGCTGGCAATCACTTGGACGTCAGGCTTTCTACAATATAGAGGCAGTGCATGCGTCACATCGGCCATTCCCGAACGTATAAAACAGCAGCTCCGACACGAATTCTTCAGTGGGCTCGGCAAAACCCAGGAAGCGCAGCGTTAACTTGGCGTCCCGTATTATTGTTCCAGGTGGCAGTGCTTTCAATCGTCACTGCTTCTCGGACATCGCAGAATCATACCTGCGCTGCGCGATGCTCGTGGAACAAGCAGCAACATCGCTCATCTGGCAATGAGTTGGACGTCAGGTTTTCTACAATATAGCGGCAATGCATGCGTAACATCGGCCTTTCCGGAATGTAGAAATGAGCAGCTCCGACGCGGAGTCTTCAGTGGGCTCGGCAGAAACGCAGGAAGCGGATCGTTAACCACGCGTCCCGTAATATTGTTCCAGGTGGCTTTGCTTTCGATTGTCACTGCTTCTTGGACATTGCAGAATCATACCTGCGCAGCGCCTGCTCGTGGAACAAGCGGCAACTTCGCTCATCTGGCAATCAGTTTAACATTGGGTTTTCGGCAATATAGCTGTGGTGCATGCGTCACAGCGGCCTGTCTCAAACGTATAAAAGAGAAGCTACTACACGGATTCTTCAGTGGTCTGGGCGAAAACGCAGGAAGCGGAGCGTTAACCATGCGTCCCGTAATATTGTTCCAGGTGGCTTTGCTGCCGATTGTCCCTGCTTTTTGGACATCGCAGAATCACATGTCGGCTACGCTTGCTCGTAGAACAAGCGGCAACTTTGCTCATCTGGCAATCAGTTGGACGTTAGGTTTTCTACAAGATACTGGCAGTGCGTGAGTCACATCGGCCAGTCCTGAAAGGATAAAAGAGCAGCTACGACACGGATTCTTCAGTGGGCTGTGCGAAAACGCAGGAAGCAGAGCATTAGCCATGCGTCCCGTAATATTGTTCCAGGTGGCAGTGCTTTCGATCGTCACTGCTTCGTGGACATTGCAGAATCATACCTGCGCTGCGCCAGCTCCTGGAACAAGCGGCAACTTCGCTCACCTGGCAATCAGTTGGACATCGGGTTTTCTACTATATTGCTTCGGTGCATGCGTCACATCGGCCTGTCCCGAACGTATAAAAGAGCAGCTACGAGACGGATTCTTCAGTGGGCTCGGCGAAAACGCAGGAAGTGAAGCGTTAACCATGCGTCCCGTAATACTGTTCCAGGTGGCTTTGCTAAGGATTGTCGCTGCTTCTTGGACATCGCAGAATCATACCTGCGCTGCGCGTGCTCGTGGAACAAGCGCCAACTTCGCTCATCTGGCAATCAGTTGGACATCAGGTTTTTTACAATATAGCTGTGGTGCATGCGTCACATTGGCCTGTCCCGAACGTATAAAAGAGGAGCTACGACCCGGATTCTTCAGTGGGCTCGGCGAAAATGCAGGAAGCGATGCTTTAGCCATGCGTCCCGTGATAATGTTCCAGGTGGCTTTGCCTACGATCGTCGCTGCTTTTTGGAGATCGCAGAATCATACCTGCGCAGCGCCTGGTTATGGAGCAAGCGGCAACTTCGCTCATCTGGCATTCAGTTGGACATCAGGCTTTCTAAAATATAGCTGCAGTGCATGCGTCACATCGGCCAGTCCCGAACGTATCAAACCGCAGCTCCAACAAGGATTCTTTAGTGGGCTCGGCAAAAACGCAGGAAGTGCAGAGTTAACCTTGCGTCCCGTATTATTGTTCCATTTGGCATTGCTTTCGATTGTCACTGCTTCTAGGACATCGCAGTTTCATACCTGCGCTGCGCCTGCTCGTGGAACAAGCGTCAACTTCGCTCATCTGGCAATCAGTTGGAGGTCAGGTTTTCTACAATGTAGCGGCAGTGCTTGCGTCACATTGGCCTGTCCCGATCGTATAAAAGAGCAGCTACGACCCGGATTCTTCAGTGGCCTGGGCGAAAACGCAGGAAGCGGAGCGTTAAGCATGCGTCCCGTAATATTGTTCCAGATGGCTTTGCCGCGGATTGTCACTGCTTCTTGGACGTTGCAGTATCATACCTGCGCTGCGCCTGCTCGTGGAACAAGCGGCAACTTCGCTCATCTGGCAATCAGTTGGACATCAGGTTTTCTACAATAGAGGTGTGGTGCATGCGTCACATCGGCCAGTCCAGAAAGGATAATAAAAAAGCTCTGACACGGATATTTCAGTGGGCTCGGCGAAAACGCTGGAAGCGGAACGTTAACCATGCATCCCGTATTATTGTTCAAGGTGGTTTTGCTGCCGACTGTCCCTGCTTCTTGGACATCGCAGAATTATACTAGCGCTGCGCATGCTTGTGGCACAAGCGGCAACTTCGCTCACCTCGCAATCAGTTGGACATCGGGTTTTCGGCAATATAGCTGTGGTGCACGCGTCACATCGGCCTGTCCCGAACGTATAAAAGAGAAGCCATTACACGGATTCCTCAGTGGGCTGGGCGAAAACGCAGGAAGCGAAGCGATAACCATGCGTCCCGTAATATTCTTCCAGGTGGCTTTGCTAAGGATTGTCGCTGCTTCTTGGACATCGCAGAATCATACCTGCGCTGCGCCTGCTCGTGGAACAAGCGGCAACTTCTCTCATCTGGCAATCAGTTGGACATCAGGTTTTTTACAATATAGCTGTGGTGCATGCGTCCCATCGGCCAGTCCCGAACGTATCAAACCGCAGCTCCAACAAGGATTCTTTAGTGGGCTCGGCAAAAACGCATGAAGTGCAGAGTTCACTTGCGTCCCGTATTATTGTTCCAGGTGGCATTGCTTTCGATTGTCACTGCTTCTTGGACATCCCAGTTTCGTACCTGCGCTGCGCCTGCTCGTGGAACAAGCGTCAACTTGGCTCATCTGGCAATCAGTTGGAGGTCAGGTTTTCTACAATGTAGCGGCAGTGCTTGCGTAACATTGGCCTGTCCCAAACGTATAAAACAGCAGCTACGACACGGATTCTTCAGTGGTCTGGGCGAAAACGCAGGAAGCGGAGCGTTAAGCATGCGTCCCGTAATATTGTTCCAGGTGGCTTTGCTTTCGTTTGTCACTGCTTCTTGGACTTTGCAGAATCATGCCTGCGCTGCGCCTGGTCATGGAACAAGCGGCAACTTCGCTCATCTGGCAATCAGTTGGACATAAGGCTTTTTACAATATAGCGGCAGTGCATGCGTCACATCGGCCAGTCCCGAACGTATAATAAAAAGCTCCGACACGGATATTTCAGTGCGCTCGGCGAAAACGCAGGTAGCGGAACGTTTACCATGCATCCCGTATTATTGTTCAGGGTGGTTTTGCTGCCGACTGTCCCTGCTTCTTGAACATCGCAGAATCATGCTAGCGCTGCGCATGCTCGTGGCACGAGCGGCAGCGTCGCTCATCTTGCAATCAGTTGGACATCGGGTTTTCGGCAATATAGCTGCGGTGCATGCGTCACATCGGCCTGTCCCGAACGTATAAAAGAGAAGATACGACACGGATTCTTCAGTGGGTTGGGCGAAAACGCAGGAAGCGAAACGATAACCATGCGTCCCATAATATTGTTCCAGGTAGCTTTGCTTACGATTGTCGCTGCTTCTTGGACATCGCAGAATCATACCTGCGCTGCGTGTGCTCGTGGAACAAGCGGCAACTTCGTTCATCTGGCAATCAAATGGACGTCAGGTTTTCTACAAGATACCGGCAGTGCGTGAGTCACATCGGCCAGTCCTGAAAGGATAAAAGAGCAGCTACGACACGGATTCTTCAGTGGGCCGTGCGAAAACGCAGGAAGCAGAGCGTTAGCCATGCGTCCCGTAATATTGTTCAAGTTGGCTTTGCTGCCGATTGTCACTGCTTCTTGGACGTCGCAGCATCATACTTGCGCTGCGTGTGCTCGTGGAACAAGCGGCAACTTCACTCATCTGGCAATCAGTTGGACATATTGTTTGCTACAATATAGCTGCGGTGCATGCGTCACATCGGCCTCTCCCGAACGTGTAAAAGAGAAGCTAGGACACGGATTCTTCAGTGGGCTGGGCGAAAACGCAAGAAGCGAAGCGTTAACCATGCGTCCCGTAAGATTTTTCCAGGTAGCTTTGCTTACGATTGTCGCTGCTTCTTGGACTTCGCAGAATCATACCTGCGCTGCGTGTGCTCGTGGAACAAGCGGCAACTTCGCTCAGCTGGCAATCACTTGGACGTCAGGATTTCTACAATATAGAGGCAGTGCATGCGTCACATCGGCCAGTCCCGAACGTATAAAACAGCAGCTCCGATACGAATTCTTCAGTGGGCTCGGCAAAACCCAGGAAGCGCAGCGTTAACTTGGCGTCCCGTATTATTGTTCCAGGTGGCAGTGCTTTCAATCGTCACTGCTTCTCGGACATCGCAGAATCATACCTGCGCTGCGCGATGCTCGTGGAACAAGCGGCAACATCGCTCATCTGGCAATGAGTTGGACGTCAGGTTTTCTACAATATAGCGGCAATGCATGCGTAACATCGGCCTTTCCGGAATGTAGAAATGAGCAGCTCCGACGCGGAGTCTTCAGTGGGCTCGGCAGAAACGCAGGAAGCGGATCGTTAACCACGCGTCCCGTTCCAGGTGGCTTTGCTTTCGATTGTCACTGCTTCTTGGACATTGCAGAATCATACCTGCGCAGTGCCTGCTCGTGGAAGAAGCGGCAACTTCGCTCATCTGGCAATCAGTTTAACATTGGGTTTTCGGCAATATAGCTGTGGTGCATGCGTCACAGCGGCCTGTCTCGAACGTATAAAAGAGAAGCTACTACACGGATTCTTCAGTGGTCTGGGCGAAAACGCAGGAAGCGGAGCGTTAACCATGCGTCCCGTAATATTGTTCCAGGTGGCTTTGCTGCCGATTGTCCCTGCTTTTTGGACATCGCAGAATCACATGTCGGCTACGCGTGCTCGTAGAACAAGCGGCAACTTTGCTCATCTGGCAATCAGTTGGACGTTAGGTTTTCTACAAGATACTGGCAGTGCGTGAGTCACATCGGCCAGTCCTGAAAGGATAAAAGAGCAGCTACGACACGGATTCTTCAGTGGGCTGTGCGAAAACGCAGGAAGCAGAGCATTAGCCATGCGTCCCGTAATATTGTTCCAGGTGGCAGTGCTTTCGATCGTCACTGCTTCGTGGACATTGCAGAATCATACCTGCGCTGCGCCTGCTCCTGGAACAAGCGGCAACTTCGCCCACCTGGCAATCAGTTGGACATCGGGTTTTCTGCTATATTGCTTCGGTGCATGCGTCGCATCGGCCTGTCCCGAACGTATAAAAGAGCAGCTACGAGACGGATTCTTCAGTGGGCTCGGCGAAAACGCAGGAAGTGAAGCGTTAACCATGCGTCCCGTAATATTGTTCCAGGTGGCTTTGCTTAGGATTGTCGCTGCTTCTTGGACATCGCAGAATCATACCTGCGCTGCGCGTGCTCGTGGAGCAAGCGCCAACTTCGCTCATCTGGCAATGAGTTGGGCGTCAGGTTTTCTCCAAGATACTGGCAGTGCGTGAGTCACATCGGCCTGTTCTGAAAGGATAAAAGAGCAGTTCCGACATGGATTCTTCAGTGCGCTCGGCGAAAACACAGGAAGCGAAGCTTTAACCATGCGTCCCGCAATATTCTTCCACTTATCTTTGCTTACGATTGTCGCTGCTTCTTGGACATCGCAGAATCATACCTGCGCTGCGCGTGCTCGTGGAACAAGCGGCAACTTCGCTCGTCTGGCAATCAGTTGGACGTCAGGTCTTTTACTAGATACTGGTAGTGCGTGCGTCACACCAACCAGTCCCGAAGGGATAAAAGAGCAGCTCCGACACGGATACCCCAGTGGGCTCGCCAGAAATGCAGGAAGCAGAGCGTTAGCCATGCGTCCCGTAATATTGTTCCAGATAGCTTTGCTTACGATTGTCGCTGCTTCTTGGACATCGCAGAATCATACTAGCGCTGCGCATGCTCGTGGCACAAGCGGCAACTTCGCTCATCTGGCAATCAGTTGGACATAAGGTTTTCTACAATATAGCTGTGGTGCATGCGTCACATCGGCCAGTCCTGAAAGGATAGAAGAGCAGCTCCGACATGGATTCTTCAGTGGGCTCGGCGAAAACGCAGGAAGCGAAGCGTTAACCATGCGTACCGTAATATTGTTCCAGGTAGCTTTGCTTACGAGTGTCACTGCTTCTTGGACATCGTAGAATCATACCCTCGCGGTGCCTGGTCATGGAACAAGCGGCAACTTCGCTCATCTGGCAATCAGTTGGACATCAGGCTTTTTACAATATAGCGGCAGTGCATGTGTCACATCGGCCAAACCCGAACGTATAAAAGAGCAGCTACGACACGGATTCTTCAGTGGCCTGGGCGAAAATGCAGGAAGGAAGTTTTAACCATGCGTCCCGTAATATTGTTCCAGCTGGTTTGCTAAGGATTGTCGCTGCTTCTAGGACATCGCAGACTCATACCTGCGCTGCGCCTGCTCGTGGAACAAGCGGCAACTTCGCTCATCTGGCAATCAGTTGCACATCACGTTTTCTACAATATAGCTGTGGCACATGCGACACATCGGTCTGTCCCGAACGTATAAAAGAGCAGCTACGACACGGATTCTTTAGTGGGCTGGGCGAAAATGCAGGAAGGGAAGCGTTAACCATACGTCCCGCATTATTGTTCCAGGTGGCTTTGCTGCCGATTGTCCCTGCTGCTTGGACATCGCAAAATCATACCTGCGCTGCGCCTGCTCGTGGAACAAGCGGCAACTTCGCTCATATGGCAATCAGTTGGACATCAGGTTTTCTACAATATAGCTGTGGTGCATGCGTCACATCGGCCTGTCCCGAACGTATAAAAGAGCAGCTACGACACGGATTCTTCAGTGGGCTGGGCGAAAATGCAGGAAGGAAGTTTTAGCCATGCGTCCCGTTATATTGTTCCAGATGGCTTTGCTGCCGATTGTCACTGCTTCTTCGACATCGCAGTATCATACCTGCGCTGCGCCTGCTCGTGGAACAAGCGGCAACTTCGCTCATCTGGCAATCAGTTGGACATCAGGTTTTCTACAATATAGCTGTGGTGCATGCGTCACATCGGCCAGTCCTGAAAGGATAAAAGAGCAGCTCCGACATGGATTCTTCAGTGGGCTCGGCGAAAACGCAGGAAGCGAAGCGTTAACCATGCGTTCCGTAATGTTGTTCCAGGTGGCTTTGCTTACGATTGTCGCTGCTTCTTGGACATCGTAGAATCATACCTGCGCGGCGCCTGGTCATGGAACAAGCGGCAACTTCGCTCATCTGGCAATCAGTTGGACATTAGGCTTTCTACAATATAGCGGCAGTGCAAGCGTCACATCGGCCAGCCCCGAACGTATAATACAAAAGCTGCGACACGGATATTTCAGTGGGCTCGGGGAAAACGCAGGAAGCGGAACGTTAACCATGCATCCCGTATTATTGTACAAGTTGGTTTTGCTGCCGACTGCCCCTGCTTCTTGGACATCGCAGAATCATACTAGCGCTGCGCATGCTCGTGGCACAAGCGGCAACTTCGCTCATATGGCAATCAGTTGGACATCAGGTTTTCTACAATATAGCTGTGGTGCATGCGTCACATCGGCCTGTCCCGAACGTATAAAAGAGCAGCTACGACACGGATTCTTCAGTGGGCTGGGCGAAAATGCAGGAAGGAAGTTTTAGCCATGCGTCCCGTTATATTGTTCCAGATGGCTTTGCTGCCGATTGTCACTGCTTCTTCGACATCGCAGTATCATACCTGCGCTGCGCCTGCTCGTGGAACAAGCGGCAACTTCGCTCATCTGGCAATCAGTTGGACATCAGGTTTTCTACAATATAGCTGTGGTGCATGCGTCACATCGGCCAGTCCTGAAAGGATAAAAGAGCAGCTCCGACATGGATTCTTCAGTGGGCTCGGCGAAAACGCAGGAAGCGAAGCGTTAACCATGCGTTCCGTAATGTTGTTCCAGGTGGCTTTGCTTACGATTGTCGCTGCTTCTTGGACATCGTAGAATCATACCTGCGCGGCGCCTGGTCATGGAACAAGCGGCAACTTCGCTCATCTGGCAATCAGTTGGACATTAGGCTTTCTACAATATAGCGGCAGTGCAAGCGTCACATCGGCCAGCCCCGAAAGTATAATACAAAAGCTGCGACACGGATATTTCAGTGGGCTCGGGGAAAACGCAGGAAGCGGAACGTTAACCATGCATCCCGTATTATTGTACAAGTTGGTTTTGCTGCCGACTGCCCCTGCTTCTTGGACATCGCAGAATCATACTAGCGCTGCGCATGCTCGTGGCACAAGCGGCAACTTCGCTCATCTCGCAATCAGTTGGACATCAGGTTTTCTACAATATAGCTGTGGTGCATGCGTCACATCGGCCTGTCCCGAACGTATAAAAGAGCAGCTACGACACGGATTCTTCAGTGGCCTGGGCGAAAATGCAGGAAGGAAGTTTTAACCATGCGTCCCGTAATATTGTTCCAGGTAGCTTTGCTTACGATTGTCGCTGCTTCTTGGACATCGTAGAATCATACCTGCGCGGCGCCTGGTCATGGAACAAGCGGCAACTTCGCTAATCTGGCAATCAGTTGGACATCAGGTTTTCTACAATATAGCTGTGGTGCATGCGTCACATCGGCCTGTCCCGAACGTGTAAAAGAGCAGCTACGACACGGATTCTTCAGTGGGCTGGGCGAAAATGAAGGAAGGAAGTTTTAACCATGCATCCCGTAATATTGTTCCAGATGGATTTGCTGCCGATTGTCACTGCTTCTTGGACATTGCAGTATCATACCTGCGCTGCGCCTGCTCGTGGAACAAGCGGCAACTTCGCTCATCTGGCAATCAGTTGGACATCAGGTTTTCTACAATATAGCTGTGGTGCATGCGTCACATCGGCCAGTCCTGAAAGGATAAAAGAGCAGCTCCGACATGGATTCTTCAGTGGGCTCGGCGAAAACGCAGGAAGCGAAGCGTTAACCATGCGTCCGGTAATATTGTTCCAGGTAGCTTTGCTTACGATTGTCACTGCTTCTTGGACATCGTAGAATCATACCTGCGCGGTGCCTGGTCAAGGAACAAGCGGCAACTTCGCTCATCTGGCAATCAGTTGGACATCAGGCTTTTTACAATATAGCGGCAATGCATGCGTCACATCGGCCAGCCCCGAACGTATAAAAGAGCAGCTACGACACGGATTCTTCAGTGGCCTGGGCGAAAATTCAGGAAGGAAGTTTTAACCATGCGTCCCGTAATATTGTTCCAGGTGGCTTTGCTAAGGATCGCCGCTGCTTCTTGGACATCGCAGAATCATACCTGCGCTGCGCCTCCTCGTGGAACAAGCGGCAACTTCGCTCATCTGGCAATCAGTTGGACATCAGGTTTTCTACAATATAGCTGTGGTACATGCGTCACATCGGTCTGTCCCGAACGTATAAAAGAGCAGTTACGACACGGATTCTTTAGTGGGCTGGGCGAAAATGCAGGAAGGGAAGCGTTAACCTTACGTCCCGCATTATTGTTCCAGGTGGCTTTGCTGCCGATTGTCCCTGCTGCTTGGACATCTCAAAATCATACCTGCGCTGCGCCTGCTCGTGGAAAGGGCGGCAACTTCGCTCATATGGCAATCAGTTGGACATCAGGTTTTCTACAATTTATCTGTGGTGCATGCGTGACATCGGCCTGTCGCGAACGTATAAAAGAGCAGCTACGACACGGATGCTTCAGTGGGCTGGGCGAAAATGCAGGAAGGAAGTTTTAACCATGCGTCCCGTAATATTGTTCCAGATGGCTTTACTAAGGATTGTCGCTGCTTCTTGGACATCGCAGAATCATACCTGCGCTGCGCCTGCTCGTGGAACAAGCGGCAACTTCGCTCATCTGGCAATCAGTTGGACATCAGGTTTTCTACAATATAGCGGCAGTGCAAGCGTCACATCGGCCAGCCCCGAACGTATAATAAAAAAGCTCCGACACTGATGTTTCAGTGGGCTGGGCGAAAACGCAGGAAGCGGAACGTTAACCATGTATCCCGTATTATTGTTCAAGTTGGTTTAGCTGCCGACTGTCCCTGCTTCTTGGACATCGCAGAATCATACTAGCGCTGTGCATGCTCGTGGAACAAGCGGCATCTTCGCTCATCTGGCAATCAGTTGGACATCAGGTTTTCTACAATATAGCTGTCTTACATGCGTCACATCGGCCTGTCCCGAACGTATAAAAGAGCAGATACGACACGGATTCTTCAGTGGGCTGGGCGAAAATGCAGGAAGGAAGTTTTAACCATGCGTGCCGTAATATTGTTCCAGGTGGCTTTGCTAAGGATTGTCGCTGCTTCTTGGACATCGCAGAATCATACCTGCGCTGCGCCTGCTCGTGGAACAAGCGGCAGCTTCGCTCATCTGGCAATCAGTTGGACATCAGGTTTTCTACAATATAGCTGTGGTGCATGCGACACATCAGCCTGTCCCGAACGTATAAAAGAGCAGCTACGACACGGATTCTTCAGTGGGCTGGGCGAAAATGCAGGAAGGAAGTTTTAACCATGCGTCCCGTAATATTGTTCCAGGTGGCTATGCTAAGGATTGTCGCTGCTTCTTGGACATCGCAGAATCATACCTGCGCTGCGCCTGCTCGTGGAACAAGCGGCAACTTCGCTCATCTGGCAATCAGTTGGACATCAGGTTTTCTACAATATAGCTGTGGTACATGCGTCACATCGGCCTGTCCCGAACGTATAAAAGAGCAGCTACGACACGGATTCTTTAGTGGGCTGGGCGAAAATGCAGGAAGGGAAGCGTTAACCATGCGTCCGGTAATATTGTTCCAGGTAGCTTTGCTTACGATTGTCACTGCTTCTTGGACATCGTAGAATCATACCTGCGCGGTGCCTGGTCAAGGAACAAGCGGCAACTTCGCTCATCTGGCAATCAGTTGGACATCAGGCTTTTTACAATATAGCGGCAATGCATGCGTCACATCGGCCAGCCCCGAACGTATAAAAGAGCAGCTACGACACGGATTCTTCAGTGGCCTGGGCGAAAATTCAGGAAGGAAGTTTTAACCATGCGTCCCGTAATATTGTTCCAGGTGGCTTTGCTAAGGATCGCCGCTGCTTCTTGGACATCGCAGAATCATACCTGCGCTGCGCCTCCTCGTGGAACAAGCGGCAACTTCGCTCATCTGGCAATCAGTTGGACATCAGGTTTTCTACAATATAGCTGTGGTACATGCGTCACATCGGTCTGTCCCGAACGTATAAAAGAGCAGTTACGACACGGATTCTTTAGTGGGCTGGGCGAAAATGCAGGAAGGGAAGCGTTAACCTTACGTCCCGCATTATTGTTCCAGGTGGCTTTGCTGCCGATTGTCCCTGCTGCTTGGACATCTCAAAATCATACCTGCGCTGCGCCTGCTCGTGGAAAGGGCGGCAACTTCGCTCATATGGCAATCAGTTGGACATCAGGTTTTCTACAATTTATCTGTGGTGCATGCGTGACATCGGCCTGTCGCGAACGTATAAAAGAGCAGCTACGACACGGATGCTTCAGTGGGCTGGGCGAAAATGCAGGAAGGAAGTTTTAACCATGCGTCCCGTAATATTGTTCCAGATGGCTTTACTAAGGATTGTCGCTGCTTCTTGGACATCGCAGAATCATACCTGCGCTGCGCCTGCTCGTGGAACAAGCGGCAACTTCGCTCATCTGGCAATCAGTTGGACATCAGGTTTTCTACAATATAGCGGCAGTGCAAGCGTCACATCGGCCAGCCCCGAACGTATAATAAAAAAGCTCCGACACTGATGTTTCAGTGGGCTGGGCGAAAACGCAGGAAGCGGAACGTTAACCATGTATCCCGTATTATTGTTCAAGTTGGTTTAGCTGCCGACTGTCCCTGCTTCTTGGACATCGCAGAATCATACTAGCGCTGTGCATGCTCGTGGAACAAGCGGCATCTTCGCTCATCTGGCAATCAGTTGGACATCAGGTTTTCTACAATATAGCTGTCTTACATGCGTCACATCGGCCTGTCCCGAACGTATAAAAGAGCAGATACGACACGGATTCTTCAGTGGGCTGGGCGAAAATGCAGGAAGGAAGTTTTAACCATGCGTGCCGTAATATTGTTCCAGGTGGCTTTGCTAAGGATTGTCGCTGCTTCTTGGACATCGCAGAATCATACCTGCGCTGCGCCTGCTCGTGGAACAAGCGGCAGCTTCGCTCATCTGGCAATCAGTTGGACATCAGGTTTTCTACAATATAGCTGTGGTGCATGCGACACATCAGCCTGTCCCGAACGTATAAAAGAGCAGCTACGACACGGATTCTTCAGTGGGCTGGGCGAAAATGCAGGAAGGAAGTTTTAACCATGCGTCCCGTAATATTGTTCCAGGTGGCTTTGCTAAGGATCGCCGCTGCTTCTTGGACATCGCAGAATCATACCTGCGCTGCGCCTGCTCGTGGAACAAGCGGCAACTTCGCTCATCTGGCAATCAGTTGGACATCAGGTTTTCTACAATATAGCTGTGGTACATGCGTCACATCGGCCTGTCCCGAACGTATAAAAGAGCAGCTACGACACGGATTCTTCAGTGGGCTGGGCGAAAATGCAGGAAGGAAGTTTTAACCATGCGTGCCATAATATTGTTCCAGGTGGCTTTGCTAAGGATTGTCGCTGCTTCTTGGACATCGCAGAATCATACCTGCGCTGCGCCTGCTCGTGGAACAAGCGGCAGCTTCGCTCATCTGGCAATCAGTTGGACATCAGGTTTTCTACAATATAGCTGTGGTGCATGCGACACATCAGCCTGTCCCGAACGTATAAAAGAGCAGCTACGACACGGATTCTTCAGTGGGCTGGGCGAAAATGCAGGAAGGAAGTTTTAACCATGCGTCCCGTAATATTGTTCCAGGTGGCTATGCTAAGGATTGTCGCTGCTTCTTGGACATCGCAGAATCATACCTGCGCTGCGCCTGCTCGTGGAACAAGCGGCAACTTCGCTCATCTGGCAATCAGTTGGACATCAGGTTTTCTACAATATAGCTGTGGTACATGCGTCACATCGGCCTGTCCCGAACGTATAAAAGAGCAGCTACGACACGGATTCTTTAGTGGGCTGGGCGAAAATGCAAGAAGGGAAGCGTTAACCATACGTCCCGCATTATTGTTCCAGGGGGCTTTGCTGCCGATTGTCCCTGTTTCTTGGACATCGCAAAATCATACCTGCGCTGCGCCTGCTCGTGGAACAAGCGGCAACTTCGCTCATCTGGCAATCAGTTGGACATCAGGTTTTCTACAATATAGCTGTGGTGCATGCGTCACATCGGCCTGTCCCGAACGTATAAAAGAGCAGCTACGACACGGAATCTTCAGTGGGCTGGGCGAAAATGCAGGAAGGAAGTTTTAACCATGCATCCCGTATTATTGTTCAAGTTGGTTTTGCTGCCGACTGTCCCTGCTTCTTGGACATCGCAGAATCATACTAGCGCTGCGCATGCTCGTGGCACAAGCGGCAACTTCGCTCATCTCGCAATCAGTTGGACATCAGGTTTTCTACAATATAGCTGTGGTGCATGCGTCACATCGGCCTGTCCCGAACGTATAAAAGAGCAGCTACGACACGGATTCTTCAGTGGCCTGGGCGAAAATGCAGGAAGGAAGTTTTAACCATGCGTCCCGTAATATTGTTCCAGGTAGCTTTGCTTACGATTGTCGCTGCTTCTTGGACATCGTAGAATCATACCTGCGCGGCGCCTGGTCATGGAACAAGCGGCAACTTCGCTAATCTGGCAATCAGTTGGACATCAGGTTTTCTACAATATAGCTATGGTGCATGCGTCACATCGGCCTGTCCCGAACGTATAAAAGAGCAGCTACGACACGGATTCTTCAGTGGGCTGGGCGAAAATGCAGGAAGGAAGTTTTAACCATGCATCCCGTAATATTGTTCCAGATGGCTTTGCTGCCGATTGTCACTGCTTCTTGGACATTGCAGTATCATACCTGCGCTGCGCCTGCTCGTGGAACAAGCGGCAACTTCGCTCATCTGGCAATCAGTTGGACATCAGGTTTTCTACAATATAGCTGTGGTGCATGCGTCACATCAGCCAGTCCTGAAAGGATAAAAGAGCAGCTCCGACATGGATTCTTCAGTGGGCTCGGCGAAAACGCAGGAAGCGAAGCGTTAACCATGCGTCCGGTAATATTGTTCCAGGTAGCTTTGCTTACGATTGTCACTGCTTCTTGGACATCGCAGAATCATACCTGCGCTGCGCCTCCTCGTGGAACAAGCGGCAACTTCGCTCATCTGGCAATCAGTTGGACATCAGGTTTTCTACAATATAGCTGTGGTACATGCGTCACATCGGTCTGTCCCGAACGTATAAAAGAGCAGTTACGACACGGATTCTTTAGTGGGCTGGGCGAAAATGCAGGAAGGGAAGCGTTAACCTTACGTCCCGCATTATTGTTCCAGGTTGCTTTGCTGCCGATTGTCCCTGCTGCTTGGACATCTCAAAATCATACCTGCGCTGCGCCTGCTCGTGGAACAAGCGGCAACTTCGCTCATATGGCAATCAGTTGGACATCAGGTTTTCTACAATCTAGCTGTGGTGCATGCGTGACATCGGCCTGTCGCGAACGTGTAAAAGAGCAGCTACGACACGGATGCTTCAGTGGGCTGATCGAAAATGCAGGAAGGAAGTTTTAACCATGCGTCCCGTAATATTGTTCCAGATGGCTTTGCTAAGGATTGTCGCTGCTTCTTGGACATCGCAGAATCATACCTGCGCTGCGCCTGCTCGTGGAACAAGAGGCAACTTCGCTCATCTGGCAATCAGTTGGACATCAGGTTTTCTACAATATAGCGGCAGTGCAAGCGTCACATCGGCCAGCCCCGAACGTATAATAAAAAAGCTCCGACACGGATGTTTCAGTGGGCTGGGCGAAAACGCAGGAAGCGGAACGTTAACCATGCATCCCGTATTATTGTTCAAGTTGGTTTAGCTGCCGACTGTCCCTGCTTCTTGGACATCGCAGAATCATAATAGCGCTGTGCATGCTCGTGGAACAAGCGGCATCTTCGCTCATCTGGCAATCAGTTGGACATCAGGTTTTCTACAATATAGCTGTGGTACATGCGTCACATCGGCCTGTCCCGAACGTATAAAAGAGCAGATACGACACGGATTCTTCAGTGGGCTGGGCGAAAATGCAGGAAGGAAGTTTTAACCATGCGTGCCGTAATATTGTTCCAGGTGGCTTTGCTAAGGATTGTCGCTGCTTCTTGGACATCGCAGAATCATACCTGCGCTGCGCCTGCTCGTGGAACAAGCGGCAGCTTCGCTCATGTGGCAATCAGTTGGACATCAGGTTTTCTACAATATAGCTGTGGTGCATGCGACACATCAGCCTGTCCCGAACGTATAAAAGAGCAGCTACGACACGGATTCTTCAGTGGGCTGGGCGAAAATGCAGGAAGGAAGTTTTAACCATGCGTCCCGTAATATTGTTCCAGGTGGCTATGCTAAGGATTGTCGCAGCTTCTTGGACATCGCAGAATCATACCTGCGCTGCGCCTGCTCGTGGAACAAGCGGCAACTTCGCTCATCTGGCAATCAGTTGGACATCAGGTTTTCTACAATATAGCTGTGGTACATGCGTCACATCGGCCTGTCCCGAACGTATAAAAGAGCAGCTACGACACGGATTCTTTAGTGGGCTGGGCGAAAATGCAAGAAGGGAAGCGTTAACCATACGTCCCGCATTATTGTTCCAGGGGGCTTTGCTGCCGATTGTCCCTGTTTCTTGGACATCGCAAAATCATACCTGCGCTGCGCCTGCTCGTGGAACAAGCGGCAACTTCGCTCATCTGGCAATCAGTTGGACATCAGGTTTTCTACAATATAGCTGTGGTGCATGCGTCACATCGGCCTGTCCCGAACGTATAAAAGAGCAGCTACGACACGGAATCTTCAGTGGGCTGGGCGAAAATGCAGGAAGGAAGTTTTAACCATGCATCCCGTATTATTGTTCAAGTTGGTTTTGCTGCCGACTGTCCCTGCTTCTTGGACATCGCAGAATCATACTAGCGCTGCGCATGCTCGTGGCACAAGCGGCAACTTCGCTCATCTCGCAATCAGTTGGACATCAGGTTTTCTACAATATAGCTGTGGTGCATGCGTCACATCGGCCTGTCCCGAACGTATAAAAGAGCAGCTACGACACGGATTCTTCAGTGGCCTGGGCGAAAATGCAGGAAGGAAGTTTTAACCATGCGTCCCGTAATATTGTTCCAGGTAGCTTTGCTTACGATTGTCGCTGCTTCTTGGACATCGTAGAATCATACCTGCGCGGCGCCTGGTCATGGAACAAGCGGCAACTTCGCTAATCTGGCAATCAGTTGGACATCAGGTTTTCTACAATATAGCTATGGTGCATGCGTCACATCGGCCTGTCCCGAACGTATAAAAGAGCAGCTACGACACGGATTCTTCAGTGGGCTGGGCGAAAATGCAGGAAGGAAGTTTTAACCATGCATCCCGTAATATTGTTCCAGATGGCTTTGCTGCCGATTGTCACTGCTTCTTGGACATTGCAGTATCATACCTGCGCTGCGCCTGCTCGTGGAACAAGCGGCAACTTCGCTCATCTGGCAATCAGTTGGACATCAGGTTTTCTACAATATAGCTGTGGTGCATGCGTCACATCAGCCAGTCCTGAAAGGATAAAAGAGCAGCTCCGACATGGATTCTTCAGTGGGCTCGGCGAAAACGCAGGAAGCGAAGCGTTAACCATGCGTCCGGTAATATTGTTCCAGGTAGCTTTGCTTACGATTGTCACTGCTTCTTGGACATCGCAGAATCATACCTGCGCTGCGCCTCCTCGTGGAACAAGCGGCAACTTCGCTCATCTGGCAATCAGTTGGACATCAGGTTTTCTACAATATAGCTGTGGTACATGCGTCACATCGGTCTGTCCCGAACGTATAAAAGAGCAGTTACGACATGGATTCTTTAGTGGGCTGGGCGAAAATGCAGGAAGGGAAGCGTTAACCTTACGTCCCGCATTATTGTTCCAGGTTGCTTTGCTGCCGATTGTCCCTGCTGCTTGGACATCTCAAAATCATACCTGCGCTGCGCCTGCTCGTGGAACAAGCGGCAACTTCGCTCATATGGCAATCAGTTGGACATCAGGTTTTCTACAATCTAGCTGTGGTGCATGCGTGACATCGGCCTGTCGCGAACGTGTAAAAGAGCAGCTACGACACGGATGCTTCAGTGGGCTGATCGAAAATGCAGGAAGGAAGTTTTAACCATGCGTCCCGTAATATTGTTCCAGATGGCTTTGCTAAGGATTGTCGCTGCTTCTTGGACATCGCAGAATCATACCTGCGCTGCGCCTGCTCGTGGAACAAGAGGCAACTTCGCTCATCTGGCAATCAGTTGGACATCAGGTTTTCTACAATATAGCGGCAGTGCAAGCGTCACATCGGCCAGCCCCGAACGTATAATAAAAAAGCTCCGACACGGATGTTTCAGTGGGCTGGGCGAAAACGCAGGAAGCGGAACGTTAACCATGCATCCCGTATTATTGTTCAAGTTGGTTTAGCTGCCGACTGTCCCTGCTTCTTGGACATCGCAGAATCATAATAGCGCTGTGCATGCTCGTGGAACAAGCGGCATCTTCGCTCATCTGGCAATCAGTTGGACATCAGGTTTTCTACAATATAGCTGTGGTACATGCGTCACATCGGCCTGTCCCGAACGTATAAAAGAGCAGATACGACACGGATTCTTCAGTGGGCTGGGCGAAAATGCAGGAAGGAAGTTTTAACCATGCGTGCCGTAATATTGTTCCAGGTGGCTTTGCTAAGGATTGTCGCTGCTTCTTGGACATCGCAGAATCATACCTGCGCTGCGCCTGCTCGTGGAACAAGCGGCAGCTTCGCTCATGTGGCAATCAGTTGGACATCAGGTTTTCTACAATATAGCTGTGGTGCATGCGACACATCAGCCTGTCCCGAACGTATAAAAGAGCAGCTACGACACGGATTCTTCAGTGGGCTGGGCGAAAATGCAGGAAGGAAGTTTTAACCATGCGTCCCGTAATATTGTTCCAGGTGGCTTTGCTAAGGATCGCCGCTGCTTCTTGGACATCGCAGAATCATACCTGCGCTGCGCCTGCTCGTGGAACAAGCGGCAACTTCGCTAATCTGGCAATCAGTTGGACATCAGGTTTTCTACAATATAGCTGTGGTACATGCGTCACATCGGCCTGTCCCGAACGTATAAAAGAGCAGCTACGACACGGATTCTTCAGTGGGCTGGGCGAAAATGCAGGAAGGAAGTTTTAACCATGCGTGCCATAATATTGTTCAAGGTGGCTTTGATAAGGATTGTCGCTGCTTCTTGGACATCGCAGAATCATACCTGCGCTGCGCCTGCTCGTGGAACAAGCGGCAACTTCGCTCATCTGGCAATCAGTTGGACATCAGGTTTTCTACAATATAGCTGTGGTACATGCGTCACATCGGCCTGTCCCGAACGTATAAAAGAGAAGCTACGACACGGATTCTTTAGTGGGCTGGGCGAAAATGCAGGAAGGGAAGCGTTAACCATACGTCCCGCATTATTGTTCCAGGTGGCTTTGCTGCCGATTGTCCCTGTTTCTTGGACATCGCAAAATCATACCTGCGCTGCGCCTGGTCATGGAACAAGCGGCAACTTCGCTCATCTGGCAATCAGTTGGACATCAGGCTTTCTACAATATAGCGGCGGTGCAAGCGTCACATCGGCCAGCCCCGAACGTATAATACAAAAGCTCCGACACGGATATTTCAGTGGGCTCGGCGAAAACGCAGGAAGCGGAACGTTAACCATGCATCCCGTACTATTGTTCAAGTTGGTTTTGCTGCCGACTGTCCCTGCTTCTTGGATATCGCAGAATCATACTAGCGCTGCGCATGCTCGTGGCACAAGCGGCAACTTCGCTCATCTCGCAATCAGTTGCACATCAGGTTTTCTACAATATAGCTGTGGTGCATGCGTCACATCGGCCTGTCCCGAACGTATAAAAGAGCAGCTACGACACGGATTCTTCAGTGGCCTGGGCGAAAATGCCCGAAGGAAGTTTTAACCATGCGTCCCGTAATATTGTTCCAGGTAGCTTTGCTTACGATTGTCGCTGCTTCTTGGACATCGTAGAATCATACCTGCGTGGCGCCTGGTCATGGAACAAGCGGCAACTTCGCTAATCTGACAATCAGTTGAACATCAGGTTTTCTACAATATAGCTGTGGTGCATGCGTCACATCGGCCTGTCCCGAACGTATAAAAGAGCAGCTACGACACGGATTCTTCAGTGGGCTGGGCGAAAATGCGGGAAGTTTTAACCATGCGTCCCGTAATATTGTTCCAGGTGGCTTTGCTAAGGATCGCCGCTGCTTCTTGGACATCGCAGAATCATACCTGCGCTGCGCCTCCTCGTGGAACAAGCGGCAACTTCGCTCATCTGGCAATCAGTTGGACATCAGGTTTTCTACAATATAGCTGTGGTACATGCGTAACATCGGTCTGTCCCGAACGTATAAAAGAGCAGTTACGACACGGATTCTTTAGTGGGCTGGGCGAAAATGCAGGAAGGGAAGCGTTAACCTTACGTCCCACATTATTGTTCCAGGTGGCTTTGCTGCCGATTGTCCCTGCTGCTTGGACATCTCAAAATCATACCTGCGCTGCGCCTGCTCGTGGAACAAGCGGCAACTTCGCTCATATGGCAATCAGTTGGACATCAGGTTTTCTACAATCTAGCTGTGGTGCATGCGTGACATCGGCCTGTCGCGAACGTACAAAAGAGCAGCTACGACACGGATGCTTCAGTGGGCTGGGCGAAAATGCAGGAAGGAAGTTTTAAGCATGCGTCCCGTAATATTGTTCCAGATGGCTTTGCTAAGGATTGTCGCTGCTTCTTGGACATCGCAGAATCATACCTGCGCTGCGCCTGCTCGTGGAACAAGCGGCAACTTCGCTCATCTGGCAATCAGTTGGACATCAGGTTTTCTACAATATAGCGGCAGTGCAAGCGTCACATCGGCCAGCCCCGAACGTATAATAAAAAAGCTCCGACACGGATGTTTCAGTGGGCTGGGCGAAAACGCAGGAAGCGGAACGTTAACCATGCATCCCGTATTATTGTTCAAGTTGGTTTAGCTGCCGACTGTCCCTGCTTCTTGGACATCGCAGAATCATACTAGCGCTGTGCATGCTCGTGGAACAAGCGGCATCTTCGCTCATCTGGCAATCAGTTGGACATCAGGTTTCTACAATATAGCTGTGGTACATGCGTCACATCGGCCTGTCCCGAACGTATAAAAGAGCAGCTACGACACGGATTCTTCAGTGGGCTGGGCGAAAATGCAGGACGGAAGTTTTAACCATGCGTGCCGTAATATTGTTCCAGGTGGCTTTGCTAAGGATTGTCGCTGCTTCTTGGACATCGCAGAATAATACCTGCGCCGCGCCTGCTCGTGGAACAAGCGGCAGCTTCGCTCATCTGGCAATCAGTTGGACATCAGGTTTTCTACAATATAGCTGTGGTGCATGCGACACATCAGCCTGTCCCGAACGTATAAAAGAGCAGCTACGACACGGATTTTTCAGTGGGCTGGGCGAAAATGCAGGAAGGAAGTTTTAACCATGCGTCCCGTAATATTGTTCCAGGTGGCTTTGCTAAGGATCGCCGCTGCTTCTTGGACATCGCAGAATCATACCTGCGCTGCGCCTGCTCGTGGAACAAGCGGCAACATCGCTCATCTGGCAATCAGTTGGACATCAGGTTTTCTAGAATATAGCTGTGGTACATGCGTCACATCGGCCTGTCCCGAACGTATAAAAGAGCAGCTACGACACGGATTCTTCAGTGGGCTGGGCGAAAATGCAGGAAGGAAGTTTTAACCATGCGTGCCATAATATTGTTCCAGGTGGCTTTGCTAAGGATTGTTGCTGCTTCTTGGACATCGCAGAATCATACCTGCGCTGCGCCTGCTCGTGGAACAAGCGGCAGCTTCGCTCATCTGGCAATCAGTTGGACATCAGGTTTTCTACAATATAGCTGTGGTGCATGCGACACATCAGCCTGTCCCGAACGTATAAAAGCGCAGCTACGACACGGATTCTTCAGTGGGCTGGGCGAAAATGCAGGAAGGAAGTTTTAACCATGCGTCCCGTAATATTGTTCCAGGTGGCTATGCTAAGGATTGTCGCTGCTTCTTGGACATCGCAGAATCATACCTGCGCTGCGCCTGCACCTGGAACAAGCGGCAACTTCGCTCATCTGGCAATCAGTTGGACATCAGGTTTTCTACAATATAGCTGTGGTACATGCGTCACATCGGCCTGTCCCGAACGTATAAAAGAGCAGCTACGACACGGATTCTTCAGTGGGCTGGGCGAAAATGCAGGAAGGAAGTTTTAACCATGCGTGCCGTAATATTGTTCCAGGTGACTTTGCTAAGGATTGTCGCTGCTTCTTGGACATCGCAGAACCATACCTGCGCTGCGCCTGCTCGTGGAACAAGCGGCAGCTTCGCTCATCTGGCAATCAGTTGGACATCAGGTTTTCTACAATATAGCTGTGGTGCATGCGACACATCAGCCTGTCCCGAACGTATAAAAGAGCAGCTACGACACGGATTCTTCAGTGGGCTGGGCGAAAATTCAGGAAGGAAGTTTTAACCATGCGTCCCGTAATATTGTTCCAGGTGGCTATGCTAAGGATTGTCGCTGCTTCTTGGACATCGCAGAATCATACCTGCGCTGCGCCTGCTCGTGGAACAAGCGGCAACTTCGCTCATCTGGCAATCAGTTGGACATCAGGTTTTCTACAATATAGCTGTGGTACATGCGTCACATCGGCCTGTCCCGAACGTATAAAAGAGCAGCTACGACACGGATTCTTTAGTGGGCTGGGCGAAAATGCAGGAAGGGAAGCGTTAACCATACGTCCCGCATTATTGTTCCAGGTGGCTTTGCTGCCGATTGTCCCTGTTTCTTGGACATCGCAAAATCATACCTGCGCTGCGCCTGCTCGTGGAACAAGCGGCAACTTCGTTCATCTGGCAATCAGTTGGACATCAGGTTTTCTACAATATAGCTATGGTGCATACGTCACATCGGCCTGTCCCGAACGTATAAAAGAGCAGCTACGACACGGAATCTTCAGTGGGCTGGGCGAAAATGCAGGAAGGAAGTTTTAACCATGCGTCCCGTAATATTGTTCCAGGTAGCTTTGCTTACGAGTGTCCCTGTTTCTTGGACATCCCAAAATCATACCTGCGCTGCGCCTGCTCGTGGAACAAGCGGCAACTTCGCTCATCTGGCAATCAGTTGGACATCAGGTTTTCTACAATATAGCTGTGGTGCATGCGTTACATCGGCCAGTCCTGAAAGGATAAAAGAGCAGCTCCGACATGGATTCTTCAGTGGGCTCGGCGAAAACGCAGGAAGGAAGTTGTAACCATGCGTCCCGTAATATTGTTCCAGATGGCTATGCTAAGGATTGTCGCTGCTTTTTGGACATCGCAGAATCATACCTGCGCTGCGCCTGCTCGTGGAACAAGCGGCAACTTCGCTCATCTGGCAATCAGTTGGACATCAGGTTTTCTACAATATAGCTGTGGTACATGCGTCACATCGGCCTGTCCCGAACGTATAAAAGAGCAGCTACGACACGGATTCTTTAGTGGGCTGGGCGAAAATGCAGGAAGGGAAGCGTTAACCATACGTCCCGCATTATTGTTCCAGGTGGCTTTGCTGCCGATTGTCCCTGTTTCTTGGACATCGCAAAATCATACCTGCGCTGCGCCTGCTCGTGGAACAAGCGGCAACTTCGCTCATCTGGCAATCAGTTGGACATCAGGTTTTCTACAATATAGCTGTGGTGCATGCGTCACATCGGCCTGTCCCGAACGTATAAAAGAGCAGCTACGACACGGAATCTTCAGTGGGCTGGGCGAAAATGCAGGAACGAAGTTTTAACCATGCGTCCCGTAATATTGTTCCAGGTAGCTTTGCTTACGAGTGTCCCTGTTTCTTGGACATCCCAAAATCATACCTGCGCTGCGCCTGCTCGTGGAACAAGCGGCAACTTCGCTCATCTGGCAATCAGTTGGACATCAGGTTTTCTACAATATAGCTGTGGTGCATGCGTTACATCGGCCAGTCCTGAAAGGATAAAAGAGCAGCTACGACACGGATTCTTCAGTGGCCTGGGCGAAAATGCAGGAAGGAAGTTTTAACCATGCGTCCCGTAATATTGTTCCAGGTAGCTTTGCTTACGATTGTCGCTGCTTCTTGGACATCGTAGAATCATACCTGCGTGGCGCCTGGGCATGGAACAAGCGGCAACTTCGCTAATCTGGCAATCAGTTGGACATCAGGTTTTCTACAATATAGCTGTGGTGCATGCGTCACATCGGCCTGTCCCGAACGTATAAAAGAGCAGCTACGACACGGATTCTTCAGTGGGCTGGGCGAAAATGCAGGAAGTTTTAACCATGCGTCCCGTAATATTGTTCCAGGTGGCTTTGCTAAGGATTGTCGCTGCTTCTTGGACATCGCAGAATCATACCTGCACTGCGCCTGCTCGTGGAACAAGCGGCGACTTCTCTCATCTGGCAGTCAGTCGGACATCAGGTTTTCTACAACATAGCTGTGGTGCATGCGTCACATTGGCCTGTCCCGAACGTATAAAGGAGCAGCTACGACACGGATTCTTCAGTGGGCTCGGCAAAAACGCAGGAAGCGCAGCGTTAACGTTGCGTCCCGTATTATTGTTCCAGGTGGCAGTGCTTTCAATCGTCACAGCTTCTTGGTCATCGCAGAATCATACCTGCGCTTCGCGATGCTCGTGGAACAAGCAGCAACTTCGCTCATTTAGCAATGAGTTGGACGTCAGGTTTTCTACACTATAGCGGCACTGCATGCGTAGCATCGGCCTTTCCGGAATGTAGAAATAAGCAGCTCCGACGCGGAGTCTTCAGAGGGCTTGGCAGAAACGCAGGAAGCGGATCTTTAATCATGCGTCCCGTAATATTGTTCCAGGTGGCTTTGCTTTCGATTGTCACTGCTTCTTGGACAATGCAGAATCTTACCTGCGCTGTGCCTACTCGTGGAACAAGCGGCAACTTCGCTCATCTGGCAATCAGTTGGACATCGGGTTTTCGGCAATATAGCAGTGGTGCATGCGTCACAGCGGCCGGTCCCGAACGTATAAAAGAGAAGCTATGACACGGATTCTTCAGTGGTCTGGGCGAAAACGCAGGAAGCGGAGCGTTAACCATGCGTCCCGTAATATTGTTCCAGGTGGCTTTGCTGCCGATTGTCCCTGCTTTTTGGACATCGCAGAATCATATGTCCGCTGCGCGTGCTCGTAGAACAAGCGGCAACGTCGCTCAGCTGGCATTCAGTTGGACGTCAGGTTTTCTATAATATAGCGGCAGTGCATGCGTCACATCGGCCAGTCCCAAACGTATAAAACCGCAGCTCCGACACGGATTCTTCAGTGGGCTCGGCAAAAACGCAGGAAGCGCAGCGTTAACCTTGCGTCCCGTATTATTGTTCCAGGTGGCAGTGCTTTCGATTGTCACTGCTTCTTGGACAATGCAGAATCACACCAACGCTGGGCCTGCTCCTGGAACAAGCGGCAACTTCGCTCATCTGGCAATCAGTTGGACATCGGGTTTTCTACTATATTGCTGCGGTGCATGCATTACATCGGCCTGTCCCGAACGTATAAAAGAGCAGCTACGACACGGATTCTTCAGTGGGCTCGGCGAAAACGCAGGAAGTGAAGCGTTAACCATGCGTCCCGTAATATTGTTCCAGGTGGCTTTGCTTAGGATTGTCGCTGCTTCTTGGACATCGCAGAATCATACCTGCGCTGCGCATGTTCGTGGGGCAAGCGGCAACTTCGCTCATCTGGTAATCAGTTGGGCGTCAGGTTTTCCCTAAGATACCGGCAGTGCGTGAGTCACATCGGCCTGTTCTGAAAGGATAAAAGAGCAGCTCCGACATGGATTCTTCAGTGCGCTCGGCGAAAACACAGGAAGCGAAGCTTTAACCATGCGTCCCGCAATATTCTTCCAGTTAGCTTTTCTTACGATTGTCGCTGCTTCTTGGACATCGCAGAATCATACCTGCGCTGCGCGTTCTCGTGGAACAAGCGGCAACTTCGCTCGTCTGGCAATCAGTTGGACGTCAGGTCTTTTACTAGATACTGGTAGTGCGTGCGTCACACCAACCAGTCCCGAAGGGATAAAAGAGCAGCTCAGACACGGATACTCCAGTGGGCTCGCCAAAAACGCAGGAAGCAGAGCGTTAGCCATGCGTCCCGTAATATTTGTCCAGGTGGCTTTGCTTACGATCGCCGCTGCTTCTTGGACATCGCAGAATCATACCTGCGCGGCGCCTGGTCATGGAGCAAGCGGCAACTTCGCTCATCTGGCAATCAGTTGGACATCAGGCTTTCTAAAATATAGCGGCAGTGCATGCGTCACATCGGCCAGTCCCGAACGTATCAAACCGCAGCTCAAACAAGGATTCTTCAGTGGTCTGGGCGAAAACGCAGGAAGCGGAGCGTTAAGCATGCGTCCCGTAATATTGTTCCAGATGGCTTTGCTGCCGATTGTCACTGCTTCTTGGACATTGCAGTATCATACCTGCGCTGCGACTGCTCGTGGAACAAGCGGCAACTTCGCTCATCTGGCGATCAGTCTGACATCAGGTTTTCTACAATATAGCTGTGGTGCATGCGTCACATCGGCCAGTCCTGAAAGGATAAAAGAGCAGCTCCGTCATGGATTCTTCAGTGGGCTCGGCGAAAACGCAGGAAGCGAAGCGTTAACCATGCGTCCGGTAATATTGTTCCAGGTAGCTTTGCTTGCGATTGTCGCTGCTTCTTGGACATCGTAGAATCATACCTGCGCGGCGCCTGGTCAAGGAACAAGCGGCAACTTCGCTCATTTGGCAATCAGTTGGACATCAGGCTTTTTACAATATAGCGGCAGTGCAAGCGTCACATCGGCCAGCCCCGAACATATAATAAAAGCTCCGACACGGATATTTCAGTGGGCTCGGCGAAAACGCAGGAAGCGCAACGTTAACCATGCATCCCGTATTATTGTTCAAGGTGGTTTTGCTGCCGACTGTCCCTGCTTCTTGGACATCGCAGAATCATACTAGCGCTGCGCATGATCGTGGCACAAGCGGCAACTTCGCTCATCTCACAATCAGTTGGACATCGGGCTTTCGGCAATATAGCTGTGGTGCACGCGTGAGATCGGCCTGTCCCGAACGTATAAAAGAGAAGCTATGACACCGATTCCTCAGTGGGCTGGGCGAAAACGCAGGAAGCGAAGCGATAACCATGCGTCCCGTAATATTGTTCCAGGTGGCTTTGCTAAGGATTGTCGCTGCTTCTTGGACATCGCAGAATCATACCTGCGCTGCGCCTGCTCGTGGAACAAGCGGCGACTTCTCTCATCTGGCAATCAGTTGGACATCAGGTTTTCTACAACATAGCTGTGGTGCATGCGTCACATTGGCCTGTCCCGAACGTATAAAAGAGCAGCTACGACACGGATTCTTCAGTGGGCTCGGCAAAAACGCAGGAAGCGCAGCGTTAACGTTGCGTCCCGTATTATTGTTCCAGGTGGCAGTGCTTTCAATCGTCACAGCTTCTTGGTCTTCGCAGAATCATACTGCGCTGCGCGATGCTCGTGGAACAAGCAGCAACATCGCTCATCTGGCAATGAGTTGGACGTCAGGTTTTCTACAATATAGCGGCACTGCATGCGTAGCATCGGCCTTTCCGGAATGTAGAAATAAGCAGCTTAGACGCGGAGTCTTCAGAGGGCTCGGCAGAAACGCAGGAAGAGGATCTTTAATCATGCGTCCCGTAATATTGTTCCAGGTGGCTTTGCTTTCGATTGTCACTGCTTCTTGGACATTGCAGAATCTTACCTGCGCTGCGCCTGCTCGTGGAACAAGCGGCAACGTCGCTCATCTGGCAATCAGTTGGACGTTAGGTTTTCTACAAGATACCGGCAGTGCGTGAGTCACATCGGCCAGTCCTGAAAGGATAAAAGAGCAGCTACGACACGGATTCTTCAGTGGGCTGTGCGAAAACGCAGGAAGCAGAGCATTAGCCATGCGTCCCGTAATATTGTACCAGTTGGCTTTGCTGCCCATTGTCACTGCTTCTTGGACGTCGCAGCATCATACTTGCGCTGCGTGTGCTCGTGGAACAAGCGGCAACTTCACTCATCTGGCAATCAGTTGGACATCGGGTTTTCTACAATATAGCTGCGGTGCATGCGTCACGTCGGCCAGTCCCGAACGTATAAAAGAGAAGCTACGACACGAATTCTTCAGTGGGCTGGGCGAAAACGCAGGAAGCGAAGCGTTAACCATGCGTGCCGTAATATTGTTCCAGGTAGCTTTGCTTACGATTGTCGCTGCTTCTTGGGCATCGCAGAATCATGCCTGCGCTGCGTGTGCTCGTGGAACAAGCGGCAACTTCGCTGAGCTGGCATTCAGTTGGACGTCAGGTTTTCTACAATATAGCAGCAGTGCATGCGTCACATCGGCCAGTCCCAAACGTATAAAACCACAGCTCCGACACGGATTCTTCAGTGGGCTCAGCAAAAACGCAGGAAGCGCAGCGTTAACCTTGCGTCCCGTATTATTGTTCCAGGTGGCAGTGCTTTCGATTGTCACTGCTTCTTGGACATTGCAGAATCATACCTACGCTGGGCCTGCTCCTGGAACAAGCGGCAACTTCGCTCATCTGGTAATCAGTTGGACATCGGGTTTTCTACTATATTGTTGCGGTGCATGCATCACATCGGCCTGTCCTGAACGTATAAAAGAGCAGCTACGACACGGATTCTTCAGTGGGCTCGGCGAAAACGCAGGAAGTGAAGCGTTAACCATGCGTCCCGTAATATTGTTCCAGGTGGCTTTGCTTAGGATTGTCGCTGCTTCTTGGACATCGCAGAATCATACCTGCGCTGCGCGTGTTCGTGGGGCAAGCGGCAACTTCGCTCATCTGGCAATCAGTTGGGCGTCAGGTTTTCTACAATATAGCTGTGGTGCATGCGTCACATCAGCCAGTTCTGAAAGGATAAAAGAGCAGCTCCGACAGGTATTCTTCAGTGTGCTCGGCGAAAACACAGGAAGCGAAGCTTTAACCATGCGTCCCGCAATATTCTTCCAGTTAGCTTTTCTTACGATTGTCGCTGCTTCTTGGACATCGCAGAATCATACCTGCGCTGCGCGTTCTCGTGGAACAAGCGGCAACTTCGCTCGTCTGGCAATCAGTTGGACGTCAGGTCTTTTACTAGATACTGGTAGTGCGTGCGTCACACCAACCAGTCCCGAAGGGATAATAGAGCAGCTCAGACACGGATACTCCAGTGGGCTCGCCAAAAACGCAGGAAGCAGAGCGTTAGCCATGCGTCCCGTAATATTTGTCCAGGTGGCTTTGCTTACGATCGTCGCTGCTTCTTGGACATCCCAGAATCATACCTGCGCTGCGTGTGCTCGTGGAACAAGCGGCAACTTCGCTCAGCTGGCAATCACTTGGACGTCAGGCTTTCTACAATATAGAGGCAGTGCATGCGTCACATCGGCCAGTCCCGAACGTATAAAAGCGCAGCTCCGACACGGATTCTTCAGTGGGCTCGGCAAAAACGCAGGAAGCGCAGCGTTAACTTTGCGTCCCGTATTATTGTTCCAGGTGGCAGTGCTTTCAATCGTCACTGCTTCTTGGACATCGCAGAATCATACCTGCGCTGCGCGATGCTCGTGGAACAAGCGGCAACTTCGCTCATCTGGCAATGAGTTGGACGTCAGGTTTTCTACAATATAGCGGCAGTGCAAGCGTAACATCGGCCTTTCCGGAATGTAGAAATGAGCAGCTCCGACGCGGAGTCTTCAGTGGGCTCGGCAGAAACGCAGGAAGCGGATCGTTAACCATGCGTCCCATAATATTGTTCCAGGTGGCTTTGCTTTCGATTGTCACTGCTTCTTGGACATTGCAGAATCATACCTGCACTGCGCCTGCTCGTGGAACAAGCGGCAGCTTCTCTCATCTGGCAAGCAGTTGGACATCAGGTTTTCTACAATATAGCTGTGGTGCATGCGTCACATTGGCCTGTCCCGAACGTATAAAAGAGCAGCTACGACACGGATTCTTCAGTGGGCTCGGCGAAAACGCAGGAAGCGAAGCGTTAGCCATGCGTCCCGTGATATTGTTCCAGGTGGCTTTCTTACGATCATCGCTGCTTCTTGGACATCGCAGAATCATGCCTGCGCGGCGCCTGGTCATGGAGCAAGCGGCAACTTCGCTCATCTGGCAATCAGTTGGGCGTCCGGCTTTCTAAAATATAGCGGCAGTTCATGCGTCACATCGGCCAGTCCCGAACGTATGAAACCGCAGCTCCAACAAGGATTCTTTACTGGGCTCGGCAAAAGCGCAGGAAGTGCAGCGTTAACCTTGCGTCCCGTAATATTGTTCCAGGTGGCAGCGCTTTCGATTGTCACTGCTTCTTGGACATCGCAGTTTCATACCTGCGCTGCGCCTGCTCGTGGAACAAGCGTCAACTTCGCTCATCTGGCAATCAGTTGGAGGTCAGGTTTTCTACAATGTAGCGGCAGTGCTTGCGTCACATTGGCCTGTCCCGATCGTATATAAGAGCAGCTACGACACGGATTCTTCAGTGGTCTGGGCGAAAACGCAGGAAGCGGAGCGTGAAGCATGCGTCCCGTAATATTGTTCCAGATGGCTTTGCTGCCGATTGTCACTGCTTCTTGGACGTTGCAGAATCACACTACCGCAGCGCATGCTTGTGGCACAAGCGGCAACGTCGCTCATCTCGCAATCAGTTGGACATCGGGTTTTCGGCAATATAGCTGTGGTGCACGCGTCACATCGGTCTGTCCCGAACGTATAAAAGAGAAGCTATGACACGGATTCCTCAGTGGGCTGGGCGAAAACGCAGGAAGCGAAGCGATAACCATGCCTCCCGTAATGTTGTTCCAGGTGGCTTTGCTAAGGATTGTCGCTGCTTCTTGGACATCGCAGAATCATACCTGCGCTGCGCCTGCTCGTGGAACAAGCGGCAACTTCTCTCATCTGGCAATCAGTTGGACATCAGGTTTTCTACAATATAGCTGTGGTGCATGCGTCACTGTGGCCTGTCCCGAACGTATAAAAGAGCAGCTACGACACGGATTCTTCAGTGGGCTCGGCGAAAACGCAGGAAGCGATGCTTTAGCCATGCGTCCCGTGATATTTTTCCAGGTGGCTTTGCCTACGATCGTCGCTGCTTTTTGGACATCGCAGAATCATACCTGCGCGGCGCCTGGTCATGGAGCAAGCGGCAACTTCGCTCATCTGGCAATTAGTTGGACATCAGGCTTTCTAAAATATAGCGGCAGTGCATGCGTCACATCGGCCAGTCCCGAAAGTATCAAACCGCAGCTCCAACAAGGATTCTTTAGTGGGCTCGGCAAAAACGCAGGAAGTGCAGCGTTAACCTTGCGTCCCGTATTATTGTTCCAGGTGGCATTGCTTTCGATTGTCACTGCTTCTTGGACATCGCAGTTTCATACCTGCGCTGCGCCTGCTCGTGGAACAAGCGTCAACTTGGCTCATCTGGCAATCAGTTGGAGGTCAGGTTTTCTACAATGTAGCGGCAGTGCTTGCGTCACATTGGCCTGTCCCGAACGTATAAAAGAGCAGCTACGACACGGATTCTTCAGTGGTCTGGGCGAAAACGCAGGAAGCGGAGCGTTAAGCATGCGTCCCGTATTATTGTTCCAGGTGGCTTTGCTTTCGTTTGTCACTGCTTCTTGGACTTTGCAGAATCATACCTGCACTGCGCCTGCTCGTGGAACAAGCGGCAACTTCGCTTATCTGGCAATCAGTTGGACTTCAGGTTTTCTACAAGATACCGGCAGTGCGTGAGTCACATCGGCCAGTCCTGAAAGGATAAAAGAGCAGCTCCGACACGGATTCTTCAGTGTGCTCGGCGAAAACGCAGGAAGCGAAACGTTAACCATTCGTCCCGTAATATTGTTCCAGATGGCTTTGCTGCCGATTGTCACTGCTTCTTGGACGTTGCAGTATCATACCTGCGCTGCGCCTGCTCGTGGAACAAGCGGCAACTTCGCTCATCTGTCAATCAGTTGGACATCAGGATTTCTACAATATAGCTGTGGTGCATGCGTCACATCGGCAAGTCCTGAAAGGATAATAATAAAGCTCCGACACGGATATTTCAGTGGGCTCGGCGAAAACGCAGGAAGCGGAACGTTAACCATGCATCCCGTATTATTGTTCCAGGTGGTTTTGCTGCCGACTGTCCCTGCTTCTTGGACATCGCAGAATCACACTACCGCAGCGCATGCTTATGGCACAAGCGGCAACTTCGCTCATCTCGCAATCAGTTGGACATCGGGTTTTCGGCAATATAGCTGTGGTGCACGCGTCACATCGGCTTGTCCCGAACGTATAAAAGAGAAGATACGACATGGATTCTTCAGTGGGTTGGGCGAAAACGCAGGAAGCGAAACGATAACCATGCGTCCCATAATATTGTTCCAGGTAGCTTTGCTTACGATTGTCGCTGCTTCTTGGACATCGCAGAATCATACCTGCGCTGCGTGTGCTCGTGGAACAAGCGGCAACTTCGTTCATCTGGCAATCAAATGGACGTCAGGTTTTCTACAAGATACCGGCAGTGCGTGAGTCACATCGGCCAGTCCTGAAAGGATAAAAGAGCAGCTACGACACGGATTCTTCAGTGGGCCGTGCGAAAACGCAGGAAGCAGAGCGTTAGCCATGCGTCCCGTAATATTGTTCCAGTTGGCTTTGCTGCCGATTGTCACTGCTTCTTGGACGTCGCAGCATCATACTTGCGCTGCGTGTGCTCGTGGAACAAGCGGCAACTTCACTCATCTGGCAATCAGTTGGACATATTGTTTTCTACAATATAGCTGCGGTGCATGCGTCACATCGGCCTCGGATCCACATCGGATGTATTTTTCGTATCTGGTCAACTGCTCCAATATGAACCAGAGGTGCAGGTCATAGAAGGATTATCTGATCACAAGATGGTATGCTTAAATCCTCGTCTCAACCCGATCACGATATGGAGAAAGAAAAGCGTGTACTTCTAGACTTCGCACACGCCGATGACATAGGCATTTTGGATGAGCTGGATAGCTCCTTTTCTAATTTCACTTCCCGTTATGTGTGCGATGGGCCCAGAATATGTGCTGATTTCTCAATGATGTTCTGGAATGCGTTTTTGAATATATGACAAGTAGTTGCAAAATTCTGCACAACACTAACCCTTGGATCACCAAAGAAATTGTGCGCCCGCAACGGAAAAGAAAAAAGAAAATAAAGGAGAAAACAGTACCAGCAAAGTGCCTCTACAGATAATGTTCTAAAGCTTACTAGTATGCTTCAACAGCTTAAGGCATGTACACAAACCGCAAAACAGAATTACCACAATATAACGATAAAAAACAATCTTCTTTCATCGTCTGCTAAGTTGTAGCGACATTTTTCATCTAGGAAAGACCCCTTCACCGCTGTGTACTGTAAAACTGCGACTGACAAATCAGAAATAGCAAATGCTTTCAATCAGTTTTTCTGCTCTCTCTATGTAGATGACGATGGCAGAAAATCGCACTTTAGAGTCGATAAAACCAACCCACATATTAATAACATATGTACATCAGAAGAAGGTGCTCTATCGCTTCTACTAGATATTGACACTAAAAAATATCAAGGAATTGATCGTATACCTTCCTGTTCAGGTATGTAGAATGGTGGTCTAAGTACCTCACCCTAATTTTAGAAAAGCTTTTTCAGAAGCCATGCTTCCAAATAATAGGACACATGCGACAATCACACCAATACCGAAAGCAGAAAAGAAATCGCTTCTTACGTCTGACCAACCGATTTCTCTCATGTGCACCAGCGGTAAAATTATGGAACATATCGTCTATATTTAAACTTCTTTCTGGGCGAGTTGGTGCATACTTGACATAAAAATTGATAGAGCGCAATCATATGCGACCACAAAGTCTCCCGTGCATCATACTTTGTGACTGCATGTGATTGCGCTGTAACAATGTTTATGTCAAATATCGTCTACAAACACATATCTGCTTTTGTCGTCGAGCGCAATTTAATTGGTTCTCGGCAACACAGTTTCCGCAACGGTATATGTGTTCAAGCAGCTACTTGAGGCCGTACATGACTATGGCGCAGCGATGGCCAAACAGAACCCAATAGGTGTTATTTTTTTTAGATTTAGTAAAACATTCCACTGTGTTTGCCACCAGAAATTATTATTAAATTTGCAACCAATATTTAAAAATGACACATTGCTTTCCTGGATAGCTTTCCTTCAGGCGTCAATGCGTGTCAATGGAAGGCGTATGTTCTAGCTCCAGGTTTGTATGGTCAGGCGTTCCGCAGAGTTCTGCTCTTGAACCTCTTTTCTTTTGCATATTCATTAGTCATATTGTGACCTAAACGCCCACGGGAACAAAACTTTTTGCAGATGGCTGCCTAATTTTTCAACAAATTAAACATCCAAATGATAATCATCATTATAATCTTGTTCATCAACATCAGCTTGGCTACGCCCACTGCATACATCTCCAACTACCCCGTTCATATGCTAGTTGGGGCCGTGTTGTCCCTGCAAACTTCTTAACCTCATCCATCCACCTAACTTTCTGCCATCCCCTGCTACGCTTCTCTTCTCTTGGAATCCAGTCAGTAAACACTAATGACCATCGGCTAGCTTCCCTCTTCGTTACACCCCCTGCTGACGCCTATTTCTTTTTCTTGATTTCAACTAACATGCCATTGACTCGTGTTGGTTCCCTCACCCGATCTGCTCTCTTCTTATCCTCCTTAACTCTACACCCATCATTCTTCTTTCCATAGCTTGTTCTATCGTCCTCAATTTAAGTAGAACCTTTCTTCGTAAGCCTCCAGGTTTCTGCCCCGTAGTGAGTACTGGCAACGCACAGCTGTTATAAACTTTTCCCTTGAGGGATAATGGCAACATAGTGTTCATGATCTGAGACCGCATGCCAAACGCACCCAAGCCCATTCTTATTCTTCTGATTATTTCAGTCCCATGATCCAGATCCACCGTTACTACCTGCCCTAAGTATTCCCTAACCGTTTCCAGTATCTCGCTACCTATAGTAGATTGCTGTTCTCTTCCGAGACTGTTAAACATTACTTTAGTTTCCTGCAGAATAATTTTTAGACCCACTCTTCTGCTTTGCCTGTCCAGGTCAGTGAGCATGCATTGCAATTGGTCCCCTGGGTTACTAAGCAAGGCAATATCATCAGCGAATCGCAAGTTACTGAGGTATTCTCCATTAGCTTTTATGCCCAATTCTTCCCAATCCAGGTCTCTGACTACCTCCTCTAAACAAGCTGTGAATAGCATTGGAGAGATCTCATCTCCCTGCCTGGCGCCTTCCTTGACGCCTTTCTTGACGCCCCGTGGCTATGGAGTCGCTGTAGATATCTTTCAGTATTTTTACATACGGCTTGTCTACACCCTAATTCCGCAATGCCTGCATGACTGCTGAGGTTTCGACATAATGAAACGCTTTCTCATAATCAATGAAAATTATATCTAACGGTCGGTTATATTCCGCACATTTCTCTCTCACCTGATGATAGTGTGAATATGGTCTATTGTTGAGTAGCTCCTATTCAAAATATCAATCAGGTGATAGAGAAATGTGCGGAATATAATGTTCAGTCTCTACTAAATTGATCGCTAGCTAAAATAGAAAATTGGTGCATCATCCTCATCATCATCATCATCATCAGCCTGGTTACACCCATAATAATAATAATATATGGGGTTTTACGTGCCGAAACCACTTTCTGATTATGAGGCACGCCGTAGTGGGGGACTCCGGAAATTTTGACCACCTGGGGTTCTTTAACGTGCACCTAAATCTAAGTACACGGGTGTTTTCGCATTTCGCCCCCATCGAAATGCGGCCGCCGTGGCCGGGATTCGATCCCGCGACCTCGTGCTCAGCAGCCTAACACCATAGCCACTGAGCAACCACGGCGGGTTGGTTACACCCACTGCAGGGCAAAGGCCTCTCCTATACTTCTCCAACAAGCCCAGTCATGTACTAATTGTGGCCATGTAATCCCTGCAAACTTCTTAATCTCATCCGCCCACATAACTTTCTGCCGCCCCCTGCTACGCTTCTCTTCCCTTGGATTCCAGTCCGTAACCCTTAATGACCATTGGTTATCTTCCCTCCTCATTACATGTCCTGCCCATGCCCATTTCTTTTTCATGATTTCAACTAAGATGTCAGTAACTCGCGTTTGTTCCTTCACCCAATCTGCTCTTTTCTTATCCGCTAACGTTACACCCATCATTCTTCTTTCTATAGCTCGTTGCGGCGTCCTCAATTTAAGAAGAACCCTTTTCGTAAGCCTGCAGGCTTCTGCCCCGTAGGTGAGTACTGGTAAGACGCAGCTATTATACACTTTTCTCTTGAGGGATAATGGCAACCTGCTGTTCATGATCTGAGAATGCCTGCCAAATGCCGTACCACCGACTTCTATTGGAAGTCGGTGGTACTTGGTACGATGGTAAAATTGGTACAACTCGTGGCAAATGGAAACAAATAAATAAAGAGTATCAGTGACAATAACACGCAAAAGGGCGCCCCTGGCTTTTCAATATTGTATTATTGGTAGCCTGCTATCATATTGTCACGTGGTAGTAACGATAAAGGGAGAACACAGTAGCAGTACTGTGAAAGACAAAGCTAGCTTTTATTGGGCGAACCTGTGCCCACAAAACAGGCTACACTTAAAGCACAACGATAGCGGCGAACACAGTCGGCGATCGTCGAAAATCTGATCAGCGGGTCAAGCGCGTCGGCTTTTATAGAGCACTCGTCGAATGTTCCAGACTAATCGTTCGGACCCGCGTGCCTTCCACAAAGTTCTACACCATTCGCGTTACGCGATGAAATCAGATAACACAAGGGTCGGCGACAACAGACAGCCGGGTAGAAGCATCGATAACTTTCCAGAAACATCGGATACATTCAGGCGCATCCCTCGCTGTGCGATTACAGTTGTTAAGCGGCGAAACGTGGTCGCCTGATAAAGATAAGTACACGTGTCAATATGTAAAAAATAAATAAATAAATACTTGTGCGTAATTCTAACGAGAGATCTTAGATAGAATGAGCATGTGCGGTACATTAAACAAAGGCTACACGAAAATTCTGTTATTTGAGAAGACCCCTTCGGAACTCCACTGAAAAGATAAAACTTCTACCTTACAAGACATTCATGAGGCCACTACTTGAATATGCTTCTGTTGTGTGGGATCCTTATACTAGGACTAACATTATCAAACTCAAAAATATTTTAAAAAATCTGCCAAGTTCGTATATCAGTCATTCAGTTGGCACACTTCGGCAACGGCTCTCGCACAAAAACTAAATTAGATCTTTCATAGTTACGCCGCTTTCATGAACGACTCAAGTGCATGCATCTTCTGCACCATAATAAACTGGGAATAAACGATAGCCCGTATATTGAAGCTGTTATTCGGCGCATTACGCGTGGAAATAATTCCAAAAAACTGAAAGAATATGCTTGTAAAACTGACTATTCCAAGAATTGTTCCTTTCCTGGGACAATCAGCCAGTGGAACGCGTTTCTCGCTGATACTGTGGCATGCCAGACTGCCGAAAATGTTTTATCAAAATTGAGACACCGTCTTTAATCGGCTGGCGTGTGGTGTCTAGCGTTTTTCGTGCCTGAAGTCTAGTATGTATGCTTTTCTTCCCAATCTTCTACATACTTCTTCCATACTTATGTTTTTTTTAATTTCTTTATCGGAACGTGGATTGATCGAGTTTCCAGTTTTTCAATCAAATGGAACCGCCATTTTCGAAGTGTGCATGTGTGGTGTTCTTATAGCGCTCATTGTTTTAGTGTGTTTGGTTTGATATTGATGTGGTCTTTTATGTTATTTTTATTTTGGAGTTTTCGTCGCATTTTCTGTACGAACACTTTGCCGATGTGCAGATAATTTTGCGCATTTCGCCACAGGCCGCGAGCGAGCTGATAATGTCTGATTTTCTTATATTCACGTCTTGTTAGACTGCTTCTGTTGTTTCTTCTGCTATGTACTTTTTACTTAATTCACGTATTTTTAAGGTAGCTTTTTCCCCCGTATTGTATTTTTGCTCTTTTGCTATGTACTTCCCATTTCTGCCCAAGTCTTTCTGTGAAGGCTGGAAGTAATTCGTAAATGAATTAATAAATAAAATAAATAAATAAACCTCAACGCATCTCGGGCCTCAAGGTGAACGCCAATCTGAAGAAATGCCTCCTCCACATCGCCAAAGAGTGCCACTCTGTGACGTCGAAAATTAGGCAGCACACGAATGAGATCAGGATTTAGGCCAGGTCCACTGTTCAGTCTTTCGTTATTGAACTTGACACTTGCGCCATGTGATGACGCCTCAAAAGCGTTACTTGGTCGCTCTACTGCTCTCACGGAGTACTAGCTGACGAAGCCTGTAATAAGAGCGCTGGCAGTCGTTATCGTACTGTGTAGTGCATTCTCGGCTACAGCGTCACACAGTAATCGCCTCATTTCGTTGTCGTACTCATGCAGTAGGCTCGGTGCTCCCAATAACCTCTTGGTCAATTGGCGGAACATCTTTCGCGCAACAACGCGGTTGTCTGCAAGTTCGACTTCTTTTATTCCATAGCAGTCTAACCTTGGTTGAGACACATTGGCAGGCGAATTGGTTAGAATTCTTGGTAGAGCGTATAAGCGCGACTGAATGAGCACGTAGAAAGAAACAGATACACAGAGACTCTGTGTCTCTCTCTCTCTCTGTGTGTATCTGTTCCTTCCTCGTTCAGTCACGCTCTATCATAGAGTCTGACCTCATAGCACCCCTTACCATTTTTGATGCTGTCGGAAATCTCCTTGACTGCCCGCTTATCTGAGTTGGTCTCCCGACGAGTGGAACATTCTAGTACTTTCAAACTCCCAGAATGGCTTCAAAATTGGCACCCTTTCTCGATCTGCAACACTCATCCTCAAAGTAAATGCATGTCTTCAGTTAACTTTCGGGCACCTGTTAAAAGCCATTCCCTGAATTGCCCACCGAAATGCTGTCTCCAATGCTGCGAAAGCACCCTTTAGGCTCCTAACTTTCCCCGTGAGGAAATGCTCAAAATTGTCCGATCCGACAAACACCTCGATAACTGGATTGTCACCCTGCGAGTGATTGTCGCCTAGAGGTAGTGAGAGCTCGAGAAAGCTTACCTTGATTTCTACAGTAGGTCATGAACTGCTCGCATATCGAATGACCTGCTCGCATATCGAAGGAGCCTCTAACACCTCAATCTTGTATACTGTATCACTGTCCGCGCTGACAAGGCACACTTCAGCCCTGCAGAACGTGCGTTGGCTGTACGCTTCTTTCTTTCTTTCTTTCTTTCCTTCTTTCTTTCTTTCTTTCTTTCTTTCTTTCTTTCTTTCTTTCTTTCTTTCTTTCTTTCTTTCTTTCTTTCTTTCTTTCTTTATTGTTTCCTCATACACAGTCTGAGAGGGGGCGGAGGCAAAAGGCGACAAAGCACCTGACAAGGGCTCCGGCCCGCTTGCACAATATACACAGACAAAATACATCAACAAAGTCCAGTCAGACAGACGTCACAGGCTCAGACAGTTGGCAATATTAAAAAGGAGGACTAGTCACTGTTCGAAGACAAAGTCAGCAAAGAATGGGTACAAAATATTTTCATGCGCAACATAATGTCTGCAGCATAAATACAGAACACAGCAATTCAGTTATCAGTCAGCATGTTCAACAACATCATTCATAGCCATGGCACTCATCACAAAAACCAAGACACAGAAACCAAGCACAATTTGACAGCCGCGTATTGAAATTGCAGTAGCTAAGAGGAGCATGGCAATGAAGAACAAAGCGCACTTTTTGAGGTAATTTACCATAATGAAAACATAATGTCACTTTCCACAAGGAACTTCCTACAGTATTTCCCAAATATATGTACATCTTTATCAGTCTACTTGCATATTCCCAAATATATGTACATCTTTATTAGTCTACTTGCATATAATTAAAGTTTCTTGTCTGTCTGTCTGTCTACTTGCATATCTCTTCTGTTTAGAGCATTGGTTATTTGAAAAGATAATGCTTGCCTTCCATAGTTGGTTCTAACTTGCGGCATTTTTCGTTTTGGGTACTGTATGAACTTAAGCTGGGCACTGCGCTAATATGTAACTTGTATTTATTGATCTATTGCAATAGCTTAAAGTAGTACACCTGGTCAGCCTTTAACATGCTATATTTGGTAAATAACGGCTGTGTTCTCAATAACTGTTTGTTGCCTTTAAAATATTCTAGTATGCGCAAAATTTGCTTTTGTAATACATTACGTTTGTAGCAGTTAGTAGCTGTTGTTCCCCAAGTCAAGATTCCATAGCTCACTCTAGAGTAAAAAAGTGAATAGTATAGTGCCTGCTTTAAATGTTTGGGTATTAGATGTTGTACTTTGTAAATGCACCCAATGGTGCGAGAAAGGCTTGATTTTATTTGAATAACGTGATTATCCATGAGAAGTTGTGGTTAAACCAGACACCTAAAAACTTTTCTTCAGTAACCTGCTCCAGCAAACGTCCTTCAAATATAATGTTAACCTTGTAGCAGTCATGCTTATGCTTAAGACAATATTATGTTTAACAGTGTCGAAGGCTTTGCTGAAATTTATAAATAAGTCAAGAGTGAGCATTTTTTTCTACATTTTCAATTATCTTATCTTGTATGTCAACGAGAGCAATCTCTGCTGATTTGTTTGCTTGAAAGCCGCACTGAGCTTCTCTTGTTACTTGGTGTTTATTAGAGAAAGCGCTTAGCCTGTGATTGATGACATATTCAAATACCTTTGAAAACACTGTCAGAACTGAAATTGGCCGGTAACTATTAATGTTAGTCTCACCACCGCCTTTGTAGACAGGTGTAACTTTTGCGATCTTCAAATCATCTGGAAAATCTCCGCTAAGAAGCATCTTTTCTTTTTTCTTTTCTTTATTGATACTGTCAGCCCTTACATAGGGCCATTACAGGAGTGGAGAAAAAAAATAAAACAAACAATGTCAACACATTTGAATCATACAACGTACAATAATGAAATTACATTACATTTACAAAAAAAAAGAAAAAAAAACAGTCAATGTACCTTGAGGCCTGTAAAATAAGAACATACACAGATAATAACAAAATCGAAAAATAAGATGATTCAGTAAGTCAGATCATTAACGGACCGCGCCCTCAGAATAAATGATGCCATGTAAATTATTCAGAAAACTATTTAAAGAGGTAGACTGAACTACGAAATCGGGAAGCATGTTCCACTCTTTTATCGTTCTGGGAAAAAAGGTATATTTAAATGTGTCATGATGGTTTACCGGAGGGGGAATATACATGCTGTGGCGATGTCTAGAAGATTCGTTATTAGAAATTTCATAATAGTTCGTCCTATTTATTTTTATTTCATTATGAATAATAAGGAACAGGAACTTCAGCCTATCATACTTAGTTCTTAATTCTAAATTGGGAAGATTTGCAAGCTGACATAGTTTTGAAGGGGAGTGAAGTGACCATATTTGTTGAAGATGAATCGAGAAGCTAACCTCTGAATCCTTTCAAGTTTCTTACGGTTTTTCTCTGTGTAAGGATCCCAGACAATTTTCGCGTACTCTATGATTGGTCTGACCAGTGTTCTATAGGCCAAGTTTTTAACTTCAGAGGTTGCTGTGTGTAAATTTCGTCTTAAGCTCCAAAGCACATTATTCGCCTTCTTACCTACTTCATCTACATGCCTATTCCAGCTTAAGTCACTTCTAAATAATAAACCCAAAGATTTGTGTTCCTCTACTTTTTTAAGCTTGTTGCCATGTATACTATAAGGAAATAGCAGGATCTTCTTTTTTCTTGTAATAGACATGCTTACTGATTTAGTTGGATTTACAACCATTTGCCAGTCAGAACACCATTTCATAATGTTATCAAGGTTGCATTGCAATTTAATTCGGTCACTGGAATATTCTATATTATTATAGACAACACAGTCGTCAGCGAGTAGTCTTACTGGAACAGAAATGTGATGTGTTAAGTCATGAATGAAAATAGGAAATAGAAGAGGACCTAGGACACTTCCCTGAGGTACTCCGGATAACACCGGTTGAAGACTGTACCTATGCGCGTTTATTTGAACGTACTGCTGACGGCACTGTAAGTACGATGTAAACCACTTTGTGAGGTTAGGATTCTTAAACACAGTATTAATTTTGAACAAAAGCTTGGAGTGGGAAACTTTATCGAATGCTTTGGCAAAATCCAAATAAATGAGGTCCATCTGTCCACGGGAATTTATCGTTTGTGAAGTGTCATGAACCAATTCAACTAATTGAGTGATCGTAGATAGTCCTTTACGGAATCCATGCTGCGCAGAGGATAACCATTTATGCATTGCAAGGTATTGAGACAAGTGTTTGGCTATGATATGTTCTAGAAGTTTAGAGCATGTACTTGTGAGGGAAATTGGTCGGTAATTGCTAATGTCTGAAGTGTTCCCAGTTTTAGGAACTGGTATTATTCTTGCTAGTTTCCATGCGGTAGGGCAAGACCCATTCAATACTGAGGAATTAAATATTTTTGTAAGGAACTTAGACACCCATTCAGCATACCTCACTAAGAATTCGTTAGGAATATCGTCTGGTCCAGGGCTCTTTTTAGTCTTTATATTGAGTAAAAGGTTTAGAACACCTTCCTCAGTTATCTTAATATTCGAAATAGGAGGGCGGGCAGAGAATTCACATACACTAGGCACTGCTTCATCATCCTTTGTATAAACCGACGCGAAGAAAAGATTAAATTGATCTGCCCTTTCAGCATCATTAATTCCGGGATTAGAACAGCTCTGCTTATTAGGCGGATTGACATATCGCCAAAACTTAGCCGGTGCTTCCGAGAGGAACTTCGTCAATGCTACATTGTAAAATTGGTCTTTCGCCTCCTTAATTAGCCGCTTCAATTCTTGCCTCATTTCCGTAATTGAAGTATCGCCATCTGTATACTTACTTTGAGAACATGCTTTCCGTTTTCTTTTAATTTTCCGTTTTGCCTGAATGATTTTTCGGTTCATCCAAGGATTTGTCTTTTCGCATTTTTTATTCTTCTTAGGAACAAATTTATCCATGCAATGAGTTACTACACTGTAGAAGAAATTCCACAAATCATCAATGCTCACATCCGATTGATACAAGCAGGTAAATGCATCAAAGGAGCTTTCGAGATAGTCTATGACACTCACATCATCTGCGGATTGAAAATTCCAAACTCTTTTCTTTTGGTTACCCAGTGTTGCTATTGGAATCTTGTGGTCTGATATTCCGTCCTCTACGTGGCAATCCGTCAAAAGCCCTACCAACCCATGCGACACTAAAATAAGATCCAAAATAGATGAGGTTGTATCACACACTCTGGTGGGTTCTCCTACAATTTGCTCTAAATCATAAGCGAATGCCGAGTCCAAGAGCTGTTCGCAACTAGCCACGTCCACCTCCCCGGGTGAGTATGAGCTCCAATTAATTCCCGGTAAATTAAAGTCGCCCAGAAGGAGGATATTGTCGCCTTCTCGAAAATTTCTTTCCATAAATTCCCTTAGGCTGTTCATTTCATCAGGTGAAGCATTTGGGGCCCTATATACACCTCCAATGTAAACTGTTAGATCAGCAAGTTTAGTTTTAATCCATACAGCTTCGATACTATCCGATTGTTCAAGGGTAGTACACAATATGCTTTGCTTAACCAATAAGGCTACTCCTCCACCTCTTGCTCCTCGATCCCTTCTAAATGCTTTGTAACCAATTGGCACGACTTCGGCATCTTTGATATTGCTATGTAACCATGTCTCCGTTATGGCAATAACGTCAGGTTCATGTTCCAAAACCACAGCTTCCAATGCATCGGTTTTGTTTATTATGCTCCGCGAATTTATGTTTATAACCTTAAAGCCATCCTGTTTACCTTGTTGGAGTCAGTTGCCAGTTTCAATTACCCTCAAAATTTGCTACCTCAAGTTTTTTTCTTCATCCCATCCATACAATATATTATTAATTTTCAGTTTATCGAAGACAAGTTTGGCCCTACGACCTTCTTTTCTTTCCTCGGCACACGAGTCCCACAGTTTCTTTCTAATTTCTACTACACGTTTGGAGTAATCTTCGCTAATGCTTATCTCTGTATCCTTAAGCTTGGTACAATTGCTCAAAATCTTTACTTTCTCCCTGAGGTCCGCTAGCCGAAAGATAATTGGGTGGTTTCTACCAGGTGTTTTTTTTCCAAGCCTGTGAATTCTTTCAATGGAGCTTACCTGCACCTTCAGAATGTCTCTGAAAACTTCTTCAGTGATGTTTTTCATCAGTGCAACTTCATTCTCCTGCACGCCTTCTTGCATGCCTCTAATTATTAAATTATTTCTTCTAGAACGGTTATCCAAATCATCAACCTGTCTAACAAGGCTCGTCGCGCTTTCATCCCACCTGTCAACAAGCGCATCAACGTTTGTGAGCCGGAGCTGAGTATTGTCAAAGCTTTGTAGTTTCTGTTCAATTGCAAGAAGTTGTTTTTGCATTTCAAGCATTCTTGTTTCAGAGCTGGCCTGATTTGACTGAACCTCAGTAAGTTTCGACAGGATCTCTTTCTGGTTCTGGATTCAATTTGCAAACATCGCTTCCGTTACCGGTCCAGGATTTTCTTCTACATCGCCCGACAGCTTAAGAAGCAAACCCACAAGCGATAGACACTCCGAAAAGTTGCATACCACGGTGTGTGGGCACGGCAACACTATAAGACAAAGGTCGTCACTACGGAAACAGTATTTCACATTACTAACCTGCACAAAGAGCGATATGTTGGGTGACATAGTAACGGCTGTGTTGCCGTGCCCACTGAAGCTGTCCCGCGGTGCGCTCCAATTTATAGGCAGCAGCAGGTCCTTGTTGGGGGCGGATACCGTGGTCATTGTGCTCGACGAAGATGCGCAGAAGGTGGCTTCCACGTGTGGCGTTGGCAGCAGTACCGTGAAGCTTTCCGTGAACGCTGTAGCGTAATCGCTGTCCGGGTTCATGCGCGTCGATGCGATAATGCCGCAGCGAAGCTCCGAGCATCCGCCGTCCGAGAGAGGTGTTATCCCGTTGAAGACGAAGGCATTGCACGCATACAAGACCTGCACAAAGCGCGGTATGTTGGGTGACATAGTCACGGCTGTGTTGCCGTGCCCACTGAAGCTGTCCCGCGGTGCGCTCCAATTTATAGGCAGCAACAGGTCCTTGTTGGGGGCGGATACCGTGGTCATTGTGCTCGACGAAGGTGCGCAGAAGGTGGCTTCCACGTGTGGCGTTGGCAGCAGTACCGTGCAGCTTTCCGTGAACGCTGTAGCGTAATCGCTGTCCGGGTTCATGCGCGTCGATGCGATAATGCCGCAGCGAAGCTCCGAGCATCCACCGTCCGAGAGAGGTGTTATCCCGTTGAAGACGAAGGCATTGCACGCATAGACCTGCACAAAGAGCGGCATGTTGGGTGACATAGTCACGGCTGTGTTGCCGTGCCCACTCCAATTGATTGATTGATCAATTGATCTGATTTATTATATGCGATAATATGGGACTTATCAAGCATACCACATTCTTAATAGGCAAAGCTTTTATCCCGTCGTTACCACAAGCCACTTGGTTTTTTAGGTTTCCTATTATTGTTTCAATTTGATGAGACGTTGCAAGGGCAACCATGATTGACTCCATCAAGCTATGTATATGTACGCAGTCACTGGAAGTGCCATGCTGTCCTGAATAAACACCTACTTTAACGGAATGCCAATTCATTGCTTCTACTGAATTGTTCCCCAGTTAGAAGCACATTGTCAATGCAGGTTTCCTTCACATCACAGTAAGCTTGATTTCTTGCTAATATCTTGTTTAGTAGCTCCCATGTCTTTGTGCTGTCGTTTTGAACGTCCTGGAATTTAGTTTGGAAATAACTGGACTTTGCGTATTTTAGATCCGACTTCAATTTGTGTCTCAGTTGTTTGAATTCATTCAGTACGCATGGGTGTCGAGTTTTAAGAAACTGTTGAAATTTTCGGTTTTTCTTTTTTATTTTTCTGTACAGCTCACTACTGACCCATGGTTTTCTAACCCGTTTACTTTTCTGGGATTTTCTCGGAGTGGAAAGGCCAAATCATTGGAATGCTGAAATTTCATCAAAAGCACCTGGTAAGCCAGTGTGGCGTTGCGTTGCTTGAACACATCATCCCAGTTCTCTTCTGCTTTAGAGTTATGAAATGTTATCAAGGTTTCATCAGTTATTGATCGATACAAAATTCTTTCTTGAGGAAAAACATAACTATTCTCGGAAGGAAAGCCCAAGCAGAACACTGGAAAGTCATCGCTGATGTCATATCTGAGAACACCAGCCGTAACATATGCACCATCTATGTTGGTGACACACATCAAGACACGTGGCAGTATCTACTGTGACCCTGGTTGGCAGTGATATCAGATTAGAACAGGAATAGGAATTTAGTATGTCATGAAAGTCTCTTGCGCATGGACCATCTGACATGGTGTCTATATTGACGTCACCAAGAAGCATAAATGATTTTGTTACAGTCTGTAAAGTGCGAAGAGCATTGTCGATGAAGTCGATAAATTTCATCGATTTGCCTGCGGGCGGTCTGTAGATCGCGCCAACAGTGAAATTCCACAATTTGACAAACAGGCTTTCAATAACTTGATCGCATCTAGTCAGGTCGCTCAGCACTTCATACTGTACACTCTCCTTTATAAAAATTGCTATACCACCATTCCTTTTTATATCCCTACTAAGGCTTACGCACTTGTAACCAGGAAGGTACGGTACCGTGTCTGTATGTGTTAGCCAAGTTCCTGTTAGCACTATTGAAGAAGACTTAATGTTTAGGGACTGAAGAAGTATTTAAAGACTATCCACTTTGTTTTTTTTAGGCTTCGCATGTTTATATGTATAATTGAAAATTGCCTTTTGTTTGACCTGTGCTTTTGATTAAAAGTTTGGCAATTGTAGTGATGGCAAACATTTTGTCCTGCCATCATTTTTCTGAAGTGTGTCGAACAGGTGGGTGCACCATTATCCTTAGTTTATGTTCTCCAGATCAGACTGTTTAGCAATTCTGATAGCAATTGAGTCCTCGTCTTTTCGAGCAACAATTTTCCCTCCACAGCATCACACGAACTTCCACCCTATAGACTTTTTCTTGGCGATCGCAACCCCCTGAAGCCTTTTGTTTAAAGCGGTCAAATGTTCATTCACATATACCGGAGAAGCTTCTCCCCCGTAGTCAAGGTCTTTCGTAGTTATCCTTTGTTTTTTTGCATTTTGGCAGGATTACATTTCCCGTTGATTACGTTGCCCCTAGAACTCCGACTGAGAGTGCTTCAGTGCCGAGTAATTTGCATCCGAGGGTTCTGGAGCATGCTTAGGTTATGAATGTCTGTTGGCTACCGCTGTCAAAGAGTATCTTTGAAACTTTTGTTTTATTCGCTCCCTTTGTTCGTTCTCGGCTCTCCAGTTCCAGCTCGAAGAATCATGGTAGTAGACGAAGTGTCACCCCCCCCCACGAATTTCGCTCGGGGGGGGGGGGAGCTTACACTGCAGTTCGGCCTCCTCCTTAAGAGGAAGCTTTAGCTCGAGGGCTCCTATCTAAATACATGTAGAAGGAGAATACGTTTTTCTACCAACCACTGCACCAAATTTCACGAGGTTAGCTGCATTTAAAAGAAAAGCTTAAATTCTAGGGACTGCTTGCTTCGAAGTTTTGATTTATGTTGTCAGTTCTTTATAAAAATTGTGCAAAAATTGCAAATTTTCAGAAAACGAATCTATCAAGTTTAAAACTTAACTCAACAATAAAGAATGATACCGCACTTCTGTGAATTGCACCTCATAGTGCATCTACCGCGCAAAAAATTGATAAGTTACATATGAATCTGAAAGAAAATTTATTGGGGAAAAAAACGGCTTTTGCAGAACCCTTGCACACAATGTAACCTATTCAGGTAAGATACAAACTGAGATGCCTAATTTGTGCGCTTTGACTGCTATGGTAGATGTCGTTTACAGAACGACGACATCTATTCTTAATGCAGACCTATTAGCTTCTAAACATCGTGCTTCTATTTTTTCGAACTTTCGAATTTTTCAAAATATCTTAAACAAAATTGAGCCCCTAAATCGAAGTAACGCTTTCAACAGACACTAGAATTCAACTTTCTTTCTCAAGTGCAACAAATTTCGTTAGAAGCGATTGAGGGTTTATCTCAAAAAAGCGGTTCTGCGTTTTATATGTATCTGAAAGATCGCGTCGAAGATGTGCCCGAGCTAAAGTTTCCTCTTAAACAATTTGTCGAGGGATCAAATACATGAATAGTACCTGTATTGCTGTTGCCAAAGTTGCTGCAAACGAATTCTTGACCGCCACACACTGTGAGACCAAGTAAAATATTTAGTTTTTTATAATAGAACTTACTCTTGTGAGCCAAAAATTATGGCCAAAGTAACTGATATCAAAGCTTCCATGTTTTTGTCTATTCAATAAGTAAAGAAAATATCACGCGAACTTCAGAACTTTATCAGTTCTAAACCAGCAAAGAAATGCAGGCCGCTGATATGAAAAATCTAAAGGCCATGAAATGAACAAATTGAGGACAAATATAGTAATGAAACTTTGTCATTCAAGAACCTTGTTTACATTCATGCACACATGTAATGGCCAGTGAAAAATCTCAATCACGCTGTCATTTGCTCCAAAGGTTCTCCAATCACGCAGGAGCAGCTGTCACCGGTCCTGTATCATGAGTATTTGCACCGCAATTATAGTCGCAACAGAAAGCACGTATAAAAAGCAGAAGTTCTGCAAAATACACGAGAGCGAGCCAAATCAAAGTGGTCAAATGTGAATATATGACAAACGGAGCATTTTATTTAAAAGTAGTCTTCATGAGTTATCACACATTTCTCCCATTGAGTAACGAGTCCCGTGATTCTCGTCTCGTAAAACTCCTTGGATTGCTGCTCCAAAAAGTCTGCAATTGACTCTTTCGCGTCATGGTCCGACATGAATCTGGTTGCCTCGAGCTGTTTACTTCAGTTGCCCCAAAATGTGGAAGTCGCAGGGCGACACATCTGAGCTGTATGGCGGATATTGCAGCGCTTCCAAATTGAACTTCGCCAGTTTTATATTAACCACATCAGCGACGTGGGGACGGGCATTGTCGTGGAACAAGATGACCCCATTGGTCAATTTTCGACGTCGTTTGTTCTTGATTGAGACACGTAGCTGATCCCGCGTTTCACAATACTGGAAAGAATTGTTAGTCTCTCATGATTTAGCAAATTCTACCAGTAATGGCCCCTGACGATCGAAAGGAAAGTCAACAACACCTTTCTGGCGGAAATGACGGCCTTTGCTTCCTTGGGGGTGGTGAATTCGAATGTTTCCACTGTAAGCTTTGCTGCCGTGTTCCAGGCTCGTAGTAGTGGCACCATGGTTCGTACCCGTTCACAATTGCAGGCAAGAAGTCGTCACCCTCATTGCGATTCCGGATCAGATGAACCAAGGCAGTGCCGAACTTCTCTGTCTTCTGGTGGTGGTTCAAACTCTTGGGCATTCACTGCGTGCACAAGAGCCGATAACTGAAATGTACGACTTGGCCGAGTGATAAGACTCGCATGAACGAAATGTTCATGAATTATGGCGTGAACCCAACCGTGACTAATGTTCACGCGCTCGGCTGTTTCATCGATGCTTATCCTCCCTTCTTGTCTCATCAGCTAATCAACCTTTGCAATTTTGTTAGGGGTGATTGCACGGTAGCTTTGTCCCAGTCTTGGATTGTCATTGCAGCTTTCACGTCTTTCTGTGAACCGTTTCCTCCAACTCTTTACAGTGGCCAATGAAATGCAATGTTCAAAGTACATGGCAGCCATACGGTGACTAAATTCTCTTTAAGAAACACCTTGAGCTGTCAAAACCTCACGGCACCACGCTGCTCAACTTCTGGAGTGTTCATTACGTCACGCAACCATGTTCAACCCAGTGTATGAAAGCATTAAAGAATATTTATCCTCATACCTGCCTGTCATCTTTGAAAATGAGAGATGCCTCTGTGCTACGCGCATGCCTCGCAGATAATGAACCGAACCAATATTGTGCGGGGTGGGTAGACTTACTCTCATTTGACTCGCCCTCGTACATCAGAAATGCGAAGATACAATGGAATATACAAATCGGAAGATATAGATTGATAAAGGGCAAGATAGTGTTACTGGAAACAAAGTTCGCGGCACGTATACACAAATCCTTGCAGCAAGACATTTTATTATATATGTATAAGCCTCCAATAAATCTACGTATCTTAGAAAGAGTCACTGTATGTAATGCATCAAATAGGGCAAATAACATGTTCCGCAATCACCGATTCACGGGATCCTAGATCCTGCACCTACTCCAAGCGCTCCCCCGATGCATCGCGCGCGATGGAAGGTGGCGCGCTTCCTCCCCGTTTTTCTCCTTTGCGCACACAAGACTGAGCTACATTCGTCAGCCCACCCATGACACCCCCCCCCCCTTGACGCTTTCACTCGCACACACAGTATGCGGGGCACGGGCCCGATGTTATCGCCTTGGACTTTATGCGGAACATGAGGGCGACGGCGACGGCAGAAAACCGCCAGTAGTGTCCGTATAATTGCTATCGTCATATTATAATATGACGATAGCAATTAGCTTAGCAATTTTTTGGCAATTAGCAATTCTTTGGCTTTCACTCGCACATACAGTATGCGGGGCACGGGCCCGATGTTATCGCCTTGGACTTTATGCGGAACATGAGGGCGACGGCGACGGCAGAAAACCGCCAGTAGTGTCCGTATAATTGCTATCGTCATATTATAATAAGGGTATCTGGCAAGTGAAGTGTCCCGTGGTCCATCGCTTTCCTCTCCGCAAAAGAAGTAAAAAAATCGAATTTTCACCATGCGACACTTCGCTGCGCCACAACAATGTCTTTTTTTTCGTTTTGCGGGGAGGGGGCACCGAAATAAATAAACGCAAAGGAGAGTGTCTCCCCAATCGAATGCCTACTTTGGGCCCCTAATCTGGCTACCAAAGGAATATCGAAGACAACGCGAGACGTTGGGTCCACCGAGAACCACACGTATACCGCTTGGTATCCTACACGGGCTAGACAACACTTTCCGGAGATGTTGCTCTCAAGCGAGCGCGGTACAATTCGTCGAGTCCCCACAGTGATGACGTTGAGCAACCATTGTTCCCTTTTCTCGTTTGCTAGCCAAAAAGCGTCCAAAACTGTGCTAGGCGGAAATCCACTCGGCCAGAGAAAATCGAACGCACACCCAACTGCGCCGCGCGGTGGTAGGGCCAACACGAGAAAAACGCATGCGCTCTGGCTGGCTCCGGCAGCCAGACGGGTAGGGTAGCGAGAACAAAGAAATTGAAGAGGCTCATTGTGTCCTCGTGAGTAAAAGACAATGTAGAAAAAATAAATAAGAACGTAGCTAGCTTTGCAGACTTTAATGTCTTGACATGGATGCTTCGGAGTAGTTGAAAAAAGCATGTTATTTTTTGGCTGAGAGGGCGACACAAATGAACCACCCCAACGCTTCGTCCCATCGAACTTAGACGCGTGCTTTGTCAACTTGTCTGACAGTGTGTTGATTTGGCTTGCCTTGTTGTATGTTCCGATGTACGACTTTAGAAAAGTCGATACACCTTTGGCGTCCAATGTTTATAACTGCATTAAACCAACATAGTTCCGCAATTGAAAATCGAAAGCACAATTTTGGAAATGCCAATGCGCGTTTCATATCAGAAGTTTGTGCGAGATTTATAGCCATTAAGTTTCGGAATTGACACCCATGCGCTTCGTAGATTCCACTGCCTCCGCGAGATGCTGCGGCGAGCCCGTTCGCCATCAAAACCGCCTTGAAACTTTGTCGTCTGATGGGGCTGCTTGCGTTATGTAACTCCCGGTGCATGGACGTTGTCGCGAAATCACGCCCGAGTTCGCAATGTTCGCGGTGAAATGTTTTTTCGAGCCTGAAAAAAGACATTCCCGACAAAATTCAGAATAATTTCCGACGTCGGAGTTGCTTTGGTCGGCGGTGCATGGACATCATGAAAAAATTTCGGAGCGGAGGGGGAGGCCCCTCCCCTGGATACGCCCCTGACTCGGCGGGATAATTGTGATGAAGATGAAGTCATTGGCGAAGCGTCGCCATCCTCGGCCAAAGTCTCCCGGTGTTCCTGTTTTTCCCTGCCCGTGACCAATGGTAGTTCAACACCAACTCCCGTGAAAGTGCGCGGAGTAGCACAGGGTAGACCATCGCTTCGTAGGAATCCTCTCCAACGCCGAGGGTTTGCAGACCTCTCACTTGGATGCATCAAACGTCTTGAATGCAATGTGCGTCTGAATGCAGACTTGAATGCAATCAAAGGTACGCCAGAGACCGCGAACATTTGCTGCCGAAATGACCGGTCTTATGTTGATCAAGCATTCTATGTTGCCCTGTATAAAAGCAGAACGGTCAGCGAAGCCTTTCTGCAGGAGGTCGATGGCATTTGCGTAGCACTCTGAAGTCACCTGTAGTCCGCTAATCATTGCAACAGCTTCTACAGTGAGCAGCGATATTAGGTCGCTGAATCGTTCAATGTTACTCAACTCCGGATACCTGTGAATAGCGACCGCAAACGGCTCCCAGAAAGGTTGCCAGTTCCTTGTTCGGTCAAACTTTAGTACCTCCAACTTGGGTAGTTTCGTTCCTTGAATTTGGTTGGCTGGAACCTCTTGTATGGCTGGTTTGTTCTGGCTGGCACTTCTGGTTTCCGTCTGTAGGGAGCACAACTTCATTCTATAATCTAGTTTGCGTTTGTGAGTTGTGATTTTGTCACTGTATTCTAAACTCGTTTAGCCCTCTTCTCTGAGGTGAGGTTTTATCACAGTGTCTTCATCCCTTAGTTGCTGCTCCGCAAGCTGTAGGCGTTCTGTAAGAACACTCACCTCGTCCAGACTGACCGCACACGTAGCGCCCAGAAGCTCGTCTGCTTCTTTTGCGAAACAGTTGAGCTTGTGTGACTTTGCGTTTATTCTTCTGTACATCCATGCTCGTTTAGTGAATCGTTTTCGAGTCGGGTCAATGGTTCTGTATGGCTTTGTTTAATGCGTTCTCGGGTTTCAGGATCAAATACCTTGTTGTCATAATATTTATTCGTTGTTGTCGCTAATGATCGTTCAAGAAGGCATTGTTGTTGATGCATATACCGTCGTTTATTCATCAAGGTACAGTTATACAAATAAGAGCACCTCCTTTACCATCTTAAAATCTCGTCAGAGTTGCCATTACAAGGTGTTTGCGCACCAGCTCCTCCCATTAGTTCTCCCTCCGTCCGCTCTCCCAGCTTCCCACAGCCCCGACTCCTCTACATGAGACGTCCTCCAACCGCAGGTCCAATCAAAGTCGCAAAATTGAGGAGAGTCTCGGGATACGGGCAAGCCGTCGGCGGACGGAAGCGCCGTTCCGTTTTTTGCGGCAGAGCATTTGGAGTATCTCAATTCACGATACAAACGAAAGAACGAAACAAACACAATAAAAGAACACCAGTGAGTACAAATGTGTCAACAAACACCTTACTTGCGAACGAAACGAGGAGTTAAAATAAAATGCTGGTGTTTTATGGGCAAAAGGACAGTTAGAATATTAGGCGCACCGTAGTGAGAGACTCCGGATTAATTCTGTCTACTGGGGCCGCTTAAACGAGCGCCCAGCGCCCGATAAGCTGCCGCTACGGCATTTCACCTCCATCACACAAGGCCACCAGGGCGAGGAGTTCATCGTTGTGTGTGGTAGCAGAACGCCACAGATGACGTTCACGCCTTTGAAAAGGGTGATTCTTAGACGCTTACTAATTACAGATCACTAACGCGATAACCTTGTAAGAAGCTTGAAGGCATCTTCAACCACCAACGAAAGTTATGCGGCTGACAGCTTAATCGTTTCTTGTCAGTCGTTGATATTACAAGTATAGAAACTGTCACGAGCCTGTCGTTTTGCTAGCGTTCCGATAAAGACTCCGATTCCTACGTTTAGTACCTGGATAAGATACCTATTCACAAAATTAATGGTTCTTTCTTCCTACGGTAGTTCGCTTGACGTGGCGAAAGCCTTTTGCCCCCAACAGTTCTCAAAGCACGACCGCAGCCAGCAGTGCATCACTGGTGCTGTAGTGTAACACGAACGTCGGGGTACTCTTTGGGTACTTTTCTTTCGACATTATTACACCAACTTGAGAGCATACGTAAAAACAGCAGAATAAATGTACTATAGAGGTACTGGAACAAACGTACTTATTGGTATGACCCGATGGCGCATTACGTCAGGCGCGATAACGCGTTGCTTAGTATACTGCATAGTTGCCATTATCACATGCTATTATCAGATCTTAGTGGCGAAAATGATTTCGCCTCATCATAGGCGCTGCACAAAATAAATGAATGAATCAATAAATAAAGCAAATAGATGGAGTGAGAAAAGAAACGTGCAATAAAACAGTTTCTGGCAAAAATCGACCATGATGGCCTCAGACAACTTTGGAAGCAGAATAAGCTTGCCTTTCTACTTGTTACAATAACCACAGCCTCGGAAGTGCTAAGGCTTTCGCCGCAGTTTTGCTGATACCTGGAGTTTCAAAGGATAATAAACGAACTTTCGCCACTTGGCAGCAGCGAGGGAAGCGAAAGTTTGCTCCTCACACACCTGCTTTCATTAATTGCAGTTGACTGCGAGCTGGCAAAATCGACGCATCCACACGTGGCCTACTGGCTGTACCGCCATGCATTGCTGACTGCACCGCACGCATCGAGGGGCAAATCGACGCATCGACACGTGTCGAGGCACGAACACTGTCTTACGAAGCAAGGACACTACCAACGCCGGGCACCGCCAGGGGAACCTCCCTATAAAACCTGCTGCATTTGAGCCCTGCACTTCACTTGGCAGCAGCGAGGGCAGCGAAAGTGTTTCCTCACACGCCTGCTTTAGTTTATTGCAGGTTAGCAATCATTTTCTTACTACACAAGTATAATTCAAATTGCTGCCTCTCTGCTGCCAAAGTGATAATTTGGTGTTGTGAATATGAGGGAATTAGCAAAGTTTCGAGAAGAGATGACAAAGAAAACGCTTGAATTCAAATCTGCAATTGAGAAGGAACTACGGAAGGAAATAAGAGACCTAAAAGCAGTGTGAGCTTTTTGAATGAAGAAGTCAAAAAATTAAAGGGAGAAAACGCTGATACTGCGTGAGAAGGAAAGTCTCTAAGGAGCAACAAAAAAGCTAACGACAGAGTGCGAGGCTTTGAGAAAACAAATGTCTCAACAGGATCACAGGATCACTGCCTTAAGGGAAGGGAATACCCAAACGTGGCTGATGAGGACCTTCCTGGTACCCTTCTCGAGATTTGCGCACTGTTAAATGTTCCCATCTCGAAAGATGATGTTGAAACGTGTCGCCGTGCACCTGCAAAAAATGCCACTTCAAACCCGAACATAGTAATGCAATTCAGGACTCGCTCTAAACGCGACTCGCTGCTTCAAAAAGCAAGGAAAACGCGCATCTCGACAGAGGATCTTTACCACTCCTCCAACACGCCTGTTTTCATCAGTGAACACCTATGCCCAGTTTTAAAGCAATTCTTCGCATGGCAATAGGTAAAAAGAAAGCAGCAAGCGACATAGGATGGCGCATGTCCTGTGTTGTTCTCCCATCTCGTGATTGTCTTGATTGGCGCTGTTCCTTCCTAATTCAAGCAAACTCGAAGTTTGTGTGGACGAATGATGGGCGTATTCTTGCACGGAAAGGTGAAAACTCGCATGTTCGGCACATTCGCGAAGCATGCGACATTGAAATGATTGCTTAGAATCGCTATGCGCTGTTGTGGTGCATCTTTTCTTTCGCCATGGCGATATCATCTCGTGACGTCAATAATCTTGTAGCGAGTCGCTTTCGCGACAAACTGTGCTGCTTTCATCTAAACATTCGTTCAGCACGACACAAGGAAGACCAACTGTCTGCTTTGCTGGATTTCTCAATTGCAGATTTGAATTCAAGCATTTCCCTTCTCATCGCTTCTTGAAACTTTGCAAATTCACTCATTCACAGCACCAAATTATCACTTTGGCAACAGAGAGGCAGCAAATTGAATGATACCTGTGTAGTAAGAAGATGATTGCTCACCTGCAATAAACGAAAGCAGGCGTGTGAGGAATTCGCTGTCCTCGCTGCTGCCAAGTGAAGTTTTCTTTTACTTTGGACATTATAATGATTACGGAGACTTGGTATGTTCTAGACGACCAGGTTTACAGGCAAGATAGTTATAACACTTACTTCTTCAACCGTGCGAATAAAAAAGGTGGTGGCCTTGCCGTTTCAGTAACGAATGGCATAGACTGTCAGATAGTACCATAGTTTTATTTAATAATTCTGACATTCAATGTCTAACTCTAAAGTCACGGAATTACGTTTAATCTCTCATGTACAGACCCCCTTATTCATATGTAAATAATTTCAGCAGTGTTCTTGAAAACTTATTCAAATGCGTAAAGGACAACACTTAAGACTAATTCTTGTGGCGACATTAACAACAACGTACTGGAGTCTTCTCCCCTCGTAACTGAGTTTCTGGCTATGGTTGTGCCAAATGGTTACGATATAGTAACAGGTACCCCCACACGTGTCACATCAAATTAGGCAACTTTAAGATATGTTTTTATTAACAACATAAACAAAGGTAACGTGGAGTCAGGTGTATTGTGTTGCGGCATGAGCGACCACCCATCACATTATTTTATTACAGACAGTGCTACCAAAAAGCCCACGGAGTTGCCGACTAGACAAATTACTTCGGATGCACAAAGATGAGCAGCTCACCAGTTGGGATTCGCTTAAGCAAAAGCTCCGAGACTCATTCGGCAACCCCTACGGTCACGAACTTGCCGCGCCGAAGGCCCTTTCCGGCCGTGTCCAGACGTCAACAGAGCTCTACGTCACGTACGTTCAGGACGTCGTGGCTCTGTGCCGCAAAGTTGACGCATACTTGAGTGAGTCTGACAAGGTCTCCCATATCCTCAAAGGCATCGCCGATGGCGCCTTCAACTTGCTCGTTTTTAACAATCTGGCAACAGTGGATACAGTTATAAAAGAGTGCCGCCGCCTGGAACTCACTAAAAGCCGACGTATCGACCAGCAGTTTGCCCGTCTGCCCAACACCCCAGCGACATCTTCCTGTGACGACGCTCTACGTCCCAACAACACTGCAGTTGTTACCATATCGTCCGGCGTGAGATCAAGGCCGCCTATCCAGCTGCCTTTGACTCCAGCCCCTCCAATGCCCCTGCAGTCACAGTTTCCCTGATCCGGGCAGTTGTCCGCCAGCAGTTCGCAAACATGGGACTTCACACCATCTGCTCGGCTCATCACCCTGATACCCACCCGGCTTCTTCAATTCTGTGCCGTCCCGCATCTTCTTACCCGCCATGTTTCCGAACCCCGTCTGCATGGCGCACTGCAGATGACAAGCCGATTTCTTTTTACTGCCATCGAATCGGGTGCATTTCTCTGCACTGTCGCAGTCGCTGGAGTTCCCCGAACTGGTCTACTTATACTGCTTACGCTCGCCCCCCAGGGGGCCCTTCTCGTCCCTATGCTGCTCTCTCCGATAATGCCGCCACAGATTCGCCTGCGCCGAACCGCCCCTATTCTCATTCGCGTTCACCCCAACGACGACAATCTCGCTGCCCCCAGCCCCGTCGCTCCTATTCGCCGACTCCCTTCGGACGCCGCTCCCAGCCGGAAAACTGAATGATGCAGCGCCTCGAGGTGACGCTGCATTGCTCCCTGCGCCGCCATATCTTCTGCTGACGTTGCCTACTCATCTGAACCTTCTTGACGTGCAAGACGACGGTGGTTCTGTATCTGCTCTCATAGACACTGGGGCGCATTTGTCGGTAATGAGCACTGACCTTCGTAACCGGCTGAGGAAAATAATCACGCCCGCCACGACGCATGTTGTCCGTGTCGCTGATGGCAGAACAGCCCCTGTAATTGGTATGTGTGCCGCCCGCGTCTTCTTCGCCGATGGCTCCGCTATCGCGCTATTCACAGTCATCGCCCACTGTCACCACATCATCCTCGGCTTAGACTTCCTCTCCACACATTCTGCTGTCATCAATTGTTCCGCCAGCACTCTCCGGCTTGACCTGCCTGTTCTCGATCCCGCTGAACTACACCCCAGTCGCCTCAGTTCCGTCGACTTCGTTCGCTTGCCACCTTCGGCACTGACTTACGTTGATTTTGTGTCATCCGCACCAGTCCTCGACGGTCACTACATCGCGGCTCCTATGCAAGACGTCCTTCTTACACACGGGATCACAGTACGTCATACAGTTTTATCTATTACGGCGAATTGCGTCTGCCTGCCAGAGTCGATTTTGGCTTGACAACACAAGTGCTGCCACGCGGGATGTCTCCGGCCCAGCTTTGCTCATTCCAGGATAACTCAGTGGCATCTGTTGCAGTAGACGACAATTCAGCCGATCCTCCTCTACCATCGCAGTCGGCAACTTGTACCATCGCCGACTTACAGAAAATGATTGCGCCCGACATGCCGTCCAAGCACGCTCGTGAGCTCTACCGCGTTCTGTTTTCCTACCCCGATATTCTTTACTTTAAAGATGTTCCTTTGCCCCAAACTACAGCTGTTAAACATCGCATTAATAACGGCGATGGCCCTCCAAGTCATCGCCGCCCGTATCAAGTATAACTGGCTGTGTGTCAAGTTATTCACGCCGAAGTTCGCAAAATGCTCGCCAAGCACATAATTGAACCGTCATGTAGTCCATGGGCGTCACCTGTTGTACCGGTAAAAAATAAGGATGGATCATGGCGCTTTTGCTTAGATTATCGGCACCTTTACAGGGTTACTAAAAGCGACGTGTATCCCCTAACTCGGATTGATGACGCCCTTGACTGCCTTCACGGTGCTCGCTATTTCTCCTCTACTGAGCTTCGCCCCGGCTACTGGCAGATTGCCATGGACGATCTCGACCACGAGAAGATTGCCTTTGTAACACCCGACGGTCTTAATCAATTCAGAGTGATGCCGTTCGGTCTATGTAACGCTCCTGTCACTTTTGAACGCATGATGGACTCCCTTCTTCACGGTTTCAAATGGCCCACGTGCCTGTGCTACTTGAACGACGTTATAGTATTCTCCCCAACGTTCGCTACGCACCTCGAGCGCGTCTCAGCAGTGCTGGACATTTTTCGGCGAGCCGGTCAGCAACTCAGCGCATCGAAGTGCCAATTCGGCCGTCGCGAGTTTACCGTCCTTGGACAATTTCGCCGCCATAGCACGACCACTAACCGAGCTTTTGAAAAAAGACGCCCCTTTGCATTGGGGTGATATGGAGGCCTCTGTATTCTCGCTTCTAATCGACCTTGTCACTATGCCTCCGGTTCTGGCCCATTTCAATCCTTCTGCGCCTACCGAAGTCCGTACTGATGCCAGCGGTCACGGAATTCGCGCAGTACGGGCACAACGCTAGCACGGCCACTATCATGTTATCGCTTACGCCAGCAGGCTCCTTTCGCCCGCGAAGTGACGCTATTCAATCACTGAGCGTGAGTGTCTGGCCCTAGTTTGGGTGGTTGCAAAGTTCCGCTCATACTTATATGACCAACCCTATTCCGTTGTCACAGACCATCAATCGTTTTGCTCGATATGCTCGCTGAAAGATCCTACAGGAAGACTTGGTCTCTGGGCCTTACGCCTACAAGAATATTCGTACTCCGTTACCTATAAATCTGGCTGACTACACAAGGACGCTGACTGCCTGTCTCGCTACCCGGTAGACAAGCCTGACGACGCCGACAGTAGTACCACCAACGGCATTTTCTCTGTGTCTGCCTTCGCTAACATCGCCGATGAGCAGTACGAGACCTATCAACTGGGAGTAATCATCCAGCGTGTGCGCTCTACACCTACCGACGCATCCGTTGGCCAATATGTCTTCGAGGGCGGCATTGTGTACCGAAGGAACTTCCTTCCTGACGGCCCTGATCTTCTTCTTGTCGTGCCAAAACATCTACGACAGACTGTGCTATTTGAGATGCATGAAACACCCACTGCAGGACATCTTGGGGTAACACGCACGTACGACCGCGTCCGCCGCCGCTTCAATTGGCCTGGTCTCACTCGCTTTGTCCGATGCTATGCTGCTGCCTGTGATCCCTTCCAACGTCGGCAAACACCTCAGGTGCTACCTGCCGGTCATCTCCATTCGATCACCGCCCCTGTAGAACCGTTCTCTTGTGTTGGATTGGCCCTCCTCAGTTCCTTTCCCACGTCAACCTCTGGGATCAAATGGGTAGCCGTCGCGACTGATTACGCCACCCGATACGCTATCACTCGGGCTCTCCCTATCAGTTGCGCCACAGACGTCGCGGACTTTCTCTTGCGTGACATTATCTTACTTCATGGCGCCCCGCGACAGCTGTTTACTGACCGTGGTCGTCACTTCCTCTCGAAAGTTGTTGCCGACATTGCGTGTTCCTGCTCCATTCAACACAAGCTGACTACCTCAAGACATCCTCAAACCAATGGCCTTACAAAACGATTAAGCCGTTCTCTTACCGATATGTTGTCCAAATACGTTTCCAAGGACCACCACGACTGGGACTTTGCCCTTCCTTACGTCACATGTGCGTAAAATTCTTCCCGGCACGTCACTGCCGGATTTTCTCCATTTTAGCTATTGTACGGTAGCGAATCGACCTTGCCCCTAGACTTCCTCCTGCTGCGATCTCAACAAGCGAGTATGCGCGCGACGCCATTGCCCTCACGGACCATGCACGCCAGCTTGCCCGTACTCGGCTGACGGCCTCGCAAGCCACTCAGCAGCGTCAGTACAACGCCCGCCACCGTCACGTACAGTTTTCGCCTGGTGCGCTCGTGCTCCTGTGGTCGCCCGCTCGTCACGTCGAACTTTCAGAGAAGCTTCTCTCGCGATATGCAGGGCCGTACCGTGTGCTCCGCCAGGTGACACATGTGACGTACGCAATTGTTCCTGTGCGTTCAACCTCGTCCTCTACTCTGGCATCTAGTGATGTTGTGCACGTCAGTAGGCTCAAGGCCTACTACACTGCTTCCGAGTCCGGCGTTTAGTCGCTCCGGGACGGTGCTTTTGCTGCGGGGGTTAGTGCTACGGAACAGTATTTGCGATGACAAAGAGGCGAGCAGGGTGAAGACGACGATGATTAGAGGCTAGCGCGGGCCGTTGCCTCTTGGCCAAGTGCCGCGTATTGCGTTGTAAATATACTTGTATATAGGTTTTCGTCGGCGTCTTCCTACGTAGCACTATATTACCGATATCTTCAAAAGGCTTTGAAAAAATTATTTTTAGAAGAGTCATAAGCTTTCGCACCAAACTTCACATAATAGCAAGATCACAGTACGGTTTCATAAAGGGCAGGTCGACTGAAATTGCTTTACTAGCCCAAAAAGAAATAATTCTTAAATGTTTTGAAGATCAGAAACTGTGCATATGAGTCTTTGTAGATTTTTCCAGGGCTTTTGATCCTCTCTGTCATTACACTTTAATTGAAAAAACTAGAAATGTATTGTATTCGTGGCATTCCACTTTCATTCACTCTTGAAATCATACCTTAAGTACCGATCGCAATGTGTAAAAATTAACAATTACTTCTCTTCTCTTCAGCCGATAATCACTGGGGTACCACAAGGTAGCATTTTAGGGCCGCTGCTTTTTACCGTATACATCAACGATATTGTAAAAATTACTGATAAACTTAAATATATATTCTATGCCGATGACGCTAGCATTTTCATCATTGGTCAAGTGAAGGTTGGGTGCATTGACTATACTTGTCAACACTACTTTAGAGAGCCTGAATGGATGGAGTGAGCAAAATTCATTAGTCATTAACGCATCAAAAACAAAAGCTGTCATTTTTCAGTCGCGGATGCAGATTATTTCTCCAGGCGATGCCTTACGCTTAGGTACTGCGACGATTGAAATTGTAGAGACGGTTAAAACTTTAGGAGTGCTTTTTAATTGTGTAATGTCATGGGAACGACACATTAATAAATTAATAACTAATATTTCCAAATGTGTAGGGATACTTGCACGACTGCGTTCGTTGCTTCCAGTTTCCTTTAAGAGAACACTTTATAACAGCGTGTTCTTATCGCATGTCAGTTATTCCTTTTTGGTGTGGGGAAGTACAACAGCAACGACCGTTAATAGAATATACAATCTACAAAAAAAAGCGATTAGACACATTGCTAATGTTGACTATTATGCACACACGGATGAATTATTTAGGCAGTTTAACATTGTCCCAAATCATCAGCATGCGATTATTACCTAGCAATAAGATATGAGAAATTCTTTCTCAATAGCAAACGCGTGTTTTTGGATATTTTTCAAATAGAACCATACATTATCCCATACCTACTCGTCACCAACAACACTGAATAATTCCATTGTTTCAGAACACACTTTGGCCGACCAGTGCTTCGTTTCACTGTTCCTGTTTTATTAAACAAATTAATTCCAACAAATAATTGAAGGATGTGGCGCACGTGTTATTAGAGAATCACTTTTATCATGAAATAAACGCAATATTATTTATTACTAACTTGACTTTCAGAGTGCATTGTAATTTGTCTTCATGTATTGTACTGTGGAATTTAAACGTAAAGGAATTAGTGTATCTATACATTCAGTTCATGATGAATCTATGTGTATTACAACTTGTAAAGTATTAACCTCTTCTTGCTATGAATGAATTTTGTTCGTCTGTCCTTTCGTGTATGAGGGAGGCTCGGGTTCCCCTCAAGTGACTAATGTCACTTTTATCCCGAGCCCGCCCTCATCCTTGAGCGAAAAATAAACTGATTTGATATGAAAAAAAAATGATTGTACATATTTAACTCGTAGAGCCGCTTGTAAATGCCTTGTTCGTCGGAATGCGCTACGGCACGCACTGTTTGCTTGCGCAGGTTCCTAGCCGGTATTTCTGATGGAGGGCACATGTGTTATACGCAGTTTTGTCGGTACTTTAACCACTGTGTTGTGATAGCAGTGCCAAGCTTAGCTGAATGCAGTTTCCAAAGACTGTTCTGCCTATTGATCCAACATTCCTCCGTATTTTTAAGGCCACAAACGTAATAGTTCGCGCGTATGTCCGACGCAGCTTTAAACACTTCGTTTTGTGAAAGCAACTAAAAGGATCTGTTGAGCAGTCTTCTCCCTCATAAACTTACTCAGGTGGGCGAATGCGAGTATCGAGGTGGGATTATAACGACCAAGTTGGAATGCACATATCATTAACATTCGTGACTCAACAATTCGTAATCTTCTCCTTTTGGAGCATAAAGGTTATATACAGCGATAACATGCCTCAGAAAGGCTGGCCAACGTTTCGATAAGAGGACCTATCTTCGTCCAAGGCCCGCCTATCGAAACGTTGGCCAACCTTTCTGAGGCACCTTAACCCTGTTTACAACCTTTATAGAACAGTGTGCTACTCCATCTGTCAGCCCCATTCTTGATCTTGTCTCCTAAGGCGTAATATAAAGTGTGTTCTTGCCACAAGTACACATTTAGCTTATTCGTCAATCATCATACCTAAGCTGGAATAGGCGTACATTATTTCGTACCCTAGCTTAGACAAAAACCTAAAATTGATGCTTTTCATATGATGCGATGCGAAGGTATCCCTTTTTCTTTCTATAAATATCAGCCAACAAACTCTCCCACAACGCTAATGGAAGAACATACTGACCAAACGCTCTAGACATGGCGTAAGATTAACCGAATGTTTCTCTCTTAGACAGGACGAGCTTTCTCTTAACCCTGAATCTATGTCAAGTAAATATGAAACGAACGAGGCATCATCACGACTTCGCAACGAACACGTTTAGATGTTCGATTTTTCCCTGAAGACTGAGTTACTGAAATAACTTACCATCAACCATATCAGCTAGCAATATAACTATTGTACTACTCGTTGACTTATGGCGCACCTGAGTGGTTGCTTGACGTCTGCACGATTACAATTTGTAGCTTGTTAGTGGTATTAACACATTTTTTATTGACCATTGCTCATGTTATTTGTATATCTGTGTTTGTTTTCTGCCTAATTTCTTTATATTAAATTGCTAATGTTATTCCATATGCCCCTATGCCCATAACACTTATGCATATTCCATATGCATAAGGGTTGAGAACTGAGATGTGTTGCGCTTTCGATCATTGTTAAATTTCCCTATCTACTTGGGCCTATCAAAGCCTGAAGTAGTTAGGTAAATAGATAATTAAATCAACCAATCAAGTGCCCGGCGCGCGCCTACCTCGGCTGGACGCAGCCCATGCCCGTCTTAAAGGGCTGGAGCACCTCTTTACCTAAATTGACCCATGCGTCAAATGCTTTAGGTAAGGGGCTCCTAACAACGTTAATGGTGCAAAACTTTACTCCTAAAGATTTATTTTCAAGCACTTGCGTTATGGTTCTTTGTAAACGTTTTCAATGTTTTGGTATAGGAAAGAAAGAAGACGGCAGAGAGCACAGGTACAGTATTCTTCATGTACCGGCATGATTGGCATTATGCTCCTTTAGTGGATTAGCTATGGCTTTGTGAGTAACAGTGAAACAGAGTAGAATAATTATAATTTCCGGCTCGTCCGCTCGTTGCTCTTTCTCGCTGCACTGTGAACTTTTAAGTCTCAAAACTGCAGAAAGCACGGCATACGCGACCTGTCACTCTCCGCAGCAGCGATTAGCGCTTGTGTAGGCAATGGATTTCTCTCAACACATGCCACTTTCGGAAGTATCGTGCCGGATCGACCGGTTCTCCAAATAATGTGGCGCCGTCGACGCCACCAAGCGTGGCCGACGCGTGCTTTTCTCGCAGGCGTGGTGCGTGTCCGCCGACGAGGCACGTCATCGACACGGTCCGCGAGTCGCGGCCCTGCCTCCGGCCAATGGCGAACGCGCCTGGGGCCGAAGAAAAGCGGCCGCCTCGTCAGCGGCTCGCTTACAAGCTGCAAGGATGGCGCCTTCGGGAACACGCGCCGGAAATTGGGTGAGCCTCCAGACTTATACAACCAAAATGTTTGCACTTTCTCGTTCTGAGGGCTGGAATCGGCAGTCGTTGTAAAGACCTCGTCGCTCTATGCCCTTTGGCGTGAAACAAACGCCTGCACGCTTGCACTCAGGCAATACAATGGCATTCTGAGCATTGATGTGTGCAGCGATTGCTGTTGGTCAAACAGCGTTCGGTTGCAAAGTGGAGAGTTCCAAAAAGCGACGGGTGGGGTAAGCGCAGTAAGTCAGTGACAAGAGGAAAACGACAAACGGAACAAGAACAAGCAGACGCAGGCAAATTTAAAGTTTTCTATCAAACATCGCTGCATGCGAAAATTTTACGTGCCAGTGAAATTCAATATGTGGATGCCCTGAAATAAAATTAAACATCACACCTATTTGGCGCTTTTGTTGATGCAGCCGGCTTGGCACGATTCGGTACCCTTAGTACAATTTTTGTGACAGAATCTTCTCGCAAGAATGCCGAGCAGCTTACCATTCACCGTATTGCTAAGAAAGCAATGTTTAAATTGTCGCATGAATCACCGTGGCATAATCTTCTATATATTTATTATATAGATTTAATGCTTATCTCAACGATTTGTTCACTAATATTGTTTTATTAGTGACAGCTGAGACACATGCGCTTGCCTGAGGAAATCTTCATTTCCAAATCAGAGTTTGCGAAGTGTTTTTACTTTCTATATGAGTTGTACGCGTTAGCTCATTGGTAATTGTAACATATAGATACACAAGCTGGTGCATTTTTACCACAAATATGAAAGAAATCATGTACGTTTTCGTGTGATTCGAAACAAAATCGCTTTCTCCTAATAAACACAATATTGCCCACTTTACCCTAAATGCGGAGAGGATTGCAGCACATCTCAAGCAGACGTCAATTCTTTCAGCGATCATCGGTAAACAATCTTCTCCTTAAATGATGGCAAATATAATGCCCATAAATTGTACATGTGCATTGCATAACACTTTCATCGGGAGGCGTAATAACGGCGGTGGAGACATTGTGCCGGAAGGGAGTCTTAATTGAAGGCAATTTATTTGGCTGAGTGTAAAATGCAGGAAATACAAACATAATTTTGGACCCATGGCCATAGACTAGCAAAGGCTCCACTTTGAAAATATTACTCAAAATAACTGGCCTGCTGACATAATGATGAATGCTTGAAAAAATAAAGTTTCATGCGCATAGAAAATTTTGTGAAAGGCTTGCAAGAAAAGCACACTAATTTCTAAATAGTCTGACCACATGGAAAGTTATATGTTGACTGGCAAGCTGCGAAATGATGAACGCCGTGTTGGTTACCTACAAATGCGGCGCTGCGCGACGGTATCTTCAAGAAATTTAAAGCCGCAAAGCTTATGAAAATGTGCCTGCAGTCACAAAGAAGTAATGGGTCACCCTTCATATGCTGGGTGTTTTTTTAAACTGTGCAGAGTTTTGATAAACAGGGTACAGGAACAGCCAATGAACCATTTTTTCAGACGAGTTTGTAGCCTAGGCCGGCATAGTTTGGTGCTAATAATGATAGCTTCAGAAGAGAACTTAACGAAATTGATAGACTAGTTTTCGTATTCACCTTGGGGGCAGTTCTCGATGGCAAATGGCGAGGCAGTCGCATTTGAATGCAGCCCCATACTTTCAACATCCTAAAGATTGGCGCTTATTTGTCGCATTTCTAATAGAATTTCAACATTGATTACAGCAATATCTATACTAGCCTATCAGACGAACACACCGTTTGCAAATTCTGTTACAGATTGCAGCTAGGCGCTTGCTTTTGATACCTGGAATGAGCTTTGACGCTCGATAAAGAGTATGCGAATTGGTTGTGACTTGAATTGTTCTTAAAAATTAGATTTTATTAAAAGGCGACTGCCCGATAATTCCCCATATAATGTAGTGCTCTGAAAGTGATCTTAAAGTGCTAATTACCAATTTGTTGTTAATGGGTTTCCTATATCTCGCATTATCAGAGCGAAGCTATCTAGCCTCGCCTACAACTCACTTGAGGAAGGGCCGTGTTTGGGGGACTTGTTTCGTTTTTATGAAGAAAACTTCATAGTCTAAAAGGTGTACCCTCTATGTCGGTATAAATATTGCTCTCTGGTACACTCTAAAAACAACGACAGTTTCGGAAACCCTCTTTGAGGGAGTATCTGCTTGTCCCATATTTCACTCTTTTCGAGAGTAGTTCGACACTGTTTGAGAGAGAGTAGGACAACTTCTCCTGACAAGAGTTTTGGTACTCCACCGCAAGGGAGTGCTAGTATTCTTCCGCAGTCCTAATACTCTTCCCCACAAGGGAAATAGTACTCCCCGAATCTTTCTACTCCTACAAACCGAGTACTTCTCCTCCAAGCCGAGTGTTTCTACTCCCCCAAACAGAGTGCTTGTACTCCTTCAGAAAAGAGTGCTAGTACTCTTCCCATTAGTGTGAAAGCACGATGTACATCCATGGTCACGTTAAAAGGGATTCGCAATACTTGCATGTGGGGAATATTTGATTCCTTCGTAACCAGCTCCTGCACTTATGCTTGGTGAATGGGATGTAATCTGTTGTCGCCGAGTTACTCAAATGAAATATTTTCTGTCCTAAAAGGTCAAAATCTTTATTGCTCAGTCACAAGACAAACTGAATAATTATTTGAGAAACATACCGAAAAACACGTATAATCAGATTACAATGATGCCTATGAACTTTAGAACACATCTTGTAATAATACATATGTATTCTCTAAAGTTTCATCAGTTTACAGTGTAGGAATATCCTTTATTTTTAATTGGCTCCACCTTCTCAAATATAAAGTATACAATGGAAAGTTAAACATAGAGCAAACGTGTGCAAGCTTACACAGTATTGGCACTATCATCGAAGAGAAACATGCGCCACATTACTGGCCAGCAAACGCATTTCTGGCGCAAAACGCACGCACTTATATGGCAGAGGTTACCAGGTGAGCTGCTAAGCATGGGGCTGGTAGCGTAGATAAATTATGCACGAAACTTATTGTGTGCCATATTCTAAGACTGCAGCTCATTTTATAACGTCCTGTACAGCGTATGGATGCTCCTCACAGAGAGTAGCGTGGATTTACAAATATGCTGTATATTCTCATGTGAAGCCGCAGGTCAAGCTAGCTTTGCTTATATTTCACATAAAGTAATTCATGTATGGGCTGCACCCCATTGTTTCGAAGTGTGTCTTGTGGTTCTGCAGCAATATCCTGCCGCGTCTCAAAGCGGTGCAGAGCCTCATCAGATTTTCCATTTGGTTGGCCTCCTCATGAAAGCAGTTTCCTGGTGCTGTTGGAATTGATCCGTTACAATTTCTCTCAAATAAAAATAATTAAATTTACAATGTTACCTAGTGAGTGGCAAATGATTTCAAAACTGCAAGGAGCATTGGCATTAACATCTTGCGCATCAAATTTCTTGTCATATATCGTAGCTTTTCACTACTATTACGGTAAGAATGCCATACTTCTGAGGCGCAGCTTGCGTAATTACAGGATCAGTTATTGCGACCTGTTGAAAATGCAATCTAACTAAAGTATAGCATGACTTCAGACGTGAATCAAAAACCAGACGTGATGAATATTGACACGTGTATTTATATTTATCGGGCGACCAGGTTTCGCCGCCTAACCAATCTTATCGCACAGCGCGGGACGCGCTTGCATGTATCCGAAGTTTCTGAAAGTTATCGATGCTTCTATCCGCAGTCTGTTGTCGCCGAACCTTGTGTTATCTGATTTATTCGCCTGACGCGAATGATGTAGAGCTTTATGGAAGGCACGCGGGTCCCAACGATTAGTCTGGAACATTCGACGATTGTGTATAAAATTGGACGCGCTTGAACCACTGATCAGATTTTGGACGATCGCCGACCGTGTTCGCCGCTATCGTTGTGCTATAAGTGTAGCGTGTTTTGTGGGCACAGGTTCGCCCAATAAAAGTTACTTTTGTCTATCACAGTATTGCTACTGTGTTCTTAACGTCACCACCACGTGACATCTGGTGGAGGTGCTTTTGGTCCATGTACCGGACGCCCCCGACAAGCCGTGATCCAAGCCCGGAGCGCAAAGACAACACCAACGCAGTCCCGGACCATCGAGCAAGCCGCCGCCTTCAACAACTGCCCCCGGAGCACGGACTTTTGCCTGAGACGACCAGGAAGATCGCCACCAAGTCCACCCCAATGGCAGCCCCGGCATCGCCCATCGTTATGCAGCAGCCCAGGGAGCCTCCGACGTTCCGTGGTTCATCTTTCGAGGACCCGGAAAGCTGGCTTGAGACGTACGAGAGGGTCGCTACGTTTAACAACTGAAACAGCGACGACAAACTGCGATATGTCTTCTTCGCATTGGAAGACGCGGCCAGGACGTGGTTCGAGAACCGAGAAGCCACCTTAACGACCTGGGAACTTTTCCGAAGTGGCTTCCTGCAGACATTCGCAAGCGTCGTACGCCGAGAACGATCCCAAGCGCTATTATAAACCCGGGTGCAGCTTCCTAATGAGACGACCACGACCTACACGGAAGAAATGAGCCGTCTCTTCCGCCAGGCCGACCCTGAAATGCCCGAGGACAAGAAAGTCCGCCTGCTGATGCGTGGTGTGAAGGAGGAACTTTTTGCCGGAATGGTACGAAGCCCACCGAAGACGGTCGACGAGTTTCTTCGCGAGGCCACCAGCATCGAGAAGACACTCGAGATGCGAAACCGGCAATTCGACCGCCGCACGACCTCGACAAACTACGCCGGAGTTCAGTCACTGGCCGCCGACGACCTACGCGAGACTATCCGAGCTGTCGTGCGGGAGGAGCTACAAAAGCTGTTCCCATCTTCACAGCCTCAAGTGGCTTCGATTGCTGACGCCGTGCGTGAGGAACTCCAACAACAACTTGGAGTAGCCGCTGAATCGCCGCAGCCTGAGCCGCAAGCGATGACCTACGCCGCCGTCGCACGCCGTCAAGGACCCCCTCCGCGACCGCGCCAGGGTCCTGTCAGGCCGCAGTTTCGTCGTCCGCCGCCGCCGCCGCCAGCACGACCACCCGTCGCCCAGCGCACCTACGCGAGAATGACGGACATTTGGCGTGCTCCTGACCACCGCCCGCTCTGCTACCACTGGGGAGAAGCGGGTCACGTCTACCGACGATGTCCGTACCGGGAGATGGGACTGCGAGGTTTCGCCGTCAACGCGCCGCGTCCACAGCTTGGCGAGCGCCCACGTGACATCGCCGATTACGTCGCCACTACTCAGGGGAGCCCTCGACGGCCGTCCCGTTCACCGTCACCAGGAAGCTACCTGTCGCCGCAGCGCCGACCATACACCGGCCCAGCCCGGGGCCGCTCTACGAGCCCATATCCGGAAAACTAAAGGCAGCAACCGATGGAGGTGCGGTTGCTGTTCGTCGAACTGACGAAGGTCCTCCGCCGCCGACGAAGACGCCGAAGAAACTACCTCGACGACATAACGACAAGCCACCGTCCCGACGAAGTCTGGAAGTAAAGAATACGACGACGAAAGACACCCTGACGACGCGACGTTCCAGCTTCAGTTTAACACGACGCAGCCGTGATCCGACGCCAAGACCTAACTGCAACGCCAGACAAAGGACCACCGACCTTGACGTGCTTCTCGACGGCCACGCAGTTATCGCCTTAGTGGACACAGGGGCTGATTACTCCGTAATGAGTGGACACATCGCCGCCCATTTGAAGAAAGTTAAAACTGCATGGGAAAGCCCTCAAATTCGAACAGCACGAGGACACCTCATTACGCCGTCTGGGGTCTGCACGGCAAGAATTACCGTTCATGACCGGACTTACCCTGCCACCTTCGTTATCCTCCAACAGTGTTCACGAGACGTCATTCTCGGCATGGACTTCCTGAACCAACACGGCGCAATCATCGACCTGAAGTCGAAGTCAATAATGCTGTCGGAAGATCAAGCGATACCGCCGGAGAGCCCTCGTAGTCACCACGCCTTGAGGGTGCTCGAAGATCAAGTGAGCATCCCGCCTCGCTCCAGCATTGTCATTTCGGTTGGTCCCGAAACACCCGTTGACGTAGAAGGCGTCATCGAAGGCGACCAACGTCTACTGCTCGACCGTGAAATTTGCGTCGCAAGAGGGATCGCTCGACTGCACGGAGGAAACACGAATGTGTTGCTGACAAACTTCAGCTAGGAATTCAAGCACATCAACAAGGGCACGGCGATCGCATACATCGAGGAAATTCACGAAACCAGCGATGCGTTTGTCCTCTCGGATTCTGTCGCATCTACCCCGACGACCGTAGTTCCCGAGCCAGACTTCGACATAAATCCAAGTCTCTCCGTCATGAAGAAGCAACAGCTCAGAAGTCTGCTTCAACGATACAAAGACTGCTTTTCGACGTCATCGAGGATTCGACAAACCCCAGTCGCAAAGCATCGCATAATAACCGAAGAGTGCGCCCGACAACTCCGCCAAAGCCCTTACAGAGTTTCGACCCGAGAACGCGAAGCTATAAGACACCAAGTCGACGAAATGCTGCGCGACGACATCATCCAGCCGTCGAAAAGCCCGTGGGCCTCTCCAGTAGTTTTAGTTAAGAAAAAGGGCGGAACCCTACGTTTCTGCGTCGATTATCGTCGATTGAACAAAATCACGAAGAAAGACGTATACCCCCTCCGACGGATAGGCGACGCATTGGATCGGCTCTGCAATGCTAAATACTTCTCATCGATGGACCTCAAGTCTGGCTACTGGCAAATAGAAGTCGACGAAAGGGATCGCGAAAAGACCGCCTTCATCACGCCAGACGGCCTCTACGAGTTCAAGGTTATGCCATTCGGACTGTGTTCGGCGCCTGCAACGTTCCAGCGCGTCATGGACACAGTATTAGCAGGACTGAAGTTGCAGACCTGTCTCGTTTACTTGGATGACGTCGTCGTCTTCGCCGGAAATTTCAACGATCGCCTCAAGCGGCTTGCGACAGTACTAGAAGCCATGAAGTCGTCAGGGCTTACTCTGAAGCCCGAAAAATGCCGCTTCGCTTACAATGAGCTTCTGTTCCTAGGCCACGTAATCAGCAAATCTGGTGTCCGTCCAGACCCGCAAAAGACAGCTGCAATCGCACAGTTCCCGCAACCCATCAACAAGAAGGCAGTGCGTAGGTTCCTTGGCATGTGTGCCTACTATAGGCGCTTTGTCAAGGACATTTCACGCATCGCGGAGCCGCTAACACATCTAGCGAAATGTGATGTCGAGTTCAAGTGGGAAACACCGCAGGCCGACGCATTTGAAGAACTCAAACGGCGCATGCAGTCGCCGCCGGTACTTGCGCACTTCGACGAGTACGTCGATACAGAAATCCATACTGACGCCAGTAGCCTAGGCCTCGGTGCCGTTCTAGTCCAGAGGAGAAACGGAGTCGAACAGGTGATAGCTTACGCTAGCCGGTCGCTGTCAAAAGCGGAAGGCAACTATTCTACAACCGAAAAGGAATGCCTCGCCATCGTTTGGGCTACAGCTAAATTTCGCACTTATCTTTATCGCAGGCCATTCAAAGTCGTCAGTGACCACCACGCGTTGTGTTGGCTAGCGAATATAAAGGATCCTTCAGGACGACTCGCGCGGTGGAGCCTCAGACTACAAGAATACGACATCACTGTCACCTACAAGTCCGGACGAAAACACTCCGATGCCGATTGCCTACCACGCGCCCCCATTGACCCGCCGCCGCAAGACGACGAGAATGACGACGCCTTCCTCGGAATGATAAGCGCGGAAGACTTCGCTGCACAGCAACGGGCAGACGCGGAGCTAAAAGGCATCATTGTATATTTGGAAGGGCACACCGACGTTGTCCCCAGGGCATTTAAGCGCGGATTATCTTCCTTCACGCTGCATTATCTTCCTTCACGGGCATTATGCTGCAGTAGTAGTGAGCGACAAAGGCGAGCTAGTCTCTAGCTGTAGCGTACGACACTCTTCACCAGATGAGGCAGAGATGGCGGCGATTGCCCTGGCAATCACATACCCATCAACTATAATAGTCATCACCGATTCTAAAACTGCAATCAAAGCCTATGACAAAGGTAAGGTTTCCAAAGAGGCCGGCAAAATTCTGCAAGCAGGCAAGGAGAACGTACCTAACGACCTAATTAGGATAATATGGGCACCCGCTCATAGTGGACTCACAGGGAACGAGATCGCCAATAAGGTCGCCCGAGGACTCACACACCGGGCCCCAGCGCAGGCAGATTGCTTCCTGTCCAAAAAACGAGAGTTAACCACATACAGAGAAATTCTAGAACACTACAGAATGGGGAGGAGAACTCTGCCTCCCCCCCATAGATCTCTCACAAAGCAGGAAGATGTAATATGGCGAAAACTGCAGACAGGTACCTTCCCAAACCCGTATATTCTGCACAAATGGCATCCTGAGGTGCACTCTCCAAAATGTAAAAACTGTGAAGGCATAGCAACGCTAAATCACATGCTTTGGGCTTGCCCAGCACTAAACGGCCTACATGGAAACAGAGAGTCATGGGAATCCTCCCTCCATAGCCAGGAAGAGCAAGCCCAAAAACAGGCCATCCGTCAAGCCCAGGCCGCCGCCGGAAGCCAACTGATTCCGGCCGACGTCTAGGGGGGAGGTAGACGGTGATAGGGAGAGCTGCGTCTCACCCGATCACCCATACTCTCTGACGGGTGTAAATAAAGTGCTATCTCTCTCTCTCCCCAGTCCGCGCCAACTACCTTCTTGTTGTCCCGCCAGGACTTCGTCCAGAAGTATTGCACGCCCTACATGACGATCAGACCGCTGGACACCTAGGATTTTCCCGGACACTATCAAGGATACAAGAAAAGTATTAATGGCCGCACCTGACCGCCGACGTCGCCCGTTATGTCAGCACATGCCGAGACTGTCAGCGACGCAAGACACCGCCGACAAGGCCAGCCGGATTACTACAGCCAATCGAGCCTCCTTGCCGACCATTCCAGCAGGTCGGGATGGACTTGTTGGGACCCTTTCCGCCGTCAACAACCGGAAATAAGTGGATCGTCGGAAATAAGTGGATTTATATTTATCGGGCGACCAGGTTTCGCCGCCTAACAAATCTTATCGCACAGCGCGGGACGCGCTTGCATGTATCCGAAGTTTCTGGAAAGCTATCGATGCTTCTATCCACAGTCTGTTGTCGCCGAACCTTGTGTTATCTGATTTATTCGCCTGACGCGAATGATGTAGAACTTTATGGAAGGCACGCGGGTCCCAACGATTAGTCTGGAACATTCGACGATTGTGTATAAAAGCGGACGCGCTTGAACCGCTGATCAGATTTTCGACGATCGCCGACCGTGTTCGCCGCTATCGTTGTGCTATAAGTGTAGCCTGTTTTGTGGGCACAGGTTCGCCCAATAAAAGTTAGTTTTGTCTATCACAGTATTGCTACTGTGTTCTTAACCTCACCACCACGTGACAATATGATGCATCAAAGGTGACATAAGGATAAGCACAGGCGGGCAGGTGCACGAAAAAGACAAAGAAGCCAATCATAAATTGAAGAAGGCACCATCCTGTTTCCTATATCCCTTCTATGCACGTGCATTTTGCATGCGACTGTGCATATACTTGCACAATGAACCAACTACTTGAAACCAAAGCTTTTTCCCTACTGAAGTGTTTCAGATGCGCTAAAATAGGAAAAATTATCGCACTTCACAGAATCTTCATCTCAAAACAAGTGCATATGTGTCTGGGAAGATACATCGCCTCACTGTGTACATCGGGAATACATCGCCTCACTGTGCACTCTATCTTAAGTCCAGAAATTTACCATGTGCAGAAATGCTTTATTGTTATTTCGCCTTATAAAATTATGTATACAGAAGCCATAAAACTAAGGGGTTTCGCTTAACACTATATGTTCAGTAAATACAGAATGACAGTGGTTTGTATTTGCATCCTTGCATTCACGTGCTATTAAATGTAAGTTGAATGTATGTAAGCACCTAGCCAAGCATGGGCTGTTACTTTTTACAGTGAACACAGGCACCATGCTCATTGCAAGTATGTATCATGTCACTAAGCAAATATGCAATTTCATGGCCCCACTATTTTTTTTTCACATGGATATATCTGTTGACAGGCAAGACAAAATGCTGGCGCTTCTCACAAAACTAATCAGCTTTTTTTAAACACATTTATAACTTTTCAATGACCCTTGCTTCTATGTGTTTTTCTCCAAAGAGCATACTTGATTTTGACTTTCCCAGCAAAGATATAACATAAATATACCACGTTAAGATGACTGCCTAGAGCACATGAGAATTGTCATCTTGGTGTGGCACGCTGTATTTTGAATCTTTTGTTGACATTTAGTCAAATGGTATACCCAATGTACCCACATTCTAGTTTTCTCGTCCAAATTGCATGACAATGTATTTTGGTTCTATGACGTGTGCTTCTCTGCACTACGTTGAGTCGCACTGGGCCGGCCCTTTGACATCCTTGTGTCCTTGCAGCTGACTTCTTGCCTTAAATAAAGTGCCTGCCTGAAGAATATTGGGTGCAAAAGTCAACACGAGGACATGGTGTAAAACAACATCAAGACAGTCAAGAAGTAAGGTCATGGCACTAAAAGAAAGTCTTAGCTGGTACTCCTTAATGAAATGCATGCGAAAATGACTGCAACAGCCAACTGCTAAACTAACCTCACTTTTTAGATTTAAACGAAAAAGAAATAACCAGCAGTTCATCCTCATTCAGCACCAATGTTAAAATACTCCTAGTAATAAATATAATATTGGTCATTGTCAGATGTCATAAATCTGTCATTATTCTGGTTTATCGCAAATACCACTTGTGACGCATCCTAAGCACGTGCCCTATGTGTCGCCCGCGCCATCTCGGGTTGCGCCACTGCTCGTGCCATAATTTGAAGATCATATCTGCAAACATGATGCACAGCAGGGATGAAAATATGGTCCTCCAGTTCAATGAATATGACTGGATGTGCCAATAAGAAAGGGCTACAAGGCTTGTTAATGCAAGCTTACCCACATTTCAATACTAACAAGAAAGTTCACTATAGCCTGCATCTCAGCTTACTAAAAAACATCAACTTATTTTCATTTATGAGGTGCGCAATGGAGTGCATTTTCTACAGACTAGACTACTGCTGGAGTTTGAAACCTAGCGTTTTACATTCTTGAAGGCAAATAAAAGTTGCAATTAGACCGCAGCTATTAGTTTATTAGACCAACTCTTTGTTTTGTGTACGACAGACGACTGGTAACACGGAATTAAAGAAAGGTTTTATTTTCATACTTTATATCACCGCTGAAAATATTCAAGCGATATGCTTGCCCGCCTGCTATGCCTGCTATGCGTGCCCCATCATCTGAGCCTGCGACATCCTTGACACGACCCCACAACTCCCGCTCGCCTTCTCCCTCCCGCCGCCAATCTCGCTCGCCCTCGTCACGCCGTGCTCCTTCTCCGACCTACTCGCCACACCACCGACCGGAAAACTAGACAGTGCAGCTTCTGGGGGTGAAGCTGCATTGACGACATTGGCACGAAATCCTCGCTTCACCTTACCCACGAACAAGAATCTTTTGGTCGTTCTCGTCGACAATGTTCCTGTGTGCGCGTTGATTGACACCGGGGCGCATGTGTCAATTATGAGTGCTGCCCTTCGCCGTCGGCTCAAGAAAGTCCTGACGCCTACCCCGCACCTCCACCAAATTAATGTTACGTGTAGCTGAAGCTGAATGCTATTTACAATTTATTTACAAGGAAGCTAACGGAGGCCAAAATGGCGACGCTATATCAAGCCGGCACACACGTCGTCTTCTTTCTCCTCAGTGCAGCCACGCTGTGGCGGCTGTTCCGTAACACGATTTTGATCTGCCATGGAGTTGCAAGATGCAAACATTAAGCTTGTAACCCAGAGGAAGGGTAATTTAGCTGTTGATATGACAACTCTGAAACGCCAACCCATATTAGGAAATGCACAGGCATGTCCAAAACAATGAGCGTATGCACAGCGTCCCTGCAATTGTAAGTCCACACATCAGCCGTTATATTCGATGCCGATGCATAATTCGCTGGTTGACAATTCACCGAGTTCGTAGACATAAACACACTTTCATATTCGCACCGTGCTCGAGAACCACAGCAGGAGACATAAAATCAGACATATAATCGCACCATTTAATTACATGTGCAAAAACAGTTCAGTCTTAGGGCTAAACCCCACGAGAGCGATCTAGTGCGCGATGGCGACGAGCGACGGCTTCGAGTGACAGAACGGAGCGTAACTTGAACAGACCGCTCGGTTCTGGAAATCTAGAATTCGTTGCTCGAAGTGCTGTGAGGGACTAGCCAATAACGCGAAGCCAAAACTGGATGTACAGCGCTCAAATACTACCGATTGTCGCGCGGACCGAGCCAGCGATTGATTTTTTATACGTGCGAAGATAAGAACCTACTGCAAGACCTTCAGAAATATTTTTGGCAGCTTTTTACAGTAAAATACATCAGCTTAAATTACTAAAGCACGCGTCACGCTAGTTTCGATGCGTATTTGCAGCCCTCATACAGGGAGCACCAGGGAGACGTCACTCAATATCGTCGCTCGCACGGAGTACGACTCGTAGGCGACGAGCGAACGTGACAGCCACCTCCATCGCATCGCTTGTAGCTGACGCGCGCAAGATGGCTTATACTACACTTTATTCTGCATAAAACTTGAATCCCTCATGCGTTTCCACTAAGCTCAAGATAACGTGCCCAACTGACCTCTTGCAGAATGCAGCTGAATGCCTGGGGCAAAGTTTCTAACTAGCACTGGCGCTGCACATAACTTCAGTAGTCGCACATTACCAATGGGTGAGACACCGTGAAGCGCGCAGCTTATTTATAACGAAAGCATGCTGCCAGCAAAATCACGCCATCTGTTATATAACTCCTTCAAACATAAGCCTGGTTGCGGACGTAGTTCCCGCGCCTACTAGGGCGCCCCTCGCGGCGGCGAGCGCGCACCCGGCCGGATGCGCCCAGCCCGCTTGCGTTCGGAAAGCCTGTGCGTGCACTGTTTCGAGCGTAGCTGTTGCCTTTTCTGAGCAATGTTGAAGTGCAACCCTAGGTGTTGCGTACTCGGCTGCAACAGCACGTGCACCAATTCACGAGGAACAAAGTTTTACAGGTTTCCGAGCCGACAGTATGAAGGAGAACGGCGTCAACGCTGGATCGCGGTTGTCCGACGGCAGACTGTTCTTTGTTCCGGCGTTATGCCAAATGCGTTAACGCTGAATTCTTTGCTTTTACAGCAACGATGGCAGCAACGGGACACCTGCAGTGCGTACTGCTACTTGGATATGCAACAAACAAAGTAGTTTGTTTCCTCACTGTACCGCAGTAAAGCCGTGGAACCCTTTTTTAATCCTGTCCCATTCAAACAGCGCCGGCTGCGAGGAGGGGTTGTAGCTGGCTCAGCTGGCGTACACCCTTCTGCGCCCAGCATATCAACTAAGAGGCAGTTGACATCACCAAAATATTTGACGACATTGTTTATTGGAACCTCCTTTGCACACAATGAAAAATCTCAACAACATAAAAGTATCGAACTCCCAGTAACTTGGGCGAAAATATTTTCCCAGCGTAGTATAACACAACTGGTAAGTTCCTCACCTTTTCTTTGTGTTTAGGGAGAGCGACGTTAGAATACCTCGGGTAGGTTTTACGAGTCGTTCGTACGCCCCGCGTTCTTGGATGAGATGTTTTGGATTCGCATTCGCCGTCCTTTATGTACAGGGAAACTACCGCGGCGTGCTTGCACTTCCCTGCCATGCCAGCACGGCAATCGCAGCTCCCCGCTAGGATTTGTCTGCTGTCGCCGACCTTCAAGAATCAATGTCACCTATAATTTCATGCGTCCACAGCGTAGATAACGAAGTAACTTACGATGAGCTTCACGCATCTCGCTGGTGCGTTATTTTTCGTTTGAGGAATACACCTAGAAATCACTTCCTATCAGTGCGACTTCAACACGTCTCTCACGTCGTAGACGTGCCCCACTTGAAATAGATGACCTCCTTTCTCCTAATTATTTTCACGAATAAAAGCTGTCAAGATCTTGTAATTCCCGAAACCCGGCTAAAATTATTATCGGCACGCTGTTTCCCACCATCACTAACGTTGGACTGGGCGCCAAACACGCATCGCGAGCTGCTGACGCCGTGACTAATCCTACCGCATTCGAGCAACTATTCGTCAGATGGCGTTAGGGGTCCGAAAGACAGGGCGCCGCCTAGAACGTAAACGCGCCCATAGAGCTGGTGAACAAAGTATTTTAAGCCTCCTCTGGCCTCACGTCTTTTGAGCATGCTCCAGGCAGCGCTTGCAATTTTCAAAGCTCTTACGGATAGCGGCAGGTCACACGTACTTATCGCAACGACAGGCTTTTTCGATTGACATTGACAGACAGCGCGCTTGCCTAGTCCGTTGTCAATCGCATCAGCTAAGCGCCGCGACGACTTCCTAGCGATAGCATGTCACATACACAGAATGTTCACCTAAGTTAGAATTCACTTGCCTTGGAGGATTCGTTGTTATATCCAACGAATCACGAACGATTGTCGTGTTTTCGCGGTGACGTGAGATGGCTGACACACGATTGCCCTGCGATGCGCTTCGTTGCTGCTCGCTGGACGGATGGCCTTTCTCCAGTGCTGTGCTGTTCCACGATGTTGAGCGCGCGTGCGGTGGAGCAACTCCAGTGAAAAAGTAGAGTGCTCGCTCGGCGTTCTTTTGAACTGCGTCGGCCTGTTCTCTTAGAAGCAAAACGGTGCGCTATTTGCTCAGCGTGCGTGGGTAATACATTGCCGTGTTTGGGGCCAGCCTCTTACAGTTGAAGCAGAAGCTTACGCTACGTTTTGTTCTCTATTGCCGCAAGCGTGGAACGAGCGTTCTGCTCTCTCTGAGAAGGGTAGAGTGAAAAGCAAATTTCCCTCTCTCGTTGGTGTCGGAGGGACCAATGCATTTCACTCGACTCGACATTTTGCGAGAGTAAAACAACTCTTTGAAGAGTAAATCGGCCGCTACATTCCTACGATACCCTTCCTAGTTTTTAGAGTGCAATCTGCGCGAAGCTCGCGATGGGCTGAGTAAACTAGTTAATTGTGTTATCTCAAGAGTAATTAAACTGATGCGAGCAACGACTCGGAAGCAGACTCAAAGTTGATCTAGCTGTACAAAATTTTTAGTGTTCAGCTTTAGCACCTTGGCTATGACACTTACTGTCCTCGCAAAAAACGACCAGTCAAGCTTGGGTCTGCATTCTCGTGGTTTCGAATACTTAACATAATGGGGCACACAGACTTGCATTACCTAATAAGGTTCTTATCTGTTTATCTGGCGTAGGCAACACAATTCAATTTAACGTTGTTTTTTGTCCCAACCGTTTTTTTACTGACACGATAACAGAACATTTTTGTATTAGTAACGCAATTTCGAAAGAATGATGACAATAGGTTGCTCCTGAAGCTTTTCAGTCTCTCTGCGTCGAAGTCGTTTAATGTTACGCTTTTCGCGGATTTTCTTGCGAATAATTATGGGCGAGTACAATTTGTATTGGCGATTCGACGAAATAATTAAGAACGCACTGCCCTAACATTGTGAAAGTCTGAGTCACGATTGGTATGTAAGTAAGGTATCTATACATCATGACCCCGACCAAAGCGTTGGTTTGACTGCTGGCAGCCAGGATGCAAGAAAACTATTTTAATACATAATTTGATATTCTGAATTCCACTGAGAGTCGTACCATGCAATTTCCCCCTCGAGAAACAAATATAAACAATAAAACTCGCGCGTCAGCTCTTGCGCAATATCGTCTAGACAGGAATCGGAGCCAGCTGGCGCATATTCAAGTATTATCGAATAATTTGAATGCAAAAAGGGAGAAACAGCGCTAGTTGCAATATTATGACTTCTAAAAGGGCTAAATGAATAAAGGAAATTTGAAGGCGAGAGGTGGAACACGGAAGGCTGTATCTAAGAATACTTCCTGGGACGTCCTGGAATACCATGGAATACCAACTAGCCCGCACCCAAACGTTGCTTCCTAAAGGAATGTCTGTGAAAGAATTCTTTTTTTAAAAACAACAGCACAGCCGGTGCACGCAGCTGTTCCACAGCTGCGCCAAGTGTCACATTGCCCCTCAACTGAGGACTGGCTGGCATTAACAGACGGGAAGAATAAACATCTACGTGATCATCTACCCAATGTTAAGTTGACCAACCACTCCCATCTGGCCACTCAATGTAACAGCTATACGTGCCAAATTAGTGCGATCCAACACAAGCAGCGTTTCGTTTCGTGGCCTTTGAATTCGCTCAGCTTGTCCTGTCCACTCTATTTTTACCTTTCAGCCTCATGGATTGTACAGGCAGGACCACAAAACGTAGGGTGCAGTAGAGTGAGCAGAACGCTTTACTTCCAACCATTTGTTTCCTTCTCAGAAATCATTGCTGTTATGTCAACGGGAGGTACGATGGAGTTTATTGCTTAGAGAATTGCGCGCAATGTGGTATGAAGCATCTCCGGTTGCTCCCTGTCTGCTCCAGCTCTTTGTGTCTCTCGGTGGGAGCCGCGGATGGGGATGCGGCGAGACCGCGTCATTGGCGTAGCGGAAGACGGGTCTCGTGGACATAGCAATTCCTCCCCCTTATTTTTGCGCTGCGGTCTGGAGGGCGTTGCTGTGACGTCGACGTTCAGTGGGTGGGCGCCGTGTTGCCTGGATCGCACCTGTGGCTGGTTTTCGGAAGTGCCGGTTCAGAAGCGTCATTTTACTTTATTTATTTATTTACAGTACCCTCAGATTCAGTATACATTAGAGAGGCTGCATAAAAAAAATTTCAAGATAGGATAATGCAGAAAAGGTGCATCATAAGTAATACTGAAAATTACGTTAGCTCACTAGTTACTTATCAACATGGCTATTATCAAAGTAAAATGACGCTGATATGTAACTAGTGAGCTAACATAATTTTCAGTATTACAAGGCACTTTTCTGCCTTGTTTTGCTGGGATGTGGGGCCAGTCAAGCTGCGTTTATGTCGCAGCTTTTTTCCCGCATTCCACACCACACATTGTATTTTTGCCTCATGTATGATCATGTAAACATTGAATCATTGTGGTGAAACTCCAACTCCAACTCCAACTTATGATGCGCCTTTTCTGCATTATCCTGTTTCGAGAATTTTTTATACAGCCTCTCCAATGTATACTGAATCGGAGGGTACTGTAAATAAATAAAGAATGATGCCTGAGGGCGGCTCCCTTTGGCGATGTCAGACGGCGGAAAATGTGGTTTTAAGCGGCGTAGCTGATTGTGGTGTCAACATGTAACCGTCCCGTCCAGTCTAGGTCTCACGATGATGAGTTTCTTCATAATGGCGGCGATCCACTCCGGCTTTCGTCGAAACTCGTAGACTCTCTGTGCTTTCTGGAGTCTCCTGCAATGCACAGCGCCATGGATCCCTCGTGCGACCTTTGAAGGCGGTTCTGACAGAAAAGCTGAGTTGTGTGTTCGAATCTCGCGGGAAAACATGAGCTTCGCGGGGTCCTGGGCCATCGTATCCTGCACGGTTAAGCGCTGCTTAAACAAGAAGCGGGCGATGCACCGCTGCACTAGCACTGTAGGGTCTTTTGCGATAGCACGATTTAGCTCTCCGACGTAGCGTTCAGGCTATCCGTCTCGGGCTGAGTGATCGTCAATGTATATTTTTCTTGATTTCTCCCGACACAAACGCGGTTCCGTTGCATCATGCCACTGTGTAGGATGCGCCGTGCAAATGTTGCAAACAAGGCGAAGACAGCTGTCGATGGTGTTTTATTCATGTGGTGAACTTCAACCCATCTACTGTAGGCGTCCACAACCCCCAGAAATGTAGACCCGCCAAGGTGTGCTCAGTATGTCCTAATAGGGAAATGGGGCTCTTGACGGAATACGTTGATTGGTCTGACAAGCTGTGCACTCTGCCGCAAGTGAACTCTACCACGCCAGGGAATTTGCTCATGTAGCTTGCTGTTGCGTCCCAAGAAACCACTGCTGCAGGTCACGTGCGCAACCGTTTGCAGACCTCTCATAGCTTGTATCGATTATGATAGCACGCTGAAGCCCGTCCAACTAGTCCGAGCATCCTGAGGTGCTCCGTATGGCTGCACAGATGGAGAAGTGCAAAGAGCTAGCAGAGCACGTTAGGCGATGTGCACTGGTCATCATCACTACTGCCCAACGTGAGGACCGCCCTAGGGAATTTCTTTGTGTAGCTTGCTGTTGCGTTCCAAGAAACCACTGCTGTTGTTCACGGGCGCTGCCGATGTGGACCCTGCGTAGCTTGTATCCAAGTATGATAGCGCGCTAAAGCAAGTGCAGCATGTCCGAGCTCCCTGAGATGCTCCATAAGGCTGCGCAGGCGGTTAAACGCAAAGAGGTAGCAGAGCGCGTTAGGCGATGTGCACTGATCGTCGCCGCTACTTCCAAGAGTGAGGACCACGCCAGGGAAGTTCCTTACATATCTTGCTGTTGCGTCCCAAGAAACCACTGATGCAGGGGACGCGTGCTGCCGATTGCAGACGTTGCGTGGGTTGTGTCGATTATCATACGATGCTGAAGCACGTGCAACTTGTCCAAGCTTACTGAGATGCTCCGCACGGCTGCGCATACCGTGAAATGCAAAGAGGTAGCAGAGTGCCTTAGGCGATGTGCACTGGACATCGCCGGTACTGCCAAGTGTGGGGACCACGGTGAAAATTTGCTAATGTCTCTTGCTGTTGCGTCCTAAGAAACCACGGCTGCAGGTCAGGTGTGCTGACGCTTGCAGATGTTTCGTTGCTTGTATTGAAGATGATAGCACGCTGAAGCGCGTGCAACTAATTTTAGCTCTTGGTGCGACACCTGGCAAATGACAATTAACGTCCGTAAAACCGTTGTTATGACTTTCACTAATAAAACGACCCCTTCCGCTTTTACTTACAAAGTTAATAATACTCCAATTCAGAGCGTTAGTGAATACAAATACCTTGGCCTTGTTTTCACACCCAGTATGTCTTGGTCGAAGCACATCGATTTAATAACCTCAAAAGCCCTGAAAAAGTTAGGCTATCTGCGCCGCACACTGACCACAGCCCCAAGAGATACTAAACTACTCATGTATAAATCACTAATCCGGCCTATACTCGATTATGCTTCTCCCGTCTGGAATCCACACAAACAGTGCCACATTAATCAAATTGAGGCCATCCAAAAGAAAGCGATCCGCTTCATATGTCGTAGGTACGATAGGGATTTTTCTCCGTATACCGCGCTTTCATCCCTAGGCTTAGAACCGCTCTCAGATCGCCGACGCACGGAATCACTAAAGTTTTTGTATTGCGTTATTAACTCTTCTTGCCGTATATCTTCGGATAACTACCTAACTCCTGCGAAACCATCTAATACTAGAAGTCACCATCACCTAAACATCTTACCTTATTTCACCCGTACGGACACACTTAAATACAGTTTATTTCCCCGTGCAATGGAGTACTGGAATTCCTTGCCTGGTGCTACTCGTTCTCTTCCTTTAAACTTATTCTTGGCGGCCATTGAATAGTTTTGGTTTGTGTTTGTTTGTATTGTTAGTATTGGGCCTGTATTGTTTACTATTTTCATTTTCTCTGCCTTTCACACCCACTCCTGCAATAGCCCGCTCGGGCTGCAGTATGTACAAATAAATAAAATAAATAAATAAAACTTGTACCAGTTCCATGAGATGCCCAGTATGGCTGCGCAGACGGAGAAGTGCAAAGGGGTAGCACAGCGCGTTATGCGATGTGCACTCGTCGTCGCCGCTGCTGCCAAGTGTGAGGACCATGCGATGCAACTTGAGTATGTTGCTTGCTGTATTGCCCCAAGAAACTACTGCTGCAGATCCCGTGCGCATCCGATTGCTGTCCCTGCGCAGCTTAAATCCAAAATGATAGCCAGTTGAAGCACGTCCAACTTGCCCAATCTTACTTACATGCTCCGTATGGCAGCGCAGACAGTGTAGTGCAAAGAGGTAGCAGAGGGCGTTAGGCAATTTCTACTGGTTCACGCCGCTACTGCCAAGTGTGAGGACCATGCCAGAGAATTTGCTAATGTAGCTTGCTCTTGCGTCCCAAGAAACTACTGCTGCAGGTGACGTGCTCTGCGGATTGCAGACATTGCGTAGCTTGTATCGATTATGACAGCACGCTGAAGCACGTGCAACTTGTCGAAGTTTCCTAAGAAGCTCCGTACAGCTGCGCAGACGGTGAACAGAAAAGAGGTAGCAAATCGCGTTAGGCGATGTGCGCTGGTCGTCACCGCTACTGCCAAGAGTGAGAACCACGCCAGAGTATTTCCTCATGTAGATTGCTCTGGCGTCGGATGAAATCACTACTGCTGGTCACGTGCACTGCGAATTGCGTACCCTGCGTAGCTCGCATCAAAAATGTTAGCAAGCTCAAGCACGTGCATATTGCCCAAGCTTCCTGAGGTGCACCGTATGGCTGCCCAGGCGCTGAAGCGCAAAGAGGTAGCAGTGTGCCTAGGCGATGTGCACAGGTCGTCGCCGCTACTGCCAAGTGTGAGGACCATGCCAGGGAATTTCCTTACGTAGTTTGCTGTTGCGTCCCAGGAAACCAATGCTGCAGGTCACGTGCGCTGCCGATGGTGGACCCTGCATAGCTTGTATCAAAGATGAAAGCAAGCTGAAGCACGTGCGACTTGCCCAAGCTTCCTGAGGTGCACTGCACGGCTGGAAAGACGGTGAAGTGCCAAGAGGTAGCGGAGTGGGTCAGCCGTTTTGCGCTGGTCGTCGCTACCACTGCCAAATGTGAGGACCACGCCAGGGATTTGCTCATGTAGCTTGCTCTTGCGTCCCAAGAAACCACTGATGGAGATCGCATGCACTTTCGATATCGGACACTTCGTAGCTGCTATGCAAGGTGATAGCCTACTGAAGCACGTGCAACTTTCCCAGCTTCCTGTGATGCTCCGCACGGCTGTGCAGAAGGACTACTGCAAAGAGGTAGCACAGCTTGTTAAGGTAATGTGCAGTGGTCGTCACCACTAATGGCAAGCTTGAGGACCATGCCAGGAAATTCGCTCATCTAGCTTGCTGCGGTGCCCTAAGAAACCACTGCTGCGAGTCACGTGCACTGCCAATTGCAGGCCTTGCATGGCTTGTATCCGAGATGATAGCACGCTGAAGCACGTTCAAGTGTCCCCAGCTCCTTGAGATGCTCCGTACGGCTGTGCAGACGGTGAAATACAACGAGGTAGCAGTGTGCGCTAGGCGATGTGCACTGGTCGTTGCCGCAACTGCCAAGTGCGATGACCCCGCCACACTATTTGCGTATGTTGATTGCTGTCACGTCCCGAGAAAGCACTGTCATGTGCGCTGCCGGTTTCGGACCGTGCGTCTCGTGTATCGAAGATGATAGCAAATTAAAGCACGTGCAAATTGTCCATGCTTCCTTAGGTGCTTCGTGCGGCTGCGCGGATGGTGAAGTGCAAAGAGGTAGCAGAGCGCGTTAGGCGATTTGAGCTCGCCGTCGCCGCTACTGCCAAGTGTGCGGACTGTGCTAGAGAATTTCCTTATGTAGCTTGCTGTTGCGTCCCGAGAATTCACTGCTGCAGGTCACGTGTGCTGTCCATTGCGCACCCTGCGTAGCTTGTATCCAAGTATGATAGCAGGCTGAACACGTGCAACTGATCCAAGCTTCCTGAGATGCTTTGTACGGCTGCGGAGACGGTTATCTGTAAAGAGGTAGCTTAGCGCGTTCGGCGATGTGCACTAGTCGTCGCCCCTACTGCCAAGTGTAAGGCACACATCAGGGAATTTGCTCAGACCAGGCAGGATTTGGTTAAGGCTTCTCAGGAATATACCATATTCACACTTTCAATCAGGTATAGAGAAATGTGCGAAATATTACCAACCCTTATATATAACTTTCATTGATTACCAGAAAGCGTTTGATTCATTCGAAGCCTCAGCAGTAGTGCAGGCATTACGGAATCAGGGTGCAGACGAGCCGTGTGTAAAAGTACTAAAAAGATCTTTAGTGGCTCCACAGCCACCGTAGTCCTTCATAAAGAAAGCAACAAAATCCCAATAAAGGAGGGCGTCAGGCAGGGAGGCACAATCTCTCCAATGCTTTTCCCAGCGTGTTCACAGGACGTATTCTAACACCTGGATTGGAAAGAATTGGGAATAAGGGGTAATGGAGAATACCTTAGTAACTTGCCATTTTCTTTCTTTCTTTCTTTCTTTATTGATTTATTTAAGACAATGAACAGATTGTCTTAGGGGACACGGCTAAAGGCAAAACATTTGCCTGACTAGGCCGTGCCACCCGTACATTGGCAGCAACATGGCAGTGGCAGGCTTTCAGGAGGTCACACATGAAATTAAAGTAGTACACATTTTCAACACTTGAGTACACAATTCGCGTAAGAAGAAAGAAAAAAAAGGTTAAAGTTTATACAGTTTTCTAATCAATTGAAACACAACAACGACAAAAAAAGTATGTACGAAATTTTCCACACCTGTAGTTGAAAGGTTAAAGTTTACACAGTTTTCTAAAAACAACAAGAAACATGAACAGAATTTTCTATACCTGTAGTTCAACATTTCTATTAGTCTTCGGATAGTAACAATTCTTTTACCGTTTTCTTAAAGCTTTGCTTTGATATTCCAGAATTTAGCAGGTCCAATACCAAGGGGTAGTCGTTTAGAAGGTTAGGAAGTTGAACTGCTAGTTTTTGATCTCCGTATTTCGTTCTGCAACGTGGTTTTCCTATCAGGGTTTTTCTGAGGTTATAATTTGTCGTTCTGCCATGGTATTTACTTTGGAAGGAACATTTGTCTTCCCAGAATTGCCGTGAAATTTCGAGGAATAATTTGTAAGTGTGAAGTTTTGATGCCGTTAATATTTTGTATTTGTTATAGTATAGTTTAGTGGCATCAGTACGTTCTAAGTTACCTATCGCGCGCAGTGCGCGGTTTTGGAGTGTTTGAATTGATTTTAAGTTAGTTTGTGTAGTGGTTGACCAAACTAGCAAACAATACGTTAATCGAGAATGTATAAGCGCGTTGTAAATATTGCGCTTCACATTTATTGGTAGCAAATATCGCAACCTATTTAGCACATCGACAGCACGAGCGATATTTTTTCTAAGAACGTCTACGTGCGGTGACCAGGACATATTTTCATGGAATATAACTCCTAAAAATCTGGCTGTTGTTGCCTGTTCGAGGTTGACCTTCTGAAACTGGAGTGTTATCTGAGGGTGGATTATTGTTCCTTTTGATTTAAACACTAGATACTTAGTTTTAGTTATGTTTAATTGGAGTTTATTCGCATTTAGCCACAAGCTTAGTTGCTGTAACCAGATGTTAGCTTGCTCAAAAATATTTCCTATTTCCCTTCCTGAGAAGAAAACGTTAGTATCATCCGCGTATAATGTAATATTGGAACAGCCTTGAATATTGACAATATCATTAATATAGAGTAAAAATAAAACAGGCCCCAAGACGGATCCTTGCGGCACGCCGTACTTAATGTGCTGGATTTCGGAACTAACTCCATTTATTGTTGTGTACTGTGTTCTAGAGGTCAGATAGCTTTTTATTAAGGATAATGCGACACCACGAATTCCATAAAGAGGTAGCTTTTCCAAAAGGACATCGTGTTGCACGCAATCGAAGGCCTTCCTAAAATCTAGAAAGATACCTAGAGTTAACATTCGGTTTTCTATGTTGTCAAGGATTTGTTCCTTTATTTCAAGTAAAGCGGTTTCTGAAGATTTAGCCTTACAGAAACCATATTGCTCCTGAGCTATTATGTTATACGTGTTTAGAAACTGACAAAGTGTTCTATTAATTACATGCTCAGCAATTTTCGCGAAACAGAAAGAACGGATATTGGCCTGTAGTTATTCATGTCGTTAACTGGGCCACTCTTATGAATGACAGTCACTCGGACTAGCTTCATCCTATCTGGAAACACACCGTTAGAAAGAATTAGGTTACAGATATGTGAAAGAGGCGTGCTTACAATTTCACTGACGGCTTTCAACGGCTTCACTTTTATATCATCTTCGCCTGAAGCACAACTGTCTTTCAACGATAAAATTATTGTCTGTATCTCGTGCTGCTCAGTAGGCGCCAAGAACAGCGTAGAAGAACATCGATTTAATATATATTCCGTGCAAGAGACTGGTGTATCATTTTGTGAGGACGCACCAGCGTCAATAAAATGAGAATTAAAAGTATTTGCAACCTCAATATCTGACAATTCACTATGCTGAAATGCAACTTTTCTTGCGATAGCGCCTTTGTTAATTACTTCATTGATCGCTTTCCACATGAGATTTGAATTTCCCATGATAGCAAAAAACTTGTTCGCGTAATATTCTTGTTTAGAGCGTTTAATATCGGAATTCAATTTGTTACGCTCAGATTTGAAAGACCGAAAGTCATCTTCGCTTCTGCTACTCAAAAAGATTTGGAAGAGCTTGTTACGACATTTTATCCTGTTATAGAGGTCACGAGTTATCCAAGGCTTTCTAGCTTTGTTGTGTTTTTTAAACTTCTTAAGTGGGAAACATCTGTTGTATAACAACGCGAAAGTAGATATAAAAACATCGTAAGCCTTGTTTACATCAGTTTCCGCGGTCACTTCGTCCCACCGATAACCAGAGACTAGTTCAACAAATTTCTTAACACTTTGTTCTGAATAAATTCTTTTTAAGCTTTCAGGGCATATATTGGATGGCTGTCAATGAGGTAGCAGACAGTATATAGGCAAGTGATCACTAAGATCGCACATCAAGACTCCTGCCCTTACATATTCAGCAGAAAAACTCGTCAGGTATATAGCGTTGTTTGTAACTCAGCGGACCATTTGTATTGCATGCTCACTGACTTGGACAGGCAAAGTGGAAGGATGGGTCTAAAAATTAATCTGCAGAAAATTAAATAATGCTTAACAGTCTCTGAAGAGAAGAGCAGTTCACGATAGTTAGCGAGGCACTGTAAATGGTGAGGGAATACATCTACTTAGCGCAGGTAGTGACCGCTGATACGGTTGGTGAGACTGAATTATTCAGAATATAAATGAACTGGGGTACGTTAGGCCAGCATTCTAAGATGATGAACGGCAGGTTGCAATCATCCATCAGAAGAAGTGTATGACAGCTGTGTCTTACCAGTACTCACCTACGGGGCAGAAACCTGGAGGCTTACGAAAAGGGTTCTATTTAAATTGAGGACCACGCAACGAGCAATGAAAAGAGGAATGATGAATATAACGTTAAAGGATAAGAGGAGAGCAGAGTGAATAAGGGAACAAACGCGAGGTTGACATATTACCTCGGGACACGAGGGTGCCGGGCGCAAAATTGACATCACGACGACGGAGGTCGTAGCACTGCTTTTGTTTGTCTTCAGAAACTTGTTGACGAGCGCGCGCAAGTTGGCGAGCATGGTCAGCATGGGCGATAGCATCACGGGCATAAGCGCTAGTTGATGCTGTGGTGGACGGAAGCACAGTGTCCAGTGGTAGCATCGGTTCATGGCCATACAAGAGGTAAAAAGGAGAAAAGCCAGCTGTGTCGAGACGGGAAGAGTTGTACGCAAATGTGATGCAAGGTAGAGCCTGGTCCCAGCAACGGTGGTCGTCTGAAACGTATTTGGATCGCATGTCTGTAAGGGTGCGGTTCAAACGCTCAGTGAGGCTGTTCGTTTGAGGGTGGTAGGAGTTGATAAATTTATGCTCTACTGACCAGGCACGCATGATGTCGTCAATGACTTTGGCTAAGAACGTACGGCCATGGTCTGTGAGGAATTGACGCGGAGCACCATGAATCAAAATGATATCATGCAGGAGGAAGTCGGAACATCAGTTGCGCAACTGGTTGGAAGAGCGCGGGTTACGGCGTAGTGGGTCGCGTAGTCCACCGCGACTGCAACCCACTTGTTTCCTGATGTAGATTGCGGAAATGGACCGAGAAGGCCTGAGCCAACATGATGGAAGGGCTCGGCAGGGATGTCGAGCGGCTGCAGGTAACCAGCGGGGAGCTGGGAAGGCTTCTTGCGTCGTTCGCAAAGTTCACAAGCGGTGACGTAACGTCACCGCTTGTGAACTTGTGCATTGTGTTGTCGTCTCCCTTCCGTTCTTGTTTGCTGGCGCTAAATATGCTTTCAATTTACCAACACGCCCAACAAATGGCAGCGGTGACGTAACGTCGTACGGAACGGGCAAGACCAGGCCAGAAAAAACGGCGACGTACACGGTCATAGGTTCGAGATATGCCGAGATGAACTGCCGTTGGTGCGTCGTGGAGCACTTCTATAACGGTGGAGCGGAGTTGTTTAGGTATTACAAGTAGGAACTCAGAGCCGTCCGGATGAAGGTAACGACGGTACAGAGTACCGTCGCGGAGGACGAAGAGGCGTAGTGTTGCGTTGGCCGGAGAGTGTTAAAAACGGTCGATGAGTGCTCTGATGTAGGCGTCACGACATTGCTCGTCGGCGAAATGAAGCAGCTGCGACACAGAGAATACGCAAGCAGCACTGGTAATATTGGAGGAGTCAGGGTCGTCAACAGGGTAACGCGACAAGCTGTCAGCCTCTTGGTGCAGGCTGCCAGACTTGTAGACCACGGGATATGAAAATTCCTGTAGCCTGAAAGCCCATCGACCAAGCCGACCTGTAGGATCTCTTAGTGATGAGAGCCAGCAGAGAGCATGATGGTCAGTGACTACGGAAAAAGGGTGACCGCAAAGGTAAGGACGGAACTTCGCAACCGCCCAGACTACAGCAAGGCATTCTCGTTCCGTAATGGAATAGTTGCGCTCTGATGGTGTGAGGAGGCGGCTCCCGTAAGCAATAACGCGATCCTGGCCATGCTGATGCTGGGCTAAGACGGTACCTACGCCATGACCGCTGACATCAGTACGCAATTCTGTAGGGGAATCAGGGTCGAAGTGGGCGAGAATGGGTGGTGAGGAGAGAAGAGTAACGAGACGATAGAAGGCGGCGGCTTCTGCAGTACCCCACGAGAATTGTACGCCTTTCTTCAAAACATTAGTGAGGGGTCTAGCAATTGCCGCAAAATATTGAATGAAACGACGAAAGTATGAGCATAGCCCTACAAAGCTTCAAACGTCTACGGCTGTCTTCGGAACTAGAAATTTTCGGACAGCGCGAGTTTTGTCGGGATTAGGCTGTACTCCGAAAGCGTCAACGAGATGGCCCTGAAGGGTAACTTGGCGGCGGCCGAAACGACATTTGGACGAGTTAAGTTGCAGCTTCGCCTTTCGAAATACGTCAAGTATAGCTGTGAGACGCTCAAGGTGAGTGTCGAACGTGGGCGAGAAGACGATGACGTCGTCGAGGTAACAAAAACATGTGGACCATTTGAAACCTCGGAGCAAGGAGTCCGTCATACGCTCAAAGGTGGCAGGGGCGTGGCATAATCCAAACGACAATACTTTAAATTGGTATAGGCCGTCAGGTCTGATGAACGCGGTTTTTCCTCTGTCCATATCGTCAACAGCAATCTGCCAGTATTGAGAACGAAGACCAATAGAAGAGAAATAGCTGGAACCGTGGAGGCAGTCAAGGGCATCGTCTATACGTGGGATGGGTAGACGTCCTGCTTAGTAATGTTGTTTAGATGACGGTAGTCTACACAGAAGCGATACGTGCCATCCTTCTTAACGAACACGGCAGGTGACGCCCAGGGACTCGAAGAAGGCTCAATGATGTTGCCTAGCGTTTTGTTCACTTCGCTTTGAATTACTTGGCGTTCTGGCGCAGAAACTCGATACAGTTGTCGGTAAATAGGAGTCGCGTCGTCAGTAAGAATACGATGCTTGACCGCGAGCGCTTGGCCTAAAGGGCGATCATCGATGACGAAAATATCTCGGTAGGACGATAATACTTGGCAAAGCTCTTCAGCCTGCGCTGAGGACAGGTCCGTCGCAACCATTTTCTTTATATTGGGATCGGCACCCGAGGCTGGTGCGAGGGGCCTGCTAAGCTCGCGAGAATCATCGGTCGATAACGCTGCCACGTATTGGTTGCCGAGACAATCAACGGTGGCAAGGCAAATACCTTGCGGTAGAATTTGCTTTGCCAATCCAAAGTTACAGCCAGGCATTCGAGTGCGGTTCCCAGTAATATTAATATACTGTGAGGCACTATAACGTCATACCTTATTGGAATGTCGGGCAGAGGAGTGACGAGGTACTCGCCATCAGGAACTGGTGGGAAAGACAATGTTCAATGTATGCTATTGACTATGGCTGCAGGCGAAGAAAACCGGTGGGACGTAAGCGGCAGTGGGGTGCGTCAGAAGGTTCTGCGAGCATCGGCAACTCAAGGCAAAGGGTATCGGAAGAGTAGTCAATAAGAGCAGAATGTGCGGAGAGAAAATCGAGGCCGAGAATGAGGTCGTGGGGGCATTGAGCAATTACGAGGTGAGGTGAGGGCGAGCGGCTGTACCGAAGGTTCAGAGCAGGAGGGTCAGCGGCAGTGGATTCATGGCGGCTGGTATAGGGAACGGAAGGTCCAAAGGTGCGGGAATAGGCGGCGGTGTATGTCCGAGGAGTTGGTGGCCATCGGTTGCGGCAGTGACGAGCGACGTGGCCGATGCGACAGCAGTGGAACCAGATCGGCTGGTCATCAGTGGTACGCCAATCGGACGGGTTGCGGCGAGATCTGGCGGAAAAGGACTGCCGAGGATGAGGAGGGCCGCTAGAGAACTGGGAAACGCTGGGTTCAGACGTGGAACACACAGAGTTCAGACCCATCTTCTGAAATTCCTGTCGGACAATGGCCTGGATCATCGCAATGGTGGTTGCTGGCGGATCGGGAGGCGTCGTGGAGAAAGCTGGGGAGCAGGTGGCCTCGAGTTCGCGGCGAACAATGCTGGTGACGTCGTCACAGGTGGTGGTCTGACGTTGTCGACCCTCACATGTCGACGTAGTAGCAGTGTTGGGTAGCCGTGTGATGTGGTGTGTAATACGGCGGCTCTTAGCTTGCTCAAGGCGACGGCATTCTTTGCTGATGGCGTCGATAGTCGAGACGTTGCCGAAAACAAGCAAATTGAAAGCGTCGTCGGCGATGCCTTTTAGAATATGTGACACTTTATCGGCTTCGGACATACCATCGTCAGCTTTGCGGCATAGAGCTAAGACGTCGAGGATGTAGGAAACGTACGGCTCCGTAGATGACTGTACACGAGATGCAAGAGCCTTTCTCGCGGCAGCCTTGCGCCCTATTGGGTCGCCGAATAGTTCCCGTAGCTTCTCGTTGAAATTGTCCCAACTGGTTATCTCGTCGTCATGCGTTTGGTGCCACACGCGTGGGGTGCCGCCGAGATAAAAGATGACATTGGTGAGCATAATCGTTGGATCCCACCTTTTATTAGCACTGGCGTGTTCATAGAGTTTGATCCAGTCGTCAACATCCTGGCCCTCCAGGCCAGAGAACACACCTGGGTCGCGATGTGGGGCGACCGTGACGATTGGAGCAGTGGGACGTGCTGAAGCTCTTGCAGAGGTGGGCGCGTCACCGGGAGGCATGGTGACAAGCTCGGTGTGCCGACCACTGTGTTCCGTGGTGAGGACGGGGATTGCTGACCTCCACCAGAATGTTGCGTGTGGAAAGACACAGACAGAAGAGACTATTTAGAGGCTATTTACACTGGAGCCAGGCAGCCAGGCTGACACTCGCTCGCGCCAAGCGCACCGACCAACTTCATCGTCGTTGTCGCGACGGCTCGTTCCTTGAGTATCGCTTGAGCATATCGTAATAATACGTTGGTTTTTCACCTTGACAGAAAAGTCACGGCACAAGAGTTGAGCAAACTGTCCCTGTGTCGTGGCAGGGTGTGAAACCGGGCTAGTTGGTATTCCATGCTAAAGTGACTAGCGCAAGAGTGGACACGGGACACTAAAGAGGCGACAAGGGTAAGCGCAAACTTCCAACTGGGCGCTTGTCCTTGTAGCGTCTATAGTGTCCCCTATCTCTTACGCTAGTTACTTCAGTCTCTTTCGTCGTCGGTTAGCATGCTATGGCCGAAGCTGCTCGCAATATTACGTCACATTTACTGGCCACCAGGCAAGGTACACCTTTGGGTACGACATATACAGTACTTGCAGTTAGTTTCAAGTCGTCTCCTATGGCGGTTATCCATGTGCGTGAAGCAAGAACGCTATTCAAAGTTATTGTGCAGTAATATATGCGGGATTTGTATATTCTCCACATTCTCTACCATGTTGCTGTTCCGCCTTCATTATATAGTCGCAATGTAGACTAGCAGCTATCGAACGCGATAAAGGCTATCCACATACTCAAAGACCTCGGGCACAACTCCTGACACTTAATTGTATTCAAGAGTTGTGCGATTGTCCAGGACATCCTTAACGAACGTTACATAACACATTATGAGGTTTTACTTGCCAAAACCACGATTTCATATTGAGGCAGGCACGCCGTAGTGGAGGATTCGGGAATAATTTAGACCACTTGGGATTTTTTTAACGTGCGCCTAACCCTAAGTACGCGGGTTTTCGCATTTCACGCCCATTTAAATACGGCTGCCGTGGTTGGGATTTGATCCCGAGACCTCGTGATTAGCAGCCAAACCCAATAAAAGCTAAGCAACTACGGAGGGGAAGGAATGTTGGCAGTAGGAGGAAGGTGACAGCCGGCATGTGAGACAATTTGTTCCCATCCTCATTGCGCAAGAATCGGTACCATCTGTCGAAGAGTGACGCCATAGAATGCACTGTGTTCAATGGGATGGAGTCCGCATCGAATATTTCAGACCCGAATCACACTGTAACTACTGACGACTAGACATCTCGCTAATACGTGCAGTCGCTTGACAGCTGCCGAGTGCTGGCGTCGGCCACTGGACCTACTTAACCTTTGTTCAACACTTGCCGATATTCTCGCCTTATTTCGCGCCATTGCGTTTCAGCTGAACTGCTTCAACAGCCAATTTATTTGTGCCAAAATTTGGCCACCCTGTCAACATTATGGTTTCTTATTTTTAAGTCGTCCTTTATGTTTAGGCTAATGCTGTTATGAAATTTCCGGCAGTTTCATTTTTCCCAAAATGGCCGCATTTTTTGAGGATTTTTAATAGACGTGGAAACCATTGCGTGGCCCCCTGACCAAGGTGCTCAAAAAGTCATTTTATATCCCTGAGGTCCTGTGCAAGCTTCTGCCTTCTTGCCATTCATCAACCTCCTGATTTCCCTGTCAAGTGTATCCCATTTTGACGACTCGAATCCCACGGAAGTTGGTAATGATATAATGTGCATGGGATTAAAGTCATTTAAATGAATTCTACTGTGTATACGACAGCCGCTTTTGCTCACTGTGAATAGAAAGATTGCGTTAATGAGCGCCATTCTTAAGCATTCAAATTGACAGTCAAAAAATCGATGTAAGCAAAGCTTTCTGTGTTTGTTGTCATTGTCATACGTAATCTCCACAGACTAGACAGGCACTCTCTAATGAAATGCTGTCAATGTTTGCCTGATTACGCCTGCCACTGTGATGAAAATAAACGGAACTTCAACTCATTTTCTCAGAAATAAACGCTGAATGAAATGCTGACGTCATCCGAAACAAGATCAACAAGCGCTGTAGTGCTCGATCTTATGGTGTCCCTATTCGTAAGCTTATATTCGCGATATATATTTGGAGGGGGGGGGTCGATGTGCTCTTGTACCCTAGAAATGTCCCTGGGACGTGTCTGATGTGCTCATTTTTATTCTCAAGTGCGCAATGAAAACTTTCATCGCTGCAACTTCATGATGTACTGGTGGCAGGCCGCCATGGCGTGTCGCGCAAGTATGACCACAATGATTCATTTGGGTTGACATATACTATTTTGTGCGTCACACTTCGCCGCATTCATTTTTCAAGCTATGGCAGAGATCGAAAAGGGTGGCCAACCCACTACGTCCCTTTCCTCTGTTTACTTCCGCAAAGTGTGTGTTTATCGCTGTGGGTACCAGATAAGCCCAGCTGTATGCTACCACACAAGCCTTTCTGGCGGCTGAGCAAATGAAGTCGCAGGCTTTATTCAACATGGCATCGACGTTCAATATAGCTATCCTCAATTACTTTTCGCGGACTTCGCTCACCGCCTTCTCTCCAGTGTCATCTCTTATACTACTCGCGCCTGCTAGACACAACACAAACACGCAGCTACCTTAATAAAGTATCAATTACACGCTAGTTGACACGCTGTCTATGTATATTTCCGCTGAGCACCGGGATTGGAGCGTGGTCCTGTCAATGGTGACATTATCCGTCTACAGCCTCGCTCATCAACACCGCTCGTTACTCGTCACATTGTTTTTTTTTTTTGTCGACAAGTGCATAGTGTATTTCCTCTGAATGTGCTTTCGGCTTTAGGCGTGACCTTGCACGCCCGCTTATTCTGTTACGTTTACGGCGACCATTGTCGTCAGGCTGCCGCCTCATTCTGAGCTTCGCAGTCACCAGAGAGCACAGAAAACTGTCTTCACAAACAAACCACCGGGATTCGAGCCCATCTCCCAAATGCACCATCTTGCATTTGGGAGATGCGCACGCTAACCATTACGCTACCACCTGCCTTCACCAATTTCTGTTTATCTGCCTTCCCACTTCACGTTTTTGCCTCAGATGCAGGCAGAACGGATGCAGAACGAAAAAAAGTAAAGATTGCTTGATCCGCCAGCTGATACATGACCCGAACTTTGACAGGTTATTGTCATTGGAGCCCACGTAGGCTTGCGGCTGCGTGCTGATTGTGGGTCGCCTTACCTTTATTGTAAATTTGCTTTCGCCGACTCTTTTCAGCCAGAACTGAAATGCCGGACAAACATGAGACCTAGCGTTAAATATTTTTTTCTTGTTTTCTAGGTTTAAACCAAAAACTCTCATTTACACAAATAGTGACTTTTTAAAGTAATGGCATAAGCATACTATATTTCGAGGTCATGTCGTTGTGTCAATACGGGCCCGCACCACGTATCGACGAAAAGGGCATCCCAGTGCCGATGCACGCGGCAGGTTACTGAGTGTAGAAAACAGGAAACGACTGTTTTTCAGTTTCCGCAAGATATTGTACACAGAACACAAGGCACCCACCACCAGGACATTTTATTTTTGACAACAGCGACACACAGTGGCGGACTGATATACTTCCTGACGGGGTTTCATTTTATTTGTTCATCGCAGAACCGCAAGCACAGGTTGCGTCGCGCGTATACCACAGCCACGTACTGTGGCAGCGCTCCTTTTTTTCTAACAATGTGGCCCCCGGCGCCTTCACGCGCTCCCGTAGGTGGCGGATTGCACTGTCACTCCAGAAGTTTGAATAGATAACCTCTTTGCATAGAAACGACGGCATGATTGTTAAAATATTGTTGGCTTGGATATGTCTGGCACGAGGCCCAAAACCCTGTCTTCAAACGCGCTCTTATGTTTACGTTCACGTCTCTGTCTTGAAGGGACGTGCGTCCTAACTTGCTGCAGTGGTGCTTGCGTTGAGCGTATGTAAGGCAAAAAACGCGGTTCTAGAATGTCTGTTCACTAATTTGTGCAGCAAACCCTTGTTTACAGTATTCCCGCAGTATAGTAGTACATTATGCAAAATAGAAGTGAGGCATGCAGACAGGACACAAGAGTGGAGAAGTGGACAGCACGAACGCCGACTATCAACTGAAGGGAGCATTCAGGCGAAAAAATGAAATTCATTTTGCATAATGAATCCTTACCAACTAGCTCAGCTTTCTGTGGTATAGTAGTAGTATAGTAAGAGTCATGAGTATGGCATCCGCAACCGCAAGCGTCATGTTATAGTCGTAACTTGTCGGGACAGCGTAGTTGCAATCCACAGACCCTGCCACTGAGGAATACGTGGCTAGGCATGGCTGATGAATAATTGATTGCGAAGATTGGTTTTCAGTAAAGGTTTGTTACCAAGAACGGTGGGAGCTTATACTGCCGCAAAGGATGGATGCTGGGTGGTGACTCCAATCATTTACTCGGCACATCACACATCTACACTGGAATTCAACTGGTTGCGCCAACTCTTGCTCATATTCTCTCGCCCCTAAGCTGCGACTTCGCCTGCAACCCGGGCCTCAGCTTTTCCCCTTTGTCCCCCGCTTCTTTCCCAATCTGCTAAGACGTGGTTCCACTGCTGCTTGCTACTCTTTTTTCTCAATAAATGAAGGCATTCATTCATGCATTCTGAAGTTACTGCATAAAATAGCGTGTCTTTAACTTGATAACCACCCTGTCTCTCACTTGGACTCTCCCATCGCAAAACAAAGTTGCTGTGTTGCAAGTGGCTGGGCGTCACATATACAATTTTCTAGGGATGGCCAGTAGCACGGCGGACAATTTTAGCCGGGTGATGATACAGTATATAGAACACCTTCTCTGCCATATCCACACTCAGTGCTCTGCTTCGTGAGCTACTATTAGCCGCTACGACGAAGTACGAAATGAAAGAAACCCAGCTGGTCTGGTCGCGGGCAGCTCTTTTTGGATTCGTGATGCGTCGATTTGAAATATATATATTTCTTATCTAAGCCTAAACGACAGCGATATAGGCGAGGTAAGTTACGGCAGCTCGTTGGCCTGCACTAACGACGCTCTTCACGCAGCACTTTCGTCTTATGTGTGTTTGCGAACGGGAATGTAAGACAGGAGGGTTACACGCCTTCCTGAAATGAAACATTCGGAATAAGCCTTTGTTTGGCGGTTGGACATATGTCGAGGGTCCCCGATACGAACCACCTGCAAGTCTGTATGACCTTGCAAAGGGGAACTCAGATAAAACGTTGTCAAACGGATAGGCTTTTAATTATCAGAAGTATGTCTTTATATAAATTCGTTACCATGAGGCGAAAGACGACTAATAAGCGTTTAAATTTTCTGTGTTATTAATACATCGTGTGTAAACATCGTGTAAAACTTTACAGCCCCCGAAATTAAAAAGTAAGGTATGAAAAATAAATTGCTGTGGTGAATGTGCAAACGCAGACGCAAGAAAAGGCTATAGTCTGTTTCCCAATATTCACTCAATGCAGATGGAGCACCTCTATACTCTCACGTTGTAGTAATGTCAAGAACAAAACACTTCCGAAAGAGGCAGTCACGAATGTAACTCATAAGATGAGCTTGCGCTGAAAAAGAAAATAACACTCAGACATAACGATGGCTGGGCGCAAAGTGCTTTTTCTGATTCCGATTTACGGATCAAGGCGTCGGTTCGTCAGATTGGAATGCTCATACATTGCAGCCCAATCTCGGGTTGTCAAATGTGATAGAGAATGTACGCAGTATTCGATTCACGCAAGCAATCTGATAAGATAACGCTCATTCGCTATTGAATCCGTGACAACATACTGGATATTAGAAACACATGCAGGCGCATCTTGAGCTAGCTGATAACTTTGAAACTGTGGTAAGACGCTAAAAAAAGCCCCCCCCCCCTAACATAAAGAATATAGTTGCTTTCAATATTATCTGAAACATAATGCTTGTGGTGTAAAAAGGGCCCCCAACACTGCACAGCGACGCCGACATACAGGAAATTCAAGAGCGAACCACTTTCCAATTATTGGTATTTATCAAACCACCATAGCGTGGTTCAATGTAGCCGTGTAGTCCAGGGGCCAGTTCCACCACGGGTACTGTGTCGGAGGTCATGTTTCATGTCACCATTAATTGTCACAGAATCACAGTATTTTTTTCTTTAGATCTTATCATTAGATAGCTAAAATACATCCAGCGAAACCCTCACCCTAATATTTCAGTACTTTTCGTTCTAACGTACATATCCGTGCTTATCCACATGTTACAAAGTACTGAAAATGTACCCAATGCTTTCCTCCAGGAAGCTGTTTTTATTCCTCATGATGCCAGGAAACCGAGCCTGATGCCACCAACGCTCAGAAACCTAATCGGGAGCGCGCTCAATGTTCTCGCACACCTTGTGGGATGTGCCGTAGCGCTGAGGTGCTTCTTGTAAAATGTATGAGAATTGGTTGCAAAGACAGACGTGCAAAGTTGGTCCATGTGCTTAAGCTCATGAAGTTGATTTGTGCCAAGATAACCTGTCCAAGCATTCAAACTTACTTTATAAGAAGTCTACAGCACCATCAATATGCCGGCTGCTTTTAACTGCACGAAACAAAACTATTGAAACGATACAAACAATGTTAACATAATTTTATCATTAGAGTGTTCAGATTGGTAATCCCTAGATGCGGAGTAAGTTGAGAAGTTCTTTGCGTAATTAACAAAGCTACGTTAATTAAATTTTCTGTAATGGTTCTTATGCGGCTAAAGAAAATGAGCAGTTCGGAGCCCGTCCTCGAGATTATGCAGCCAACCGAAAAACTTTCGACTAAACATGCTTCTGTAAGAGCCATGCGAAAAAAAATTTTCGAAGTAAACACTCTTGGAAGGCGTAACTGACGCAGAAAAAGAACATATGCAAAGCTACAGAAAGAACAGCAGTTCACGACGAGACACAAAGGAGGAAACACACACAAACTGCGCTAACTTTAAGCGCTGTTCTTTATGTGATAATGAAGCAACTAGCCCGTCAGTCATTCCTTCCAAACCTGTAAAGTCAACCTGACCACACGTAGCCTTTTGTGATGCTGTCATCAATAGTACGGCCCCGTGAACATGTTGCCCGTGGCCGCATAGTCGCGTTCCATTTTTATTCATGCTGCTTTCTCGAAGGCAAGCATTTTAAAGTTTTGGTGTCAATGCGGAAGTGTACGTGTGCCGCGGAAAGCTTGCCAGGTCGCAGAAGCGATGCAGGACGGAATGATAGTGCAGATTTAGCGCGTCGCTGGCATCAAGACAATGCGCGGCCGCCAAGGGAAGGAAGACAACGAAAGTGAACAGCTTGGTAGCTGCTCACGTAGCCGTGGCGATGGTGACGGTGCCATCATGACGAAATCTGAGGCGGCGATATTAATGGCTGCAGCATTTTTTTCTTTGATTTTTTATTCTCTTGTTTTACAGCGAAGAAGCTTTAACATGGGCCCTACTCCGACTCGGCCTATTCAAATAGATGTAAAGCGCCGAAACGCTTTTCTTAGATAACCCCTGGACCGATTTTAATGAAATTTGTTGGATTCTGGAGAGAAAAGTAAATTCTAGTGACTATTGGAAGCGGGATTTCTATTTAGGGCCTAAATGTTTGTAAAAGATATTAAAAAAATTCGAAAGTGCAAAAAGTACACAAGCACGAAGTTTGCAAATGATTAACTCCGCATCAAGAACTGATATCGCGGTTCTGTAAACAGCATCCATTAGACAATTCAAAGCGGACAAGTTCAATATGCCGATTTATATCTTACGTGAAGTCGCTACGTTGTGAAGAAGGGTTGTGGAAAAGCTGTATTTTCATATCACTAAATTTTTTGAGATTCATGCGTAATATATCAATTTTGTCTGCTTTAGATGTGCTGTTAGATGCAATGTACATAATTGTGAAATCAGTTTTCATTGCCGAAAGAGAATTGTAAACTTGATGGTTTCGTTTTCATAAAATTTGCGATGTTTGACAATATTGAATAAACAAATGATGACCTAAATCAAGAATTCGAAACCAACAGATGCTAGATTTTAAGTTTTTGTTTTAAATGCAGCAAACCTTGTCAACTTTGATGCAGTGGCTGTCGAGAAAAACGAATTCAACTTTTACATATATTTAGATAGGAAAACCAGAGCTAAAGCTTCCTCTTAAGGGCTACTTTCCCCACTATCCCGTCCGCGTGTAGAGCCGAATCCCGAAGATAGCGTAATACCGGCCCGACCCGCAGCGGTGGTGAGGCATGCGTTCAGCGCTCCCAATACTTGAGCTGATCCCGAATGTAACGCCATGCCGGGGAGACCCGCGGCGGAGATGAAGCAGGCGTTAAGCACTCCCCATGCGTGGGCCGATCCCGAAGACAGTGCAATGCGGGGCCAACATACGGTGGAGGTGCAGTTCGCCATAAAGGGGCCCACATACACAGCTTTGCAGGTCATGTTTCTTCACAGAGTGGAAGGGCACCGAGATTTTTTAGTTATCCGCGTTTATCCTGCATGCGTCTGCGATCAAAACAAGACGCAGGTATGCCTGGAAAATCAGAGGTGGTGGAAGCAGGTGATAGCGGAGAAGTTAGCATACCCAGCCCCTGCACGTACTTATATCTGCATTGGCATGGGTTCGTGGTAGTGATAGCGACCAAAGCTCTACTTTTTCTGCGTACTCTAGTCATTGTGAAACTAAGGATGTGGTTAGCATGCCCAGCCACTGAATGCAAATTGCAGCAGTTACGAGTGGTGGAATCCCGCTGGGGTTGATTGTGAAGAAAGCTTCCTTTCTCTGTCCACTCTCGCGATGGTGAAGCTAAAAATGAGGAGGAGGCCTGACGGACACAACGCTGATCGTCACCGTAACAGAATGGATGGGGCCATCTGCGGAAAGGACAAGGCATACCAAGTTTTTAGCACTTGACTTGTCCTACAGTAAAGCGCTACAATGGCTAGTATGCCCTCATGGGAATGGTAGACCGAACTGCTTCTCACTGCTAACACTGGACTGATACTAAGAAAATACTCCGTCCGCAGGCACCACGCTACACTGAAATTAGCAAAACAATGTCAGTTTATAAACTGATATTGCCAATTATCTGGTGTCCTCCTTGTGTGTGTGGAGGGCATAAAGGTCCTGGCAATGAAATGGTAGTATCTTCGTTTTTGCTGCAGTTGCACACAAACAAAATTTTTGAAGTGATCGGACAGCGATCTACCGGCGGAGAGGACCAACCCACCAATTACAAATAATTGCTTGTTTCAGATCTTCCAATGTACTTTGCGCTTAGCTACCATCTGTTATATTTTTTTGTGCTCTTATAAAGAAGAAAACTCCGCATTACTACAATATCAACAACCCTACACAAAATAGACTGGCTTTGAAGCTGTGACCACGCACCGCACTTTTGTACATTTAGCACATGTAGTATTGGGGCAACACGTTTGAGCAATATGATTAGGTTTTCGGTCAAAGCACTGTGACAGGTGGGAAAAACTCGTTGTCATGCACAGTGAAAATAAAACCATCTGAAATCTTATTTACTTATATTCATTTTTGAAAAATCACTATAACCATTTATATATTTGCTTCGTATGAGTTATATACTAGCTTGCCTCGTCAATCCCAAAAATGTATTCTCTTTCCGGGAGACGGCCTTCGTGAAAAACGACGCAACATGACAGTAAAACATCCAGCAAGGTTCTATCCAATGATGGGCGAAATTGTGCACTGAGGGCCTGTCGACTAGCGTGCGAGTGAAAGTTGAATTATGATCGTTGTAAGCTTGTGTTGCCTCTACCACGAGCGAGTAGTGTTAGCAATGACATTGGTGTAAAAATGGTCAGCTCAGTCTGCGATTTGTTCATGTGATCTCCACATTAAACGTCGCAGTTGTCACGGTGAGAGTACTTCTGTGACATTATTAGCCCAGTGGGCTGGGAAGGCTCGAGTGGTAGCTCACCTTGAGGAGTATTAAGTAACAATTATTAATATACATACTTTTGCGATCATGACAAAGATGAAGAAACACCACTGGTGTTGTCTAACTATTCGTAAACAGGCCCCCAAATTTCAAGTTGGCACACCCTCAAATTTAAATTGGCCCACCCCCAAATTTAAAGTAGGCCACGCCCGATTTTCTTTTCACCCAGTCTTAAACTTGGAGTTGGCCCAATCGCCAATTTCAATTGGGCCACCCCTATATTTCAAGTTGGACGAATTTCCATAAATCGTCCCCCAAATTCCCAGTTGACGCACCCCAAAATTTAAGTTGGCCAACCCCAAAATCGCCCCCAAATACAGATTGGCCCCACCTCCACAACACCACCAAATTTATATTGGCCCACTCCAATACCACCTGCAAATCGAGGTTGACCCACCCCCGTATCAGCCCCAAACTCACGCTGGCCCACCCCTCGATCACCTCAAATTTAGGATGGCCCACCGCAAATCATCCCCCAATATGGGTTAGTCCAACCATCACTCCCCCCCCCCTATTCAGCTTGGCCCAGCCAAACATCACCCGCATGTTTAGGTTAGCCCGTCCCCACGTTACCTCCAAATTTAGGTTGGCCCACCCCTATATCATCCCCAAATCCAGGTTAGCCCACCCCCATATCAACCCCAAACTTTGCCTGGCCCACCCCCTCTATCACCTCAAATTTAGCATGGCCCACCGAAAATCACCCCCAAATTTAGGTTAGCCTCCCCCCCCCCCGATACAGCTTGGCCCAGCCCCATATGACGCCCATGGTTAGGGTGGCCCACCCCCCATATCACCCCCAAATTTGGGTTCCCCCACTCCCATATGAAGCCCAAATCCAGGCTGGCCCACCCCCCCTCATACTCCCCAAAACGTAGGTTCACCCACCCCTATATCACCTCAAGTTTAGGTTGGGCCCCTCCATATCAGCCTCAAATTCAGCTTGGCTCACTACGATTTCACCCCAAATTAGGTAGGGCCACTCCCATATCAATGCCAAATTCAGCTTGGCCTATCTCTGTATCACGCCCAAATTTAAGCTGATGCCACTTCCAATTTCAAGTTGGCCACCCCAACCCTTTTTATGAAGACCTGTATATTTATATGGGAAATGCGTCATGCTTTTGGCGTTACAGACACTATTTTGCACGATTTTGCTACCAAATTGCTGGGGTACTAGCCAAAGAATGCTGCGCATTAAAAGCAAATGCACTGAACGAAGGACACCCATATGCTGATCCTAAATGCTGATGGCTAGCCAAGCTAGATTCTCTGTAGAGAGACCGGGGCAGACACAGCACGGGACATTTATTCAAATGGTTTTTTACGGCCACACCTACGGATTGTTACCACCTGGCTGTAGGGAGCACATTAACAGTAGCTATTAATCCAGACGCTGCACATCTCCTCCTAGTTGGTGCATTTGTTATTTGGATGAATGTTTAGAAATAATTAGCGTTCGGGCAGCGACTCAGCCTAGCATACCCTTTTTCCACCCGAATGTTGCATAGGATTGGCACTGGCCACCGGGTGGCATTACGGCACAGGTGGACGTGATTCGCTCAGAGTGTGTGCCATTAAGGACAGCCGAAAGTCGAAGAAAACGGACCTTCCAGAAGAACGCAATAAGAATAGCCATCTTGTTCTGCCGCGTTCCACGCTACAAAGCACGAAAGTTTTTTTTTTTCATAACACAAAGCCATGCGCAAGCTTCTAGTTATGATGTCCAATGAATAAAATCTTAATAAAACCGATGACTTAACAAATTAACACGATACTGCTACGTTTTATGAAGGAAAAATAGAAAGCATAATATTTCAAGAGCACCACTGGAAAACCAGGACCGAAAGCAAATCTTGAGTTCTGTGTTTCTGCCATTTGATAGGAGACTATAAAACTAAGTTCTATGCGGCTTTAAAAAAATGCGCTGCTGGAAAACCAAAACCGAAAGCAAATCTTGGGATTTGAGATACTGCCATCTAGTGAGAGACTACAAAACTAGGTGCTATGCGGCTTTAAAGAAAATGTCCGAAGTGGGAATCAAAACGAGGCCACCGTGACGCGGGGATAAAGGTGCTCGCTATTCTACCACTCGGCCACGGCTACCGTGGCTTCGCCAAGCGGTACACTCATGTTTTTATAGATACCACGTGAATTTTCACGACAGTGTTACAAAAATTGCTTTCGGGAACGGTCTTACGCCATATGTGGAGAGTCGAGATAGGCATCAATCGAAAGCTGAGTCTCCGGACTACATACGCTACTGGGTATTACGATAGGCGGGATAGTTTTATTACAGTCATCATTCTTGTCTCAAAAATCGAGCACAAGGTTTCGTCGTTTCCACAGGCTTCCATTGCTAAAACTTTACCCGCTGTGGGAACGAAATTCTTACGTGCCATAGAGTGGTCACTGCATTTGGCTCGCGTGAATTGTCTTCCAGAACACGTTTGTCACCTGCATTTTTCAATAATCGTCCATCAGCTTTTGTTATTCGCGAAAAACCCGCTCGTTCCATTGAAAACGCGCTAGCTTCGTGCCGGGCTCGCTTGGGGCGCTAGTTGGTACGTGTCCGGAAAAGCTGGATATGGTCAGCAAGGGGAACAGCTGGAACCCAACCATATTGCGAGCCAACGTGATTTTCTATCTGGATGACACTCCACGCGTTTGGTTCGAAACACTTGAAGATACACATACTATCTGGGAGCTGTCCAAGCAGAAGCTGTCCGGCTTTTTGGCAATCTCTCTGATCGACAGCTGGCCGCCAAAAAGCAGCTCGCTACTGGCGCCCAATATGCTAGCCAGTTGTATGTCTCCTATATTCAACACATCCTCCTCCTCTGTCATGAAATCGACACGCCCTACGCAGAGTCCCACAAAGTAGAACACATCCTCAAAGACATTCGGATGGCCCATTTGATCATCGGGTTTATAAAAACGTTTCTACTGTCGACTTCATCATAAAGAAATGCGACCGCTTCAAGCCAGCAAAGAGCCGCCATGTCACCCAGTAATTTTCATCATCATCAGCAGCCTATTTTATGTTGACTGCAGGACGAAGACTTTATTCACCCTGCGATCTTCAATTACCCCTGTCCTGGGCCAACTGATTCCAACTAGCACCGGCGAATATCCTAATTTCGTCCCACCAACTATTCTTCTTTGTCAGACTCAAAGTCTCTGCCACACATGTCATCACCGGTAAAACGCACTAATTGTATACCTTCCATTCTAATGATAACGGTAAGCTTCCAGGCAGGAGCTGACAATGTCTGCCATCAAACACATTTTTGTTTTTCTAAGAATTTACTTGTCATGATCAGGGTTCACTGTGAATAACTGACCAAGATAAACGTACTCCTTCACCGACTTTAGAGGCTGACTGGCAATTCTGAACTCTTGTTACCTTGCTCGGTACTTCAAGATTGCCTTGGGCTTCTGCATGTTAACCTTCAACCTCATTCCTATACCCTCTCTATTTAGGTCCTCAATCATTCGTTGTAACTCGTCTGCAGTGTTGCTGAATAGAACAATGTCATCGGCAAATGGAAGACTGTTGCGGTATTCGCCATCGATCCTTACGCCTAAGCCTTCCCCAGTTTATTAGCTTGAATACTTCTTCCAAGCATGCAGTGACTAGCATTGGAGAGATTGTCTCGTTGTCTGACCCTTTTCTTTATAGATATCTTCCTACTTGTGTAGAATTAAAGTAGCTGTGGAATCTTTGTAGGTATTTTCAAAGATGTTTACGTAAGCGGTCTCTACTCCCTGATACGCAATGCGTCTATGACTCTTATATCTCTACTGAATCAAATGCCTTTTTGTTATCTATGAAAGCCGCATAGAGAAGCTGATTGTACTCTGCGGGTTTCTCCCTTACCTGATTGATGACATGGATATGGTCCATTGTAGCATACACCTTCTTGAAACCTGCCTGTTTGCTTGGTTGACTAAAGCAGATTGTTGCCTTTATTCTATGATGATGATGAATTTGTTGTTTTATGGCGCAAAGGCCAATTATGAACAAAGAGCGCCAGGTCAGTGTTCATGGGTTTGCAGTGGGTAGATGAATTCCGTGAGTGATTGTGACGTAGCTGTAAATGGCCTAAAAAGCAACCTCTGTAAACCGCATAAAAGCTATATGTAATAACATTATGGCAATGACTAGTGAGTACTACCAAGAACACAAAAGATTCATTGTGATAGAATGATGATATCTAAAAGTACATGAAGGTAAACGTTTCCAAGCAGCACTACTGCCTAAGAGAGCCCTTGGAACGGAAGGGCCTGAAGGCATGTGCTATACAAGAATATATTATCACAGCGGCATCCTCTGGAGAGAGGAAGTGCTACAAATTCGTATGGCTAACAACATGTAAGACAACATCGTCTAGGAAATTTAGGACTGCTCCGGTGTCATACAACGGTTCTTTACCAAGAAACATTACAGGATGAAGGGGGCTGTGCTGCAGGTATGCTAGCAGAAAATCTTTCTTTCTCTCTGTTTCGGCTTCCCGACACTCCAGGAGAGGATGGAGGACGGTGAGCCTTTCACCGCATCTACCGCAGGATGGTGGTTCTTTTCCAGTTAGCAGAAAACTGTGTGGCATATGTGTGTCCTATTCTAAGACGACAGAATAGGACATCTGTTCGTCGTGTTTTTGTTGCGGAGGGCCAATAACCTAGTTTTCGTTTAATCAAGTGAAGCTTATTATTTGTTTCAGCGTTCCATGAGCGCTGCCAGTGGCTTCGGAGTTTCTTTCGGAGGAAAGGCTTTAGATCTAAGGCAAGTAGTGCAGGTGTAGGGTGGATATCTTGTGATGCAAGTGATGGGGCTATTTGGTCAGCCAGCATATTACCCTCAATGCCCCTATGTCCAGGTACCCAACATATTATGGCTTGCTGCTGAGACATGTACGATGTGCAAATGACGGAATAAAGCTGGGTAAGCACAGGGTTTCGATGATTGCGGAGGAACATTAGGGCTTTTACGACGCTTAGAGAGTCCGTGTATATATAATGGCTTTTTGCAACTTTGCTTTCTTGATTTGTTTAACCGCAAATAGAATTGCTTAAGCTTCCGCAGTGAATATGCTTGTTTCCAGATACAGTCCATCGAACTGGGAGAAGGATGGTCCGATTGCAGCATAAAACACGCCGGCATGTGACTTACAAGCGTCAGTATAAAATTCTATGCATGAGTACTTGGATTGAAGTTCCCAGAAATGCATTCGAATATGTGCCTCTGGGGCGTGTTTCGTCACCTCTACGAATGATATATCGCATTCTATGAGCTTCCACTGCCATGGCGGCAATGGCTTTGCTGGGGCCATCAGGTTTTGCTGTAGAATTGGGACTTACATATTCTCAGCAAGCTTTCTAATGCGCAGACACAATGGTTCTGTAGCTGCGAGTCGACTATTAAAGAGCATTGCAGATGCCACGTCGTTTATGCTTACATAAGAGGGATGGTCCTGGTTTGCGTTCACCTTTGGAAAGTACATGAATCTGGAGTATGACCTGTGAAGATCAAGCGAGCACTCATTAGCTTCAACGTAGACACTTTCTACAGGACTGGTCCTTAAGGCACCGGTCGCCAAGCGGATGCCTAAGTGGTGAACAAGGTCAAGCATCTTGAAAGAACTTGGGCTGGCAGATTGATATTGACACGTGTACTTATCTTTATCGGGCGACCACGTTTCGCCGCTTAACAACTGCAATCGCACAGCGAGGGACGCGCCTGCATGTATGCGACGTCTCTGGAAAGTTATCGATGCTTCTACCCGGCTGTCTGTTGTCGCCGAACCTTGTGTTATCTGATCTCATTGCGTAACGCGAATGGTGTAGATCTTTGCGGAAGGCACGCGGGTCCGAACGATTAGTCTGGAACATTCGACGACTGCTCTATAAAAGCCGATGCGCTTGACCCGCTGATCAGATTTTCGACGATCGCCGACCGTGTTCGCCGCTATCGTTGTGCTATAAGTGTAGTCTGTTTTGTGGGCACAGGTTCGCCCAATAAAAGTTAGTTTTGTCTTTCACAGTATTGCTACTGTGTTCTTAACGTCACCACCACGTGACATCTGGTGGAAGTGCTTTTGGTTCATGTACCGGACGCCCCCGAGAAGCCGAGATCCAAGCCCGGAACGCAAAGACAACGCCAACGTAGTCCCGGACCATCGAGCAAGCCGCCGTCTTCAACAACTGCCCCCGGAGCACGGACTTTTGCCTAAGACGACCAGGAAGATCGCCACAAAGTCCACCCCAATGGAAGCCCCAGCATCCCCCATCGTGCTGCAGCAGCCCAGGGAGCCTCCGACGTTCCGTGGTTCAACGTTCGAGGACCCGGAAAGCTGGCTTGAGACATACGAGAGGGTCGCAGCTTTTAACAACTGGAACAGCAACGACAAACTGCGACATGTCTTCTTCGCATTGGAAGACGCTGCCAGGGCGTGGTTCGAGAACCGAGAAGCCACCTTAACGACCTAGGAGCTCTTCCAAAGCGGCTTCCTGCAGACATTCGCAAGCGTCGTACGCCGAGAACGAGCCCAAGCGCTATTAGAAACCCGGATGCAACTACCAAATGAGACCACAGTGATCTTTATCGAAGAAATGAGCCGCCTATTCCGCCACGCCGACCCGGAAATGTCCGAGGAGAACAAAGTCCGCCTACTGATGCGTGGTGTAAAGGAGGAACTTTTCGCCGGAATGGTACGGAGCCCACCGCAGACCGTCGAGGAGTTTCTTCGAAGCCACCAGCATCGAGAAGACACTAGAAATGCGAAACTGGCAATTCAACCGCCGCTATAACTCGACAAACTACGCCGGAATTCAGTCACTGGCCATCGACGACCTGCACGAGACTATCCGAGCGGTCGTGCGGGAGGAGCTGCAAAAGCTGTTGCCGTCATCACAGCCTGAAGTGGCGTCGAATGCCAACGCCGTACGTGAGGAGGTCCAACAACAACTCGGAGTAGCCCCTGAATTGCCGCAACCTCAGCCGCAAGCGATTACATACGCTGCTGTAGCCCGCCGCCACGTACCCCCTCCGCGTCCACGCCACGACCCAGTGACGACACAGTTCCGTCGTCCACCGCCACCCCCACCGCCAGCGCGCCAAGCAGTCCCTTCACGCGGCGTTCCAAGGAAGACTGACGTTTGGCGCGTCCCCGACCACCGTCCGCTTTGCTATCACTGCGGAGAAGCCGGGCACATCTACCGCCGGTGCCCATACCTGGATATGGGACTTCGAGGGTTCGCCGTTAACGCCCCGCGACCACAAATTGGCGAACGACCTCGCGATATCGCCGACTACCTCGTCGCCACTCAGTAGAACCCTTGACGACCATCCCGTTCGCCGTCACCAGCCCGCTACCTGTCACCGCAGCGCCGACCATACGCCGGCACAACCCAGGGCCGCTCTGCGAGCCCAGATCTGGAAAACTAAAAGCAGCAACCGATGGAGGTGCGGTTGCTGTTCGTCAAACTGACGAAGATCCTCCGCCGCCGACGAAGACGACGAAGAGACCATCTCGACGACATAACGACACGCCGCCGTACCGACGAAATCAGGAAGCCAAGACTACACCGATGAAAGACGACTTGACGATGCTACGTTCCAGCTTCAGTTCAACGCGACACAGCCGTGATCCGGCGCCAAGGCCCAACTGCAACGCCAGACAAAGGACCACCGACCTCGACGTACTTCTCGACGACCACGCAGCCACTGCCTTAGTCGACACAGGGGCCGATTACTCCGTAATGAGTGGACACATCGCCGCCCAGTTGAAGAAGGTTAAGACTGCATGGAAGGGCCGCCAAATTCGCACTGCTGGAGGACACCTCATTACGCCGACTGGAATCTGCACGGCAAGAATTACCGTTCATGACCGGACTTACCCTGCCACCTTCGTTGTCCTCCAACGGTGTTCACGAGACGTCATTCTCGGCATGGACTTCCTGATTCAACATGGCGCAGTCATCGACCTGAAGTCGAAATCGATAACGCTCTCACAAGATCAAGCGATACCGCCGGAGAGCTGTCGTAGTCACCACGCCTTGAGTGTGCTCGAAGATCAAGTGAGCATCCCGCCGCGCTCCAGCACTAATATATCCGTCGGCACTGAAACACCCGCTGACGTAGAAGGCGTCATCGAGGGCGACCAACATCTACTGCTCGACCGTGAAATTTGCGTCGCTAGAGGGATCGCCCGACTCCACGGAGAGCAAGTGGAAGTTATGCTAACCAACTTCAGCCAATAGTTCAAGCACATCAACAAGGGCACGACAATCGCATACATCGAGGAAATTGTGGAAACCAGCAATGCCTTTGTCAATCCTTACCAGCAATGCCCTTACCGAGTTTCGACGCGAGAACATGAAGCTATTAGGGAACAAGTCGACGAAATGCTGTGCGACGACATCATCCAGCCATCGAAAAGCCCGTGGGCCTCTCCTGTAGTCCTGGTAAAGAAAAAGGACGGAACCCTACGCTTCTGCGTCGATCATCGTCGACTGAACAAGATCACGAAGAAGGATGTGTACCCCCTTCCGCAGATAGACGACGCATTGCCTCGGCTCTGCAACGCTAAATACTTCTCGTAGATGGACCTCAAGTCTGGCTACTGGCGATTAGAAGTCGACGAGAGAGATCGCGAAAAGACTGCCTTCATCACGCCAGATGGCCTCTACGAGTTCAAGGTCATGCCATTCGGACGGTGCTCGGCGCCTGCAACGTTTCAGCGCGTCATGGGCACGGTGTTAGCCGGACTGAAGTGGCAGACGTGCCTTGTTTACCTGGATGACGTCGTTGTCTTCGCCGGAAATTTCGACGATCACCTTGGGCGGCTTGCGACAGTGTTAGAAGCCATCAAGTCATCAGGACTCACTCTGAAGCCGGAAAAGTGCCGTTTCGCTTACGATGAGCTTTTGTTCCTAGGCCACGTGATCAGCAAATCAGGAGTACGCCCCGACCCACAGAAGACAGCTGCCATCGCAAAGTTCCCGCAGCCAACCGACAAGAAAGCAGTGCGCAGATTCCTCGGCATGTGCGCCTGCTATAGGCGCTTTGTCAAGGACTTTGCACGCATCGCGGAGCCGCTAACACATCTAACCAAATGTGATGTCGTGTTAAAGTGGGAAACGCCGCAGGCCAAAGCATTTCAAGAACTCAAACGACGCATGCAGTCGCCGCCGGTACTTGCACACTTCGACGAGGACGCCGATGCCGAAACCCACACGGACGCCAGTAACCTAGGCCTCGGTGCCGTCCTAGTCCAGAGGAAAGAAGGACTTGAAAGGGTGATATCGTATGCTAGCCGGTCGCTGTCAAAAGCGGAAAGCAACTATTCTACGACTGAAAAGGAATGCCTCGCCATCATTTGGGCTACAGCTAAATTCCGCCCTTACCTCTATGGCAGGCCATTCAAAGTCGTCAGTGACCATCATGCATTGTGTTGGCTAGCTAAACCAAAGTGCCCTTCAGGACGGCTGGCGCGGTGGAGCCTCAGACTACAAGAATATGACGTCACGGTAATATACAAGTCTGGAAGAAAACACTCCGATGCCGACTGCTTATCGCGCGCCCCCATCGATCCCCCGCCGCAAGACTACGAGGACGACGACGCCTTCCTTGGGATAATAAGCGCGGAAGACTTCACTAAACAGCAAAGAGCCGACCCGGAGCTAAAAAGCCTCGGCGAGTACTTGGAAGGGAACACCGACGTTGTCCCTAGGGCATTTAGGCGCTCGTTGTCTTCGTTCACGCTACAAAACAACCTGCTCGTGAAGAAGAACTTCTCACCAGTCCACGCTAGCTACCTTCTTGTTGTACCGTCAGCGCTGAGTCCAGAAATACTACACGCCCTACACTCCCTATTCTCCCGGACGCTGTCGAGAATACAGGAAAGGTATTACTGGCCGCGTCTGACTACCAACGTCGCCCGTTACGTCAAGACATGCCGAGACTGTCAACGGTGCAAGACACCACCGACAAGGCCAGCAGGATTACTACAGCCGATCGAACCTCCTCGCCGACCATTCCAGCAGATTGGGATGGATTTGTTGGGGCCGTTTCCGATATCAACATCCGGGAATAAGTGGATCGTCGTGGCGACGGACTATCTCACCCGTTTTGCTGAAACTAAAGCTCTACCAAAAGGCAGCGCAGCCGAAGTGGCGAAATTTTTCGTGGAGAACATGCTGCTGCGACATGGTGCCCCAGAAGTCCTCATCACCGACAGACGAATGGCTTTTACAGCAGAGCTCACCCAAGCCATTCTGCAGTACAGCCAGACAAGCCACTGGAGGACAACTGCCTACCATCCGCAGACGAATGGTCTCACGGAGCGCCTGAACAAGACCCTCGCCGACATGCTAGCAATGTACGTCGACGTCGAACACAAGACGTGGGACGCGGTCCTGCCGTACGTAACCTTTGTGTACAACACAGCGGTGCAAGAAACAACACAGATCACGCCGTTTAAGCTGGTTTACGGCAGGAACCCGACGACGACACTTGACGCCATGCTGCCGCACGTAACTGACGAAGAGAATGTTGACGTCGCTAGCTATCTCCTGCGCGCCGATGAAGCCCGACAGCTCGCCCGCCTGCGAATCAAGACCCAGCAGAGAACCGACAGCCGGCACTACAACGTCCGACGACGCTTCGTCGAGTACCAACCTGGCGACCGTGTTTGGGTGTGGACCCCGATACACCGACGAGGACTCAGTGAGAAACTACTCCGACGCTATTTTGGACCCTACAAGGTCATCCGACGTATTGGCGCTCTGGACTATGAGGTCGTGCCAAACGGCATTTCGCATTCACAGCGGCGCCGCGCACGATCTGAAGTGGTCCACGGGGTGCGCCTTAAACCCTTTTATGGACGCTGACGAGCTTCGCCATTTTTGTTCTTTTCTTTGCTACGAGTGCTTTTGTTTATTACCTTCGTTTGTTTGCAGCATCGGGTGGATGCTTTTTAAGAGGGGGGTATTGACACGTGCACTAATCTTTATCGGGCGACCACGTTTCGCCGCTTAACAACTGTAATCGCACAGCGAGGGACGCGCCTGGATGTATCCGAGGTTTCTGGAAAGTTATCGATGCTTCTACTCTGCTGTCTGTTGTCGCCGAACCTTGTGTTATCTGATCTCATCGCGTAATGCGAATGGTGTAGATCTTTGCGGAAAACACGCGGGTCCGAACAATTACTCTGGAACATTCGACGACTGCTCTATAAAAGCCGACGTGCTTGACCCGCTGATCAGATTTTCGACGATCGCCGACCGTGTTCGCCGCTATCGTTGTGCTATAAGTGTAGTCTGTTTTGTGGGCACAGGTTCGCCCAGTAAAAGTTAGTTTTGTCTTTCACAGTATTGCAACTGTGTTCTTAACGTCACCACCACGTGACAATATACTATGGCCCCATAATCTAACCGTGTGCGTATAAGACTTTTGTACAGGTTCATCAGACACTTCCTGTCGCTGCCACATGTTGTATGTGATAAAAGTTTGAGAAGGTTCATTGTCTTTAGACATTTTTGTTTTAGGTGCTTTAAGTGTGGAATGAAGGTCAGTTTGGAATCTAATATGATTCCTAAAAATTTGTGTTGTTCGACAACTTGTATGTTCTGTCCATGTAGTTCTAAACTGGGCTCTGCAAATAATCATCTTTTTCGCGTGAAAAGGACACATGAGCCTTTAACAGGATTTAGTTTAAAGCCGTTTTCCTCTGCCCATTTACAAACTTTGTTCAAGCCAAGCTGGACATGTCGCTCACAAATAGAAAGGTTACATGACTTGAAACCTAATTGTACGTCATCTACGTATACCGAATAAAACATGCTATGCTGTATAGATAAGGGTACAGCTTAATACCCCTCCTTGCGGCACACCAGTTTCTTGTGTAAGTGGCCTGGATAGATCGTTGCCCACCCTAACGTGAAATGTACGGTTTGATAGGTAACTTTGAATTACATTAAGCATATTCCCTCGAATACCCATTTCTGAGAGGTCTTTCAAAATCCCATATCTCCAAGTCGTGTCATATGCCTTTTACATGTCTAAGAAAACGGAAAGAAAAAAACTGCTTATGGATAAAGGCGTCGCGAATGCCTGCCTCAATGCGCACGAGCTGGTCAGTAGTCGACCTACGCTCTCTGAAGCCGCATTGATAAGGGTCGAGCATTTTATTCGATTCAGGGAAATGTAAAAGACGAGGATTTGTCATTTTGTTGAAGAGTTTGCATAAGCAACTTGTGGGTGCTATTGGACGGTAACTTGAAACGTCGGATAGGTTCTTGTCTTGTTTCAAGACCGGTACTACGATAGCTTCTTTCAATGAGGATCGGAGGTATCCAGCAGCCCAAAGTAAAGAGTGCCAGAACTGTCATCTGTGTATCAGTTTGTAGGTTTTTAATCATGTCATACATGATTCTGTCAACTCCAGGTGCAGAGTTCATACACGAGTGCAACGCAGCTCTAAGCTCGGCAATACTGAAAGGAGAATTGTACGGTAGATTAGGTCTGCATTTACGGTTTATTGACCTAAGTTCTACTATTTGCTTATATTTAAGGAATGTTTGTGAATAGTTTATGGAACTGGGTATACACGCAAAATGTACTCCAAGGGCATCGGCCTGGTTTTCCAAGGTATCTGCCCCATGTCTTATTTTGTCTTTTTCGTGTATCCTTGCAGTCTTCATTCCACCAAGGAATACGTTTCTTAGATGAGTGACCATTTGTTTGTGGAATGAACTCTTCAGCTGCATCAGTAATAAAAGCCGTAAAATATGCTACAGCATTATCTATGCTAAAATCGCGTATAAAATCCTGTGATAATAAGTACATTCCTTAAAACACTTCCAATCCGCGGGGTAAAGTTTCCAGCGAGGAACCTGTGGGCGGGTGTCTGGTCTTGTTAGTAAGTTTAACGTTATAGGAAAGTGGTCACTCCCATACGGATTTTCTATAACATTCCATTCTAAGTAAGAAAAAAGTTTGGATGATCCAAGCGCTAAATCTATCGAGGAGTGTGAATTATGCGCAATATTTTAGTAGGTGGGTTTTTTCCTAATAAATAGGCATACACTGGACGTAACCAGAAAGGATTCGATCAGTCGTGCCCTCGAATCAGTCCTGGAATCTCCCCAGAGGCTGTTATGAGCGTTAAAGTCCCCAACAATAAGAAACGGCTCAGGAAGCTGATTAATAAGTTCGTAGAATTCTATATTGCTCAAATGATAGTTTCGAGGTATGTAGATGGAGCAGACAGCTACTAACTTGTTAAAAAGAATTGCGCGAACCGCAACTGGCTCGAGGGACGTCCGAAGCGGCAAGTGTTGGCAAGCAACTGTCTTATTGACAGCTATGGCCACACCGCCAGATGAGGTGTTCATCTCGTCATGATCTTTACGAAAAATATTAAGTGACTGGAGAAAATTCGTCTGTCTCGCTTTTAAGTGCGTTTCCTGAACACACAGTACTTTCGGATTAAGTTTCTGTAGAAGTTCGGTTACGTCGTCAAGATTGTGGATGAGACCTCTCACATTCCATTGTATAATTTCTGTATCCATTTTGGAAGTAAATAGGAGCCGTGTGTATGGAATCGGAAGTTATGCCTTAGATCACGGAGCTTTTTCGGGGCCCTGTAATCGGGGTTTTGCTCTTTCTGGAGCGTTCAAGGGAATCTCGCCGCTCCTTACGCGCTTGGCGCGCCGTGGGGATAGGTGAAGTGTCCATTGCCTCTTGTGAGGCGCCAGACACGTGCTCTTGCGAGCGAGAAGTTACCAGGGAGGGTCCCGCCTTGGAGGGCAAGACCCCTGCGCCCACCAGCCCGGAGGTCGATGGGGCTCCCTGGGGGATTTGGCTGCGCCGGCCGTTGCCAGTGCTATAAGGGACCTGGGAGGTTGAGGCAGCCTCCGCTGCGCCTACCTTCGATGGTCCCTTCTCCTCGGTTGACGGAGCAGCGCTAGCTGCAACCACCGCGGGGGCAGATGGCGTAACTGCCGACTCACTGCTTGTGGGTCAGACAGCCGCCGGAGGCCGTTGTGACGCTGCCCCCTGATGCGCCACATCGCAAAGGCTTTCTTCGGCAGGTAGGATACCCACCTGCGTGCCTCCTTGAAACTTATATTTTCCTTTACTTTAACTGTTACGAATTCCTTTTCTTTTTCCGGGATGGGCAGGGCCGCGAGTACGCGGCGTGCTCGCCATCACAGTTTACACAGTGGAGAGCGTTCGCACAAGCTTCAGTGGTGTGTTCGTGGGCACTGCACTTCGCACATGATTGGCGGCCTCGACAGCTCTGTGAGCTGTGGCCGAAACGTTGGCATTTGAAACATGTGAAGGGATTTGGCACACATGGCCTAACACGAACTTTGATGTACCCGGCCTCTACAGTCTCGGGCAGAATACTTGAACTGAATGTGAGTATCCAGTGCTTGGTTTTGATTTCTTTGCTGTCACGCCTCATCTTAATTCTTTTAACATTGATAACATTCTGGTCACTGAAGCCATCCAAGAGTTCACCCTCAATGAGCTCGAGCAAGTCATCGTCGGAGACAACACAGCGGCTTGTGTTCATCGTGCGGTGCGGGTTTATAATTATTTCGGTTTCCCCAAATGGCACTAGTATTGGCAATTTCCCATATTGTTTCTGATCGCGGAGCTCCAAGAGGAGGTCACCGCTTGCCATCATCAACGTCTTATAACCTCGACGAAAGACTTCAGTCAATGACTTGGAAACAAGGAAGGGTGAGATTGTTCGTACTTGTTTATCTGGTTTTGGAGAATTAATGACATGGAAACTCGGGAAGGATTCTTTTTGCCGGCCAAAAAACTGGAAAACTTCATCGGTGCGCCCTCTTTTCTGAGGGCGCACCGATGATTACTATAACCAAATATGAAATAACCTAGGTTGGCTATTCACACAAAGTTAACCCTTGCTGCCTGGAAAAAATGGAAGGAAGCGGAAGCTAGCAGAACACAGGAAAGATGAAAAGTCAGGGAAAGACGAAGGCTGGAGGGAGAGAGGGACAGGAAAAGGCAACTACCGATTTCCCCCGGGTGGGTCAGTCTGGGGGTGCCGTTTACGTGAAGCCGAGGCCAAAGAGGTGTGTTGCCTCCGCCGAGGGGCCGTAAAAGTCCAAACACCCGGCATCAGCTCAACCCCCAGGATCCCCTTTTCGCCGGACACGACTAAGCCACGCACGGTTAAACGCGGGAGGGTCCAACCCTCGTGTGCTCGGGTACGTGGTGTCGCAACACACCAAACGCCTGCTCCCGCAGATGCCCCTGCGGGGGCCTTTACTCTATTGGAAATTATCTTCGTGAATATTTTATATAATACAGGGGGTAAGCTAACGGGCCTATTATTTTGCAATTCTTTAACGTCTCCCTTTTTAGGGATTAGTATAATGTTTGCATTCTTCCAGTCTTCTGGGACCATTGCACTCGATAGACACTTCATACTGATAGCCGCCAGTTTTCCAAGCATTAGGTCCCCTTCATCTTGGATTAAATTGACTGTTATTCTATCTTTTCCTGCCGCTTTTCGTCGTTTCATGCTCTGCAAAGACCATTTGACCTTATCGCTAGTTAGAATAGGAGTTTAGGCATCTTGCTCATTACCGTTTCGAATGGAGCTCGGTGGAGTCCTCTGGTCACTGTACAGGTCAGTACAGAATTCTTCCGCTGCTTTTCCTATACCTTCGAGATTGCTGATATTACTCTGTTTATTTTGAAGTGCATACAACTTGATTTGCCCCATGCCAAGTTTCCTTCTCGCTGATTTCAGGCTACGTCCTTTTTTTACGTCTTGTTCAGACTTTCTCACATTATAGGTTCGAATGTAACATAATTTCGCCTTGTTGATCAGTTTGGCAGATCTGCGAATTCTATCTTATCTCTTGAGTTGCACACTTCATTCTTTGTCGTTTCTTTATTAGGTACTTTGTTACTTGGGAGCGCTTGCTTACTGGTTGCCTTGATGCCTTGCCTCCTAGTTCAGTTGCTGCCTTTGAAGCCAGCCTACTTAAGGTTTCATTCATTACCTCTATGTCATCTTCATCTCTCTGTTCTAAGGCTGTATATTTGTTTGCAAGTACCATCCTGAATTTATCTGCGCTTGCGCTTACTGTCTCTAAGCTGACCTGTTCATTTTTGACCAATTTTACTCTTTCTCTCATCGAATTGAGGTAAAACCTAGCCATGGCCAACCTATGATCACTGCACTTTACCCTACCCATCACTGGTACATCCTGCACTGTGCTGGGATCGGCAGAAACCATGAAATCAATTTCATTTCTTGTTTCACAATTAGGGCTTTTTCAACGTCCACATTCTGTTGCTGCGCTTCCTGAATGAGGTGTTAATTGTTCTCAGCTTATTGCTTTGTGCGAATTCTGCTATTAGCTGTCCTCTAGCGTTTCTAGAATCGACGCCGTAGTTGCTAATTGCTTGTTCACCCACCTGCTGTTTCCCCACTTTTGCATCGAAGTCGCCCATTAGTAGACTATACAGGGTTTGCAACTTTTCTCATCGCTAATTGAATTCAACACGATGGTGCTCCTGCACACAGTAGTAATTTGCCTCGAACATCTTCATAAAATTGATCTACTTCCTCATCATCATGACTGGATGTTGGAGCGTACGCTTGTACCAGCTTGAATCTATGCCTCTTAATAAGTTTGATTACGACTACTGCTACCCTCTCACGAATGCTGTAGAATTTATCAGTGTTGTACGCTATGTCCTTATGGATTAGGAATCCTACTCCGAACTGCTTCTTATCTGGTAGTCCTCTACAGCAGAAAACGGGGCCATTTGTCAGCGCTGTATAAGCCTCACCAGTTCTTCTAACCTCACTAAGGCCGATGATATCCCGAACCATGCCTCATAGTTCCTCAAACAGTCCTGCTAAGCAAACCTCACTCGACAGTATTCGGTTGGTAAAAGTTGACAAGATCAGTTTTCATTGGCGGCCTGTCCGGCCCAGCGATTCTTAGCACCCTCTGCTGCGTTACAATAAGCACCACCGCTTTGGTCGGGTGCTTGGCTGTTGTTGGGGACGGAGGGCCATGGGTTAATTGTAGGAATTATCAGTGAGGTAGGCCGAATACTGCACCAGAGAGGCCAATTCCGGTTCTGGTGAAGGACTGTCTTTGTTGAAGCTTAGTGGCCCTTTCTAATTTGGCTGTACCTGGATTAGTATAGCTCCAATCACTCTTGTCATCTTTTGCTGATGTCAGGTGTTACTCCGAGCCTGCAGATGTAGTGCATTGGAGGATGTCAAATTCAAACACACCATGGTTAGATTTAACAAATAAAGAGAAAACAATGGCTGGGGGATTCAAATTTCCCACTATCGTAACCGAGCATTCGACATAGCTGAGTCACATAATCCAGCAGGCGGCGAGGCTATCTTATCGCCGAAAACTACAGTCCAGACAATCCTGCATACCTAGGAGGACCGCTGATTGGCCCGCCCTCTACGGGCTTTGCTTTCATAATTCTCAGTGGTCCTAACAACGCGTTTCTCGAACTCGCGCACGCGTGCAGCCTTGAACGTGCCTAGGTGCACGATATACTTGCGGCGAATTTGAACAGCAGTTAAGCTTAGGCAAAAAAAGAAGAGAACGGTTTTCAGCGCTTACCGAGAAGCCCCGAGCCACGTATCGTCCGCTGGTCGCGTTTGCTTGCCTTTTGCTGTCCGAAACTAGCACTCCCGAGTAAATATTAAGAGTGATGAGACGTGCCGCCGTAACAATACAGCTCTGAGCTTCGGGCAAAGCAGGTGACCTTGGCAATTCCCTTAGGTGTCTTCAGACTTCCTACAGCTTTGGACCTTAAACTACAGCTAACGAGAAGGAAGAAATTGCGGGATAACTGACCCCGTAGTATTCCACGAACACTACGGGACTATAGGCTACGAAGTCGGGAATGCTATGCCTAATATACCCTCCAGTAGTGCTTTCTTTCATCAGACAGACATGGTTTGAGCATTTCGCACGTGTAATTGACGGTCCTGCTACCGCCGCGCTCGCAATACAAATCCCAGGAATACGAACAAAAATACGCAAGGAAGAATAACTGCAAATGTAGACGAATAGAGTAGACGCAAATACAGTCGTGCTGAGAATCTCTTTGTTAACTTTATAGGTGTTGTTGCTACATGCTTTTTCGTTATTCCTTGCGTGAATACTAGAAACAAAACCCTTGCCGTCATTTTTCTGTGTACCTTTTCTGCGGAAATTTCGCATCATCAAAGAAAGCCTGTTTTGGCAGCGCGCCTCGTAAGATGCTGCGCATAAATATTCTCGCCTGCTGAATACCACCGCGACGTCCTCTTGCATCGACAAAGCCTGCCTCACTCATGCGACAACGTTATTCGCATTGTGCGTCGCGAACTCGAAGGTTCCCACCTCAAACCTGCAAACGCCCTGGGACAACGATGCATTAGTAATATCCTTAATCCATCTGCGGTTCGCCGGGAAGTCGCTGACATGCGTTTCCCCACCGCCTGCGCTGTTAATAGCCCTGACGCCAGTTTGATCCTACTATGACCATGCCCTACAACAGCCCGCCCTTTCTTTCTCGTTGTCGGTATCGATCTGAATGGTACACACCGGACGACAAGCCGATTTGTTTCTGATGCGGCCGAGTTGGTCACGTTTCCCGTCACTGCTGCAGTTGTTGGACGCCTCCGTCCCGAACGACCTTTTGGTATCCCTCCACATCGCCCCCGAACCACTTCACCCCACCACTTCCTCGGCGCTTCCAACGTCTCTGGCGCTGACCGCCCTTAGACTCACTGGCCCTCACCGCAACGTCATGAGCGACGTCCGCCCGAGCTTTGCCACTCTATTTCTCGGACGAAATAAGGACCAACCTTGCCGGAAAACCAGACGCTGTGGCACCTGAAAGTGGTGCTGCACTGTTGGATTGGCCGCAATATCTTCCACTGACATTATCAGCAAGGCATACCTTCTAGATGTTCAAGTAGACGACACAGCTGTCGCAGCACTCATCGACACCGGCGCACACATCTGTATTATGAGAGCTTACCTTCGCCGTCAACTAAAGAAAGCTCTCACACCTGCTATCACTCCGGTCGTACCCATCGCCAACGGCAAAACGGCTGGCATAAGAGGAATGTGTACTGCCTGGGTAAACATTGCTTCTCGCCATTCTGTCCCCATTTTCCCCTGCTTACATACTACCAATGACCGGTGATTAGAGAGCTGCACCAGTAACAACGTCATCGTCCTTCATACTGTACTAATTGTCTTCCACAACCGCACGTGCCTTCCAGTTGTGAATTTTGTTTGACAAAGCAAGTGCTACTCAGGGGAGTGTCACTGGTCACGATCAGTGCTTTACCAGATTGCTGCGCCGAGACCTTTGCCGCCGACGTCTCTGTGAGCCTTGCAAGGCTCAGAGAGAAGAGGACGCTACAAAAATGATTGTCCCGGGCATCTTGCCAGGCGAAGCTGAAGCTTTCCGCAACCTATTGCATCTTTATAGAGAAAGTTTTAACATAAACGGTCATCCTTCGGGCCAGACATCCCTTGTGAAACAAGGGATGTGTGAGCATCTCAGGTGTATTCACACCTGAGATGCTCAGCCAATTCATGGACGACCCTACCGAGTTCCAGCGTTGGAGCGCCAAGTCATCAAGACAGAAATGGACAAGATGCAAGCAAAAGATATCGTTCATCCTTCATCAATTCCCTTGGCGTAATCTGTAGCGTTAGTGAAAAGAAACATGGCACGTGGCAAACATACGTTGACTATTGGCGCCTCGATCGCATCACGAAGAAGGATATCTCTCCGCTACCCCGTATAGATGACCTGCTTGATTATCTTAATGGTGCTTAGTATTTCTATCCATCGACCTTTGGTCCAGGCATTGACAAAATGCTGTGGATGATCTCGATCGTGAAAATACAGCCTCTATAACACAGGACGGCTTTGATCAATGTAATGTTATGCCCTGTAGCTTACGTAATGTTCCGGTAGCGTTTGAGCATATGATGGACTTTTTACTTGAAGAGTTTAAATGGTTGACTTGTCTTTGCTACTTGGATGACTTTATAATGTTCCCACATGCGTTCGGGTCTGACTCTCAGCCACTCTTGGTATTCTCCGCAAGGGTGGCCTGTAGCTCAACTCGAAAAAATGTCATTTTGACGTCCCACTGTTTGCTTCGGCAACTTGCAGAGCTCGCATGCTCGGCTTCTGCATCCGACATAAGATTCTGCCACCCGAAATGCTCGCATTATTCGGGTGCTGCCAACCTTCGACTAACCACGGGATTCGAATCTGCACACTGATGCGCTCGGAATGGCAGCGGCAAGTGCGAATGTGCAGAGAAAACCTGCGACTACTTCTGCAACCTACAAGTGGGAACTCGTGGCGACAGTTCTCCAGGATCATCGACCGCACGACGGAATTTCTATGGCAACATGCTCTTCCAAGCCTGAGACAGGGATTACAGAAGAAGCGTGCAGCATCAACGAGCCAGGTACACATCGTCGGTGATGTGGCGCTGCCAAACAAGGTACAGTAAGTACTCAAATGTGGGCCGAAGTTCGCGACTCAGCCAAAGAAGTCTGATCCCGATCTGTTGGCAATGGTACGACAAGTGTCAAAGCGTGTACCTGAAACCGAGTCGGAAAGGTGTGTATCTGAGGCAGTGGCTGTGCTTACGCGGTCTCGTCCCCTTAGCGAAATGTTCCCCCTGAATAAGTGTGTTAAGTTCTCGAAAGGCAACGCGCTCACACTTATCCTTGCGGATAAGGGGGGTGGTTTCGTGGTGATGAAGACGACGGTGTATAATTCAAAGGCTCGTGAAGCCATTTCGTCAACTTTCATGGTCCACAAGGGCATAACACATAAGAAAGTCCAAAATAAGGCAAAGAAGCTATGCAAAAACTTCAAACTAGATGGTTTATCTTGGTTGATTGAAAAAAAGCACAAAGGGGTCCTTGAATTGTTCTTCTCAGCAAAAACACACAAGCCGGATTGCCCCCTCAGAGTGATATGTCAGAGAATGCTACTTGGCAGAAACATGTAGCGACGCACTTACAAAAGCACAAAGCTCTTACCAATCGGCGACCCATTTTTGGTAACCAAATCAAAACAAGTGGTGGAATTCTTTAAAGACTGTCAAGACAGGGATCTTGTCGCTTTTTCCACTTACTTAAAGGGCCTTTACTATTCTCTCCCATAGAATGACGTAATGAAATGTGTATCTGACTGCATTGACAAGTTTTGGTTGCTCAGTGGCTATGGTGTTGGGCTGCTGAGCGCGAGGTCGCGGGATCGAATCCCGGCCGCGGTGGCCGCATTTCGATGGGGGCGAAATGCGAAAACACCCGTGTACTTATATTTAGGTGCACGTTAAAGAACCCCAGGCGGTCGAAATTTCCGGAGTCCCCCACTACGGCGTGCCCCATAATCAGAAAGTGGTTTCGGCACGTAAAACCCCATAATTTAATTTAATTTTAATTGACAAGTTTGGAGCGGTTCGTTTTCAAAATGCTTGTGGTCTGTCTAGCAACAGACTTTTAGAACTTCGTTTTTATGTTCATTCGACTTACGCGACTTGGGAAGGAAATGTTGTCAAACAAAAAGATCGCATATGCATTGAGTCATGTATTGCGCCCTGCTAAAAGGACTTGTATCCAGCTAACCGCGACCAGGTTCTTGATGAACGCCTGAAAAATGACACCCATGTCGCGAAAGTGTTCAGATTCGTTGACGATTTTCTAATCATCTTAAATAACAAATCAGACAATTTTGACTCGCTGGTTTCAAAAACTGTAACCTCATTCACTAAAGTGTTGTCCCCTTTGTCTTTGACACATGAAGTGCCCATAGGAAATTTCATAAGGTTTTTAGACTTGGGATTGTACTTTTATCCACAAATGACATTCTGCAGTTATCACCCGAGAGGCAATAAGCAAGTCCTACCATTTCATTCCGCTCATTCAAAACTCATTAAAACGCGCAGTAGTAACATCGTGTTTCAATAATTCTCTGTCGAAGACGTGTGACCACAGAATGGAAGCCAGTTTCAAAGAGCAGGCCAAGCACCTGGCAGATTCTGGCTACGCGATGCGTATGATAACTTCTGTCGTGGAGGGCTTAAGCAAGAAGTGCAAAAACGCGTCGAATGCAAGCAGTGCCAATGCTACAGCACAGAAAGTTGCTGTGGTACCATACATTCGTTGCATTTCACAAAATCTCAGAAAAATAGCGGCGAAATCGGGAGTAGACGTGGTTTTCTCTACCCCTGAGCGTCTACAGAAGCTATGCAAACAGGTTAACACAGAGAATAACAAAAGGCACGCATGTTCTGCCCAACATCGCAAACAATTTTTAACCTGTACTCATAACGTTGTCTATGCCATCCCACTTTCATGCGGAAGAACTTATATTGGTCAAACCAGCAGATGCATCAACGAGAGATTAAAAGAGCATCAATATTGTTGGTTTTGTTGAGTACGCAGGGTGACCAGATCTTTTGGGCTCGCGGATTGAGTGGATTTGGCACGAAGCCAACGAAACGACACACAACTGTCAAGCTGCCATTTTGTTTAATGAACTCGGAGCTAAAAAAAAAAAACGAGAGGGAGAAAATATACATGAGTGGCTTTGAAAAACGTGAAACGGCGACGGTGCACCAATGGACACATGGCGCCATCTCGTGACTGGCTATTACACTACTGACACTCCCCCTTAATGGACTGTCATTGCGCCCACACTTTTGATGCCCAAACATTCACAATGCTTGAGGGTCATTCTTCCATTTAAGGCCTTGGTGAAGAGGTCAGCACAGTTGTTCGACGATTCGATGTACTGGAGTTGTAATTTTCCCTCTTCGACCTTTTCTCTCAGGAAATAATACTTCAGGTCAATGTGTTTGCTTCTGTCTGAAGTAACTTGGCTTTTTGCAAGCGCAATTGCACCCTAGTTGTCAGCCATTAAAATCTGTGGTTCGTGCATGAATTCTTGCGCATTAAGTTCCTTCATGAAATTTTGGAGCCATATTACTTCCTTTGTAGCGTGACACATTGCTACATATTCCGCTTCGACTGTTCACAATGCAGTGCTTTGCTGCTTCTTGCTACTCCAGGAAATTGCAGCACCAGCTAGCGTGAACACACCCACTGAATGACTTCCTGTCAGCTTTGTCACTAGCCCAGTCTGCATCACAAAAGGCTTGCATGCACTTCCTAGTTCTCTGGCACACTAGTGCATTATCCCTTGTGTGTTTCACATAGCGAAGAATGTGCTTTATGCCATTCCAATGTTCTTCTGTGGGATGTTCATTAAATTGGCTCATGTAAGTAGTCGCAAAAGCCAAGTCCGGCCTTGTGCCTCCGACAAGATAAAGCAAAGCACCAATTGCTTGTCTGTACTTGCGGGGCAGGTCCTCACTAGGTGGGTTATCGTTGTCTCCCTTTTGGTACTTGCTTCCAGGATCCAAAGGAGATGACGCTGCCTTTGCATCCGACATGCCAAACGTCTCCAGTATGATGTCGTTAGAATAGGCCGTCTGGTCCAATGTTAATTTCCCATCCTTTTCTTTCTTCAGTCGTATGGAAGAATGTGGCTAGCTTCACCCAAGTCTCTTGCATCAAATCTTTGACCGAAGCGGCTCTTGAAGTCAGCAATCTGTTTCTCATCTTCTGCGATTATCAGCAAGTCATCAACGTAGACTCCTACGATGAGGTTCTTCTTCTTGCTGATATAAACACAGGGTTCTGCTCTTGATGTTGTCATCCCCTCCGACTTGAGCATTTTGTCCAAAGCAAGGTTCCACTCCCTTCCAGACTGTCTTAGCCCATAAAGGCTCTTCCTCAGAAGGCACACTTCATCCTTCTTGCAGTCATTCAAAGGCTGCGGTTGTTCCATGTAGATGGTCTCCTTCAGAATACCATTTAGGTATGCAGCCGTGATGTCCATCTGGTGGATTTTCCAATTTCTCTCAACTGCTATGGCCAGCAGTGTCCTGACAGACTTCAGCTTCACTACAGGCGAGAAGGTTTCCTTATAATCGGTACCTTTCACTTGTGAGTACCCGCATGCAACTAACCGCGCCTTTTATCGCTCTAGGTCACCATTTTCGTCGTATTTCTTGCGGAACACCCACTTGCATTTTATTACTTGTCTGTCTTTAGGTCGTGGCACTAGCTCCCATGTATTGGAAGCTTCGAGACTCTCCATTTCACTCTGTATAGCTGCTCTCCATTTCTCCTTGTCTGGTGCGGATAAGGCTTCGTGTAGAGTTTCTGGATCTCTTTGGCTGTTTTGTCTGGCTATGCAGCAGCCGTGACATTCACCTTGACGTGGTTTCTTGTTTGCCAGTCTTTCCGACCGTCTTAGTGCCTGTGTACCACAATCTGTCACGCTGGACAGTGGCTGCGTAGCTCCTTTGTCCTGTGTAGTTGCCTCGTCTTCATCAGCTGATGAGCCAACTCCTTCAGCATAGTTGTAATCAGTATCATTGCGATCTGAACTACCAACATCCTGTGGCTCACTCAAGCTATCTTCAACTTGTAATGTGATTGTGCAATAAGTATCGCTATGCACTTCAGTCTTGCTATTTGCAACTTGGGTAATCTTGCATGGGAAAGAGTCTTCTTCAAAGGTAACGTCCCGACTTACAAAGAAGCGGTCTTCCTTTTGGTTCCACACCCTTATGAAAATGACTGTTGAAATGTTGTTGGCATATTGTTGACGAACTGTTGACTCAATAGCCTTTCAACAATACCTCAACAAATGTTGAAACCACAGATCACTAATTCAACAGTAAAGTTGTTGGGCAGTTCACAACAAAAAAGGCGTTGACTAAATTCTGTTGGTATAGTGTTGAATAAAATTGAGTATTATTGAGCCATTGTTGAGTAATTTTCAACAATAAATTCGTTGACTAAATTCTCTTGATATATTGTTGAATGCTATTAAGTATTATTGAGCCATTGTTGAGTAGTTTCCAACAATAAAGTTGTTGACTACATTTTGTTGATATATTGTTGAATAGTATTGAGAATAATTGAGCCAACCTTGAGCAGTTTTCAAAAATGAAGTCGTTGACTAAATTCTCTTGACATATTGTTGAAAAGTATTGAGTATTGAATCATTGTTGAGTAGTTTCCAACAATAAAGTCGTTGACTAAATGCTGTTAACTTATTGTTGAATAACACTGAGTCACGAGCAATATTGAGTTTCGAAGTACATGTGAAAAACACACGCACATATGTATGTGTGTGTCTTTTGCACATATATGTTGCTTTACTGATCACTTGATCACCATTGCATATATACAGGGTGTTGTTTCACGTTACTTGAACCATAGACGTATATACACGTGTTTCAGCTAACTTTACTCAGAGTTTAAAAATATGCCGATGCACCCTAAGACGATGCGACCAAATGCATGTTGCTCACTCTTGTACGTGTCACGCTAATCTTGTACTTTTTCTAAGTAGATAATTAGTCAAGAAAATTAGCCATTCTGAATGAACAAAGTTAGGCGAAAAATTCCAATTAGAAAGTTCTAGAGCACTTTGCAAAACGTCCGATTAGGAAATTTCTTTCTATCTATTAAGTGTTAGTGTTTTTGAGCTTACTGCGGATGCCCGAGAAATACAAAAAATATCACCTGACATACCCGCTTGCGTGCCGTGCTTGCAGCGCTTCCAAATGAGCATACCATCGAGCAGGGTGTGTTGCCGCTTAAAAGGCGACAGGGCTGTGACTGCGTTGGCTGTGGTATTGATCGCCAGCGACATGCTTCCCTCGTTGCGCTTCATGATGGCGATAAGCAGACGGGTGTTCACACCGGTTAAATGGTATGTTTTCGTTTGTGCGCAGAAGGCTTAGGAGCAGTGCAATCATGACTCGCAGGCGGGCATGTCACGTGGTGCTTTTTGTATTTCGCGAGCATCCGCAGTAAGCTGAAAAACACTAATACTTAACAGATTGCTTAATAACAGAACATAACAGAACAGAAACAGAAACTGCTTATTCGGACGTGTTGCCAACTGCTCTGCAACTTTCTAATTGGAATTTTTTTCCTAACTTCCTTGCTTCAGAAGTTGGTTAATTATCCTTGACTAATTAGCTAATTAAGCAATATATAGAAATAGCGCGACACGCTACATATCAAAGGGAGCAACATGCATTTAGTCGCGTCGTCATAGAGGGCATAGAGTTTACACTCGGCCTAAAGTTAGCAGAAAGACCCTGCATATATATATATATATATATATATATATATATATATATATATATATATATATACAGTTTGAGAAGACAACCGTCGCTACAAGCAGTGATAAACAACCGATGATTGGACGCATCCTGCATTTCTATCGGCGTCCATTATAAGGGGCCAGTGCCCTGGCTGAGTGTTAGGAAACGGCATTGCATGCCTCCATGTTAAATATGGTCAAGGTGGCGGGGAACGTTAACAAAATTCACGTGTGGGGTTTCACGGGCCAAAACCACGCTTTGATTATGAGCCGCACTGTAGAAAGAAATTCCATATTTATTTTGACCATCTGGGGTCCTTTAACCTGCACCAAACGAACAGCACACGGGCGTTTTTGCATTTCAGCCCCATCGAAATGCAGCCGCCGCGGTCGGCATTAGATCCCAAGCACTCGGGTTAGTAGCGCAACACCTCAGCCACTATGCCACCACGGCGGGTGCGGCGGAGAAAGCAGTGAACATCGTTTTTACAGAGTGCATTTCGCTTAGATGTTACCCGCTAGCGCGCTACAGAACGAAACGAAAAGCTTGGCGGATATGTACAACATGGTGCTCATATTTCACATGGAGGCCAAATTCTTTTCTGTGACCTAGATGGAGTGCTGGCGAATGTGTTGGGAATCTGCTCAGCCACAAAGCACAATCTGCGCTGCTATACGTTCTCGGTGACAACTCGCACAGCGCAGAAGCACACGCACAAATGTTTAAAGAATGGGACGACAGACCGCCTGCAGTTTGCCATGACGTCGAAATAAGAAGCACAAATAGCGACGTTTCTGTACTTTTGTGGTCAATAGTTCAATTCGCATGGTTGCGGCATGCATTACTTTTTTTTAAAATCCAAACGACGAAAACTGTGCGCGCAAAAATTAGCACGGCGTTTGCGATGTTTGAATTTGGCGCCTTTTCCCGCGCATACCATTAGCTCCGGCCGGTGCACTGCGTTACTGCGCCAAAGAAAGTAGTTCATCAAAGAAGCGAAGCAAAAAACTTTTATACACTTGCAAATCGCAACAATTGTTCAGTATTAAAATGAAATTAAAAAATTTTTTATCAAATGGTACAATTCATGATAATATAGGCGTGTATTTGTATGAGTGTGCACGTATAATTGCGCGTTTGGGCTGTTGCTGCTTGGCACACTTCGGCGAGTGCGTGCACGCTGTTTGCTTGAGAGCTTCCTGCGTTTTCTGCGTTCTTTGTGTGCTTCGCTGTGACATCTTTGGAATATTCCTGCGTGTTGCTCGCTTTTCATGGGCTTGTTGCCTCGAAGATCGCCATGATCGCCTCCGACTCAGCGACATTAAGGGTGAGTGAGTGTTTCAATTTCTCCTTGTTCGTCCATTGCGACGCGGTGAACGGAAGCGCGGGAATTATTTCAGCGCTTGTGCGTGTCTTCCGCGCGCCTCTTTTCTAGTTTTCATTCCTAGTACTATCCTTCCGTTGCCAGAATTGGTTGTACAGCACTAGATTCGTGGTATATAACATTGAGCTTTGTCCTGGTTTAACTTTACACTCCGCTTGTGGTGACGTAAGGCAGCTATGTGGTGCCAGCTAAAACAGGGCATGTTGTACGCCATGATTTCTGATACGGTGTTCGAGCACCGATTGAGTTAGCCTTATTAATGAGCGCAAAACAATGCGACGTGAAACCATCCGATCTGTACTGTAATCGGAAGATATTTCGTTTGCGCCACGCTAGTACAAGGCGTATGAGTGAGCTGTAGCAACGGAGGGGGGAGGGGGGGCGGTGGAATTAGCGAAAATGTATTCTGTTGCGCTGTTTCCCTTCAGGATCGAGTGACTCCGCGGTGCTTCAACGCAACTATCTGACACGCCGTGCGGCCGATGTTCGCGCTATCGGAAAACACAGAGGAGGCTGTCGCGCAATAATAATAAAGAATTTGAAGGGTGTACATGTGATTCTGTGCGATACGTGAGATGCAATAGAGGGGGATGCCACAGATTGCTGCGAAGTCATCGAGTTATACGCCTTGCCAACCGCGTGTGTTTTGTTTTCCACCAGTTCGCGCGCATTCAGCTTTCTTTTTTCATCTTCGTACGACGCCATCGAGTGCTTCGCCCAAACGGCTTCGCGTAGGCGCTCTTAACATTCACGGAAAGGCAGATTTCATGGCACTCCAGGTCCTACAACATTCAAAATCATGTAATTTCGTGAAATTGCAGCTTGTCGCACTTCAGTAAGTGATTGATTTAACAAAATTTTAAAATCAGTAAAGGAATGAGATCCCTGGCATATCTGCCTTGTCGTCCCTCTGGGTTTCGAGGCGGCATGTATACGTTATCGGCAACATGAACATCAATAATTAGCATTGTTTCTTGTGACCATAGAAGTAGGTAGTTATGTCGAAAAGCTATTTTTGCTTTGAATCCGAGCACAAAAGAGTGAACAGATTGAAAGCGGAGCGCATAGTTGTGAACTAAATGACAACGCTTTGCCACAAGCTTGAAATAATGCCTTGTCGAAAGAGCAGTTCTGTGAAATTCTTTGAGAGTAAGCAAAACTTCAGTAGCAGACGGGGAGTAAAAGAATGCAACACTGTGGTTTTATATGAAGGAGCTGCCTTTAATATGTGGCCATAACAGTTCAGTAGATGCATGGAAATAATTTTTAAAATAATAGAGGGATGTGAAATAAATTATTTGACAAGCTCACACTGCCATTGGCAAGAGCGGCCACACTTTAGTGTATTCAATGACTAGTCATTTGTATCCGTCCATTTATGTCAGCCTAATGGTCCATGTAGCTCTTTTGATTGTTGCTTTTGCTGCATCGTGGCTTCACATTTTAATACTGACATCTTTTTTCAGATTCAAAGTGAGCTGAGAGACACCCAAGCTGGAATGCTAAAGGTGAATTCTTTGGCCATCCATTCTGTAGCGTCACCATGATCAAATACAGTGATGCAGTGAAAATGTATTGCAGGAAGCAGAAAAAACAACATTGCTGATGCAACTGCAAGGCATTTGCTCCAGTGATCAATTGGTGCAGAGTGCCTTCATTAGGAGACATAGTGCCTTTACGCACTCAGCTGAAAGACTGCAACTGCACCGGGACTGGGAGTGAATTTCAATGTCACTTGTGAACATATTAAAGATAGAATGTGCCTTCTTCAGGGTATATGCCTGATATGAGAGGGGCCTTCAGAAACTTAGTGTGGACATTAGTGGTCTACGTGAGTGCACATCTTTCTAGTTTTACCAAAACGAAGGTATGACCTATGTCATGCAGCAATGCACTGCTAGAGGTATCAAACCAGAACAGCAGCACCCTTTGAGAAAGTTGGATGAAGAACGAGCATTGATCAGGGCTTTCTGCATTTCAAGGGCCGAATTCCAAAAAGATGATGCCGAGCTGGACGGTGTGAAGTGCCGGTCACCACATACTTTAGCCAGCATAGCATGAATCTCTTTGGCATTATGCCTCGTTAGGATACAGAAATTGCATCACTGCTCATAAAAAAATTGGAAATTTGGAGGTTGAGGGGAAGTGGCAGGGCTCCCCTCTGGAGCAGCCAGTGCATGCCCATTGCTATACTGATAATCCTACCTTAATGATAACCAGTGATGCATGTTAACCTATTACGCAGCTAAATGCATTCCTTGTTTTGTATTAAGGGGACACTAATGAGACCCTAAATGAATTTAAAAAAAAGCATAATTTTAAATATCTACTTCTGTAAATTTCTTGGTAATTGCTTGATTATTAGAGAAAATAAAGCTCAACGTTCAATTTTCTGAGTATCGCCCCAAAATCTTTGGGCTGACATCTCATTGTCACATCGTGGATTTCAAGTATTTTTACAAACTTGGTTGTATTGTTTCAGTAAAAGTTCCTGACGGTTTTTATTTTAAGTTTTTGGAATACGATGAAGAACATATTTATGTGTAAAAAAAAATTGCTGCGCCTGAACAGACATCATCGAAATCCATGACGTCATAGCAAGCGGGTGTGGTAACTTCAAGGCAGCTCTGCCACCAATCTTTCCTCTAGCTGCTTTTACAATTTACTCAGCCTCTTGTCACGCTACGAGTGAATCTCTTGAATTGCAGAAAGGTCATATACAGATACATCTAAAATAATTTTTCTCTTTAGTGCTTTCTTGCCATAGTTGCTTAGGGGTGTTGGCACAGCGCCGCTAAGCACGAGGTCAGAGGATCAAACAACCGCATTTTGATGGAGGTGAAATCCAAAACTGCCCATGTTCCTTGCAGCCTGATTTGGTAAAAATTAATCCAGAGTTCCCCACTATGGCGTGCCTAAAGCCTGTTTCACATGCAAGCGAAAATGCTTGCAAATCCTGCCGCCGCGCCGCAGAAATCAGTTTCAAGTGGCGGCGGGAGCGGCAAGGTTCGGGCAAGTTGGAACTTCATCGCAGCGGCAGAGCGGCAGCACTGCTTTCGAATGGCCCACTTCGACACGTGACCAGCGGAGGATTAGTGCTGGAAAGCCTGCGCATAGGACGATGTTTATTTACTTGCTACGCGTGGTACAGGCAACATGCCAAGAGAGCTTTTCAACGAATTGTTAAATTGCTAAGCGCAGGATATGTATTTATAAAATAAAAATTTGAGAGGCAGGGACAAAGCAATGCTTATGTTGGTAGTCGCAAACTACCGAAACTGGCTGAAAGTCCTGTGTTTATGCCAGCAACATTGCTATTCGCTGCAGCGGAAAATGCGCGGCGGCAATGCATGTGAAACGAAACTTCGCATAAAGCTTTGCAGCGCCGCGCCGCTGTTCGCTCCATTCGTTGAAACGCTTGCATGTGAAACAAGCTTAAACATCAGATTGTCGTTTTGGCACTTAAAACGCCGAAATTTAATTAATTGAATTTTACTTTAGTGCTCGTTTAAGCGGTAGAATTCATGATCTCTGCAAAAACTCATGCTCAAAGTATTTTCCATAATGATTAAATAAACAGTAGGTATAAGTGTCTATTTATATTTTGAATTCTGTGATACGTGATGACTATTACTGGTACAACGAGACAGAATTGTAATACAATGTGTGACGGCACGATGATGCACATCGAGGAAATGACCAAGTCTCCCTAGAGGTCCCTGACATGGACATCAACTGACTGTCCACAAACTTCTGAGTTCACTCCGTGATCTTGTGCAGCCTGTGCGTTGCGAGTAGATTAATTTATTGAGATTTCATTTAATTCACTGTCCTTGCGGCTTATGTACATTTCATACAGTAAAGTGGAATCTCGCATTACTTCTGGGGCACAGCAAGCGAACGTGATGTGTAGTGGTAATCTTAGTAATGATCGACAATCATGTCCCACTTCGAGCTCCTAATGCTGCTTGCCAACACAAGCAGCAGCATATGCTCAAGATAGCGTGAAAGAGATTAATTGAAAAGTGGCATATGCCCAGGGTCGCATACCCAGTCACCTAAGCTGTTCCAACGGTTGATATTGAACTCTTCCCTCAACATAGCAGCCCAATCTCCCCATTAGACCATGGGCTACATATTCACACAAATGGATGGGACAGCCGAGACAAACACCTGAAAATATGAAGTATCCCAAGAATGGTAATCACAATAAATAGTACTAGATGTGCATTAACGCAAGCTCTTGGGCCAGTTGGTGCATGATGAACTTGAAAAAGGGGGGGGGGGTACCAGCAAAACAAAGGACGCGCACACATGGAAAAGGCGTTAGACAGGGACGAACGCTGGTCCGTCCCAATGTCCGTCCATGTCTAATGCCGTTTCCTTGTGTGCTTGTCATTTGTGTTTCGCTGGTACAACCCTTTTTCAAGTACTAGATGTTTGGATACTTTGGTTTATTATTCTTGTTTGTGCTGGATTGTTTTTCTGAAACACGTGGCATCCAGACAGCATCAGAAGCTTGTAAGAAGTCAAGTTTAGCGTTCTAGATTTGCAACAGGTACTTTTGTAATTTATTTGCAGTAGGGCTGTTGTGTGAATATACTTGAAAGGCTTAAAACTGTTTTGCTAACATTTACTTAAACATGCAGGTTCACATAGGCTGTAAGAGTGCACATTGAGAAGGTTATCCTGGCCCAGCTTACCATGGCCTGCCATGGTGGACCAGGAAAGTTTGCAAGGGCCTTGCTTCACCATGTGTTCACAGAGGAGGAGCGCATGGGCCATTTGGGCTTTGGAAATAACACCAAGGGGCAACAGAGGCTCTTGACCCCATCAGGGTCAGTGCTGTTATAGGCAAGTACCATATATCCTTTCCGGTTGCATTTTTACATTCACATTTTTTTTCCAAAATTATGAACTTGCCATTGGCATAACAAAGGACTTTCATGTAGCCCGTGTGTGCAGTTGTGTGCTACAATAGCCTACCATTTGGAATGACTGTTCATATGATCTGAAGTGCCTAATGCCGCCATACTCAAATGCTTCTAAAATTTAAAAGCTGCCTTCACTGCCGAAAGTTTTTAGCATCTCCACCAAATAAAATGAGCTGCATTTGTGCATTAGCAGTGCTACCTGGATGTTATTGAAGGGAATAGATGTATGTGAAGCACGCTCCAAATCTTTTGGCATGGAGGACATGGTTAAGTAGCCTGAAAGTGTTATTCTAATACACGAATTGCGGAGAAGCTATGCTCAAGTGTGGTTACTGCTCAGCTCGAGCAGGAGCACGTTCACCAAATTGCAGAAATCAAAACAGCTCTCCATGTTCTGAGATGTGAAACAGTAGTTTCACCAATTTTAACAGACCACATCAAATCAAAGTTGCTCCTATCTTGAAGGAGGTCCATGTGATCCGACACAGAAACCTTTCAGCAGAGGGAACCTGAGTGGTGTGGCAATTTTCTTTTGGTAGTTTCAATCAAAGAAACAACAGGGACAGAGTTGCCAGCTTCACTGTCAACAGTACTATGCTTAGTGGATGCTTACTTATTCTAAGCACCTAACCTATGACTCGTATTTATTAACATGCACTTTATCACTTTGTATTCTAAGATATGAAAAAAATATTTATGTGGCTTTTCCCCATATACGTCAATAAATGGAGAATAGGTTCTTGGGGCCTAAGGTATAAAGCTTCTTGCAGACCATCGGACATGTCCACTACTCCCATTCTGAAATTGTTAGAATTGTTTCCTGCTTCCTTACTTCACCTACCTGTTAACAGGGTTATGAACCATTGCGAAGTAGATTATGGGCTTAAATTTATCAAAAAGATGAATGGGCTTTTCTGTCGCTCTTGTTTAGCCCGTTGAGGATCACAATTTGGGGAGAAATATGCCTCTAATTTAGTAGTTATATATCTTTTGTGGTGTGCACATACTCAAAACTTTCGAATTGAATAGTGTCCTATTCAATTTAGCCTTTGAATGGTCACTATTTGTAAATGTGAGTATTATTCTAATATTTTGAAACACCAATAAAACATGAAATTTTAGCCAAAGTACGGTAAATTTTCACCTACAATAACATAGTATAGACATAACACGTAAGAACTTGTAAAAATAGCAGACCAGGCTACGTTACTAAAGTAGCTGTACTTTAGAGGCTGTACAGCAGTCATTTATGCTTACTGAAGAGTCCTGTGCATGTGAAGAAACTTCTTGCTGCTCCATTTGCGCTTTTATTAAACAGCTCTTCATAACATAACAATGACAGAAACTTGCTAACTTTAAGAATACTAGTATGTGAACCTCGTCTTACATTAATTGTGATATCAGCTGTTCAATATTCAGAAGCTATCCAATATTTGATTTGCTTCTGGCATTATTCGGTGCAGTCTCAAAAATCACTTTTCGCGCATCCTTAATATTTTTATTGCAGATTTAAGTTCTTCAGGGCGACTTTCCGAGAAAATGAACTGGTAAATAATGTTTTTATATAACAATAAAGTGGCAATGCCATTTCAGTATTTGCAGTTTTACACGTATTATTTTTTATGCAGGATAAAGCAGTATAGTTTTTTGTGTAATGAAACTTACAAAAACTTGTGGCAACACTCCCAAATTAGTGCAATGACAGACACCAAGGAGCTAAGTGAAAAATCAGTTTGGGAGAAACCCAAGGAGCGACAGCACTATAAGAATATTTTCTAGAAGTCTCAGAAGGTTGCAGCACCTCCAGTGGGATGCTAGGCAACACTTTGTTCTGAAAAGGCAAATTTTTTCAGAACGTTCCGTCACAGCCACAGATGTATGGCAGTGAACTCTAAAAGGGTTAAAGAAGTCAGTCCTATGGCATATGGCTCCTAAAATACAGCATTTCATTGTATCTGTCACATTCTGCATGTGTCATGCTAAGCAGCTTGGTGCACAGCTACACGGAATCCTCATTGTAACAGTAATTCAGTCGTTGAGGCAGAAAACATACTTCGCTGTAAGCAGTGTCTTCTTTAATGTAGAAAGTGCTAAGTCATTGTAAGGCGAGAAGTACGTTCCGATTGCATGTGAACTCAGGAAACCTAACATCAAATGAAGCTACACTCAATTCTAGTGACATGATACTATTGTATTTGGAGCATGGAAAAGCAGTGAAGTGCTGCACATTTTAATTATGAAGTTACAAGAAATAATTTTAGTTGTCAGTGCAGGTTTATTTATGAACGACATGAATTTTTTCCACCATTTTGTTTCTCAGCAAGCAAAGTTCACATCTTTGACATTGAAGATATTCATAAAGTTATATTGCTACAGTGTTTTGTTCCTGTTTGCCCTTTCCTGCATTTGACACTTAGTGGAGTCCTGTGCCACACTAAATGAATTCAAATGGTCATGCTGTGAAGCTGTACCCGTGGAAAATTGGAATAAAGCAACACAAATACATAAATAAATTTCATTATAACGAGGGCATATTGCATGCCATTCTTTTGCATGTGGAAGTTGCTTTTCAAAACTTGTTCTGGCTTGTTTTTGCAGGCTTCACGTGTCGCAAATTTCCTGGTACCAACATGCCCTATGTAAAGAACTCTGGCCTCGCTTCTCGCATGGGACCCTGCCCCTGAAGCAACTGCCCCTGCCCCTTCACCTCTGAAGAGCCCAAGTTGGACAGCTCAAACCAAAACACAAGTGTTGTGCTCTTGTAACTCTCGACATTCTTATGTTTTATGTTAGTCTCCTGAGGGGCCCAGTCTGGATTTCTCAAATGAGCATACAAATGTAGTGCCTTTCTATGGCTTGACATTTTTATGTTAATTGTATTTATGTTAATTATGCTAGTCTCCTGAGAAGCCCACATTGGATTGCTCAATCCAGAATACAAGTGCTGTGCTTTGTTATAGTTCACTACATTTTTATGTTAGTTCTTGATATGGTGCCAGTAAGGATAGTGTTTCCTTATTAATATATTTTTTAAGTATCTTAAGTCATTTCATGCCAAACCACCCAACAATTTTCTCAAGAACTGTTCCATTATGGCAAACCATTTCAAGTTTGCTTGATTTTGAGTAGGTACAGCGAGAAAATGTTCCAGAAAATTTGCTTTCATACATACTCTTAAGTCATTCCAGGGCAACCAACCAGCGTTTTTTTGGCCATCACAGATATAGTTGAAGCTCCGAACTCTTGCTCCCCATTTATTTTCTTTCGCAAAAATATTTTTGAATTTTGGCAAAAATTTATTGTTCTTGCCCAGCTAAGCTAGAAGCCACTGATACACGTTTCTTCTGAAAGGGAAATTGTATGATCCAGATATTCAGATGGTGTTCATGTCAAGAGACTGAAGTGGTGTGACTGCCAAAATTTGCAAAGTTTGAATTTTCTTCTAACGTAGGGAAATACAGAAGGCACAAAATGAATATAAAATCAGACTGGTTGACTTGGTATAGCTGCAAAATATTTGAAGCCTTGGAGGTTCAGTTGATCAGTTAAAAAAACTAAAGTTGAAATTTTTTGCAAGCTTCGTGTTGAAGGTAAAAAATTAGCTTTGGTGGTTGGCACAAAAGTATGTCACCCATCACTATACAGCCATACATGTTTGCTATGCATGTGACAAGTAACAAAAAGTTATTATTCTTTAAGTGCGATAAATTATTTTTTATAATGTTCATTTGTGGATCACACATACAGCATAAATATATGCAGCCATCTCATCTAGCAAGGAAAGGTTGTTAATATATTAGCCACAAGAACTACTCAAGAAACTGACTGCCTTTTTTATCATTACGAAAGCAGGTGACGTCAAGCGCTGCTGCTGCAGTCTCAACTCGTATTGTTTTAACATGAACGCAAAAAGTGGTCGCCAATGGTGTCTGACCACATCAGACTGAACATGGCACATATGACTTTTATAGATGAGCATGTTCCAGATCTGAAACAGTGGTAGCAAACAACACCACAAGAATTTGTTCATACTCATGTAGGTTTTCAGTTCGAATTATGAAGGTGTTTTCTACTTGCAACATCATTGGGCTTCAGGGAGCAGGGCACAAAGTGTCCTGCTCCCTCTATGTTGCATTGCAATGCGACATGCCCTTTAAGATGCTTTGCATGAACAATATCAGTGCTCTTTCTGGATTTACTGTCTACATAATAGCTGATATATCTTTTTCTAAACTGCATGGAACATATCGTTTAGCACTGCAGGATTCCCTCACATATTTATTACGTACGAGGTCTGTTAGAAAAGTATTCGACCTTTTTTTGCGAACACCTGATGAATATGAAACAAGCATGTTTTGATCAGCCGTCTTGAACCTTTGTGCGCATGCACGAATTTTTTCCCATCTGCCAATATCGTGAATTGCTGAGACGCAGCGTTTGCATGAGGTAGTACAGTGCTCTCGTCGGTTTTTTATTGCAAGGAAAATGGCAGAGCGACTGGAGCAGTGCTACTGCATCAAATTTCGCCAGAAACTGGGCGACAGCCAAGTGGAAACCATCCGGAAGATTCAGACTGCTTTCGGTGACTATGCTATGAGCAGCACACAGATTAAGGAGTGGTACGACCAGTTTAAAGACGGCCACACATCGGTGGAGAGCGAGCCACGCTCCAGTCGGCCATCAACATGCCGAAATGGCTGGGTCATTGCCGAAGTGAACCCCGTGGTGATGCGGGACCGTAGTGTAACTATCCAAGAAATTGCGGAAGAGGTGGGCATCAGCACATTTTATCTACATTCCATTATCACCGAAGATTTGGCCATGAAGAGAGTTGCGCCGAAATTCGTTCCCAAGCTGCTCATGGTGGAGCAAAAGCAACTTCGTGTTGAAGTCTCACAGACATGCTGGATTCCACAAACAGTGACCCCAACTTCATGAACACCATAATCACTTGTGACAAGTCTTGGGTGTATGTTTACGACCCGGAAACCAAATCCCAGTCGTTACAGTGGAAGCATTCCACGTCGCCAACCAAGGACCGCTAAGTGTGCAGCAACGTCAAAGTGTTGCTGACTGCTTTCTTTGACTCCCGCAGTGTGGTACACCACGGATACACACCACAGGGTCAAACAATCACTAAAGACTACTACAGGGATGTCCTCCATGGCCTATGTGATGCTGGATGGAGCAAGATACCGAAGTTGTCAACAGGAAATTGGCACATCCATCACGACAATGCTTTTCTCGCACTTGATTCAGACGTTTTTGGCGAAAAACCAGACTCCTGTAGTTCGACAGGCTCCTTGCTTTCCTGATATGGCGGCCTGCAACTTCTGGCTGTTTCCCAAAATCAAGGGGCCATTGAAACAAGCGTGATTTCAGACAAGAGAAGACATGGTTGCAACGACAGCTGAGCTAAAGTCCATTTGGAAAGAGGCCTTCTCGGAATGCTTCTAACAATGGCAGCACCGCTGGGAGAAGTGGCTGGATTCCCAAGGAGACTACTTTGAGGGTGATTAGGTTTCCAACGCTTCAGTTATGCCAGTTTTTTTTCTTGAGCCAAAGGTCGGATACTCTTCTAACAGACCTCGTATAGATATTTTATGTGCAATGGCTGCATGGTTTACCTGGCCCACACCAAAGACAAGCCTCGTTGCATTAGAGCATGTGTCCCTTGGCAATAAAATGCAGACCCTAACACCGCTTCTCTGTCATCTGTGTTGCATACGAAGCCGGCTTTGTCGTCTGCATTCCCGGCCAACAAGCTGTGCGCACCTCAGAGAAAAGTCGGTGCTGACAAAATTTCAAAAATAAATTTCTCGCATTTAAAAATGCCTTTTTAAACTTCACACATGCATAGCAGACATGTAGAGCTATCCAATAATGTATCACATTTTTTCGCCATCTACGACGGCTGTTTCTTCCTTGAACATGAAGATTCTTGCAAAAGATTATAATTTTTTTTTACAGGCGATCAGCTGAACCTCCAGAGCTTCATATATTTTTCTGCTATACTATGTCACCTGAGCTACCATTCTGTATTTAATTTCTGTCCTGTGAATTTTTCCTTACGAAAAAAAACTAACGGATTGCAATTTGACTCATTTTTGCCGGTGCCAAAAGCCATTGAAGTATTCAAATATTTGAAAAATTGGCTATTTTGGCAGTTTCATCACTTCACTGTATTTCCACGCACACCATTTGAAGGCCTCGATCAATACAATGTGCACTTGAAAAAAAAAGTATTTGAAGCATTTGAAAAAAACATATGAAAAGCTAGAGGACATTTGATGTCCTCTAGCTCAGCTGAACAGGAAAACTAAACTGTCACCTAAAATGCTACAAAATATCTGGCAAAAATAAATAAAAGTGGGTAACGAGCTTTGAACTCTAGTAAACATATGGCAATGTTTCAGATATATTTGCGGTGTCAAAAAAATGCTTGTCGATTCGGCATGGAATCGCGTACCTGCAAGTGCATCTGTGCCATTTTCAGAGTTAAGTAAAAACGGCATTTTACATAACTTTGTAAAAATGGTTTATTGCTATCTAAAATACATGAGTAAGTATAATAGTTATAAGTCGGCTTAAATTTAATATGCAACGAAACATCTCCAGTAATGGCGATGATGTGCTTTTCATGTTTGCATAAAATCATATCTTCTGAATTCTTTCGTTATTTTTTGTGGCAGCGAATCAAATTGAAATGGAACTCGCACAAGGAGTAACTTTGCTGTATTCCAGCACATCTCTAATAGCTGTCTTTGTTTCATATGAAAATCTGAAGCAGTTAATATGAATAAGTCGCTTGATATGGAATTACCTGCGCAGGAACGTTATCATGGCAGAAAACACAACTGGATCATGCAACAGCAATGCAGCATAATAAACTGCTCCCGTAAGCATCACTTATTGTGATTGCCATGTTTCAAAAGTATGTAAGGTTTACTGAAATTGGCACACACCATTCAACCAACATATAAGGATTGTACAGTGATCCTTTTTCAGTTTTACAGATACTTAAGTTTTCTGCCAGGTAGCATAATTCTTGTTCTTGAGCTGGATTATTCAGAGGTGGACATTACTAGCACAAGAAATGGAAACATTAAACTGATTGTCATAAATTTATTAATTCACTTATAACATCACAGCACATAATTCAGTTTGCAAATTGTAGCCAGTGAGTTTGCAAGACATTCACTTGTAATTAATTTCCAAGATGACACCAGTTTCGATATTTTTCCATAAATGTGAAAGAAATACATGGGCATTCCGGTTACTTTCGGGCTTCGATGCATAACAGTGCGTTTTGTTAAAAAAAGTAAGTGCTACAGCAGTGCATTTCTACAGCCAGTTTGATGGCATGTGTCTCTTTACTAGTGTCATTCTGGAAATTCATTCTAAGTGCATACACCTTGTAAAATTACCGGCTACAATTCGTAAAAACTTTATTAGGAACTGAGTTTTTGTTAATCAGCTGACTATGGTGTCTTGTTTCTCATGCAAGTAATGTTTGGCAATCTGTATCTAGAAATATGTTAGCTGCAACAGTCAGTCTTCAATAAGTTCCATGAAACTTAAATATAACCACCCTGCATATCAGGTCTCAGTTGAGTGCTGTGGGCACAAGCAAATTGTGCCATGGTTATAGTACCACTGGCTACCTAATAGAGAAAGCAAGTACCTTTTTGAGTGATCTTATTTACAGTCATGTCAGTCTGCTTGTACATTTATTTATTTAGGCATTTATTTTTTTAAATTTATTTCTTTTGGTAAATGTATTTTACTTGAGAGCCACACTGACTACATCTACAGTATTCAATTTTGTTATGGTGTCAAGCTGCAGGAAGTTTGTACTGTGCGATAGTTTTTAAGAAGTTTCTGATCTCAAACTACAAATGGTTGTACATTTACACAGATGTGTGGTTACAAATAAACAGTTCACATAGAAAAATGGTTTTTGTCTGCATCAGTTCAGCACTCTTGATTTTTCGGAGGACCATTCACTCTGACAATTGAAAAAAGTGGCATAACAGTACTGCTAGCAGTTTTAGAATATGGTTTATTACAGGCAATCTAGGAGCATGCTTTTGAGCTCAGGGTGACAGAGGCCTGCGGTACAAAATGCCTGTATTTAAATTTTATCCCTATCCTCTCACAGCAGGCATACCACCGTGACATCAAAGGTAATTATATGCAACATAGCTCAGCAGTATTTTAAGGTAAGTGCAGGTTTAAGCTGCTAAATACCCAGTGGGGCATAAAGGGCTTTCAACGTAATTTGTGTTGATGTTCAACAGATCTGCAACAATTCTTCCATGGGCTTTCAATATTGACGAACTACACATTTCAACAATGGGCTTTTAATTTTGAGACTCAACACATCTGCAACAATGCTTCAATGGGCTGTTAACATTGACAAACAACACATTTCAACAATACCTCAATGGGCTTTCAATTTTGAGCTTCAACAATGCTTCAATGGGCTTTCAACATTGACAAACAACACATTTCAACAATACCCCAATGAGATTTCAACATTGACAAACAACACATCTTCAACACTGCTTCAATGGGCTTTCAAGAGTGAAATACACCATAGTTTCAACGATATGCCAATGATCTTTCAAATTGAGAGGCCACAATGATGTTTCGACCAAATGTCGCGGGCCAATTATCAACACTTGTGAACAATTTCCTCAATGATGTTGCAACAATTCCCCAATGATCTTTCAAGGTCATTTGTTGACGTTGACCAATGATATTTCAATAACCTTTCAACATTTTTTTGTGTAAGGGCAGCTTGTACCCTTTCACTCCGTCTGGGTAGCCGACCAGTATGCACTCTTCTGTTTTCGGGTCCAACTTGCCACCCTTGCACCGTCTGTTTCGCACACTCAATGCTCTGCACCCAAACACTCTTAGGTGGTCCAGTTTCACTTCTCCCCCTGTCCACAGAGCTTCTGGTGACTCTCCTCCAACCGCCTTTGATGGGCACTTGTTTCTGATGTGACTTGCAGTGACAACGGCATCAGCCCAGAGCCTTTTGGTAACACCTGATTCGATGAGAAGGCACCTCGTCATGTCAAGCAATGTTTGGTTCATTCTCTCTGCGACTCCATTCTGCTCAGGCGTGCCAGGGACGGTCAGCTGGTGCCTTATGCCATGCTTGGCCAAGTACTCGTGGAACTCTTTGCTTGTGTACTCTCCTCCATTGTCACTACGCAAGGTCTTCACCTTTGTGTTGTGCAGATTTTCTGCCATGCGTCTGTACTTGTCAAACTTCTGAAGCACTTCGCTTTTGGTCTTCATGGGGTACACCACAGTATATCTCGAGTAGTCGTCTGTGAAGGTTACAAAGTAATTTGAGCCCCCTCTGGTCGTTGGTGTGATCTTTCCAACCACATCTGAATGCACCAGCTCCAGTGGAATCTTAGCCCGTGTTGCCTCACCCTTCGGGAAACTGCTTCGCCTTAGCTTTCCCAGACAACATGTGTCACATTTGTCTTTCACAGAGCCTTCACTAGCTCCACATAGGCGTCTAACAGCATCCTGGTGAAGGTGGCCTAGTCGTCTGTGCCACAAAGCCGTGTCATTTGTCTTAGCCATCTTTGTCGACATGATTTCTTCTTTGACAGAGTACAGTCTTCCTTCTCGAGTTGCAGTAAGGATCAGCTCACCGGTGTCCTTCGTAACTTCGGCTTTGCCCTCGGCGAACGTCACGTGCAAACCTCGCTCTTCAATTCTTCCGACTGATAGTAGGTTGCCGTTCAAGTGGGGCACATAAAGAACATCTTCTAGTGTGACGAATGACCCACCGCAGTCTTCAGATAGTTGAATCTGAACTCTTCCTTTCCCCATGACACTCATGGATTCTTTGTTTGCAGTTTCTACACCTGACTCACATGGCTTGAAGTCAATGACCTTTGCCTTGTGCGATGTCATGCGATCTGTAGCACCGCTATCAAGATGCCACACATGAGGAAGCGCTGTTATCACATTTTTGGCACATAAAGCCACCTGTGCTGCAATCCTTGCCTGTGATGAGTTTCTCTTCTTCTGGTCATCCCGTTCGTTTTGGAACTGGTCACAATCTCTGGCTATATGACCGATCTTGCCACAAGCAAAGCACCGCACCTTCTTCTTTTGCATACATGAGGTGCTTTGATGAAACTTTTCGTCCTTCTTGGCAGTGAGTTGGTGATGCACCTTCTCATTGGGTTGCTTGCTCTCAGTCCTTAATCGAGCTTTAGTGATCAGGGCTCTTGTCTGACTCTCTTCGTCGCTTAACCGATCTTCATCACGACGCAGCTTTCTCTTTTCTTCAATCAGCAGCCTTGTCTTCACTGCTTTGGTCGTGAGGGTTTGTTCGTCTTGTTCCAAATTCAGAATGAGCGGTTCATATGTGTCAGGAAGCCCCATTAGCATCACTAATGCAACCTCTCTATCCGTAAATCCATAGCCTGCATCTGACAACTTCCTATGCAGCACCATCAGTCTTCCAAGGTAATCTTGCATTGACTCGTCTCTCTTCATCTTTACGTTGAAAAAATCGCGCATCAGCTGGAGTATATGCAAGAGTCCAAACCTTGAGTGCATTTCCTGCAGCGTATTCCAGGCTTCTTTTGCAGTTCTGCAAGTCCCGATGTCGTCCAGGTAGTTGTCCTCAACGATAAGGAACAGAAAGGTCAGGGCTTTGTTGTCAGTCTGCTTTTCTCGCTCGTTCATTTTTCTATTCGAGAATCCAGGGTCGATCGCTTCCCAGCATCCTTTCTGTACAAGAGCTGCTCTTGCCCTTATTGACCATGTGTGATAGTTATCTGATGACAACTTCGGCAGTCTAAATTCGTCTAATGCAGACATGTTCGCTGATCCTCGAACGGAAGGGGGACAACGCACTTCCTTTTTGGGGCTGTTTCTCAATTAGCGTACGCGAACACGATTTGTCGGTCACTTATTGCCGAGAAAAATGTCGCCACTAACACCCACTGAAAATATTTTGTCAGTCACGTCTTGACAGTTTTGCCTTACTCACGCCGGACATATCTGAGCGTCTTCCGTACACATCCAACATGGAGCATGTAGCAACGCCGGTGTCGCGTGACGGACCGTCTTTCTTACAGAAAAACATACGCACTTCTCACTCTTCTTCACGGGCACACACCGCTTGTCAGTCACTTCTTCCCGACAGTTTCACGATACTCACGCCTGTCTAAACTTCTGAAGACATCGGCACGACGCAGTGAAGGTGGTGTAGCTTGACGTGTTCTGCTTCAACGTGGTCGCACTTTTTCATCACTCAACGAAGGCAATCCAGGTCATTTCTTCCAAAAGGTGGTCAATGCGTCGTCCTGGGCCCATAACCTGTTGGTTTTGTTGAGTACGCAGGGTGACCAGATCTTTTGGGGTCGCGGATTGAGTGGATTTGGCACGAAGCCAACGAAACGACACACAACTGTCAAGCTGCCATTTTGTTTAATGAACTCGGAGCTAAAAAAAAAAACGAGAGGAAGAAAATATACATGAGTGGCTTTGAAAAACGTGAAACGGCGACGGCGCACCAATGGACACATGGCGCCATCTCGTGACTGGCCATTGCACTACTGACAAATATAACGTCACTAAGGTAATCTCAGGTCATTTGGGTATTCACTGCCGAGATTGCTCCTGCAAACCCTTGTTTGAAAGCAGTTCCACTCTGTACAAGGCTCATAGCAGGATGACGAGGGAGATTGTAGAGGCCTACGAGATTGCCAAATTTGAGCAAAAGTGCCTAAGCAAGCCTCGGTGTCACTATCGGAAAAGGAGATACGATTCCTCGGTTTATCTTTGCGACCATTGTAGTACATCTTTTTCCGTTGCCTTGCACACGTGTTCGCTTCAACGAAATGCAACACTCAATGTTCTTTTTTTTTGCTGTTACGTTTCTTTCCGCTCACACGGTATATATTTATCGATGCGTGCAAAAATAATATCTATAGGTGAAAATAAAGCGCTGTGTCTGTGTATAGGTTTCTTTCTGTGTCCTTGTCCAGTCGCCCTTATACACTCTACCATGGGTCGTCATATAACTGTACTTGGAGATCTGGTTGACGCTTCTGGAATGCGACCTGACCTGGAAACAATTCGTGCAGCCAAGGACTTTCTTCTTCCGTATTTAGCAAAAGCTGTCCGCAGCTCCGTAGGACTTTGCTCTTACGTTCGCTGCCTTCTTAAAGGTTTTGCAAGCATAGCAAGGCCATTCGCTGACCTCTTAAGAGGAAGGTGTGCTTTTTTCATGATTCAGCCCATGCATAGCTGCGCATCGATGCAAGTGGCCACGGAATCGGTGCTGTCTCGGCGCAAGTCCAGCGTGGTCATGACCGGGTTATTGCGTACGTCAGCCGCCTTTTGCCCCCTTAGGAGCGAGACAACTTCATTCCCGAGACACAGTCTCTGGCCCCTGTCTGGCCATTCGCGAAATTTCGTCCCTGCCTATATGACCGACCCTTCCGTATTGTCACCGACCATCACGCTCCCCCTTGGCTTTCATCCTTAAAACATGCCACATGGAGGCTTTCACGATGGGCTTTGCGGCTCCAGGAGTATACTTATGCAGTGGTCTACGAATGCGGGCGCCAGCACACCGACGCCAACTACCTGCCCTGTAGACACGCCCAACGTCGACGGCACGGACGCTTCCGCCTGTGTTCTGTTCATCTCCAAATTTATGGGCATTGTCAGTGAGCAACTCCATGCCGACACTTTACGGACCTTTATTGAGCTAGTTGAATCTTTGCTTACTGACCCATCCATATGGTGAATCATCCTCCAGAACGGCGTTTAGTACCGCCATAATTTTCACGCAGAGGGACCCTCTACGTGAAATCCTCTCTCTCTGTCTCAACACCCCTCTCTGTCACCCCTCGACACCTTCGCTCAGCCCTTCTCCACGAGTTTGATGAAGCACCAATTGCAGGCCATCTTGGTTTCACTCGCACATCCGACCATGTCCGTCATCGTTCTCTTCTTCGCCTCATCGTAACAATACGTACACGAAAATTTCCAAGATGTAAAGAGCCATAGCATAAAAAGTTGCAACTTAACCCATTAGGGACCGGTTTATTTTCTTTCTTGCTATATTGAAATAAATCTCACATATTACCTTATTAATATTATTATTATTAACATTTTCATTATTACTCTTGCCTAATTAGTTTTTGAAATATAGCCCGTGACCATATGGTCACACTGGGCCCTTACGCTACAGCAAAATGCGCGAAGTTAAAAACCTTCATTTCAAGCCATGAAACATCACAAAAAAACATATATAGCGAATAGTCGAGCACTTATTTAGTGTGATATGGTTTAAATCATGGAATACACATGCCGACGTCACACTTTGTGCATTGTGTGTGCACAGCGCTGCTGCAATTATTTATTTATTCAAAATACCCCCAAAGGCCCTCATTACGAGGGTATTACAGGGGGGGGGGGGTTCAATCACAAGCACTGGTTATAGTTTGTACATACTAAAAACAAGAGAGGTTAACAGAAGTAATAATACAGTGAAACATAGGTAATATACAAGATAAATAGGTCACAATTATTACAGAGAAAACATTAGTACATATTAGGAGAACATAAGGCAACTGCACTAAAAAACACCAACAAATATCGAAAAACACTGTAAAAGTCCCAAAAAATAATAATAATACGGTTAGTCGACAAGTCGTGAGCGAATTAAATGTTCAAACTTAGTCAAGTCTGGCTCCGTGGCAATGACTGATGGTAAGGCGTTCCATTCAGCTATTCTGCGTGGTAAGAACGAAGATGCATAATGGGATGACTGGCACTTAATGCGTTTGCCTTTGTATGGAAGGTCACGGCGTGGAAAAATAACTGCTGGTGACTGAAAGAAATCATCGTGAAGTGATGGATGGTGATAAAGCTTATGGAAAAGTGTTAGGCGAGAAATTATAGGGCGAAGTGCTAAGTTGTCCAAGTCAGCTTTATTCTTTAACGCGGTGACGCTGGTGTAACGTGAATAATCTGAAAATATAAATCTCATGCACACCTCCACCTCTTGCCATTAGGTATTGGTGCAACAAAGTGGGCCACTTGGTCATACCGTGTACCAGTCTGGACATCACCAGTCTTTGGTATTCTGCGTTGACCAGGTCCTCTAGGCTTATTGTCCCATCACATCAGGTCGCTTTGTGCAATTTGCCTGCGGAATTCCACCTGCGCGACGTTGAACCCTGTGCTACGAATTAGCGCCCAAGCGTTGCTGATAGATGCATCACAAAGTCAAGTAAAAAGAGGCCACCACCACTTTTTGCCATGGATTGCAATTCTATAGGTGCCTGCATTTGCTTGCATCTGGTCCGTACCTTCTATAAAACTTGCACTTAGCAACAGTGTTTGGATGGGCCACCTTGATTCGCTTCTTCTCAACATAAGAGTACCTGTCTGCAGATGACATTGGCTCTACGCCGTGTATGGTGCTTACGATCGTTACTACAGAATTGTCCATCCAGCGGACAACAATTACCGTATTGCCGATCAACACCGAATCTTTGTGCCCGCGAGGTTGGCGCTTGACGAATTCTGGTCAAGCGATAGGCCAATCTTCGGGACCATGGTTCTGCTTCACTGTGCCCGTACCTTCGTAGCCATGTGCCTTGAGATGCGTGAGTAGCTGCATGCTCGTGAATAAATTATCAAAATAGAAAAAGAGACGAAGGTCGTGCGTCTCTGCTGGGAGTTCTTCCACCATTTGAAAAGTGGCACTGCTGCTTTTCCGAAGTCATTTTCATATTGTTGAGATGTTCCGAGATCCCCTGCTTGCCTTGATACACTTTGAAGTTTACAAGGTATCTGTTCTTGGCATTTAGGCACGATACTTTATACCCGAATCGGATAGGCTTTCCACGTATAAACTGTTTACACCCATGAGGACCATAATACTCAATCATACTTTCGTCATAGCTCAGGTGACGCACAGGTTGAAAACCCTCCAGAAACCTTACATTCAATAGTGCCATCAATGGACGCAACTTTGCCAACTTGTCACTAAGTGCTAGGCTTGCATTTGGCACAGTGCAGGAATCGCATTATCTGAACGAAGCGATTTCTTCGCATAGCATTGTAGGCCATCGTGTTGCGCATATCCGTGCCGCTGTCCCAATAGCACGTTTTCCCTAGCAAGCGGTTATAGCCGGACAAAACGAGCACTCCAAGAAAACCCAATTATTTGGTAACCTGCGGATTGGGCATATTACAAAATAACACAAGCTTTCTTGCTTGTTCGACAAGCAGCTCCACGACGGCGTTGTCAAAAAGATCTAACAACTCAACAGGTGAAAAGTTCCTGTAAGAAGCAAAGTTTGGGTCGGGAAATATGCCAGTGCTTAGCTGGAGATCGCCCTTCGTCCACTTAGAAGCAGTGGATAATGTTGCCGGAATGGCCGCATCAACTACAGAAGAAGAAACCTCTGATATTCCGTCACCTTGCTCGCCGAGGTCGTCATCGTCCGAGTCGCATCCACCAATGCGGCGTGCGTCAGAGAAAACAGTTTCAGCACCGGCTAATAGCTACCACCAGTTTAGATTGTCAATGAGCCCACCTGAGTCTTCATCGGCCGAGTTTTCATCCCAATGAAGGCTAGCCTCTGGCGGCTCGATATAAATCACTGACACGTCGTCATGTTCCTCTACGACTATCTTCGCTATTTCTTCCAAGTTCAATCTATTTAGACAATAAAATAAGAAATAACCACTGCGGGAACGCGACAGCAGCCGTGCACGAGATGAGAATGCAGTTTAAAAATAAAAATAAAAAGTTAGGTAGCCTAAGGGCCCCGAGTGACCATATCGCAACGCGCAAGATAACGCGCTCGTTCATAGATAAATCAAATATTAATCTTTCACCAATGGTCATCGAAGGTCACATATTCAAAGAGCAACACGGAGGTAAGGATATCTGACTATTGCTTAAGCAAGTACTAAAAAAACACACTCACCATTTGGAGCGATGCATGGCAACGCTACTCGCAGAGCAACACTTATTTCTGTCTTTACGAGGGGCTCCCACAAAACTACTGACACCTGCTGCCAATTGGCATCCTTAAAGGGAACTCTAATCTGTCAAACGGCACGTCAAAGGCGATTTCGCTGCCGTTTTTTAACCCTAATTAATTGAAGTCCACTGTGCTGACTAACGTGACCATATGGTCACGCTGGTCTTTAATGGGTAAATTAAGCTACCCTGTATGCAACGACTGAAAAATATAATGCCACAAAATGTAAATAGAATAATGAAGTCACTATAACAACCATATTGAAGGCAGAAGTTACGTGGTGCACGAGTTCTAAACATGTGCTCATACTTTAAAAGACAAGGTGACATTGAAGAGCAGGATCGACAAACACTCTGCATTTTACTCTGACCCCATTTTCCTTGTTCGCAAGAGCAGCTTGAAAAAGGCCTCTGCCATATTACGAGTCCTGTTGGGAACGCTGAAAACTGCTCGCAGCCTCTCGTCTTGAGATATGAGTCTTGTCAATCACAAGTACGTAAGTGTATGAAGGCGCCTAAAAGGACCGACGGCAGTCCTGAACATTTTCACAACTTCGACGGTAGCTGACGACATGCCGCACGACGCGCCTTAATAGGGTGCAGCGGTGGTGTAAGATAGAACACCCGCCTCGCGTGCAAGAGGTCCGTGGTTCGAATCCCGGTGCCAGCAATTTTTCACCGGAGTAAAAAAAATCCGCGTGTTGATAAAATTCCATAAACAGGCATGGAGTGTGGCCTGAACCCGGTGACAAGAACCCGTAACGCACTCCCTCACCAGAGCAGGATTGGCCACCCTGGTGCAGTACTTGGCCACAGCCTCCTATACGAATACAACAATCAAACCCCGGCACTCAGTCCCCAGCAGATGCGAAGCTACTGACCAAGGCGGCGGTCAGATCTGCGACGCAGCAAAGGGTGCTAAGAATCCCTGGCTCCGGACAGGCGGCCATTTGAATATGAACCTGGCAACGTTTAAATCTAGAACTTTAGCTAGTGACGCGAGTCTAGCAGTGCTATTGGAGGAATTAGAGGGCAGTAACTGGGATGTAATAGGGCTCAGTGAAGTTAGGAGGCCAAAAGAAGCATATACAGTGATAAATAGCGGGCACATCCTCTGCTACCGGGGTTTAGCGGAAAGACGAGAACTGAGAGTCGGATTCCTGATTAATAAGAATATAGCTAGTAGCAGGTCTTTGTATGAAATTTATTAAGAGGTACAAAATGAAGGTTGTACAGGTCTACGCCCCTACATCCAGTCATGATGACCAGGAAGTCGAAAACTTCTATGAAGACGTGGAATCGGCGATGGGTAGAGTGAAAACAAAATACACTATAATAATGGGTAACTTTAATGCCAATGTAGGCAAGAAGCAGGCTGGAGACAAGGCACTGGGGGAATATGGCGTAGGCACTAGGAACAGCAGGGGAGAGTTATTAGTAGAGTTTGCGGAACAGAATATTATGCGGATAATGAATGCCTTCTTCCGCAAGCGGGATAGCCGAAAGACTAGAAATGAAATAGACTTCATACTCTGCGCTAACCCTGGCATCATACAAGATGTGGACGTGCTCAGCAAGGTGCGCTGCAGCGACCATAGGATGGTAAGAAGTCGGATTAGCCTAGACCTGAGGAGGGAACGGAAAGTGGCACATAGGAAGCCGATCAATGAGTTAGCGGTAAGAGGGACAATAGAGGAGTTCCAGATCAAGCTACAGAACAGGTATTCAGCTTTAACGCAGGAAGAGGACCTTAGTGTTGAAGCAATGAACGACAATCTTGTGGGCATCATTAAGGAGTGTGCAATCGAAGTCGGTGGTAACTGTGTTAGGCAGGATACCAGTAAACTATCGCAGGAGACGAAAGATCTGAACAAGAAATGCCAAGGTATGAAAGCCTCTAACCCTACAGCCAGAATAGAACTCGTGGAACTTTCAAATTTAATCAACAAGCGTAAGACAGCGGACATAAGGAAGTATGATATGGATAGAATTGACCATGCCCTCAGGAACGGAGGAAGCCTAAAAACAGTGAGGAAGAAACTAGGAATTGGCAAGAATCCGATGTATGCGTTAAGAGACAAAGCCGGCAATATCATTACTAATATGGATGAGATAGTTCAAGTGGCTGAGGAGTTCTATAGTGATCTATACAGTACCAGTGGCAGCCACGACGATAATGCAAGAGAGAATAGTCTAGAGGAATTCGGAATCCCAAAAGTAACGCCGGAAGAAGTAAAGAAAGCCTTGGGAGATATGCAAAGGGGGAAGGGAGCTGGGGAGGATCAGGTAACAGCAGGTTTGTTGAAGGATGGTGGACAGATTGTTTTAGAGAAATTGGCCACCCTTTATACGCAATGCCTCATGACCTCGAGCGTACCGGAATCTTGGAAGAACGGTAACATAATCCTAATCCATAAGAAAGGGGACGCCAAAGACTTGAAAAAAATAGACCGATCAGCTTACTGTCAGTTGCCTACAAACTATTTACTAAGGTAATCGCAAATAGAATCAGGAACTCCTTAGACTTCTGTCAAGCAAAGAACCCGGCAGGATTCCGTAAAATCTGCTCTACAATAGACCATATTCACACTATCAATCAGGTGTTTGAGAAATGTGCGGAATATAACGAACCCTTATATATAGCTTTCATTGATTACGAGAAAGCGTTGGATTCTGTCGAAACCTCAGCAGTCGTGGAGGCATTACGCAATCAGGGTGTAGACGAGTCTTATGTAAAAATACTGAAGGATATCTGCAGCGGCTCCACAGCCACCGAAGTCCTTCATAATAAAAGCAACAAGATCCCAATAAAGGAAGGCGTCAGGCAGGGAGATACGATCTCTTCAATGCTATTCACAGCGTGTTTACAGGAGGTATTCAGAGAACTGGATTGTAAAAGATTGGGGATAAAAGTTAATGGAGAATACCTTAGTAACTTGCTATCAGCTGATGATATTGCCTTGCTTAGTAAATCAGGGGACCAATTGCAGTGCATGCTCACTGACCTGGAGAGGCAAAGCAGAAGAGTGGGTCGAAAAATTAATCTGCAGAAAACTAAAGTAATGTTTAACAGTCTCGGAAGAGAACAGCAACTTACAATAAGTAGCGAGGCACTTGAAGTGATAAGGGAATACATCAATTTAGGGCTGGTAGTGACGGCGGATCCGGATCATGAGACTGAAATAATCAGAAGAATAAAAATGGCCTGAGGTGCGTTTGGCAGGCATTCTCAGATCCTGAACAGCAGGTTGCCATTATCCCTCAAGAGTAAAGTGTATAATAGCGGTGTCTTACCAGTACTCGCCGACGGAGCAGAAACCTGGATGCTTACGAAAAGGGTTCTACTCAAATTGAGGACGACGCAACGAGCTATGGAAAGAAGAATGATGGCTGTAACGTTAAGGGATAAGAAAAGAGCAGATTGGGTGAGGGAATAAACGCAAGTTAATGGCATCTTAGCTGTAATCAGGAAAACGAAATGGGCACGGGCGGACATTTAAAGAGGAGGGAAGATAACCGATGGTCATTAAGGGTAACGGACTGGATTCCAAGGGAAGGGAAGCGTAGCAGGGGGCAGCAGAAAGTTAGGTGGGCGGATGAGATTCAGATGTTTGCAGGGATGACATGGCCACAATTAGTACATGGCCGGGGTTGGAGAAGTATGGGAGACGCCTTTGCCCTACAGTGGGTGTAACCAGGCTGATAATGTTGATGAAATGGTGGCGAGGCATTTCTTTTCAGTCGTAGAATAATTGCCTTCTGCTTTTGACAGCAACCAGATAGCAAAAGATATCACCCGTTCAAGTCCGTCTTTCCTCTGGACTAGGACGGCACCGAGGCCTAGCCTACTGGCATCAGTGTGGATTTCGGTATCGGCATCCTCGACAAAGTTTGCAAGTAACGGCAGCGAGTGCGTGCGTCGTTCGAGTTCTTGAAATGCGTCGCCCTGCGGCGTTTTCCACTAGAACTCGACATCACAATTGGTTAGATGTGTTAGTGGCTCCGCGATGCGTGAAAAGTCCTTGAGAAAGCGCCTATAGTAGGCACACATGCCAAGGAATCTGCGCACTGCCTTCTTGTCAATTGGCTGCGGGAACATTGCGACGGCAGGTGTCTTCTGCGGGTCGGGGCGTACTCCAGATTTGCTGATGACGTGGCCTAGGAACAGAAGCTCATCGTAAGCGAAGCGGCACTTTCCGGCTTCAAATTGAGCCCTGATGACTTGATGGCCTCTAACACTGTCACAAGCCGCCTAAGGGGATCGTCGAAATTTCCGGCGAAGACAACGACGTCATCCAAGTAAACAAGGCACGTCTGCCACTTCAATCCTGCTAACAGCGTGTCCATGACGCGCTGAAACGTTGCAGGTGCCGAGAACAGTCCGAATGGCATGACCTTGAAATCGTAGGGACCATCCGGCGTGAAGAAGGCGGTCTTTTCGCGATCCCTCTCGTCGACTTCTATTTGCCAGTAGCCTGACTTGAGGTCCATCGAGAAGAAGTATTTAGCGTTGCAGAGCCGATCCAATGCGTCGTCTATCCGTGGAAGGGGGTATACGTCCTTCTTCGTGATCTTGTTCAGTCGACGATAATCGATGCAGAAACGTTGGGTTCCGTCTTTTTTCTTCACCAGGACTACAGGAGATGCCCAGGGACTCTTCGACGTCTGGATGATGTCACTGCGCCGCATTTCGTCGAGGTAATGCCTAATAGCTTCACACTCTCGCGTCGAAGCTCGGTAATCGCTCTGGCGGAGTGGTCGAGCGTACTCTTCGGTTATTATGCGATACTTTGCAACTGTTGTTTGTCGAATCATCGATGACGTCGAAAAGCAGTATTTGTATCGTCGGAAAAGACTTCTGAGCTGTAGCTGCTTGCTCATGGTGAGACCTGGATTTACGTCGAAGTTTGGTTCGGGAACTGTGGTCATCGGGTCAGATGCAGCAGACTCCGATAGGACAAACGTATTGCTGGTTTCCAGAATTTGCTCGATGTACGCGATCGTCGTGCCCTTGTTGATGTGCTTCAACTCCTGGCTCAAGTTTGTCAGCAACACTTTCGTTTTTCCTCCGTGCAGTCGAGCGATTCCTCTTGAGACGCAAATTTCACGGTCTAGCAGTAGGCGTTGGTCACCCTCGATGAGGCCTTCTACGTCGGCAGGTGTTTTGGTGCCGATGGAAATGATAATGCTGGAGCGGGGCGGAATGCTGACTTAACTTTCGAGCACGCTCAAGCCATGGTGGTTACGGGAGCTCTCCGGTGGTATCGCTTGATCTTCCGACAGTGTTGTCGACTTCGACGGTAGGTCGATGACTGCGAGGTGTTGGTTTAGGAAGTCCATGCCAAGAATGACGTCGCGTGAACGTTGCTGGAATATAAGGAAGGTGTCAGAGTAAGTCCGGTCATGAACGGTAATTTTTGCCGTACAGATTCCAGTCGGCGTGATGAGGTGTGCTCCAGTGGTCCGAATTTGAGGCCCGTTCGATGCAGTCTTAACTTTCTTCAACTGGGCGGTGATGGGTCCCGTCATGACGGAGTAATCGGCTCCTGTGTCTACTGAGGCGGTGACTGCATGGCCGTCGAGAAGCACGTCGAGGTCGGTGGTTCTTTTTCTTGTGTTACAGTTAGGTATTGGCGTCTGATCACGGCTGCTTCGCGTAGACCTGTGGCTGATACCTGGCGTCATCAGGCTGGCTTTCGTCAGCGGCGGAGGATTTTGGTCTGTTCGACGAACAGCAACCGCCTCTCCATCGGTTGCTGCTTTTTGTTTTCCGGATATGGGCTCTCAGTGCGGCCACGGGCTGGGCCAGTGTATGGGCGGCGCTGCGGCGATAGGTAGCAGCCTGGTGATGCCGAACGGGATGGTCGTCGAGGACTCCACTGCGTGGCGGTGAGGTAGTCGGAGATATCGCGAGGTCGTTGGCCAAGCTGTGGTCTCGGCGCTTTAACGGCGAACCCTCGGAGTCCCATCTCCCGGTATGGGCACGATGGTTGATGTGCCCGGCTTCTCTGAAGTGATAACAAAACGGACGGTGGTCGGGGGTGCGCCAAATGTCAATCTTAGAGTGCTGCGTGGGGTAATGGGTTGAGCGCTGGCGGCGGGGGTGGTGGCGGACGAAGGAACTGTGCCGTCACTGGGCAGTGCCTTGGGCGTGGAGGTTGAACGTGACGGCGGGCTACAGTGGCGTATGTCATCGCTTGCGGCTGAGGCTGCGGTGATTCAGGGGCTACTCCGAATTGTTGTTGGAGCTCCTCACGGACGGCGTCGGCAATTGCAGCCGCTTGAGGCTGTGATGAAGGGAACAGCTTCTGTAGCTCCTCCCGCACGACCACTCGGATTGTCTCGCGCAAATCGTTGGTAGCAAGTGATTGAACTCCAGCGTGGTTTGTCGAGTTTGTGCGGCGGTTGAATTGCCGGTTCCGCATTCCCAGTGTCTTCTCGATGGTGCTGGCCTCGCGAAGAAATTTGTCGATGGTCTTCGGTGGGCTCCGTACCACTCCGGCGAAAGTTCCTTCTTCACACCAGGCATTAGTAGACGGGCTTTCTTCTCCTCGGACATTTCCGGGTCGGCGTAGCGGAATAGGCGGCTTATTTCTTATGTAAAAGTCACGGTGGTCTCATTAGACAGCTCCACTCGTGTTTGTAGTAGTGGTTGGGCTCATTCTCGGCGTAAGACGTTTGTGAATGTCTGCAGGAAGCCGCTTCGGAACAGGTCCCATGTCGTTAGGGCAGCTTCTCGGTTCTAGAACCATGTTCTGGTGGCGTCTTCCAATGCGAAAAAGACATGTCGAAGTTTGTCGTCACTCTTCCAGCTGTTAAAAGCAGCGACCCTCTCTTATGTCTCAAGCCAGGTTTCCGGGTCCTCGTATTTTTAACCGCAAAACTTCGGAGGCTCCCTGGGCTGCTGTAGCGCGAGGGGGGACGCTGGGGTCGCCATTGGGGTTGACTTGGCGACGATCTTCCTGGTCGTCTCAGGCAAAAGTCCATGCTCCGGGGGCAGCCCTTGCAGCCTGCGGCTACCTCGCTGGTTCTTGGTGACGTTGGTGCTGTGTTCCGCGTTCGGGCTTGGGTCACGGCTTTGTGGTGGCGTCCGGTACATTAATGCAAAGCACTTCCACCAGATGCCACGTGGTAGTGATGGTAGAGCACACAGGAAGAAAACTGTGAATGGCGAAACTAACTTTATTGGGCGAACCTGTGCCCGCAAAAACAGGCTACACTTATCCCGCAATGATAGCGGCGAAAACAGTCGGCGATCGTCGAAAATCTGATCAACGGGTCAAGCGCGCCGGCTTTTATGCATGAATCGTCGAATGTTCCAGACTAATCGCTGGGACTCGCGTGTCTTCCAGAAAGTTCTAGACTATTCGCCTCGCGCTTACATGCAATCAGATTACGCAAGGTTAGGCGACAACGGACAGCGGATAGAAGCATCGATAACATTCTAGAAACTTCCGATACATGTAGACGCGTCCTGCGCTGAGCGATAACATTTGTTAGCGCTGAAACGTGGTCACCCGAGAAAGATAAACATATTCACGTGTCAATAGTAACTCGCATATTGTTGTTCTAACAGAAACTGGGCTTACCCCTGAAATTAATGATACTGAAATATTTCCTGATAACAACTCTTACAATGTTTATCGTCATCATCGTAGAACTAAAAGGGGAGGCGCGTCCTGCTAGGCATAAAAAAGTTTTGTTCCTTTCTAATTGATCCGAAATCTGATCTTGAAATTGTTTGGTGTGCATTCTCATCATCATCGACTAAGGTACTTATAGGTGTGTGTTATCGACCACCTGACTTTCGCCAATCCTTTGCGGATGAATTTCGCAATAGCATAGCCACAGCTGTTGAGCTATTTCCTTCTGATTACATGTACATTTTCGGAGATTTTAATTATCCCGTTATTGATTGGTCTTTCTTGTTTTTTTCCCTGTCGTAAATCTATGGACTCTGGAGATTTTAATTTATTTCAGGTCATTAACGAACCCACTCGTGGTCAAAATTTGTTGGACCTAATGCTTACCTCTGCTCCTGATACAGTCGGACAAATACTCACCTTCAATGGATTCCGTGATCATGAATTACTACAAAAACTTCTTTACATACCACTTGAAGATATCAGCTTTACATACGAGAAAATAAGAAACTACAATAAAGGTAACTATGAAGATATGAATTCCGAGCTTGAAGCGCCAAGAAGTTATGCCCTCTTTCTCTGCAGGTCCCGTTGATGAAAACTGTACTCTTTTCAAAGACAAAATGTCTTCGCTAGTTGACAAGCATGTCCCATTGATTACCATATCTAATAGCAATACTAAACTATGGTTCAACAAGAACCTTTGTAGGTTAAAAAAAGGAAAAAACGCTTATACCAGAAAGCCAGGCAAAGCCCGAAAGCTTGGGTCAAGCACAAAAATATTTGAAGCTTACGGCTCTGCTATATCTGCTACCAAAGATAAATATTACAGCCATTATCTACCATCACTCGTCAAATCGGACTCAAGAAGGTTTGGAAAACAATTTCACCGGACAATGGCTCAACTCGCACTTCCCTGCACGGACCCAGCAATATACATCTAGCTGACCACGAGTGCCCTGTCGCTTTTAACAATTTTTTTTCATCACTGCTTACAACGGAGGATCAGTCCACTGTACCCCTTATCCCTGAACCGAACTACCCTTACATGGAGCCTATTAACATCACCGTCGAAGTTACATCTCGTCTAATTGCGAACCTTATTTTATCTACATCTGCCGGTATTGATAAGATTAGCTCCAAAATACTAACGAACTCTGTTTCCGTTTCGAGCCGAATAATATTTCAGATATTTCGACAATCATTTATCATCCACTCGCCTCCCTTCTGACTGAAAAATTGCTAAGGTAGTGCCTGTATTTAAGGCGGGAGATAGAAATTCGCCTGCTAACTACCATCCTATCTCCTCAACTTGCATTTCTTGTAAACTACTTGAACGTATCATCACTTCTCATGTCTACAGCCACCTTGAGTCAAATAATTTCTTTTTACTAACCAACATGGCTTCAGGAAAGGGTTTTCATGCGATTCACAGCTATTTGAACTTACAACCGACCTATATTATAGCATGAATAACAACGAACAATCCTGTTGCATTTTCCTTGATCACTCAAAAGCCTTTGACCTTGTCGCTCATTGTCGTCTAATCTCGAAATTATCTTCAATCCGGCTAGATTTGGTAACTTTTCTTTGGCTACGGAATTTTTTGTCACTTCGCCAGCAGTTCACACTTGTTAACAGTGCGTATTCACCCCCTTGCTATGTCACTTCTGGTGTTCCACAAGGCATCGTTTTAGGACCCTTACTATTTCTAATGTACATCAACGACCTGCCTACTAACATATCTTCTTCCATCCGTCTTTTTGCGGATGATTGCATAATTTACCGCACCATTAATTCTATCGACGATCACATCGCACATAAAAATGACCACAAGAATGTATCTGATTGGTGTAGTCTAAATGTAACGTTATCACTTTTAGCCGTAAGCATGTCAATTCTAAGTTCATCTACTTTCATCTCTCTCAGGTCTCGGAAGCATCTTCATATAAATATCTCGGAGTTCACCTAGCTCTTAACCTGTCCTGGGCATCCCACGTCACCACCATTTGTGCCAAAGCCTCACGAACTTTGGGGTATTTACGAAGAAACTTAAAATACGCCTCAACCAGCATTGGGAAGCTTGCATATGCAACATTTGTCCGGCCTCGGCTAGAATTTGCAAGCCCTGGGTCGTCGCCTCATCAAAAATATCTAATCAATTTGCTAGAAGCCGTACAGAACAAAACAGCACGTTTTATTGCTTGCGATTATAACTATTCTCATGGCGTAACTGAGATTAAAAAAAATCATGACATCATTGCACTTGAAAGTCGCCGCTGTGTCACACTTGCCTGTTTGTTCCACAAGTACATTCATGGTAATTGGCTGTCTTCACTACCTCTGGAAAGGCCTTTGCGCATGTGAAAACTCCTCCATAACAATTTCAGTCACTCGCGCATCTTCGGTCACACATTAACCTTCAACAGCTCTGCGCTTCCACGTGCCATTTCTCTGTGGAATGATCTGCCCTCCACTATCGCTTCCATAACAAACCATGATTCCTTCCGCAACCAAGTCAGCAGTCATCTTTCAATAACACCCTTTTAATCTCTTCACCGACTTATTGCTTTTCATGGTTATATTTCAGTTGCATTGTGGTTTGTACTGTGCATCTGTTACATTTTGAAAGTATGCTGTATCTCTTGTGTTTGAATGCTTTGTAGTAGAAATGTATAGGTGCCACTTGCTACATAATTTGTTTACTAGCCCTTGTAGTAATATTTCCATTTACACCTCCCCCCATTACGTCATGCTCCTACGGGGGCTTGTGAGGTATTTGTAAATAAATAAATAATATATATTAATAAACAGTCGCGTACGTGGAAACAGGCTCGCGCTTATACGAATAAAGCACTGGCTTAAAACGGTGGCAGTCTTCCACCATCAGCAAACTGCGCGGCGAATCAGTGAGAAGCACTTCCCAATGTAATACATTTTTATCAAACAGCGCGAATAACGGGACACAGAAAAGAGTCTAAAGAGTGTGGCCGTAGCAACAAGCCCGGCTAGTCTTTATTCCAATGTAGCAACTTTAGCAGGGACAATGGATTTTGACGTAGTAGTTCTGCAGAAACCCGAAAGGTGGAGAGAAGTAATGAATAAAGGAAAAAGAGACATTCACCCGTTCGTAGCAATAGCTACAAAGGAAACCCATACGGGTTCCTCGAAGGAAAATCCTCATAGTTGAAGAAAAATTCGGCCTGGTCCGGGACTCGAACCCGGGACCACCGCCTTTCCGGGGCGGCCGCTCTACCATCTGAGCTAACCAGGCGGCTAGCAGATGGCAGGGCGAAGTCGAATTTGTCGACAACACGAAGCAAAGGCAAGAGTTTGACGTAGTAGTTCTGCGGAAACCCGAAAGGTGGAGAGAAGTAATGTATAAAGAAACAAGAGACATTCACCCGTTCGTAGCAATAGCTACAAAGGAAACCCATACGGGTTCCTCGAAGGAAAATCCTCACAGTTGAAGAAAAATTTGTCCTGGTCCGGGACACGAACCCGGGACCACCGCCTTTCCGGGGCAGGCGCTCTACCACATGAGCTAACCAGGCGGCTAGCAGATGGCAGGGTGAAGTCGAATTAGTCGACAACACGAAGAAAAGGCAAGAGTTTGACGTAGTAGTTCTGCAGAAACTCGAAAGGTGGAGAGAAGTAATGAATAAAGGAAAAAGAGACATTCACCCGTTCGTAGCAATGGCTACAAAGGAAACCCATGCGGGTTCCTCGAAAGAAAATCCTCATAGTTGAAGAACAATTCGGCCTGGTCCGGGACTCGAACCCGGGGCCACCGCCTTTCCGGGGCGGCCGCTCTACCATCTGAGCTAACCAGGCGGCTAGCAGATGGCAGGGTGAAGTCGAATTTATCGACAACACGAAGCAAAGGCAAGAGTTTGACGTAGTAGTTCTGCGGAAACCCGAAAGGTGGAGAGAAGTAATGAATAAAGAAACAAGAGACATTCACCCGTTCGTAGCAATAGCTACAAAGGAAACCCATACGGGTTCCTCGAAGGAAAATCCTCATAGTAAAAGAAAAATTCGTCCTGGTCCGGGACTCGAACCCGGGACCACCGCCTTTCCGGGGCGGCCGTTCTACCATCTCAGCTAACCAGGCGGCTAGCAGATGGCAGGGTGAAGTCGAATTTGTCGACAACACGAAGCAAAGGCAAGAGTTTGACGTAGTAGTTCTGCATAAACCCGAAAGGTGGAGAGAAGTAATGAATAAAGGAAAAAGAGACATTCACCCGTTCGTAGCAATAGCTACAAAGGAAACCCATACTGGTTCCTCGAAAGAAAATCCTCATAGTTGAAGAAAAATTCGGCCTGGTCCGGGACTCAAACCCGGGACCACCGCCTTTCCGGGACAGCCGCTCTACCACCTGAGCTAACCAGGCGGCTAGCAGATGGCAGGGTGAAGTCGAATTTGTCGACAACACGAAGCAAAGGCAAGAGTTTGACGTAGTAGTTCTGCGGAAACCCGAAATGTGGAGAGAAGTAATGAATAAATAATGAATTCACTCAAATTCGCAGATAGTCATAGTGCTAAAATCATGGAGCCCTGATGTTGTTACCTCCCTCAACATGCTGCGTTGCCTAAGAGACCATTGTTTCATCAACGTTATGCTGGAGGGTGACATGAAGGGAGTTCCAAAGAAGCGAAAATGTATACGGGATTATTCTAAAGCGGATTTCGTTTCGATTAACGAGGAATTATCCCATTGCATTCATGACTACATACCTAATTTTTCTGAATGAACCATTGAGTGAAATTGGTGTTTGTTTAAGAATAAAACGAAGTACCGGATTAATAACTTTGTGCCATTGCGTGTTATTCCTTGCGGACATCGTGCGGTGTGGTTCAATACTTATTTAAAGTGCCTTCTCAATAAAGAAAGCGCATGTTTCGCAAAGCTAAACGATCGAACAACTCTGACTTCTGAAATAAGTACCATCTCACATTTTTAGCATTTAAAAATGCAGCATGCCAAGCGAAGGATGCTTTTTTTCAGTAAGTCTCCCGTCATGACTTATAGAACATCCTAAAAATTTTGGAGCATAATTGGTGCTTCGAAAGACAGCATAATCTCAATAAAAAATAATGATGGTGTCCCTATTGCACTTTCTCAATGCTGTTCACATCACATCACTTTATTTTCCTTAAAGACCCCTTTCGGAGTGTTACATAAGGGGTGGGGTTTACAAGATGCAGGCGTTCACAGAAGTCGAAAATGTGGATGGACAGGTTATGGCAGTGACATGGTGGGGAAGGCCGTTCCAGTTCGTGAAAAAAATGAGTTCATGAAGGTAGTAGTACGGGCTCATGGACGCAAAACTTGAAGAGGGTGACCGATGCGATGGGATTTGCGTGGTGGAGGTGCGCAGATGTATGGTTCTTGTCTTAGGGGCAAATAAAAAAAACTTGTGATACAAAACAAGTCTGGCAATGCGACGGTGAGCAGAAAGATCACACAAACCTGACTGTAATTTTAGAGATGATATGCTAACGTCGTATGAGTATGAAGCGTGAATAAATATGGTAGCTCGATTTTGTACAGCTTCGATGGCATTTGTTAAATATGCTTGATGAGGGTTCCAGATGGGCGATGCGTATTCCAGTTTAGTTCTGGTAAGTAAGATGTATGCTTGTTTTCTGACGTGTTGAGGGGCTTCCCTCAGGTGACGTTTTAAGAAACCTAACGTTTTATTAGCTGATGATATTAGGTAGTTACGTGCAGTCGCCAAGATAAGTCATGAGAAATGGTGATACCTAATTGTTGGTAAGACTGGACGAGGTCAACAGGGGAGTTAGAAACGGTATATTGAAAAGCAAAAGGGTTGCGACGGCGGTGAAAAGACATGTACTTACATTTGTTAGGGTTGAGTGTCATCATCCACTGCGAACACCAATTTAGCACGAGGTTTAGGTTTGCCTGAAGGGATTCTTGGTCAGAAGAGTTAGTTACCGAACGATCAATAACACAATCATCAGCGAACAAGCGGATATGGCAAGATACGCGCTGGGATAAGTCGTTTATGTAAATGAGGAATAACAAGGGACCGAGGACGCATTCCTGCGGGACGCCAGAGGTGACTGGGAGCGGGTTGGAGGATTGGTTATTAATGAAGACAGACTGAGAGCGATGCGTGAGGAATTCGTTAATCCACGCGATGATGTTTGGATGTAGGTTTAACTGGGAAAGTTTAAGAAGAAAGCGTTGATGAGGTACTTTATCGAATGCCTTAGCGAAGTCTAAGAAGATGCCGTCAGTTTGTAGATTAATATCAAGGTTGGCGTGAATGTGATGAAGAAAAATGGCTAGTTGAGTCTCGCACGAAAAACCCTTACGAAAACCATGCTGTGACGGATGAAAGAAGTTATTGGAATCTAAGAATTGCATGATTTGGGAGTAAATGACGTGTTCCATGATTCTGCGGGGAATACTTGTTAATGAAATGGGCCGATAATTAAGAGGTGAATCAGCATTACCTGTTTTGTGCACGGGAACGACCTTCCCCACTTTCCAGTCATCTGAAATGGTTCCTTCGAAGAGTGATTGTGAAAACAATAAACAGAAAATACTGGAACAGGCTGGGTTAGCATTTTTCAAAATTTTTGGGTTGATGTAATCTATGCCGGCGGCAGATGAATTGTTTATTTTATCTATTATGCACGAAATTCCACTACTGCTGAAAGTTATGGCGTCCATGGCTGTAGTAATAATAAGTGGTAATGTAAAACATGGTGCTTCGGATTCGTCGGTAAAAACGGATGAAAATGCAGTGTTAAAGGTGTCTGCACAGTCGGAATCAGCCACCATTTCACCAGCATTGTTAGTGAGGGTGATAGCGCGCGCTTCCTTAGGGTTTATCACCTTCCCCAATTTCTTGGGGTAATCAACTATCATTTTTCGCAATACTACTTCCTAAAATGAACGCTTAGCACTTCCGATCTCGGCCAAGTATGCGTTCTCAGCTTCATAACATTTTTCACATGCGTGGGGGTTTGCGTGGCGCTTCGCTGTACGAAATGCGCGTTTTTTCTTGTTTTCGAGCCTTTTCGTTGTCTTTGTGAACCAGGGTTTCTGATTACTCTTTCGTGAACTGCATGACGGAATGTATTTATTTGTTAGTTCGATAACTTTATGTTTGAAGAGGGTCCAGTTCTCATTCACACTTCTGGAAAGATGGGACGTTTCAAAGACCGACAGAAAGTTTGTTATTTCAGAGTTGATTGCTTCGTAGTTTCCTTTATCATGGAGCTTAATATTTTTCTGGGAAGCTTTTTTTAAAATTCAGGCGAGAAGTTAAAGTTGGCATGGATTACTTTATGGTCGCTGATTTCACGGAGGCCTGCAATGAAATTAAGACTGTCTGGATGAGTGGTCAGTATGAGATCCAGAGTGTTCGCTGCTTCCCCTGCGACGCGTGTCGGTTCGGATACAACTTGGGTCAAGTTAAAATTAAGGCAAACGTCAATGAAGTCATTCGGCTCTTCTTTGACCAACTATGGGCTGAGGTTGGTTACTCCAGTCGATATTGGGGTAATTGAAGTCCCCAAATAGTAGGATATGTGCTTTAGGGTGCTTTCATACTAGTCTATTTAGAACATTGTGAAGCTTGCGGGGAAATAAAGGACTTTTGCGAAGTGGCCTATAACACACACCAATTAATAACGTCAGAGGTGAGGCGCGGCACATAATCCACAGCATTTCTAAGTCTGACGCGACATTAATGGCAGAGCAAGACAACTGTTCGCTGACTGCAATTAGGACTCCTCCCCCCCAAGAATACTTGCGATCAGCGCGAAAAAGATTAAAATTGGGCAGGTCAAACAGAGTTTCTGAGTCCGTGATACCGTTGTTCAGCCACGTTTCGGTTAATATAAGCAGATTGCTGCCTGACGAAGTGACAAGGTTTGATACGATATCGCGTTTCGGCAGGAAGCCGCGAATGCGAATAGTGAAACGTTGGCACATGGCGTAGGTGGGGGATAGCGCGATGACCGGCAAGGATGAATTGATTGTTAAGATATTTCTTTTACAGATTCTGAAAGTTCATCAAAAACGTAACGTTTGGGGCCAATATGCAAAGTTTGAAATCTCAGGGAAAAAGACACGCACTTCGCCATGGCAAAAGCGACAAGAAGTTTCCGGCAGTTTTGAACGCGGTGCGAAAAGTCTTCACCTACGCTGTAGTCTGTACCTTTAATGTTGAAACTTTAGAAAGAGTTGATTCTTTAGTTTTAAATGATGTAAACGTAACAATAATTGGGCGTTTCCTGTCCTTGGAGTGTCATCCGAGGCGATGGGCGCGTCCAATGTCGCTAGGGCTCAACTGGGTGTCCAGGTGGTCAGAGCAGTGGCGAATGATCAAGTCTTCTGTTAGCGAATATGTTTCAGTGAGGTTGGTATCGGGTAAACCATAGAAAAGTAGGTTATTGCGCCGAGAGTGATTCTCTGCGTCATCTAGACGAGCTTCCAGCAATTCAACTAAACGAGACGTTGCAGCCCAAGTGGCCTGCAGCCCCTCCAGATCATTGCGGAGTGTAGATGGGCTTTCGCAGTGAGCTTCTACGGCGCTGAGACACATAGTTAGATTAGTCATTTTCTGATCCATTGAGAGCAGTTGGCCCTTAAGCTCCTGCACTTCCTTAACCAATTCTGTCTGGCCAGTAGACATCTTTTTTAGTTCGCCAAGGATTACGTCTAGCTCGTCGGGGCCGGGGTTGCTCTCAATGTCACCGCACATCAGTAATAGGGACCGAACAACATGAAAGCACTCGATACAGGCAGCAAGGCAACACTGGGGGCTCGGAAGCTGTACCAAAAAGTAGTTGCTGTTTTTTTTTTGTGAATAGAGTTCGATGGTTACCAACCTGCATGGCGAAGACAAGTGGATTATGCAGCCGTGTTGTGGCACAGCCACCGAGCCCACAGGATGCGGTGGATGGTCGCTGCTCCTTTATAGCTGGCACGGTGATTGTTGTTGCTGACGATAAGGCCACCCAGTCTGCGCTGAAAGTCAAGTTGACTTGAGTCGGCGGGTTGGGACTTTCTGCGCACAATGTCCTGCCGTCAGCCGCGCCGCGCAACGGTGCACGCTCAATCGAGGTCGCCCAGGTAGCGCAAAAGACAGCAGGGAGCATGACGCAGATGATCGAGGGCGAGTGCACCTGCATGGCGAAGACAAGTGGATTATGCAAACGTGCTGTGGCGCAGCCACCGAGCCCACAATGTTGAACGAAACGTTCGCAATGTCTTTTTCTAGGGTATCAGCTGTTTCCCTAGTGTCGTCTGCGTATTTTAGAATGGATTGCCTACCGAGAGATCCTGTGTTCATAGATTATTTTGTGTGTTGAACTTAATGAAAAACTTGAAATTATCTGCGTCATGCGGAACGGACGGTATGAACTCAAAATTTTGGAACACTGCAATTTACTTCTTTATTATATTAACAGATCTTTTTTCACCGTCCATTGCTTCAGCCCAATTATCTGGCGATCGGAAGGTGGGCAAGGTAGTACCGCTTTTCATGTCTGGTGAAGTCAGTTGATTGTTATTACAGACCTATATCATTACCTATTATTCCTTGCAAACTATTGGAACATATTATTTACTCGTGGTAATTAAGTTCTGCGAGCCTAATGCGTTCTTTACGACGAAACAGCATGGATTTTGTAAATAATTTTCGCGTGGGAAGCTGCTAATTTGTTTGAACAATGAACTTTTCGCTGCTCTTGAGAACGGGTGTTTTGTCTACTGCATATTCCTGGATTTTCATGAAGAATTTGACTTTGTCTTTCACCCTCAACTTCGTTTAAAGCTAAGCAAATTAAACATCGATCCTAACAATTTTGCTTGTATTGAAAAATTTTTTCAATAGAAGGCAATTTGTGACAGCTAACAATTTTGATACCTCTTCCTGTCCAGTTATTTCCAGTGTGCCTCAGGGTTCTGTACTCTGCCCACTTTTATTTTTAGTCTACATTCACGACCTGGCTAATGTAGTTCAATCATCCCTCAGGCCATACCGTGATGACTGCGTAATTTATCGCATAATACCATCTGCCACTCATCTTTCAGCACTTCAATCTGATCCTGACACTATACCTAACTGATGCAACGCATGGCAAATGCACTTCAACGTTAAAAAGTGTAAGGTAATGAGAATCACCCGACAAGCTTCCTCTAATAACCCTCATATTTATTTTTATTTGTATCTTTATTTATTTATTTATTTATTCATACATAGCGAAGCCTCAATGAGGCTATTGCCGGAGTGGGATGAACAACAAATATGCAACCATTTATAGACAAGCTTGCGTGAATTGTTTGAGTGGCTCTGAGCAGATGTGGCCCAGTCATGAATCGTACGATGTAAGTAACCTAGTTTTTAAGGGCCTTGATACAGGTAACATCAATGTGTTTCGACCATGGCAAGTCGTGTGTTAGTTGGATACCTAAATATTTGAATTCGAAGACCCTATTTAAAGTAATATTGTTAAAGCATAGGCAAAGCAGGAAGGAGATGAGCGTCGTGCAATGGACGAGGAGACAGTTTTGGAAAAGTTGATATTCATTTGCCATGATTTAGACCAGTTACAGAAATGAGCAAAATAATTGTTATGGACAGCATGATCAGTACAAGATATTGACACGTGTACTTATCTTTATCGGGTGACCACGTTTCGCCGCTTGACAACTGTAATCGCACAGCGAGGGACGCGCCTGAATGTATCCGATGTTTCTGGAAAGTTATCGATGCTTCTACCCGGCTGTCTGTTGTCGCCGAACCTTGTGTTATCTGATTTCATCGCGTAACGCCAATGGTGTAGAACTTTGTGGAAGGCACACGGGTCCGAACGATTAATCTGGAACATTCGACGACTGCTCTATAAAAGCCGACGTGCTTGACCCGCTGATCAGATTTTCGACGATCGCCGACTGTGTTCGCCGCTATCGTTGTGCTTTAAGTGTAGCCTGTTTTGTGGGCACAGGTTCGCCCAATAAAAGCTAGTTTTGTCTTTCACAGCACTGCTACTGTGTTCTCTCTTCACCGTCACTACCACGTGACATCTGGTGGAGGTGCTAGTGCGTTCATGTACCGAACGCCCCCGCAAAGCCGCGATCCAAGCCCGAAGCCCGAGGACCAAACTAACATCGCCGAAGACCAGCGTTTTAGCCGCAGACTGCAAGGACTGCCCCCAGAGCACGGACTTCTACCTGAGTCGACAAAGAAGATCGTGGTCAAAACAACTCCAATGGCTGCCCCAGCGTCCCCCGTTATCCTACAACAACCTCGGGACCCACCGACCTTCCATGGAGCAGCGACTGAAGACCCAGAATCCTGGCTGGAGACCTACGAACGAATCGCGACTTTTAACAACTGGGACTCCGACGACAAGCTGCGGCATGTGTACTTTGCTTTAGAAGATGCCGCCAGAACGTGGTTTGAGAACCGGGAGTCGACCTTGACGACATGGGACCTCTTCCGTACCGGCTTCCTGCGCACCTTTACGAGCGTCGTGCGCAAGGAAAGGGCCGAAGCCATGCTCGACGCCCGAGTGCAGCTACCGAACGAGAATGTTGCCATCTTCACGGAATAAATGAAACGTCTGTTCCGCCATGCCGACCCGGATATGCCCGAGGAGAAGAAAGTCCGCCTTCTCATGCGTGGTGTGAAGGAAGAACTTTTCGGCGCAATGATACGAAGCCCACCGAAGACCGTCGACGAGTTTCTTCGCGAGGCCACCAGCATCGAGAAGACACTCGAGATGCGAAACCGGCAATTCGACCGCCGCACGACCTCGACAAACTACGCCGGAGTTCAGTCACTGGCCACCGACGACCTACGCGAGACTATCCGCGCTGTCGTGCGGGAGAAGCTACGAAAGCTGTTCCCATCATCACAGCCTCAAGTGGCTTCGATTGCCGACGCCGTGCGCGAGGAACTCCAACAACAACTTGGAGTAGCCCCTGAATCCCCGCAGCGTGAGCCGCAAGCGATGACCTACGCCGCCGTCGCACGCCGTCAAGGACCCCCTCCGCGACCGCGCCAGGGCCCTGTCACGCCACAGTTTCGTCGTCCGCCGCCGCCGCCGCCAGCACGACCACCCGTCGCCCAGCGCACCTACGCGAGGAAGACGGACATCTGGCGTGCTCCTGACCACCGCCCGCTCTGCTACCATTGCGGAGAAGCGGGTCACGTTTACCGACGATGTCCGTACCGGGAGATGGGACTGCGAGGTTTCGCCGTCAACGCGCCGCGTCCACAGCTTGGCGAGCGCCCACGTGACATCGCCGATTACCTCGCCGCTACTCAGTGGAGCCCTCGACGGCCGTCCCGCTCGCCATCACCAGGCCGCTACCTGTCGCCGCAGCGCCGACCATACACTGGTCCAGCCCGGGGCCGGTCAGCGAGCCCATACCCGGAAAACTAAAAGCAGCAACCAATGGAGGTGCGGTTGCTGTTCGTCGAACTGACGAAGATCCTCCGCCGCCGACGAAGACGACGACGAAACGATCTCGACGGCATAACAATGACACGCCACCGTCCCGACGAAGTCAGGAAGGCAAGACTACACCGACGAACGACGACTTGACGACGCGACGTTCCAACTTCAGTTCAACACGATGCAGCCGTGATCCGACGCCACGACCTAACTGCAACGCAAGACAAAGAACCACCGACCTCGACGTGCTTCTCGACGGCCACGCAGTCACTGCCTTAGTCGACACAGGGGCTGATTACTCCGTCATGAGTGGACACATCGCCGCCCAGTTGAAGAAAGTTAAGACTACGTGGGAAGGCCCTCAAATTCGAACCGCTGGAGCACACCTCATTACGCCGTCTGGAGTCTGCACGGCAAGAATTACCATTCATGACCGGACTTACCCTGCCACCTTCGTTATCCTCCAACAGTTTTCTTGAGACGTCATTCTCGGTATGGACTTCCTGAACCAACACGGCGCTGTCATCGACCTGAAGTCGAAGTCAATAACGTTGTCGGAAGATAAAGCGATACCGCCAGAGATCCCTCGTAGTCACCACGCCTTGAGTGTGCTCGAAGACCAAGTGAGCATCCCGCCCCGCTCCAGCATTGTTATTTCGGTCGGCACCGAAATACCCGTTGACGTAGAAGGTGTCATCGAAGGCGACCAACGTCTCCTGCTAGACCGTGAAATTTGCATCGCAAGAGGGATCGCTCGACTGCATGGAGGGAAAACTGAAGTGTTGCTGACAAACTTCAGCCCGGAGTTCAAGCACATCAACAAGGGCACGACGATCGCGTACATCGAGGAAGTTCTGGAAACCGGTAATGCGTTTGTCTTCTCGGATTCCGCCGCATCTACCCCGACGACCATGGTTCCCGAACCAGACTACGACATTAATCCAAGTCTCCCAGTGATTAAGCAACAGCAGCTCAGAAGTCTGCTTCGACGATACAAAGACTGCTTTTCGACGTCATCGAGGATTCGACAAACCCCAGTCGCAAAGCATCGCATAATAACCGAAGAGTGCGCTCGACCACTCCGCCAGAGCCCTTACCGAGTTTCGACGCGAGAACGCGAAGCTATAAGACACCAAGTCGACGAAATGCTGCGCGACGACATCATCCAGCCGTCGAAAAGCCCGTGGGCGTCTCCAGTTGTTTTAGTGAAGAAAAAGGACGGAACCCTACGTTTCTGCGTCGATTATCGTCGATTGAACAAAATCACGAAGAAGGACGTATACCCACTCCCACGGATAGATGACGCATTGGATCGGCTCTGCAATGCTAAATACTTCTCATCGATGGACCTCAAGTCTGGCTACTGGCAAATAGAAGTCGACGAAAGGGATCGCGAAAAGACCGCTTTCATCACGCCAGACGGCCTCTACGATTTCAAGGTTATGCCATTCGGACTGTGTTCGGCGCCTGCAACGTTCCAGCGCGTCATGGACACAGTATTAGCAGGACTGAAGTGGCAGACCTGTCTCGTCTACTTGGATGACGTCGTCGTCTTCGCCGGAAATTTCGACGAGCACCTTAGGCGGCTTGCCACAGTACTAGAGGCCATCAAGTCATCAGGGCTCACTCTGAAGCCAGAAAAATGCCGCTTCGCTTACGACGAGCTTCTGTTCCTAGGCCACGTCATCAGTAAATCCGGAGTACGCCCCGACCCGCAGAAAACAGCTGCCATCGCAAAGTTCCCGCAGCCCACCGACAAGAAGGCAGTGCGTAGATTCTTTGGCATGTGTGCCTACTACAGGCGCTTTGTCAAGGACTTTTCACGCATCGCCGAGCCGTTGACACGTCTAACTAAATGTGATGTTGAGTTCAAGTGGGAAACGCCGCAGGCCGACGCATTTGAAGTACTCAAACGACGCATGCAGTCGCCGCCGGTACTTGCGCACTTCGACGAGTACGCCGATACAGAAATCCATACTGACGCCAGTAGCCTAGGCCTCGGTGCCGTTCTAGTCCAGAGGAAAAACGGAGTCGAACAGGTGATATCTTACGCTAGCCGGTCGCTGTCAAAAGCGGAAGGCAACTATTCTACGACCGAAAAGGAATGCCTCCCCATCGTTTGGGCTACAGCTAAATTTCGCCCTTATCTTTATGGCAGGCCATTCAAAGTCGTCAGTGACCATCACGCTTTGTGTTGGCTAGCGAGTATAAAGGATCCTTCAGGACGACTGGCGCGGTGGAGCCTCAGACTACAAGAATACGACATCACTGTAACTTACAAGTGCGGAAGAAAACACTCCGATGCCGATTGCCTATCGCGCGCCCCCATTGACCCACCGCCGCAAGATGACGAAGATGACGATGCCTTCCTTGGCATGATAAGCGCGGAAGACTTCGCTGAACAGCAACGGGCAGACCCGGAGCTAAAAAGCCTGGTGGAATATTTGGAAGGGCACACCGACGTTGTCCCCAGGGCATTTAAGCGCGGACTATCTTCCTTCACGCTTCAAAACAGTCTCCTCGTGAAGAAGAACTTTTCACCAGTCCGCGCCAACTACCTTCTTGTTGTCCCGTCAGGACTTCGTCCAGAAGTATTGCACGCCCTACATGACGATCCGACCGCTGGACACCTCGGTTTTTCCCGGACACTCTCGAGGATACAACAAAAGTATTATTGGCCGCGCCTGACCGCCGACGTCGCCCATTATGTCAGAACATGCCGAGACTGTCAGCGACGTAAGACACCGCCGACAAGGCCAGCCGGATTACTACAGCCAATCGAGCCTCCTTGCCGACCATTCCAGCAGATCGGGATGGACTTGCTGGGACCCTTTCCGACGTCAACAACCGGAAATAAGTGGATCGTCGTGGCGACAGACTACCTCACCCGCTTCGCTGAAACTAAAGCACTGCCGAAAGGTAGCGCAGCCGAAGTGGCGAAATTTTTTGTCGAAAACATCCTGCTTCGACATGGCGCCCCAGAAGTCCTCATCACCGACAGAGGAACGGCCTTTACAGCGGAGCTCACTCAAGCCATTCTGAAATACAGTCAGACAAGGCACAGGAGGACCACGGCCTACCACCCGCAGACGAATGGTCTTACGGAGCGGCTGAATAAGACCCTCGCCGGCATGCTAGCGATGTACGTCGACGTCGAACACAAGACCTGGGATGCCGTCCTGCCGTACGTGACATTTGCTTACAACACGGCGGTGCAAGAAACAACACAGATCACGCCGTTTAAGCTGGTTTACGGTAGGAACCCGACGACGACGCTCGACGCCATGCTGCCCCACGTCACTGACGAAGAGAATGTTGACGTCGCTAGCTACCTCCAGCGCGCCGAAGCCCGACAGCTCGCCCGCCTACGGATCAAGAACCAACAGAGGACCGACAGCCGACACTACAACCTCCGACGACGCTTTGTTGAGTACCAGCCCGGCGACCGTGTTTGGGTTTGGACACCGATACGCCGACGAGGACTCAGTGAGAAACTACTCCGACGCTATTTCGGACCCTACAGGGTCATCCGACGAATTGGCGCTCTGGACTATGAGGTCGTGCCAGACGGCATTTCGCATTCACAGCGGCGCCGCGCACGATCTGAAGTGGTCCACGTGGTGCGCCTTAAACCCTTTTACGGACGCTGACGAAATTCTTTATTTTTTGTTGTTGTTTTCTTTGCTACGGGTGTTTTTATTTCGCTTGTATGTAGCATCGGGTCGATGCTTTTTAAGAGGGGGGTATTGACACGTGTACTTATCTTTATCGGGTGACCACGTTTCGCCGCTTGACAACTGTAATCGCACAGCGAGGGACGCGCCTGAATGTATCCGATGTTTCTGGAAAGTTATCGATGCTTCTACCCGGCTGTCTGTTGTCGCCGAACCTTGTGTTATCTGATTTCATCGCGTAACGCGAATGATGTAGAACTTTGTGGAAGGCACACGGGTCCGAACGATTAATCTGGAACATTCGACGACTGCTCTATAAAAGCCGACGTGCTTGACCCGCTGATCAGATTTTCGACGATCGCCGACTGTGTTCGCCGCTATCGTTGTGCTTTAAGTGTAGCCTGTTTTGTGGGCACAGGTTCGCCCAATAAAAGCTAGTTTTGTCTTTCACAGCACTGCTACTGTGTTCTCTCTTCACCGTCACTACCACGTGACAATATAATGGTATGATATATAAAACGCAATTATCTGCAAAAACGCGTATTTTAGCTGGGGTGTGTAGGGGGAGATCATTAATATAGAGCAGGAATAAAAGAGGACCCAGAATGAGCCTTGGGGAACCCCTGATGAAACAGGCACCAAGGGTGGGTTAATAGAGTTGAAACGTACATACTGCGAACGCTGGGAAGGAAATTTCGATAGACCTATATCCAGCCAACTAAAGAGGCATTTTTAGTATAGCGAGTAGCTTGTGCATAAAGTTAGCATGTGAAACAGGGTCGAAGGCCTTTGCAAAGTCTATGAAAATAGCATCAATTGAGTTACCTATGTCTAAGAGCTGCTGATGTCATGAACGAATTCTCTCAGTTGTTTTATTGTGCTGAGGCCACATCTAAAACCTTGCTGGAAAGGGCATATACTGATGTTAGTTTCGAGAAATTCCATAATATATTTAAACCTAATGTGTTCGAGTGATTTACATGAGTGTGCTGTTAAGGAGATTGGCCTATAGTTAGATAAAAATTAAAGGTTACCTGACTTGAGGGCTGAATGGAAGCAAGTTTTCACGAGGGAGGGAGGGTGGCGGTTGACAGAGATTCTCTAAGGATAATTGTTAGATATGGCCTGCACAAGAGAGAGTATCGAACGACAAAAACAGTCGAAATACTGTCAGGACCACATTACTTCTTGGTGTATAAGTTTAGGATAAGGGTAAGTACACCCTCAGGAGAACAGTTATATATTGTCGATTGGAGGGTATGGTTCGGAATTAAAAACAGGGGTTACAGAGTTAACAGTCGTAAAGACATAGTAGAAGTAGGTGTTAGGAGAAGAACCTATAGTCCGCGAATCAGAAACTGCAACACTGTTATTTATTAACGTGTTCGAGGATGACCCAGGCTGTAGGATAGCTTTCCAAAATTTTCGGGGATTAGCCACCATTACTTTCGGCAAGTTTATCTTGTAATAAAATTCTTTTGCAGCTACCATTTTAGAACAGAGTTCCTTTTTAACTGTATGGAATAGTAGTAGTTAAACACTTTATTGGGGTCCTGAGGAGCTAAGTGGGGGCCTGCAGGTCCTTACCCAGCCGTTGGCTAATCCCATGTCGGAATAGAGAGGCCGTGCCTCTCGGCTCGTTCACGGGCGCTCTGGACAGCCAGAAGCTGGACGTCCTGTCTCGGGTCTGTGATGGCCTTCGTCCAGTCTTCTTCTTTGTTAAAATCATGTAACACAGGGCACTGCCAGAGCATGTGATTTATTGAGCTAAATTCAGTGCCACAATCTGGGCAGAGTGGGTCAATCTCCGGGTGGAGCATATTCAGAAAGCCCCTGGAGGGGTAGGACCCCGTCTGGAGCATACGGAGCGTGATAGCTTGTGGCATGTTGAGCTCATGATGGGGGAAAACAAAACTTTGCCTATACCCTCTGTAATGAGAGGTGATTTCATGAAAAGTAACTAGCGGATCACTGTCGACGAGCTCTCCCGAACTCACCCGAGACACCATCCCGTCGCGGCATATGAAACCTCGCGCACGGTCGTGGCCCATCTCATTGGGGTTCAGGTGACCTGGTAATACGTCTGCTCCCATGTGAGCTGGGAACCAGACTATGCGGTGAACAATGTCAGAGGGGTGTTTGTCGTCTAGAATCCTGGCTGCTTCTTTGGCTATCGATCCCGATGCGAACGCTCTAACGGCTCCTCGGGAGTCCGTGTACACCGTAGTGCGTTTTGAGTCCAGTAATGCGAGAGCTATAGCAGCCTGTTCCGCCACATCGACCCAGGAGGTCTTCAGCGAGGCTGCCGAGAGGAGTTCTCCCCTGTGATTGACTATGGCTACGGAGAACTTGTTGGCACTGGCGTGTCGCGCCGCGTCAACAAAGGTCTCTGTTCCGGATATGTTCTTTAAGAAAGTTCTAGCCCTCGCCAACTTTCGACCTTTATTGTGTTGGGGGTGGACATTTCTTGGAAAAGGGTCTACAATAAAGGAGTTCCTTGTTTGAATATCGAGTTACGTGGTATTTCCCTGATTGATGCTAGGACGGAGGCCTGCTGCACCCAGAAGTCTTCGGCCTGCTTTGGAGTTGATCTTCGGCCTGCTTTGGCCTGGTGATCTTTGTGCTTCTATTAATTCCGAAGCTGTGTTGTGTACTCCCAATGTCATGAGTTTCTCTGTGCTAGCTGTGATTAGCACGCCGATCACCCTTTTGATGCTTTTGCGCATAAGCGTGTCTAATTTATCCATTTATATTTTCGTCCAATTGAGGGCCGCGACTATGTAAATGACATGGCTGATGAGGAAAGCATGGTGAGCCCTAAGGAGTATATCCTCGCCTTTGCCGCCTTTCTTGTTGGACACTCTCATAATTACTCTAATAATGTTCTCAGTTATCGTGGTAAGTTGGGCTATAGTCTTAGCGTTGCACCCCTTTGAGTCTACCGAAAGCCCTAGGATTTTGATAGAGTCTACTCTCGGGATGGTGTGCCCTTCGCTGGTACGAACGCTAATGGGCACCTGATCGAGTGGGGTGTGTCCTCTAGCACCTCGTCTAGCCTGTCTGTACAGCAGGAGTTCCGACTTTCCAGGCGAGAGTGCCAGTCCCGTACCTTCCAAGAAAGACTGTAACATCCAGAGCCTCCTGTAGAGCTTGTTCGACCGTAGCCTCCGATCCTCCAGGACACCAGATTGTAATATCGTCAACATATAATTCATGACCTACGTGAGGAATAGCTGCAAGGCTTTCCGACAACTTGCGCATTGCTATATTAAACAGAAGGGGTGAGATAACTGCCCCTTGAGGAGTACCCCTTTTTCCGAGTGTGAAATATTCCGAGACTGATTGCCTCAACTTTCTGGCCGCCGTCGTGCTCTCGAGGAAGGATGCAACGAAAGAGAAGAATTTAACTCCTCAGTTCAAGGCCGATATCCCCTGAAGGATATAGTCATGTGCAATTGTATCGAATGCCATGGATAGATCCAGTGCGAGGATCCCTTTTACATCTTTGCTTTGAGAGTCCAATATTTGTGTTTTGAGCAGGAGTATGACATCCTGCGTTAAAGGCAAGGGCCTGAAACCAACCATATTATGCGGGAATAGTTCGTTGCGCTCGATATGTCTCGATATCCTGTTATGCACTGCATCTTCCGCTACTTTGCTAATGCAAGAAGTAAGGGAGATAGGACGTAGGTTCTCCAAGCTGGGTGATTTACCTGGCTTGGGGATTAGGACCACTGTGGCCTTCTTCCAACTCTCCGGTACAACGCCCTCCTCCCATACCTCATTTATCTCCTTCACTAAAGCTTGAATAGCTTTGTCGACCAAATTTCTCAAGAGCCGGTTTGTAACTCCGTCGGGGCCTGGGGCAGACCTACCGTTTAAATTGTGTAGCACTTCCCTGATCTCAGCTTCCGAGAAGGGGACGTCCAGATCTGGGGCAGGCGCGCCCTCATACTGAGGGAGAGGAGAACCTGGGCTTTGGCCAATTGGAAGGTATTTGTTCGCTAGTTTCCAAAATATGGAGGCCTCTGAGATGCCTTCCATTTTTTCCTTAATAAATAATCGGTCTATGACTAGTCTCTGATTACATTTGGATTGTCCATCGTCTAAGAGATGTTTGAAGAGGGTCCATTTGCCTCCTTTGCGCATTTTTCCATCCGCTGCCGAGCAGGCGTCTCTCCATTGCTGTTTATTAAGTTCGGAGCAATGCTCCTTAATGAGTTTATTGAGCTCCGCGATCTTTTTCCGTAGCCTGCGATTGAGCCTTTGTGTCTTGCATCTCTCGAGAAGAGAGCGTGTGGCTTCCAGGAGGTGCGCTAACCTTGCGTCCATCCCTGGGGCATCAAAATCTGTAACTAATTCCTTGGTGGCTTTCTCGACATCCATCTGAATCTGTACGAGCAGTTCACTGAACGTGTCGTATACTGCCTCATCTTCACCTCTGATTTTCCTAAAGAGGTGCCAGTCTGTGTATTTATAGGTTATGGGGGGAGCTGCTATTATTTCTGTCCTGAGTTCTATTATGTAGTGGTCGCTACCCAAGTTCTCCTGTAAGTTGGACCACGTGGCCAACGCATTTTTAGTGAAGCTGAGATCAGGCGTCGTGTCTCTGGCGACCGAGTTTCCCAGCCTCGTGGGGAAACGTGGGTCTGACACGAGCGTTAGGTTTAAATCTGTACTCGCTGCAACTAGGTTGGCCCCTTTCTTTGTTCGCGTTACATAACCCCAAGCCGGGTGGGGAGCGTTGAAATCTCCTGCGACTATTAAGGGCTGCGATTTCGCAGCGATTGCGACCCTATTTAGTAGTGAGCGGAGATTATGCTTATAAGCGGAAGGAGAGCTGTACAAGTTGAGAATGAAAATGTTACGTCGGATTTTTCCGTGGAGGATGATTTCAATTACCTGTGCCTCGAGGCCGGATTCCTTATCCAAGTTACAAATTTTGACATCGTGCTCCTGAAAAGATATGTCTTTCCTGATGAATGTGGCGATACCTCTGCCATTTTCACCTTTTTGGCTAACCGAATGGTAGCCCGATAAATTTACGTTTTCACTAAGTGTTTCTTGCAAAAGCAGGACGGGCGGCATTATCGCTTGTGCTTTGATGAGCTGCAATAGAGCAGCCTTGCGCCTTAAGAAGCTGGTGCAATTCCAGTGCCAGATAATTAGGTTTCCGGTTTGTACCGCCATTTTGATTTCTATTGAACTAGCAATGCCTGCACGGAACTCGTGTTATCGGGATGCTGCTGTACTTTCTTAGCTTTTGCAATGGTGCCAGTGGTGATGCTTTTGATTTTGCTAGAGTCCATCATCTTTATTTTAGACTCTAGGATGCCAACTCTACGTGTTAGGTGGGAGATGTTACTGTCCATATGCTCGACAGTGCTAGATTGAATGGCTAAGGCCTCTTTCATCTGCGTGGGCGATTCCTCAATTACCTTCAAAGACGCGAGTAGATTTGGCTCTGGCTTTGGGTGCTGAGCGGGGGACTCATCAGTTTGCATGGGCTTTCTTTCAGTGATCGCAGGGGGGGAAATAGCTTTGCGCTTATTCGACCCTTCTGCTTGAACTGGGATGGGTAAGGCTACTTCGCGGGGTTCATGCGAGTTACGGAAGAGCTCGAACTCAGACCTCAGCGTTCGTAGCGCCTCCTTTAGCTCTGCATTTTCCTTCTTAAGCATTAAAATCTCAGATTGCTTTCTTTTATGCTCCGGCGAGATGCCCTGTGATACCTTTTTGCCGCTTGGGATGCTCATCCTGGCCTTGTCCGCCCAGGACATTAATTCCTGGATAGGGACCCTGGAACCCAATCGTCCTCTCGAACAGGAGCGTCTGCTGCTATTGTCGCGCCCTCTGGAGCGAGAACGCGATCTGCTGCCGGGGTGCCCTCTGGAACGGGAGCGGTAGCGTCCGCTCGATGCCGATATGTTGCGGCGGGAGAGTAGAAGGGTTTCTCTTCCGACATTGCTTCTCCGCCGCTAGCTGTGTCTAAGCCACGCGGTCCTGCCGCCAGCTGGGCATGCTGAGCGCGCCTGCGGCGCCGCTGTCTTTGGCGCACGATGTATGGCACCTGGAAGCGCTGTTTGCACTTGCGGTCTGCCGTTTGGTGTGCCCCACCACAGATGGCGCACTTGGGATCACATTGATGATCCTCTGATGGTGTGAGCATGCCACATCCGCGGCATTTTTTCTGGCCTTCGCCCTTCGGGCAAACGTCGGACCTGTGACCCAATTCCCCACACGCATAACAAACGTGTACTTGCTTGCGATACAAGGAACAAGGGTAGCGAACACCATCACATACGACGTTTAGGGGGACCTTGCGTCCGTCGAACAACACCATGACTGTTGGGTTCTTGATTCTTCTTGATCCTTCGAACCCCCAGAGCACCGGGGTTTCTCCGGTTGACGATCATCTCCGTCAGTTCTGCGTCACTGATGTCAACGTTGATTCCGCGGATCACTCCTTTACATGTGTCGTCCGACGCAGCCACGTAGGCCGCCACTTCTATGACGACACTTGCCATACAAATCTGCTGAACCTTGGCGTAGGCGCGCGTGTGCCTCGAACGATGTGGCAACCACGAGAATGTTCTGGAAGGGGTTCGTGCACAACGTGTCGTCGAACACCTGCTCCGTTGTTAGGAAAGCCGCCTTGGCGAGCGCACGCTTGAAAATAATAAGGTCCGTCTTCTTAACATCCAGTCCTCTACGAGGCCTTATGATGGTCTTAAAGTGATTCCTAGGAAGGTTTGCGATTCTGGAAGCTTCTACGACTCGTCTCAATACCTTCTGTGGTGCGGCAGTGCGGGCGCCGCCATTACCACTTCCTTTCGCTGACGTGGGCGCGTTAGTGTCACACCGCTCGGCAAGTTTCTTCTTCTGGCCACACGACGTGATGAATGCGAAAGGTCCCTAGTCATCCAAGGAATTTCAGTGTTTGTTTTCTTTGTTTTTAAAGGAATAAAAAGGTTGATACGCTTACTGGCAAGATTTTCGAAGAAACTTGTCAGGGTACTAGTACGACCATTGGTACATACTAGTTCAAACTCATGAAAAGAATCGCATAGGGTGTATGGTATTGCCAAATCTTCAACGCGGTTAAAGTCAGAAAATGTGAGGTAGGTATAGCAGGATTTAGGGATGATGTTCGGAACTGAAATTAACAGAACATTGGGGTCAGATATTCTATCAGTTAGCAGGCATTAAAAAGTGATGGACAGGCCGCCATTGGAATATGAACCTGGCAACGTTTAACGCTAGAACGTTATCTAGTGAGGCGAGTTTAGCAGTGCTATTGGAGGAATTAGAGGGCAGTAAATGGGATATAATAGGGCTCAGCGAAGTTAGGAGGCCAAAAGAAGCATATACAGTGCTAAGAAGCGGGCACATCCTGTGCTACCGGGGCTTAGCAGAGAGAAGGGAACTAGGTGTCGGATTCCTGATTAATAAGAATATAGCTGGTAACATACAGGAATTCTATAGCATTAACGAGAGGGTGGCAGGTCTTGTTGTGAAACTTAATAAGAGGTACAAAATGAAGATTGTACAGGTCTACGCCCCTACATCCAGTCATGATGACCAGGAAGTCGAAAGCTTCTATGAAGACGTGGAATCGGCGATGGGTAGAGTGAAAACTAAATACACTATACTAATGGGTGACTTTAATGCCAAGGTAGGCAAAAAGGAGGCTGGAGACAAGGCAGTGGGGGAATATGGCATAGGCACTAGGAATATCAGGGGGGAGTTATTGGTAGAGTTTGCGGAACAGAATAATATGAGGATAATGAATACCTTCTTCCGCAAACGGGATAGCCGAAAGTGGACGTGGAGGGGCCCGAACGGTGAGACTAGAAATGAAACAGACTTCATACTCTGCGCTAACCCTGGCATCATAAAAGATGTGGACGTGCTCGGCAAGGTGCGCTGCAGTGACCACAGGATGGTAAGAACACGAATTAGCCTAGACCTGAGAAGGGAACGGAAGAAACTGGTACATAAGAAGCCGATCAATGAGTTAGCGGTAAGAGGGAAAATAGAGCAATTCCAGATCATGCTACAGAACAGGTATTCGGCTTTAACTCAGGAAGAGGACCTTAGTGTTGAAGCAATGAACGACAATCTTGTGGACATCATTAAAGAGTGTGCAATGGAAGTCGGTGGTAACGCCGGTAGGCAGGATACCAGTAAACTATCGCAGGAGACGAAAGATCTGATCAAGAAACGCCGATGTATGAAAGCCTCTAACCCTACAGGTAGAATAGAACTGGCAGAACTTTCGAAGTTAATCAACAAGCGTAAGACAAAGCCGGCAATATCATTACTAATATGGATGAGATAGTACAAGTGGCTGAGGAGTTCTATAGAGATTTATACAGTACCAGTGCCACCCACGACGATAATGGAAGAGAAAATAGTCTAGAGGAATTCGAAATCCCACAGGTAACGCCGGAAGAAGTAAAGAAAGCCTTGGGAGATATGGAAAGGGGGAAGGCAGCTGGGGAGGATCAGGTAACAGCAGATTTGTTGAAGGATGGTGGGCAGATTGTTCTAGAGAAACTGGCCACCCTGTATACGCAATGTCTCATAACGTCGAGCGTACCGGAATCTTGGAAAAACGCTAACATAATCCTAATCCATAAGAAAGGGGATGCCAAAGACTTGAAAAATCATAGACCAATCAGCTTACTGTCCGTTGCCTACAAACTATTTACTAAGGTAATCGCAAATAGAATCAGGAACACCTTAGACTTCTGTCAAGCAAAGGACCAGGCAGGATTCCGTAAAGGCTACTCAACAATAGATCATATTCGCACTATCAATCAGGTGATAGAAAAATGTGCGGAATATAACCAACCCTTATATATAGCTTTCATTGATTACGAGAAAGCATTTGATTCTGTCGAAACCTCAGCAGTCATGGAGGCATTACGGAATCAGGGTGTAGACGAGCCATATGTAAAAATACTGAAGAATATCTATAGCGGCTCCACAGCCACCGTAGTCCTCCATAAAGAAAGCAACAAAATCCCAATAAAGAAAGGCGTCAGGCAGGGAGATACGATCTCTCCAATGCTATTCACAGCGTGTTTACAGGAGGTATTCAGAGACCTGGATTGGGAAGAAATGGGGATAAAAGTTAATGGAGAATACCTTAGTAACTTGCGATTCGCTGATGATATTGCCTTGCTTAGTAACTCAGGGGACCAACTGCAATGCATGCTCACTGACCTGGAGAGGCAAAGCAGAAGAGTGGGTCTAAAAATTAATCTGCAGAAAACTAAAGTAATGTTTAAGTCTCGGAAGAGAACAGCAGTTTACAATAGGCAGCGAGGCACTGGAAGTCGTAAGGGAATACATATACTTAGGGCAGGTAGTGACTGCGGATCCGGATCATGAGACAGAAATAATCAGAAGAATAAGAATGGGCTGGGGTGCGTTTGGCAGGCATTCTCAGATCATGAACAGCAGGTTGCCATTATCCCTCAAGAGAAAAGTGTATAATTGCTGTGTCTTACCAGTACTCACCTACGGGGCAGAAACCTGGAGGCTTACGAAAAGGGTTCTACTCAAATTGAGGACGACGCAACGAGCTATGGAAGGAAGAATGATAGGTGTAACGTTAAGGGATAAGAAAAGAGCAGATTGGGTGAGGGAACAAGCGCGAGTTAATGACATCTTAGTTGAAATCAAGAAAAAGAAATGGGCATGGGCAGGACATGTAATGAGGAGGAAAGATAACCGGTGGTCATTAAGGGTTACGGACTGGATTCCAAGGGAAGGGAAGCGTAGCAGGGGACGGCAGAAAGTTAGGTGGGCGGATGAGATTAAGAAGTTTGCAGGGACGGCATGGCCACAATTTGTACATGACCGGGGTTGTTGGAGAAATATGGGAGAGGCCTTTGCCCTGCAGTGGGCGTAACCAGGCTGCTGATGATGATGATGAAAAAGAGATGTAGTCACGATCAGGGACTGACACGATCAAGGCACGATCAAGGACTGAAGTTTGCCGAGTGAAATCCTGAATGATCTGTTGCAGGCCACAGGACAATGAAATGTGGACTACCAGGGTGGGGGTTAACTCGGAATCATGCACACTATCGTGTAGCTAGGCCTCAGTAACACCGATAGCATGTGGCGAGTAAGACGAGACCAAGCAAAGAAATTTAGAGAAATTGCTTACAAGGCTTCTTGGATTAACATTTAAAATGGACAGCGTATTGCCAGTACCATGAAGTCAAGAGGATTTGGTCCTAGCAGGTGTTTTCGGCGGGTTTCGTTGAGCCGGAAGATGACCTGACGAGAGTATTGCATGTGCTATCTCAATCGTATCGCACCCTGCCAATAAATACATGATCAAATCGAAGTTGGACAGATGAGCCACTATCCGTATGAGATCAGGATGCTTCCCAGCGCTTCTTGCGAATTTATTTATTTACTTATTCATTTATTTATTTATTTACCCTCAGGGCCTTTCGGCATTAGAGAGGGGAGTGGGTTATACAACAAATAAGAAGGAAATAAATGATGAGCTTATGCACAATATTTGCTATTTATACAATGTTAGCTGAAAGTATGATAAATGCAGTAATAGAACATGAAATATAGAAGTAACATTAAACAAGAAAAAAGAAAACACCAGGAGCAGTTCATACAAATGTTTGATATTGTACAATATTAGCTAGTGCTTTTCGAAAATGATCATTCTTCTTAATGGAAACAATGTCAGAAGGAAGTTCATTCCAATCTTTCGACGTACGTGGCAAAAATGAGTGTAAAAAGTGTGTCGTGTTACATGTACCAATTCTAACTTCTGATGATGATCAGTACGGTGAGATAAGTAATAATTGTAGCGACATGAATTTTGCATGAAGTGTAGGGTGGTGATACAGCTTATGAAAAAATGAAACGCAGGAACTTTTTCGACGCGTTGCTAGTGGTTGAAGACCCAGATTCGATTTCATTGAAGAAAC